>NC_090265.1:139414143-140044643 GCF_040414725.1 Anabrus simplex
GCACGACAACTCGCTCATTCTTTTTTTAAAAGTATTTTTCTATCAGCTGAGGATTTTTTTTAAATAGTCATATTTGTATAGGCTACCCGAGATGTACAGTAGCCCGCTGGTTTTCTGATTCAACATACTGTTATTGCGTCTGTCCACATATGATTGAAGTCTTGTGCAACGATGTGACATGAACTGAGAGAATACTGAGCCGTTCTTCCCAATATAAAACAGGTACTTTTGAGTGGTCATGACTCATGAGCATGACTCATAGTCATAGGGCAGGCTAGAGTCGAGTTTAACTGTCAAATGTCAACTAAGTTATAATACTAAGATTCATTAAACTAATAAATAGTATAACCTAATAGCCTACCTTCTTACTAGCTACTTCAGAATTATGTTGCGACTACCTTTTTAACACTGCAAATAAATCCATCTATTATTTAAACCTCCCTGTAAGAAGAGGACAGTGAATGCAAATGGGTATTATTTTCAAATGTGCTGAGCTCGAGAGTCCATTATAGCATACGATTCTTTCAGTCTAGCATGGCTCACTGTATGTCTCTCTGCAGCGGAAGCTCGGCTCTCCGTGTGTCCAGTGAGCCGATAAGGAGCCGTGTGTATCATGTGTCTCACTGAGCCGCGCTCGTTCACGATTCTTTTGATGTGCCATGATTCACTGTATGCCTCGCTGCAGCGGAAGCTCGGCTCTCTGCGTGTCCAGTGAGCCGATAAGGAGCCGTGTGTATCATGTGTCTCACTGAGCCGCGCTCATTCACGATTCTTTTGATGTGCCATGATACACTGTCTCGCTGCAGCGGAAGCTCGGCTCCCCGTCGACGTCCAGTGAGTGCGCCACTCAGCACTGTCCGCTGGGAGTAAGCTGAATCGTGTGCCGTGAGCTCGCCTTTCCTGTGAATCGATTCACTCGGACACTTGAATGACTCGATACACTGCTTCGAATCATGCATTCAGTAGCCAACACTAAGCTTGATGTCTTTCTTCATGCATTCTATCACAATCAGAGGTTCACCAGACATGTCTTTTACTTGGATTTAATGGAGCTAGATCTTCTGAATTCTGTTTTCGAATTGGTATTAGGTCATGTAAATTATCTGTTAGTCTTGTATTTCCTGTTCTTTGCCGATACTAGGCATTCTGGATTAACTGATGAGGGTTGTATGTCCTTTTCTCTCCAACTCTATTTTTTTTTTTTTAATGGAGTAGATTTAATCTTGATTTTAATTAAGTAATGATCTAAACCAGTGTCCATTCCCCTTAGAACGTTGACATTGTGGATTTTCTTGTGAAAAAATTTGTCCATACATACGTGGTCTAGCTTCCATTCTCCTTTTGTCCAATCAGGATGTTTTAAGTTTGTGTGGTTTTCTTTTAAAATATGTAAATTTGGAAATTAGTCCATGGGTTCTGCAAATTTCTATGAGTCTTTGGCCATTCCTGTTAGTATATTTATGAGGAGCCCACTTTCCTACTAAATCTCGATACTTTTTTTCCTTACCCAGTTGAGCGTTAAAGTCCCCTATAAGGATCTTGATGTTATTCATGTTTATTTTATTCATTGTCTAATCGAGGAGATCCCAGAAATTATCGACTTCTTGCAGAGTTTTTGTTAGGAAAGTTTTTCATTGGTAGGGGCATGAGCATCTATGATGATTATGATTTATTTATTTATTTATTTATTTATTTATTTATTTATTTATTTATTTATTTATTTATTTATTTATTTATTTATTTATTAACTTCCCTCAGTTGAAGGTTACCACAATGGACAAAGCATAATGAAACAAATTAAATTATAATTTTGATTTACAATAATTTTGTTGATTACATTATTTTCATAATGTCTTTACACTATGAGTTATAACACGTAGCAGTGATTTCTCAGTAATGAAATTGAATCTCTTAAAGCTAACAAAGACATAGTTTGTAGTTCCGGAACCTCTAAATTAAACTGCTTCCAAAAATTCACAATGAATTTAGGAATAGTTCCTCGAGCTCCTACAATTAATCCTATCACTTTAATGTCCTTCAATCCAAATTTATCTTTATAAAAAATTATGGTCGGTTCATAGATAAGCTTCTTTTCCCTATCAACGTTTTCTGGCTGGTCTGTGGAGATTTCAGAACGAACTGTGGGGTTTGTTACATATCCCACACCCTCTGATTCCTTGTAAGCTGTGATGTCAATTCTCCTATTGCTACCGTTATCGGCAAGTCTGGATACCTCTTCGGCGACCCTATAATTTTTCTTTCTGAGGGTATTTGCTATAAAGGACCGAATCTTGTTATGCCTGGTGCTCCGCATCATCTCTCCATGAAGACAAGATCCCAAACCATGAGGAAATATTTCTCTCTCTCTCACTCTGGCAATCCCGATAGAGGTTTCCATTCTGGGATTTGTCAGGCAGAGATCGAACAGCGCACACATTGGCAGTCAGTTTTATTTTATCACGCCAGTCACTGACTGATAAACCAGTAGGCTATGATTTTTAACCCAGTTACTGTCACTTAATGTATGTGAAATATCCCCTTTTTTATGCATATTTTCAGTGAATGAAAGTGTATGTGGCACTAAGAAGGGCCAGTAAATCATCAGGACCAAGCTCGATAGCTGCATTCGCTTAAGTGCGGCCAGTATCTAGTATTTGGGAGATCGTGGGTTCGAACCCCACTGTCGGCAGCGTTTGAAACCACAGTGCCTGACATTGAATGTGTCGCGCTGATCACCGGGAGCTGGCAAGTTGCTTCAATGAATCTGCTCGTCTTCAACTCCTACACGAATATGGACCTTCGTATGTGTTCGATTGTGATGTGACTTTATGCCTAACAGTGTTTAAATAACTGGCTTTGAACAGTTCTCCGCTATTCGTAATCATTGTGGGACTTTGCCTAGCGCTGCGTGTGCCTTGCTGCCGCTAAGAGAAATGCACACTGTTTTTCTTTTGAATGACTTGTATTTTACTTCTTCTAAGTTTTACAGTGTCTACCCCCGTTAATTTCCTTTTCATATTGCCTCTTCTACTGATCCTATGCATTGTTTTCCATTTCTTAATCGGCTGATGATGACCTGGACTAGGGTCGAAACCGGTACCATTTCTAATTATTATTAAATGAGAATGTAATTCACTACATTTCTTATTCTTTGGTATTGAATAGGTGGAATCTCCTTATCAATTATTTCAATTTTAATTATAAGACATATGTGTCGGTGCAACATAAAGCAACTTGCAAAAAAAACCCACTTTTGTTATATAGTATTTATCGATAGGAACACTAATAACGTAGATATTTGAGAAATTTTAGGCCTTACCCTAAAGTACCATTTCACACAGTGTGAATAGAGTTATTCATAGCATAAAGTGTAGTGCCTTATTCCCTAATGACTTCGCATACAGATTTTCATCAAAATCTGTTCAGCCATTTTCTCGTGATGCATGTACATACAGACACACGACGGAAAATGTCCTTACTGTGAACACGACCAATACAGAAATATCATTATATTTAAATTCTGAGTAATGTACAGACAAAACTCTTATTTTATATATGTAGATGGAATATAGCGCTTCGAGTTTCCATCTGTTTAATACTTTGTCACTATTCATGGCAAGAATTGAAATATCTTTGTGGATTTTAACTTTTCAGCTGAAGATGGTCTATTTGGGCCAAAATATGTTTGTAAAATATACAGGGTATTTCAGAAAAACACAGCATAATTTTGGGGGTAGTTTCTTCACATATAGAGAAGGAAAAAAGTGTATATGTACTTATCTGGAAATGCGTATTTTCCGAGATATCAGACTAGACTAGACTCTGAATTGTTGTGGGCTAGCTGTAGGCCTATGCTTTTTACAGATGTATGCTGGGTATCATCTTGCAGGTGCTGTTAAAAATGCCCGCTTTCTGCCATAATGCAGGCTTCTGCTTGTTTCCGCATGGAGTTCACACATGCTGGAGTATGCCCGGTGTTGTATGGTTTGGAAGGTCCTTAAAATTCTGTTTGAAGTGTTGCTTCATCCTTTACAGGTGTCGTGTACACCAACTACTTTGCATAACCCCACACAAAGAAGTCCAGCAGATTAATATCAGGTGACGGGAGAGGCCAAGCAGTTGGTCAACCTCTACCTATCCAAGGTGACATACATTAAGGTGTTTATGGACATTGTGACTAAAATGTGGATGGGCGACGTGCATTAAATACATTTTCTGACGTATTTGTAGTGGCACGTCTTCTAGCAGAGCAGGTAACGTGGTGCATAACAATTGCTTTTAGGCCTTCCCTGTTAGATGGTTGGGAAGTACATTGGGTCCCAGCAAGCACTCGCCAAGAATGCTGGCCCAGATTTTGATGGAGAACCTCTGTTGGTGAACTCTTCAACAGTGGCATGTGGATTGATATCTGCCAATATGTATTGGTTATGAAAGTTTTGAATGCTATCACGTGTGAACGTTGCCTCATCGGACCATAATACTAATGCTGGAAAATGCGGCAAAAGGAACACACTGTTGGAGGAACAACTGGCAGAACATCAGTCATGCAGGAGCATATGCCGGTGCCAGGGCTTGGACCTGCTGTAGGTGGTAGAGATACGGTTGGTGTTCTCACAAAAGTCGCCAGATACTGACATGAGGAAGGTGTGTCTGTCTACTTAAACTCCTTGTGCTGACGTGAGGATTCTGGTGTACAGCTTTGAGAACAGTTAAAGTGGTGTTCTGTGGATTAAAAACATCGTTTGTGTTTTCCTCAGTGAAGAAACTATACGCTGAAAGTTCTCCCAATGAATTACCGCTGGATACCTTTCACGAGTAAGGAATGTGAGAATCCACCAAACTGCTTTCGGATGTGCTGATACACCTGTCAGTCTGGTATTTCAGAACACCATGGTCACTGCCGTTATGTACATATTAGCAGATATATTTGATAGATTTCACATTACTGCAATAATAAGTGTAAAAGGTTCCTTTGGTTAGGTGGATTCTAAATACAGTATGTAGTTTGGTTGACATATATCAAGTACAGCTAAGAACTTGCATTTGGTAGATAGTGGGTTCGAGCTCCACTGTCGGCAGGCCTGAAGATGGTTTTCTATGGTTTCCTATTTTCACACCTAGCAAATGCTGGGGCTGTACCTTAATTAAGGCCACAGCTGCTTCTTTCCCACTCCTAGCCCTTTCCAATCCCATCGTCGCCATAAGATATATCTGTGTCGGTCCAACGTAAAGCAAATTGTAAAAGAAAAAGACATATATCCAGCGTAAGTTATTACTATTATTATTTTTTTTTTCAGTTACAGAAATTAGCTCTACATGCAGCCTCTTTTGGGCTATGTCTGCTTGCACTTGGACTGTAAAACATTCTGTTAATAAAATCTCCCATATTAATCCTCCTACTCCGCCTCTGTGGTGTGGTTAGCATGATTAGCTGTCACCCCCAGAGGCCCGGGTTCAATTCCCGGCTCTGCCACGAAATTTGAAAAGTGGTATGAGGGCTGGAATGGGGTCCACTTAGCCTCGGGAGGTCAATTGAGTAGAGGTGGGTTCGATTCCAACCATCCTCGAAGTGGTTTTCTGTGGTTTCCCAATTCTCCAACAGGCAAGTGCCGGGATGGTACGTAACTTATGGCTACGGCCGCTTCCTTCCCTCTTCCTTGCCTGTACCTTCCAATCTTCCTATCCCTCCACAAGACCCCTGTTCAGCATAGCAGGTGAGGTACTGGTCTTCCTCCCCAATTGTATCCCCCAACCCAGTGTCTTGCGCTCCAGGACACTGACCTTGAGGCGGTAGAGGTGGGATCCCTCGCTGAGTCGAGGGAAAACCGACCCTGGAGGGTAAACAGATTAAGAAAGAAAGATAATCCTCCTACAGAAAATGTGTACATAAGAAAAGTTTTAGAAATGGGATTTCCTTTTTGGTAGGTATATTTCAGTTAAGGTTGATCATCGATATTTTGTGGGACAGTAAAATCACTTGTTTCAGTCTTCCTATAAACCCCAATCCATTCCATGATATTGAAATGGAATATACTGGTGTACAGCTTTGAGAACAGTTAAAGTGGTGTTGACCCTAAAGCCTACCTTTGGATACGTTGATTATAAATATGAAGTTTGGTTAAAATATGTCCAAAATTTCCTATTTATAAAAAAATCAGCTGTATACTCCTGCTTTTGGGCTATGTCTGCTTGGACTTAGGTTGTAAAACATACTGTTAATATCTCCCTTATCAGTCCTCCTATCAAAAAAGTGTACACAACAAAAGAGTTTTAGAAATAATTTCCATTAAGGTGGATCATGGATATCTTGTGGGAGAGTAATATCACTGTTTCGTTCTTCCAAACCCACAGTCCATTCATTCAGGGATTTTGAAATAGAATGGAACTCAAATTTTACCTTTAGATAGTTTGATTCTAAATAGGAAGTTTTGTTAAAATATGTCCAGTAGTTTTCCAATTGTTAGAAATCAGATCTACATGCACCTGCTTTTGGTCTGTCTGTTAGGATTTTGACTGTAAAACATCCCATTAATAATATCTCCCATATTAATCCTTCCACCGAAAAAGTGTACATGAGAAAAATGTTTTAAGAATAGATTTCCGTTAAGGTTGGAAGATTTCCATTAAGGTCGATCGTGGGTACAGTATTTCATGGGAGAGTAAAATTACTGTTTTGGTCTTTTTTATAAGGAAGGTGGATAAGGGTAGGTGGATTCTAGGTAAATATGTAGTTTGGTTAAAATATGTCATGGAGTTTTTGAGTTATAAGACATCACTTCTATGCGCACCCGCTTTTGGGCTATGTCCACTAGGAATTGGGCTGTAAAACATTCCGTTAATATCTCCCTTATTAATCCTATGAAAAAATGTACATGAGGAAAAAGTTTTAGATTTCTATTAATGTTGGTCATGTATATTTTGTGGGAGAGTAAAATCACTGCGTCAGTCATCACATAAATCCCCAGTCCATTCAGGATTTTTGAAATGGTCATCATCAATTTCCCATTTCCAGCTGACACCGGGTGGAAGCAAATAGGATTCCTAGCCACTTTGTTCTGTCGTTCCATCATCCTTCTTCCGATATGATGTTCCAATCCATGTTTCGTTTTATAATGCTACTCTTCACCAAGTCCATTCACCGCATTCTTGGTCTTCCTCGTCCTCTCTTCCCTGTCATCCGTCCTTCCAGTGCTCATCTTGGTAGTCTTACTTCATTCATCCGTTCGACATGTCCAAACCATTTCAATCTGATTTGCTCCAGTTTGTCCTTTAATTTCTGTACTCCCAGTTCTTTCTGTATATCTTCGTTTCTTACTCTGTCCCTCCTTGTTTTTTGTACCATATTTCTCAGGAATTTCATTTCAGCTGCTTGTACTCTGTTCTTATCCCTCTGAGTCATTGTCCAAGTTTCTGCTGCATATATCATTATAGGAACATAATAAGTTTTATACATAACTTCTTTAGCCTTCATTGGTATATCCTTGTTCCATACTAGTCCTCTCACCTGTTGATAGAAAGCACTTTGCAGTTGTATTCTGTTAATTTCCAAATCTATTCTTCCATCTTCGGACAGTACACCTCCCAAGTATTTGAAGTGTTTTAATACTTCCAATTTCATATCTCCCACTTTGATTATTCCTTTTCCTTCTTTCTCGCCTCTACTCATCACCACTGTTTTACTCTTCTCCACATTTATCTTCAATCCCCATTTTGCAATATTTTTATTTATTGCATCTTACTGTTCTTGTACCTCCACTTCATTCTCATCCCAAATTACCACATCATCTGCAAACATCACCTTCATCTTCTTCCTACTGTAATTTATCATTGCTGCCTTCATGATGTCATCCATCACCATTAAGAACAGTAAGGATAACAACACACTTCCTTGTTTTAGTCATTTCTCAATTCTAAACCATTCTGATGCCCCGACTGTAGTGTTCACACAATCAATCAAATCAATCAATACTGATCTGCATTTAGGGCAGTCGCCCAGGTGGCAGATTCCCTATCTGTTGCTTTCCTAGCCTTTTCCTAAATGTTTTCAAAGAAATTGGAAATTTATTGAACATCTCCCTTGGTAAGTTATTCCAATCCCTAACTCCCCTTCCTATAAATGAATATTTGCCCCAGTTTGTCCTCTTGAAATCCAACTTTATCTTCATATTGTGATCTTTCCTAATTTTATAAACGCCATTCAAAAAAAAAACCCATCGACCTTCATTTCGGTTCTCCTCTTTCAAATTTTAACTCTTGTCTTGCACCAACTTCGAATACTTCAATCATGACCTAAAATTTTTTCAATTTAAAAAATAGCGCACTGTGCATATAAGTTTTCATTTGTTTTCCGATATTGCGCTTTTTACTATATTTTTTTCTCTTTACAGTTGTTTTTTCAAGTCAACTGTTTTCCAAGAACTTAGCATGAGCACAAGTACTCATTCAATTATACTGATTTGCGTTGTATATTTCTATATACACGTACTTAACTTCCCGCAACCGAGACAAATACTGGACCTTCAGGATATTCTCCATTCTACTTGGGCGTTCGAGACCGCAGCGCATGACTTTGAATGTGCCGCGCTGATCACCGGGAGCTGGCGGTTTGCTTCTACAAATCTATTCGTCTGCGACTTCAAGTTATTTATGATCTTCATATATTATTTGATAGTGTTGTGACTTTGTGCCTGACAGAGTGTGGAAACTGACCCTTTTGACTGTTCTCCAATATTCATAAACATTGTGAGACTTCGCCTATCATTGCGTGTGCCATACTACCATTCTTAATATTACGTACTGTTTCATCTTATACCGATCCAGAGTTTAATTAATCCTTTTCTTTTTCATATGCATTGTTTTACATGTTTTTACGGCTGACGATGACCTGGACTAGGATCGAAACCGGTCCCATTTATATTTACTATTAAATAAAAATGTAATCACTACATTTCTTTCCTATGTATTGAATAGGTTGAACCTCTTTTTCAATTATTTAATTTTTAACATACCACTTAGTCGAGCAGCTCTTCTTCTTTCTCTCAATTAATCCCAACCCAAACATTGCAACATTTTTGTAACGCTACTGTTTTGTCGGAAATCACTCGGAACAAATCGAGCTGCTTTTCTTTGGATTTTTTCCAGTTCTTGAATCAGGTAATCCTGGTGAGGGTCCCATACACTGGAACCATACTCTAGTTGGGGTCTTACCAGAGACTTATATGCCCTCTCCTTTACATCCTTACTACAACCCCTAAACACCCTCATAACCACGTGCAGAGATCTGTACCCTTTATTTACAATCCCATTTATGTGATTACCCCAATGAAGATCTTACCTTATATTAACACCTAGATACTCACAATGATCCTCAAAAGGAACTTTCACCCCATCAACGCAGTAATTAAAACTGAGAGGACTTTTCCTATTTGTGAAACTCAGAACCTGACTTTTAACCCCGTTTATCAACATACCGTTGCCTGCTGTCCATCTCACAACATTACTGAGGTCACGTTGCAGTTGCTCACAATTTTGTAACTTATTTATTACTGTATACAGAATAACATCATCCGCAAAAAGCCTTACCTCTGATTCCACTTGTTTACTCATATCATTTATATATATATAAGGAAACATAAAGGTCCAATAATACTGCCTTGAGGAATTCCCCTCTTAATGATTACAGGGTCAGATAAAGCTTCACCTACTCTAATTCTCTGAGATCTCTTTTCTAGAAATATAGCAACCCATTCAGTCACTCTTTTGTCTAGTCCAATTGCACTCATTTTTGCCAGTAGTCTCCCATGATTCACCCTATCAAATGCTTTAGACAGGTCAATCGCGATACAGTCCATTTGACCTCCAGAATCCAAGATATCTGCTATATCTTGCTGGAATCCTACAAGTTGAGCTTCAGTGGAGTAACCTTTCCTAAAACCAAATTGCCTTCTATCGAACCAGTTATTAATTTCACAAACATGTCTAATATAATTAGAAAGAATGCCTTCCCAAAGCTTACATACAATGCATGTCAAACTTACTGGCCTGTAATTTTCAGCTTTATGTCAATCACCCTTTCCTTTATACACAGGGGCTACTATAGCAACTCTCCATTCATCTGGTATAGTTCCTCCGACCAAACAATAATCAAATGAGTACTTCAGATATGGTACTATATCCCAACTCATTGTCCTTAGTATATCCCCACAAATCTGATCAATTCCAGCCGCTTTTCTAATTTTCAACGTTTGTATCTTATTGTAAATGTCATTGTTATCATATGTAAATTTTATTACTTCTTTGGCCTTAGTCTCCTCCTCTATCTCGACATTATCCTTGTAACCAACAATCTTTACATACTGCTGACTGAATACTTCTGCCTTTTGAAGATCCTCACATACACACTCCCCTTGTTCATTAATTATTCCTGGAATGTCCTTCTTGGAACCTGTTTCTGCCTTAAAATACCTATACATACCGTTCCATTTTTGACTAAAATTCGTATGACTGCTAATTATGCTTGCCATCATGTTATCCTTAGCTGCCTTCTTTGCTAGATTCAATTTTCTAGTAAGTTCCTTCAATTTCTCCTTACCTCCACAGCCATTTCTAACTCTATTTCTTTCCAGTCTGCACCTCCTTCTTAGTCTCTTTATTTCTCTATTATAATAAGGTGGGTCTTTACCATTCCTTACCACCCTTAATGGTACAAACCTGTTTTCGCATTCCTCAATGATTTCTTTAAACCCATCCCAGAGTGTTTACATTTTTATTTACCGTTTTCCACCGACATAGTTACTTTTTAGAAACTGCCTCATGCCTGCTTTATCAGCCATATGGTACTGCCTCACAGTCCTACTTTTAAGACCTTCCTTTCTATCACATTTATTTTGAACTACGACAAAAACAGCTACATGATCACTAATACCATCTATTACTTCAGTTTCCCTATAGAGCTCATCTGGTTTTATCAGCACGACATCCAGGATATTTTTCCCTCTGGTTGGTTCCATCACTTTCTGAATCAGCTGTCCTTTCCATATTAACTTATTTGCCATTTGTTGGTCATGCTTCCTGTCGTTCGCATTTCTTTCTCAATTGACATCTGGCAAATTCAGATCTCCTGCTACAATCACATTTCTTTTTATGTCGTTTCCCACATAGCTGACTATCCTATAAAATAATTCCGAATCCGCGTCAGTGCTACCCTTTCCCGATCTGTACATTCCAAATATATCAAGTTGCCTATTATCTTTAGAAATGAGCCTTACACCTAGAATTTCATGTGTCTCATCTTTAACTTTTTCGTAGCTTACAAATTCTTCTTTCACCAGAATGAACACTCCCCCTCCCACCCTTCCTATCCTATCTTTACGATACACACTCCAGTGCCGTGAGAAAATTCTGCATCCATTATATCATTTCTCAGCCATGATTCAGCTCCTATTACAATATCTGGTAAATATATATCTATTAAATTACTTAATTCTATTCCTTTTCTTACAATACTTCTACAGTTCAACACTAACAATTTTATGTCATCCCTACTTGATTTCCAGTTCCCTGTTCCCTTATCACCGCTCCCTAGGCCATCCCGTTTCCCTGAATGAACCTCCCTATTACCCTTCCAAACAAATTTCCTAACTTATACGTACCACTGCGGTTTAAATGAAGGCCATCTGAGCGCAGATCCCTATCTCCTACCCACCCATTAGGATCTAGAAATTTCACTCCCAGTTTCCCACATACCCACTCCATAGTCTCATTTA
The DNA here is from genome assembly GCF_040414725.1 of Anabrus simplex. Lineage (NCBI taxonomy): Eukaryota > Metazoa > Arthropoda > Insecta > Orthoptera > Tettigoniidae > Anabrus > Anabrus simplex. The sequence goes on from NC_090265.1 coordinate 139,425,909, forward strand.
AATCCCCAATCACCCTCCAGTCAGAGTCTCTTCTACACAGTATTCCACTAATAACAGTCTCCGCTTTCTTCAACTTCACCCCTGCTGCATTTACCAGATCCCACACATCTCCAACTATGTTGGTACTTATATCAGGTTTCCTTACGTTGTTGGTACCAACGTGAAACACTACCACCTTCTCCTTCCCCTCCTCCTTCTCTTCTACTTTCCTCAACATCTGCCTCAACCTAATTCCTGGATAACACTCTACCCTGGTACCCTTTCCTCCACACACTTTCCCCACGTGTCTAACAATGGAATCCCCCATGACCAGAGCCTCAACCCTACCCACCTCATTTGATCCCCTCCCCTCCTGGTCAGCCCTATCTTTCCTGATAGCTGCAGAAGCTACTTCCTCCTCCCTTTTCTCCTTCCCATGACGTTCCACCTGTCTTTTCCTATCCTCTACTCTACATTTTCCTTTCCTACCTTTTCCCTTCCTCCTACTTCCACACATCTCAGCAACAGTTCCCTGTCCCTCATCTTCCCTCTGTTGTTCTACCTGGAGTGACTCGTACCGATTTCGCACAGACACCTGTCCTGAATTCTGATCCTGAATAGAGCCCTTAGCCTGTAATCTCGTTACCCTTAGAACATTAGACCACCTGTCTTCTACAACTCCTCCCTTTCCTTCCCCTCCCTCTTGTACACCTACTGTAACCTGTACATTGTTTGAGGAAGTCCTCTCTTCCTTCCTGTCTTCTGTGAGAATCCTAATTATCTCCCTCAAACTTTCCAACTCCTCCCTCATACCCCTCAATGCCTCGCCACACCCACAGTAAGTACACTTGCGCTCCTTAGCCATTCTTTACGGGGGGAAAAATGAAATTAAAAATAAAATAACTTATTTGCAAAAAATAAATGAATGGAGGGATATATTGTCTGGGATAGTACACAACAATAAGGTAATTAATATACGACTACACTACAATACTACTTAGTCGTGCTCTATTTTTTTAATATCCTACAACCCCTGACAGGATAAAAACTGCTGTTAATTACTGAATATCGAAGGTAATAGCCTACACAAGAACTACACAATTCCAAACTGCAATTAAGCCTATTCTAATTACAACAACAGTATTTTAGTAAGAGTTTCTACGGATACCTCTACTACACCAGTACTACACAAATCTTTTACAATAATAAAATAATCACACTAAATTCTAATAGGATATTACTCGTATACTACTGTACAGTACACTACAGTAACTTTAAACTACTTTCAGACGTATCCTAATTACGATACCGGTACCATACCGTATGTCACTAAACTAAGCACAACAGAAATGAAATTTGCAAGAACTACTGTACTCGAAGATTACCAACGAAGCTAAATGCTTAGACAAATTATTATTAGTATTACGGTCTAATAGATACACACGAATATAGCAGGCAAGATACGGCACTATCTAAATTTACTGTATCTATACTACCATGTATCTACACTACACTACACTGCGTTTGGTTAAATGCTTAAGTATCGAAAGGATTGCCGTACACGAAGAAAAACACAAATATAACTGGCAAGATACTATCTAATATATTCTACCTTATTTTCACTACAATTCTACTGAAATGTGGTTATGTGGTTATTACAGCTGGTGGATTACTATTATTTTCCCTACTCCACGGGACGGAGAATGAAAGTGTCCTTAATTAGGCCTACTGAAAAATACGAGGTTGTCTACAATAATTTCTCAAATATTTCTATCAAAACTACTACTACTACTACTACTACTACTCCAGGGACTTGAACTGCAATTACTGGGATATATGAACTTTATTATTATTAGCTAACCGCTCATAAATACTGAAAGATCGAGGGAGCGAAATACAAATTACGGATATTTTAACTACGTACTCAGAAGTACAAATGAATGGAATACAAGGTCAGCTGATTTTTATTTATATTTACTTGACTACACTACACCCTTTGTTCACGAGTGTAGCCAACAATGCAATATTTGAATATGAGGAGCGACAATAATCAAGAACAATATAACGACTGTTAACTATTACCGTGTAATCTCTTTAACTTCTTTTTAAATGGAAGTTTACAGGCGTATCGTGTTTTTTAAATGCAATCCTTGTACATGGCATTTATCATATTTCTCAATTCCTTGTCAATTCCTCTATTGTTTTTGAGCCCTAAAACCTACCTTTGGATAAGTGGATTCTAAGTATGAAGTTTCATTAAAATATGTAGAGTAGTTTTCCAGTTATAAGAAATCATCTTTACATCCATCCACTTTTGGGCTGTGTCTGCTAGTATTTAGACTGTAAAACATTCTGTTAATACTATTCTCTCTTATTATTCCTTCTATGGAAGTGTACATGAGAAAAAAGCTTTAGAAATAGATTTCCGTAAGTTTGGTGGATGTCCATTAAGGTTGATCATGGATATTTTGTTGGAGAGTTAAATCATTTTCGGTCTTCCTGTAAACCTCCAATCCATTCAGGGAATTTGAAACGATATTGATCCTAAAACCTACCAATGAACAGATGATTCTAAATATGAAGTTTGGTTGAAATATATCCAGTAGTGTATCAGTTATAAGAACTCAGATTGAGAGACAGACACCAAAGCTAAAAAAAATATGTAAATGGTCATTATTACACCTAACAAATAACTATAAGAACATTTTGCCAAAATAATAATTGTACAGACACGTGGTGATTACGATTTTATGTATATATATTCATTTAATAAGGGTTTAAGGAATGTTCTTTCTGTGCTACTGAGACTCTGAAAATTGTTCATTTACTTAGGATTTCACAACATTTTTCGTTTCATAATCAAAGAATCTTTTTTTGTGTAAAATCTTGCAGAAGTTCCCACTTGAATGTGAAATACTTGACACACGAGAAGAAGTTGAAAAAATGTGGACAAAATGTTTGAAAAATAAGGATGACTTGCATATCCTAAAGGAAACCTGGTCCACTGATTACACAGAGGACGTGCTGCAGAAGCATAAAACAGAATTGGCTGAGCTCAACAAATTTTATACTAATAACAGGTATTGTTTGCTTTTTCTTCTCTTTTGTCCTTAGAAGGACTTGCTTCTGTATGTGGATAGTATGGGTATAGTTGGGGACAAAACATAACGACCTCAGTTCCTAGAAGCGAGTTCGAAGCCAGTAGTCAACAACACCCTGCACCCTGCTGAGTTAACGAGTTCTAAGTGATCCTTGTTTGTTTTGGAGAGGCTGCCAAACCACTTTCTTCCTCACTCTGTGTAGTATTTATCCTTTCTTCGTGTAGAGTGCAGGATTGAAATAATAACATTAAGTTATTTATTAGACCACCTAATCAATACAAAATCGTCTTGGATGATTTACATAAATTTGTTAGCTAATAGTGGTACATGTTTCGCCTTCCCTGAAGGCATCATCAGCCATAGTCTTAACCTTAAATTAAAAATAAGCGTCTAAATAACATGTAGTAATGAAATGAATTTTAAAATCTTGAAGAGATTTGAAGTAAAATAACATTAAAAATAACAATGATGGTTTGAAAATACAATGTGATGAGATACAATAGTGGAAGTATTAACAAAATTAACATTAGAAGGCTGCTAAAATAAGTACAATGGATAAAACAACAGATTGTTATACAACAAGTAGTAAGATTGCATAAAAGTAAAGTTGATAGTCTGGCGGTTATAATTGGACGATGGCGAAAAATCTTATATAATCAAAGTAAAGAAGAGAGAATAAAAGTCAAAGTTAGTCGAGAGATCCGAAGTTAATCATGATCTTGAAGATAAAAGACGAAAGTCAGATGCGTATGGTGAAGTTGTAGAACACGTTGAGGATATGAAGTTGGTGAATAGAAGTTGAAGAACAGTTTCAAATAGGATCTATTCACCAACTTCATATCCTCAACGTGTTCTACAACTTCACCATACGCATCCAACTTTCGTCTTTTATCTTCAAGATCATGATTAACTTCGGATCTCTCGACTAACTTTGACTTTTATTCTCTCTTCTTTACTTTGATTATATAAGATTTTTCGCCATCGTCCAATTATAACCGCCAGACTATCAACTTTACTTTTATGCAATCTTACTACTTGTTGTATAACAATCTGTTGTTTTATCCATTGTACTTATTTTAGCAGCCTTCTAATGTTAATTTTGTTAATACTTCCACTATTGTATCTCATCACATTGTATTTTCAAACCATCATTGTTATTTTTAATGTTATTTTACTTCAAATCTCTTCAAGATTTTAAAATTCATTTCATTACTACATGTTATTTAGACGCTTATTTTTAATTTAAGGTTAAGACTATGGCTGATGATGCCTTCAGGGAAGGCAAAACATGTACCACTATTAGCTAACAAATTTATGTAAATCATCCAAGACGATTTTGTATTGATTAGGTGGTCTAATAAATAACTTAATGTTATTATTTCAATCAAATATCATCAATACGGACCAAGAATGATATTTGTTACATGTAGAGTGCAGGAGCCGATTTGGCAACTCTGGCTGCAGTAGAGGTAGTAAATCCTATTAGCCCCTAATAGACACCGAGCTGCCGCTGGAAAGTAGTGGTGTGAGGCGAGGTCGTCATGATTTGTCCCCAACTATAATTGCTAAATCCAACATTCCTTGTTCTCATCTTGTAATCTCAGTTGTACTGTAAGTAGTAATGAATTTCATATTCAGAAGTTGAAATAGATATTTTGATTATGATTTAATTGTACTAAGATATTGGACATGATGGCTTTTTGAGGTATATGATAAGAATGGTCTGCTTGAAATCTTTGTTTTATGTATTCTTTCTACTTTACCACTCTTGTATGCCTTTAATGTGATATGCGGTTTTGCAAGAAGTACCGTCAAACGGGGTGATTTCAGACAGTTTTGAGGTTATTTTAATCTAAACTCACAAAGGGAATCTTAAATTGTATTGTTTATCGTCCTCATAATGAGGAATATATCTAATTAATACAGTACCCTACAAACGGAAAATATATGCTAACATATATTTTCCTGAGAAAACAAAAAATAGTGTCCGAATTCACCCTGTACATCGGGATGATTTCGGACGCACATGCTTTTTAAACTGCTGTGTGAAGTTTCAAAGCGTATTAGGTGATTTCGGACACAAATAGTCCTTTATTTTACTTCTACGTTCTTTCCGCTTTAGTGTTGTGATGTTTAAAGTGTTCTGAGGGTGTCCAATATATGACTAGCTTGTTAAAATCATTGTAATGATAAATTGAATGTGTTACTGATCGATCTTTATTTCCTGACAAGGTAAATGTAAACATTTCTGGTCTAAATTGAAATATTAATAGTTAAAAACTGCAGAAATCCTACTGAACAATCTTAATAATTTTTCTTACATACAATACAAATCATAGCTAATTTTAAAAAAAAACTTGTCAATACAATTAACATGTAGCTGCCAAGACCTATAAATCCAAAATAAATTTTCTGTGAAAATAAACGTTCCTTTCTTCTCAATTGGGCTGGAAGTATTTTCGAAATTTATTCTTTAGCAATTGTATTCTTATCAGGGATGTTAGGGAACACAAACACTTTTCTGCTGGGCGCAAGTATTTGACATCCACATCCCTTGAATGAATATTTGAGGTCACGCCAACATACTGCCTCGTATGCTTTTTGTTCCTCAGCTTGTATTTGTAATCTGCTACAAGGAAAGCCTCTTTTTGCAACACCCCGGCAACACCAGAAACGTAATTACCTTGGTCATTCCCTTCATTGTGTGTTTCATCCCATTCATTTTCATTGCTGCTGCCAGCACTAACACTTGTTTCTGCACTGCTTTCATCTTGGCGGAAGTTACGGCCAAAAATTGACTTCCCAGGAAGAATATTTCATTTGCGACTGCGGGAAGTAGCAATTTGTGTTGGAGAGTAATGAGCTTGCTTGAGTATTTCCTTCTTCCTCATTTAGCACTGGTTGCATTTTTTCGGATGTACTTTCTGCACTTTATTTTGTAGGGTGGACCAAGGTATATCATACAAATCAAATGCTTTCCTATAAGACATTTTGCCCTTTTAATATCACGTAGGTCTACAGCTTTTTCTAATATTTTGTTTTGTAATTACACCTTGACTTGGCTCCTTTCTGCGTCTGATAATTTCTAGGCATTGTCGAAAATCTCCCAGGCTGCATTCAGTTTTCAATAAAATGTGCGTAAAACACTACTTTTCACTAAACCGTGCCAAAATTCCACAGCAGTCGTTTATAAACATTTCAGTCAGTTGATGTGACTAAGAACCACTAAGAACCATAGTTATAATGCATTCCTTCCGGTCGTGACAATCGAAAGTATCCACTTAATGATCCACTTTCAACAATGCCACTGCACACTGGATATTTTCCAAAGTAAGAAGCTGACTCATAATAAAAAACATGGAACGTGGGAAACATAACCTCAAGGTCAAACTAAAACGTGCGCGGAAGTGCAAAGCAGCGGTCGCTGGTTCTATGCAACAAAAAATGTAAATCTACCACACTGTCCGAAACCACCTCTGTGTCCGAAATCACGCTGTTTGACGGTACCAAAAAAGATGTAATTGTGCTGAATTACAGATAACTTACCTGAGAAATATTTTACTGAATTACAAATTACTTTTTCAACAGATAATCAATAAAATCGTTATTACAATTACTTCGTAGAATGCCAGTCTTCAGGAAATCACTGACTTTTTTTTTTTGCTTGGGGCTGGAATGAACCAAAGTTTGCAAGGGAAAATATATTACTTTGTTTTGAATTTTTTAGTATAGACACATTAAGTGGCTATCATTTTTTTTTTGCTAGGGGCTTTACGTCGCACCGACACAGATAGGTCTTATGGCGAGGAGGTGGCTATCATAACTGAGACCAAACATGATACGTTGGTTTTTAAGAAGTAATTTTTTCCCATAATTTTTATTTTAGCTAATGACTTCCAGTCTTCTGCAAGTCCAACCCCTCACCATGTCATGGAATAAGCGTGCTTTCAAGGCAAATACAAGCCTCAAATCAAAGGACTCAATATGACAACAGCTAGGTGCGTATGACAGCTTACAGCCCGAAGCTTCACCAGCTACAAAACCCTGCCAGATTGGAACCTTGAGTATTCTAACACTCACAAATAAAACTGAAGAGATAGTTGATGTAATGAGAAGAAGGAAAAGTCTCATCACGGGGATGAGTGAAACAAAATGGAAGGTAATTTATAAGACACCTCCGACAAAACTGTAAGGTATAGTGGTTTGGAAGTAATTTGGAGTCAAGAAATGAAGTGGGTTTTACATACTTCACAAAGATGTAGCTGTTTTTAGCCAGATAGATTTTGTCAGTGAAAGAATAATAAAAGTGTCAGTAAATTGGAATGAAGACAAATATCAAACAATCCGGGTCTGTGCTCCACAATCAGATAATCGAGTGAAAAAGAAAGAAGCCTGCTGGATCATCTTGGAAGAACATGTGGATTGTGGAAACTTGATAATAATGGGGAATATTGATGCTGAGGTTGGATCAGACAGACTGGACTATGAATCCTCCCTGGGTTCTTAAGGAATGAGGAATAGGACAGTAGAGGGCAAGCATCTTCTAGATCTGTATATGAAAAACAATATAGTTGTTAGTAAGGGACTCTCACAAGATATAGTTAGGAGAGTAAGTATGGAACACTGATTAATTACATACTCGAGTGTAGCTTGAGCAATCGGTGAGTGCAGGCGCGTGGTGTAGTGCGTGCTGTGAAATATCGTGGGAGTGGAACAGGGGCGGGCTGTGATTGGGAGGTGGCAGAGGAAGGAGTTCAAGAATGGTTTGGTAAGAAAAAGAAGAGATGGTGAAGATGGGTGAGGCGGTTCTGGTAGCAGCAGTGTTAGCTGTGCTTCTGGTTATTGGGGGAGTGGAATTAAACCCCGGCCTGAATACCAGTGGCACCTTCAGCTTGGAAGATTTGGCAGCACTGAAGGTGATAGTGAGGGAAGTCATTCATGAAACCTGCCCTTGGGACCAGGTGGAAGAAATAAAGGATATGATGAAAGAGCAAACAAAGGAGATAGGGAAAATCAAGAAATGGGTAGAAGCTAAGACAAGAATTGATGAACAGAACGTGTAGTAATGAGAAAGAAAGAGCTGTTAAGGGGGAAAGTAAAATATCTAGAAGAGGAGGTGTTGAAGAAGCAAGCAGAAGTGTGCAGACAGGAGAGGATGAAGAAATCTATATTTGTATATGGCGTGGAAGAAGATGAGAAGGAAGACAAGGTGGACATTATTTGTAAAGTTGTAGAGATCATACAGAATAAGATGAAGATAAATTTAGTGAAGTAAATATAGACAATGTGGAAAGAATGGGCAAAGCTATAGGTCGCAGACCAATTAGAGTAAAGTTATCTACCCTAATGGCAGAAATAGTTAAGAAATGTCAATAACTTACAAGGACAGAAATTATGGGTAAAGAGAGACATGAGTAAAGAAGGAAGTGAAATTATGAAAACTCTGAATAGACATCTTTGGAGAACGAGACAACAAGGGCTAAAAGTGCACATAAAGGGGCAGAGGCTAGTGGTGTCAAGTGGAAAATGGTTTAGAGGGCTTTCGGTGTCAAAATTGAAAGCGATGGATGATCATGACAGTACGGAGGTGGAAGTTACGGCAGTGCAAGATGGAAAGAAGGTCGCAGAACCAAATAGGGATAGAGTGGAGGGAAGTGAGGAGAACAACCCAGGAGGAAGCGGGCAGCGCAGTGCAGATTCAGAAGAGGAGAGTCAAGAAGTGGTGAGTGAGGGAGAATGGAAAGAATCGTTAAGTGCAGGGTGCAGTGGTCAAGAGAACAATAAAATAGGTGAGAGGCGTGATGAACAGAAAGGTAAAGTAGTTGTGAACAAAGGAAGAAGTAAGAGTCTAAAAGACTTGTGGCGTAAAATGTATAAAGGTATGGAGAATACTGAGGGAAGAGAACGACAAAAATTGTTAAAGGAGAAATGGAAACAAGAGAGTGAGAGGGCTATAGTAACAAGAAGTAAGAATAGGGGAGGTAATTTGGAAGGCAGGGAGGGTAAGCCATAACTAAATTGGAAAATAGTATTTGTGAATATTGAAGGACTATTAGCCAATAAAAAGGTTAAAGAAGTAATGGAAAGTTACAATATTTTGACACTCTTGAAGACTTGGCTTGAAATAGGGAAAGAGATAACATGGGAAGGGTTTGTGGTTAAATATGAATACAAAAGAAAGGAGAGGAATAAGGGACACACCCCAGGAGGAATAGTTCTTCTAATAAAGGAGAAATTAGTGGGCTAGTAGAGGATATTGAGACAGAGATGCAAGAGGTTATCGGGATTAGATTTAATATGGGGAGGGAAGGGTTAAGAAGATAAGTTTAGCATTCGCATATTGCCATCCTAGGAGTTCTTTGTACACAAATAAGCATTTTTTTTGAAGAGTTATTGGTGGCTATTAGCATGATAAGAGAGAAGTTTGCAGAAGAAGATATGTTGTTATTTGGAGACTGGAATGCGAGAATAGGGGAACAGAGCCCAGTTTATAGTAGAGAAGGAGGAGGATTAATGATGAAAGGTAGAAGTGAAGATAAGGGCACAAATAGTTACGGTGAGAAACTCCTAGAAATGTGTGCAGCAGGGAATTAATATATTCTAAATGGATAGGAGGGCAATAGTACTGGTAAAATGGCATATGTTTCAGAGCAAGGAGGAAGGGTGATTGACATAGTATTAAGCTCGGAAGATGTGCTAGAGGAAATTGTAAGGATGGGAGTAGGAGATTGGATTGAATCACAGCACTTTCCAGTGTGGGTGTTGTTAAAAAAGAGGGAAGGGAGGCACAAAAAGAAAGAGGTTAAGAAGAATGATAAACTAGGGAGAGAGTATATTAAATATAAATGGACGGAGAAAGCAGAACGGGAATGGAATAAAATAGTAAAAGAAGAGTTACAATTACTAAGGTATGGATGGGAGGTCACGTTGGAGGAAAATAACATAGATAGAGCTTTGGAATTGCTTCTACATCCAATCAAGAGGATAGCCCAGATTGAAAAAGATAGGAGAAAAAAGAGAGAGGGGAAGAATGGTTTAGTAAAGAGTGTGGGGTAATGCGAAAGAGGGTTATAGTCGGGTCAGGAGAGTATAGGAAAAAAGGGGGGAGCTCAGAAAGAGAAGTTTTCTGTTATTTAATTAAAGAATACAAAAGGAAAATCAGTGAGATAAAAAAGTCATGGATGAAAGAATAAACCGAAGCGATATTAGAGTGTAGGATGAATAAAAAGGTTTGTTTTGTTGGCCACCACCATCCCATGGGGGATCCGCTGGGTCTGGTCGACTGTGTCCTCGTCGCCGTTGATAACGATCAGCAAGTCCTCGCGTGGCAGCCGGAACTTCGGTGGTTTTCCTTCCGTCCGCACTCGCGTCTACTTTTGGGGCTTGAGCGCCTTCGTAGTCCTCTGGTGTGATGCCCGGGACTGGTTTGCTCGTCCCATATTTGGCCTTGCTAAATTTTCTTTTCTTCCAGGGTGCGGAATTTGATGTTCGTACCGGCACGCAGCCTTGTGGTGGAACAAGTGTCCTGGTCAGGTGTCATCCTCGTTCGTTGGTCATCAGTTCGTCTTCCATTGCTGCTCCGTCTCCTAGTATGGGTCCCTCCAGCCGTGGCGTTGCAATCGCTGCCTCTGTCTCTTGGGCCATCGTCAGAGCCTCTTCATAGTTCTGTTTCTTGCCGATCGTCCTCTCTGGAAGGATCTCAGCGCCACGTAGTTTATCACAGGCATCAGCCGCCTCGAGCTTGGTGTCACCTCACGATAACTCTTCCACGATCACGTCGCCTAGTCGCTCGATCTCGGCGTCGATTATCCATGGCGTTATATCTGTGTGCTGAGTTCTGGACTCGGTAGGTGACTCTCGGTTGGTGGACACCGCAGAATACGTCGAGCACTCCCACAACTTCCTCGTAGGTCGAACTTGGCTGGAGGCTGCGTTGTACTGTCATCTTCTGTACACGTAGTCCAGCAATCGGGTATTCTGCACTCTTCTTGGACGTCGATCCGGTCTCGAACTGAGTCCGGCATGTTCTCTTGGAAGTAATCCCGTTGTGCTGTAGGGTTTCCAACTTCACGATGGTGGAGCCGCCGTTGCTAGCAGGATTCATTCGCGTCTCCACAGCCATCGTTTCTGCACGCAGGGCACTCAGTTCCACCGCTGGGCCTCGAACTCCGGACTCCACAACCGTGAGCATCTCTTCAGATCCCTTCTCGTCCAGTTCGTTGTCATCCCGCACATCGTCATCGTCAATCTCGGTTTCGAGAGAGCGCACTTTGCTTTCTGACTTTTAACTGCTCACTCTTCCGATCACTTAAGTCTGTTTCCAGCTGGTCTGGGAAAGAACTCCGTTCAGATCTCAGTTCACTAACGAGTTCGTCATAGGTAGATAAGATTTTGTTTTCAAGCTCACTAAACTTGCTTAGAAAAATCTGAAGCTGTTCGGAATTAATTTCGCTAGTAGAAATTTCTGTCGACTACAAAATTCACTACAAGGTACTCGATTCTGACACCAGTTTTAACGTAAAAGGTTATCTACTAGTTTATCACACTTGTCCATCCCACTTCTGCCGCCAGTTGTAGCGTGTTGGCGGGGTAAATAAGTAAATAAACGAGTACAGAACCTGGCAGCGCCCTATTTCTAAGATTTATTAACTAAGCACTACAATTACAGATTTACACACACACAGATGATAGCCAAGCCACAGCTTACACAAGCACACGGTTACACACTTACACGGTTCGCGCTCTCTCCGTTAGTTTCTCATGTCCTGTCTACAATGACACACACACAGTCATCAATTATTTACAGTACACTCTCTCAGCCACTCAGTCACACTCGCTAGCGCTGTCACGGTCCACAGCCTACACGTCAGTCTCGCAGGTCGGGATAGTATCCCCTGTTCACTCAATCCGTCGAACCCCGCTCGCAGTCCGCACAAGTCGGCACCCACTGTTCACTTCGCGCTGCTCCAGAACACTCCAGGTTCTCCTCCAGCAGCCGGCCTTAAGGTACACGCACACACACACACACTACATCAGGGAAACAGGAACGAGTCCTCGGCTCCAACAGGCAGATACTCCATCAGGCTGACATCTCAGCCCAGGCTATCACTGATTGCGCTCTTCGCTAACTCACACTAGCAAACTCAATCTCGCTCTCACTCACTCACTAACTCTGTCAAACTCTCACCGACCGCAGGCAGGTCGTTCCTCTCTTATATCTATCTATATATATAAAATAACTTGTCCTGACTGACTGACTGACTGACTGACTGACTGACTGATTCATCATTGCCGGGCCAAAACTACTGGACATAAAGAAATAAAATTTTGGGCATAGATTCATATTAAGATGTAAGTGCTCGCTAAGAGAGGATTTTTGGATATTCCTTCGCTAAGGGGGTGAAAAAGGGGTTGAAATTTTAAAATGAGTGTATCTATATCTCAAAACTTTGAAAGTTTACAGATGTAAAAATTGGTATATAGAATCTTCTTTAAAAATAAGGAAACACGTGTTTTTTTTGTTTTCAGAAATTCCCAATAGGAGGGGTGAAAAACGGTGAAAAAGGGGTTGAATGCCTTTAATCAGGATACCAGTACTTATATCTCAGAAACTGAAGATATTACAGACCTAAAAATTGGTACTTTTGATCTCTTCTAAAAATAAAAAAACACATATTTTTTTGTTTTTGGAAAATCCAATTAATGGGAGGGTGAAAAGGGGGGTGAATTTTAAAAATGAGTGTATCTATATCTCAAAACTTTGAAAGTTTACAGATGTAAAAATTGGTATTTAGAATCTTCATTAAAAATAAAGAAACATGTATTTTTTTGTTTTCGGAAAATCCCAATAGAAGGGGTGAAAAGGGGTGAAAAATGGGTTGAATGCCTTTAATGAGGATAGTTATATCTCAGAAACTGAAGATATTACAGACCTGAAAATTGGTGTTTGGGATCTCCTTTATTAATGAAGAAACATGTATTTTTTTGTTTTTGGAAAATCCAATTAATGGGAGGGTGAAAAGGGGGGTGAACTTTTAAAATGAGTGCATCATTATCTCAAAACGTTTAAAGTTTACAGATGTAAAAATTGGTATTAAGTATCTTCATTAAAAATAAAGAAACACGTACTTTTTGTTTTCGGAAAATCCCAATAGGAGGGGTGAAAAGGGGTGAAAAATGGGTTGAATGCCTTTAATGAGGATACTTATATCTCAGAAACTGAAGATACTACAGACCTGAAAATTGGTGTTTGGGATCTCCTTTAAAATAAAGAAACACGTACTTTTTGTTTTTGGAAAATCCAATTAATTGGGGGGGGGTGAAAACGGGGTGAATTTTTAAAATGAGTGTATCTATATCTCAAAACATTTTAAGTTTATAGATTAAAAATTGGTATTTAGAATCTCCTTTAAAAATAAAGAAACATGTATTTTTTGTTTTCGGAAAATCCCAGTGGGAAGGGTGGAAAAGGGTGAAAATTGGGTTGAATGCCTTTAATGAGGCTACTGATATTTCAGAACCTGAGGATATTACAGACCTGAAAATTGGTATTTGAGATCTACTTTAAAAATAGTGAAGCAGGTATTTTTTCGTTTTTGGAAAATCCAAATATTGGGGGGTGAAAAGGTCGTGAATTTTTAAAGTGAGTGTGTCTACATCTTAAAAGTTTAAATGTTTACAGATGTAAAAATTGGTATTTAGAATCTCCTTTAAAAATAAAGGAACACGTATTTTTTGTTTTCTGTAAATCCCAATAGGAGGGGTGTAAAAGGGTTGAATGCCTTTAATGAGGATACACATATCTCAGAAACTGAAGATATTACAGAACTGAAAATTTTTATATGGGATCTCCTTTAAAAATAAAGAAACACATATTTTTTGTTTTTGGAAAATCCAATTAATGGCGGTTGAACAGGAGTGACAAATTGGGGTGAATTTTTCGAAAGACTATATCTTCAGAATATCTGAGAAACGTAAAATGTTACAGACGTAAAAAGTGGGTATTTGGAATTTCCTGTAAATGTAAAGAAATATAGGTGATTTGTTTTTGGAAACTCCCCTTAAGGGAAAAAAAGGGGTGAAATTTTAAAATGAGAATTTCTACAGTATATATAAAAAAATGTAACATGTTACAGAAGTGACAATGGTATTTTTTATCTCTACTAAAATAAAGAAACGTGTATTTTTAGTTTTCGGAAATACCACTTGGGAGGAGGGGGGATTAACTGAAAATGGTGTTAATTTCTTTTAATTAGGCTACTGATATCTCAAAAATGAAGATGCTACGGGCGTGAAATTTGATGTTTGGAATCTGCTTTAAAAGTAAATAAACACGTATTTTCGGAAAATCCAATGAGGTGCGCGGGGGGGGGGTGAAAGAATTGAAAAATTAATTGACTTAATTGTATGAGAATATATACATCTGATAAAAATTAAGTTGTTACAGACGTGAAAATTGGTATTTGGATTTCCTTTAAAAACAAAGAAAAATGCGTTTCGGGGGGGGGGGGGGGCGGCAGGTGAAAAATCTTGCGGGGCGTGAGTCAAAAGAAATTCCTTTCACGAGGACGCATAAATCAAAACCTGAACAAGTTAGAGTCGTGATAGTTGGTATTTAGAAGATCGTTTACTATTAAAGAAACAATATTTTTTGCCGGAAAATTCACTTGTGGGGGGGCGGAGGTGAAAGGAAGTGGAAAAAAGTGAATTATTTTTATGGGGATTTTTATATCTCAAAAACTGAAGGTAATAGACGTGAACATTGGTGTTTGGAATCTCCTTTAACATAAAGAAACACGCCTTCTTTTAATTTTTTTTGGGGGGGGATAAATAAACTTTAATGCGGTGGGTTATAAATGGAGGTGAGACCAATTGATTTTACTGTTCATAATGTACTCATAAGGAGCCTCCGTTGCTCAGGCGGCTGCGCACCGGCCTATCACAACTGGGTTTCGTGGTTCAAATCTCGGTCACTCCATGTGATATTCGTGCTGGACAAAACAAGGCGGGACAGGTTTTTCTCCGGATACTCCAGTTTTCCCCGTCATCATTCATTCCAGCAACACTGTCCAATATTTCGTTTCATTTGTCATTCATCGGTCATTGCCCCAGAGGAGTGCTTCGGCAGCCAGCACAATTCCTATTGTCGCCGCTAAATGGGGCTTTATTCATTCCATTCCTGACCCTGTCGAATGACTGGAAACAGGCTGTAGATTTTCGTTGTACTTATTCTGATCATAAATCGATCATTTTTAATCTTTCCTGGGTTCGATTTCAACAGCCATCTTTTCTTTCGGAGAACGTTCTCAGATTACAGTAGACTCTTCTGACATATAAATAAAAATTTAAACACATTTGAAATAAACGATAGGAATGAGATTGCCCGTCAAATTGTTCACCTCTATAATATGGTCAATAATGCACGGAGGTATGTCATTCATATCGCCAGAAATCCCGCACACTTGCCTACGCGCGACAATGGTGCTGGTCACATTGTCAACAATGACAATGGCAGCAGATGTAATTTACCGCCAAGTAGCGGTCTTGCATCTTGCTGTGGTGTCCTGAACATCCACTAATAATAATAATAATAATAATAATAATAATGTTCTGGACCGTGGTCAAATTGTGCGGACCGCGCTGGAAACGGCTCCTGACCTGGTAATGACTGCGAATACAGTCCGTCCCCGGGTTCAATACCGCCAAGGCACCCAAGACGACACTACGCCGGATCTCCTTCAGGATTTGATCCATACTAAAAATGCTTATAGGAAAAGATGGCAAAGCTTTAGGGACCCAACTGACCGCGTGGAATACCTGGATCTAGCCCGGGAAGTACGAAATCGATTACTGGAAACAAAAACTGAAAATGTGAGGAACTTTGCCGTAATCTTTCAGAAAATGAGTCACATCGCAAATTTTGGTGGATTATCTCAGAAAACGAGTCAGATCGCGAATTTCGGAGGATTATATATAAAACGTTAAGCATTCAGTTATAAATTTCAGAATAATACCGTAGCGAAGCACGGGTATCTTGCTAGTATATATATAAAATAGCTTGTCCTGACTGACTGAATGATTCATCATCGCCGAGCCAAAACTACTGGACATAATGAAATGAAATTTTGGAGATACATTCATATTAAGATGTAGGTGCTCGCTAAGAGAGGATTTTTGGATATTCCTTCGCTAAGGGGGTGAAAAGGGGGGTGAAATTTTAAAATGAGTGTATCTATATCTCAAAACTTTAAAAGTTTACAGATGTAAAAATTGGTATTTAGAATCTTCTTTAAAAATAAGGAAACACGTATTTTTTTTGTTTTCAGAAAATACCAATAGGAGGGGTGAAAAAGGGTGAGAATGGGGGGAAATGGGTTGAATGCCTTTAATCAGGATACCAGTACTTATATCTCAGAAACTGAAGATATTACAGACCTGAAAATTGGTGCTTTTGATCTCTTTTAAAAATAAAGAAACACGTATTTTTTTGTTTCTGGAAAATCCAATTAACGGGGGGGGGGTGAAAAGGGGGTAATATTTTAAAATGAGTGTATCTATATCTCAAAACTTTTAAAGGTTAGAGATGTGAAAATTGGTATTTAGTATCTCCTTTAAAAACAAAGAAACACGTATATTTTGTTTTCGGAAAATCCCAATAAGAAGGAAGGGTGGAAAAGGTTGAAGAATGGGTCGAATGCCTTCAATGAGTCTACTTATATTTCAGAACCTGAAGATACTACAGACCTGAAAATTGGTATTTGGGATCTCCTTTAAAAATAAAGAAAGACGTATTTTTTTGTTTTTGGAAACTCCAATTAATGGGGGGGGGGGGTGGATGAACAGTGGGTGATTTTTTAAAATGAATGTATCTATATCTCAAAACTGTTAAAGTTTATAGATGTAAAAATTGGTATTTAGAATCTCCTTTAAAAATAAAGGAACACGTATTCTTTTGTTTTCGGAAAATCCCAATAGGAAGGGTGTAAAAGGGTGAATAATTGGTTGAATGCCTTTAATGAGGCTACTTATATTTCAGAACCTGAAGATATTACAGACCTGAAAATTGGTATTTGGGGTCTACTTTAAAAGTAAAGAAACACTTATTTTTTTCGTTTTTGGAAAATCCACTATTGGTGGGTGAAAAGGGGGCGTGAATTTTTTAAAATTAGTGTGTCTACATCTTAAAACTTTAAATTTACAGATGTAAAAATTGGTAGTTAGAATCTCCTTTAAAAATAAAGGAACACGTATTCTTTTGTTTTCGGAAAATCCCAATAGGAGGGGTGTAAAAGGGTGAAAATGGGCTGAATGCCTTTAATGAGGATACATATATCTCAGAAACGGAAGATATTACAGAACTGAAAATTTGTATATGGGATCTTCTTTAAAAACAAAGAAACACGTATATTTTAGTTTTTGGAAAATCCAATTAGTGGCGGTTAAACAGAAGTGACAAATTGGGGCGAATTTTTTGAAAGACTATATCTCCAGAATATCTTGGAAACGTAAAATGTTACAGTCGTAAAAAGTGGGTGTTTGGAATCTCATGTAAATGTAAAGAAACATGGGTGATTTGTTTTTGGAAACTCCTTTTAAGGGGAACTCAAAAGGGGTGAAATTTTAAAATGAGAAGTTTTACAGTATGTCTAAAAAAACGTAACGTGTTACAGAAGTGAAAAATGGATATTTTATCTCTATTAAACATAAAGAAACGTGTATTTTTAGTTTTCGGAAATATCACTTGGTTGGAGGGGGGGGGGGGGGTATAAAGGTTTCTAAAAATGGTGTTGAATTCTTTTAATTAGGCTACTGATATCTCAAAAATAAAGATGTTACGGACGTGAAATTTGATATTTGCAATCTGCTTTAAAAGTAAAGAAACACGTATTCTTGGAAAATCCATGGGGGGGGGGGGGGTGAAAGAATTGAAAAAATAATTGACTTAATTGTATGAGAATACATACATCTAATAAAAACTAAAGTTGTTACAGATGTGAAAATTCGTATTTGGATCTCCTTTAAAAACAAAGAAAAACGCGTTTGGTGGGGGTGAACCATCTTGGGGGGCGGGAGTGTAAAGGAGTTGAAATCCTTTCATTGAGTTTACTGTACTTAATGTACTTATAAGGATCCTCCGTTGCTCAGGCGGCAGCACGCCGGCCTCTCACAGCTGGGTTCCGTGGTTCAAATCCCGCTCACTCCATGTGACGTTCGTGCGGGACAAAACGGAGGCGGGACAGGTTTTCTCCGCATACTCCGGTTTTCCCTGTCATCATTCATCCCAGCAACATATAATAATAATAATAATAATAGTAATAATAATGTTCCGGACTGTCGTCAAATGTGCGGACCGCGCTGGAAACGGCTCCTGGACGGGTAATGACTAAGAATGCAGTCCGGCCGCGGGTTCAGTGCCGCCAAGGCACCCAATATGACACCACGCCGGATCTCCTGAAGGATTTTATCGATATTAGAAATGATTATAGGAAAAGATGGCAAAGATTTACGGACCCAGCTGGCCGGGAGGAACACCTGAGTGTAGTCCGGGTAGTACGAAATCGATTGCTGGGAAGAAAGATTGAAAAATGTGAGGAAACGTGCCGTATTCTAATAGAAAACGAGTCAGATCGGGAATTTTGGTGGATTCTCGCTGAAAACGAGTCGGATCGCGAATTTCGGCTGATTATATATCTAAAACGATAAGCATTCAATTATAAATTTCCGTAAAATACCGTAGCGAAGCACGGGTATCTTGCTAGTGTATATATATATATATGCACAGTAGAACCTCGATAATTCAAAATCGGTTAATTCAAAATCCCACGTAATTTGAAGAAGTTCTCGTTCCCGGATACATGAGATGCAGTTTTGCATGTTATTTAAATTGTTTAATTCGAAATATGGATAATTCGTAATTCGAAGTACAATGTCGGCCCCATTACCAAAATTCAGACTTTTAATTCAAAACTGCCTTTATTTTAAAACAATAGTATGTTACAGAGTAATTTCAACTCGAAATTTATCCGCGTCATAATAGAACGCGTGTTCCGGAACGTGGAGGGGTAGCTTTCCGCACTTACACTCACTTCGGTGGGTCTACAGTGCGCTTCATGATTGCCAAGTTGAATGAAATCTGAATTCTTTTGTATTCAACCTTTTAATGGAATGCCGTAATATCACGCAACAGGCATTGTGCGGGAAAACAGAATGCGCGAACGCTGGCGATGCCGACAGTTGACGAAAAAGCGTGGCTCATATAATAAATTCGTAGGCACCGAACAATACTGTAATTGAAATAATAACATTAAGTTATTTATTAGACCACCTAATCAATACAAAATCGTCTTGGATGATTTATATAAATTTGTTAGCTAATAGTGGTACATGTTTCGCCTTCCTTGAAGGCATCATCAGCCATAGTCTTAACCTTCAATTAAAAATAAGCGTCTAAATAACATGTAGTAATGAAATGAATTTTAAAATCTTGAAGAGATTTGAAGTAAAATAACATTAAAAATAACAATGATGGTTTGAAAATACAATGTGATGAGATACAATAGTGGAAGTATTAACAAAATTAACATTAGAAGGCTGCTAAAATAAGTACAATGGATAAAACAACAGATTGTTATACAACAAGTAGTAAGATTGCATAAAAGTAAAGTTGATAGTCTGGCGGTTATAATTAGACGATGGCGAAAAATCTTATATAATCAAAGTAAAGAAGAGAGAATAAAAGTCAAAGTTAGTCGAGAGATCCGAAGTTAATCATGATCTTGAAGATAAAAGACGAAAGTCAGATGCATATGGTGAAGTTGTAGAACACGTTGAGGATATGAAGTTGGTGAATAGAAGTTGAAGAACAGTTTCAAATAGGATCACTATGGACCATCTCAAAATTTGAAGTGATGTTCAAATGTTGTAAATTGTGAGTTTGTAGATATTCTAGTTGAAAAAGCATATAAAAGTGGAATCTGTAAATGGAAGCAAGAAACAAAGAGTTAATTGTGTGAAAAGATATTTGAAAGATATTGAAGTAGAATCGTATGCACTTACCATTTGACGGTGACAAAGATAGCTTGTAATATTATGAGTTAGAAGTATTTGCAACAGTAGATTTCTTGCTACGTGTGTTATAACTGAAGTTTTGTGCTGGAGGGGGATCTGTTTGCATTGACGTAACTATTGGAGGGGGGCTGCTATTGGTGGGAGGGAAGGAAGAGAGTGTATTACTGCGTGTGTTGTAACGGTGTAAGGCTATTGGAGGGAGCGATGTTACGGTGGGTGTGGCTATGGGTTTATTGGTTGTATTTGAATTAGAGGTACTAGCGGCGGGGGGAAGGGAGGGGGGTATATTAGCTGTAGGGGAGGTGGAACTCTAATTGATGTGAGGTTGAAGATTTTTAAGAATTTGTTGGTGAGGGAAGTTGATTCTCGTAATAAAATAAGAATCTGTTCATACAAGGGGCTTTTTTTATCAATAGTGTCATTTAGATTTTTATCTTTATTAAAATGTTGGTCGAGGAAAATAAATAAGTTTTCATATTCTGTCATGAGTTTGCTTTTATCGACTCTTTTTAGGATATGGAGGTCTTGTTCTATTGTGGTGAATTTATGCCCGGTGTCCCTCATATGGTTGGCCATTGCGGAGAATTTGTTGTGTCTTTGGGCATTGTAATGCTCGGCGTATCTGGTAGAGAAGCTGCGGCCAGTTTGGCCAACATAAGAAAAATTACATGTAGAGCATTTCAATCTGTATATTCCTGATCCAGAGTAACTATTGTCTGTGATGTTAATAGGGTTGTGATTGAAGAATAAATTACGATTAGTGTTTTTTGTTGTGTAGGCTATTTTTATTTCGTGCTTCATTAATGAATTGGTTATCGGGTAAATGCTATGGTTAGTGAACGTGAATTTAGCGTATTTTGGTTTGACGGGTTTTAATGGAGTTAAATTGGTAGCTAGTTTCAGTTTGGTTTTATTGATGATTTTATCAATCATACTCGTGTTAAATCCATTGAATTTAGCTATTTCCTTGATGAATAGTAATTCTTTCTTTAAATTAATAGAGGACATAGGGATCTTTAATGCTCTATATATTAAACTGTGGTAAGTGGCTTTTTTATGTGAGTTGGGATGTAAAGAATCATTTTTTATGGTTGTTGGAGAAAAGGTGGGTTTTCTGTATATTTGGAAGTCGAATTTGTTCAATACTCGTGTGATTTTGATATCTAAGAAGTTCAAAGAGTTATTGAACTCATCTTCTTTAGTGAATTTAATATTATTATCTAAGTTGTTGAGGAATGATAGTATGTTATTGCTGTTGTTGATTTGTTTATCAATGATAGCTATGGTATCATCAACATAGCGATGCCAAAGACAGAGTCCGTTGATGTTATTAATAATCTTACTATGTTCGAGATTATCTAAGTATATATCGGCTAGTATTCCAGATAACGGGTCTCCCATCGCTAGACCTTCTTGTTTGTAAATTTTCTTATTGAAGGTAAAATAGTTGTTGTCTAAAACGAAATTAAGTAATTTTAACCATTTATCAATTTCGATTTTACTCAATGTGCTATGTTTCAACAGATTGTTTTTTATGATGTTAATAGTATTGTTGATAGGGATATTAGTATACATGTTAGTGATGTCAAAAGAACATAAAATGTGGTTTGGTTGTAGACTGAACTTATTTAGGGAATTACAAAGTTTGATCGAGTTCTTTATGGGGTTGGAGTTGTGAAATTTGAAGTGTTTTTTTTTAGGAATTTGTGTAGGAATTGAGAGGTTTTATAGGTAGGACTATTGATACAGTGATCTGACTGCCCAAAATTCATAAAAATGATGTCCCCATTCGGCCTATAATTAATAGTATCAATAGTCCTACCTATAAAACCTCTCAATTCCTACACAAATTCCTAAAAAACACTTCAAATTTCACAACTCCAACCCCATAAAGAACTCGATCGAACTTTGTAATTCCCTAAATAAGTTCAGTCTACAACCAAACCACGTTTTATGTTCTTTTGACATCACCAACATGTATACTAATATCCCTATCAACAATACTATTAACATCATAAAAAACAATCTGTTGAAACATAGCACATTGAGTAAAATCGAAATTGATAAATGGTTAAAATTACTTAATTTCGTTTTAGACAACAACTATTTTACCTTCAATAAGAAAATTTACAAACAAGAAGGTCTAGCGATGGGAGACCCGTTATCTGGAATACTAGCCGATATATACTTAGATAATCTCGAACATAGTAAGATTATTAATAACATCAACGGACTCTGTCTTTGGCATCGCTATGTTGATGATACCATAGCTATCATTGATAAACAAATCAACAACAGCAATAACATACTATCATTCCTCAACAACTTAGATAATAATATTAAATTCACTAAAGAAGATGAGTTCAATAACTCTTTGAACTTCTTAGATATCAAAATCACACGAGTATTGAACAAATTCGACTTCCAAATATACAGAAAACCCACCTTTTCTCCAACAACCATAAAAAATGATTCTTTACATCCCAACTCACATAAAAAAGCCACTTACCACAGTTTAATATATAGAGCATTAAAGATCCCTATGTCCTCTATTAATTTAAAGAAAGAATTACTATTCATCAAGGAAATAGCTAAATTCAATGGATTTAACACGAGTATGATTGATAAAATCATCAATAAAACCAAACTGAAACTAGCTACCAATTTAACTCCATTAAAACCCGTCAAACCAAAATACGCTAAATTCACGTTCACTAACCATAGCATTTACCCGATAACCAATTCATTAATGAAGCACGAAATAAAAATAGCCTACACAACAAAAAACACTAATCATAATTTATTCTTCAATCACAACTCTATTAACATCACAGACAATAGTTACTCTGGATCAGAAATATACAGATTGAAATGCTCTACATGTAATTTTTCTTATATTGGCCAAACTGGCCGCAGCTTCTCTACCAGATACGCCGAGCATTACAATGCCCAAAGACACAACAAATTCTCCGCAATGGCCAACCATATGAGGGACACCGGGCATAAATTCACCACAATAGAACAAGACCTCCATATCCTAAAAAGAGTCGATAAAAGCAAACTCATGACAGAATATGAAAACTTATTTATTTTCCTCGACCAACATTTTAATAAAGATAAAAATCTAAACGACACTATTGATAAAAAAAGCCCCTTGTATGAACAGATTCTTATTTTATTACGAGAATCAACTTCCCTCACCAACAAATTCTTAAAAATCTTCAACCTCACATTAATTAGAGTTCCCACCTCCCCTACAGCTAATATACCCCCCTCCCTTCCCCCCGCCGCTAGTACCTCTAATTCAAATACAACCAATAAACCCATAGCCACACCCACCGTAACATCGCTCCCTCCAATAGCCTTACACCGTTACAACACGCGCAGTAATACACTCTCTTCCTTCCCTCCCACCAATAGCAGCCCCCCTCCAATAGTTACGTCAACGCAAACAGATCCCCCTCCAGCACAAAACTTCAGTTATAACACACGTAGCAAGAAATCTACTGTTGCAAATACTTCTAACTCATAATATTACAAGCTATCTTTGTCACAGTCAAATGGTAAGTGCATACGATTCTACTTCAATATCTTTCAAATATCTTTTCACACAATTAACTCTTTGTTTCTTGCTTCCATTTACAGATTCCACTTTTATATGCTTTTTCAACTAGAATATCTACAAACTCACAATTTACAACATTTGAACATCACTTCAAATTTTGAGATGGTCCATAGTGATCCTATTTGAAACTGTTCTTCAACTTCTATTCACCAACTTCATATCCTCAACGTGTTCTACAACTTCACCATATGCATCTGACTTTCGTCTTTATCTTCAAGATCATGATTAACTTCGGATCTCTCGACTAACTTTGACTTTTATTCTCTCTTCTTTACTTTGATTATATAAGATTTTTCGCCATCGTCTAATTATAACCGCCAGACTATCAACTTTACTTTTATGCAATCTTACTACTTGTTGTATAACAATCTGTTGTTTTATCCATTGTACTTATTTTAGCAGCCTTCTAATGTTAATTTTGTTAATACTTCCACTATTGTATCTCATCACATTGTATTTTCAAACCATCATTGTTATTTTTAATGTTATTTTACTTCAAATCTCTTCAAGATTTTAAAATTCATTTCATTACTACATGTTATGTAGACGCTTATTTTTAATTTAAGGTTAAGACTATGGCTGATGATGCCTTCAAGGAAGGCGAAACATGTACCACTATTAGCTAACAAATTTATATAAATCATCCAAGACGATTTTGTATTGATTAGGTGGTCTAATAAATAACTTAATGTTATTATTTCAATCAAATATCATCAATACGGACCAAAAATGGTATTTACTACATGTAATACTGTAATTGCCGATGAAACTGCATTGCTTTATTTTAATGCGAGCCCAAACGGTCTTATGGTTTTGCAATTGCAATGCACATGGAAGCGAGAAACTTTATCCCCTCGTCATAGAAAAGTTCGATAAGCTACAATGTTTTAATGGCGTCGGACACTTTCCATGCCAGTACAAAGCATCTAAAAATGCAAACAGTACAGATATCCAAAAAATAATGCATTTGCACAGGGGAACCAGCATAATTTATCGTCGTCTTTGAATTGTGTGATTTTTTTTCTTTCGTTGCGTGAGGTTATGTTTGTCAGTGATTTATCCAAGTGCATTATTTGAACATTGTAAATGCACCTTGTTGGATACATTTCGGAAATAGTTTTTCCATGGCATTGGAAAGGTTTAAACTGTGAATCGAGGTGATTGCATGTATTAATAGGTCTTAGAATTCTTTGTGACGCGGCAAGTATTTATTTCTGAAGTACGAGAGAAGTGCCATGGCGGGAAATCGTACAAGGATAGAGTCATAGGAAAGTTTGATTTTAAGGGCATTGGGTACTTTCTGTGTAAATACAAGGCATCTAAAATGCATACAGTATAGTACTCCAATGAATAAAGCACTTGCACATGGGAGCCAGCATAGATTTCTCCTCGTCTTTGAATCGTGCTTTTTTTTTCTTTCTTTCGTTGCGTGAGGTTATATTTGCCTGTGAGATATGCAAGTGCATTATTTGAATGCTGTAAATGCACCTTTTTGGATACATTTTGGAAAAAAGTTCTTTTTTCATGGCATTTGAAAGGTATAAACTGTGAATCAAGGTTAACTGCATGCAGTAACGGGCCTTAGAATATTTCGTAACGTGGCAAGGGTTGGTACTTCTGAATTGCGAATTGGCGGTTAATTCGAAATCACGTAATTCGAAGTCCGATTTTTGAGTCTCAGCGACTTCGAATTAACGAGGTTTTACTGTATATATATATATATACCTGTGTGGGCCTTCCAGAACAGCCTGGATGCTTGATGGATCCAGGAACCTCGCGAAATGGAAGACTCGAGATTAATAGTCGAGTAATTTCCGCCGTCCCATGCGGTGCGACTACGGGTAGAAGAAAGAAGGGCCGGCCCAGCGCTTAAGTGTTGCTTGCGATTGGCGCGGTCGAGCGTAAGGGGGTGGGGCGATGGGTGACGAGCTCGGCTAGTAGCAAGTTGGCATGGCGGACGCTATAACCATTACAATATATATATATATATATATACATATATAGTGGCTTTAATTCAGTTCATTTATTGCTTTATGTTAAATACGCATTTCTTTATTTTTAAATGTGGCTTTAATCCAGTTCATTTATTTCTTTATGTTAAATACGCGTTTCTTTATTTTTAAATGTGATTTCAAATACCCCTTTATACGCCTGTAACATGTTAAGTCGACGAGATATATTCAGTTTAAAAATTCACCCCAGTTTTCACTTTTTTCACCCCCCTTAAATGGATTTTCCAAAAACAAAAAAAATTGTGTTTATTTTTAAAGGAGATTCTGTGTACCAATTTTCACGTCTGTAACAACTTCAGTTTTTGAAATATAAGTATCCATATAAGAGGGATTCCACCCTTTTGCTCTTATTTTTACTCCCCTTAAGTGGATTTTCCAAAAACAAAATAATTACGCGATTCTTCATTTTTAAAGGAGATTCCAAATACCAATTTTCACGTCTTTGAAGTTTTCAGTTTTTGAGATATAGATATACTCATTTTAAAAATTCAGCCCCATTTTCTCTCCCTTAGCGACAGAATATCCAAAAATCCTTCCTTAGTGAGTATGGACACTGTAATATAAATGTATTCTCAAAATTTCATTTTTTTATGTCCAGTAGTTTTGGCTCGTCGATGATGAGTCGGTCAGTAAGGACATGTTATTTTATATATATAGATATAGATTTTTGCAGCAGTTCAAGAATTATTTTATTCTGAGCCATGAAGATTTAAGCTGGGTTCTTGATCCATTTATGGAGGTTTCATATTTCATTCCCTTAAAATTTTAAAGCACTAAGTGATCCTAAGGGTTATGAACATTGACAGTAAAAATTTATCAAGTACATTTGGACAAATGTTAGTTTTCAGTAAGGAAGACATTAAAAATTTATCAAGCACATTTGGACAAATGTTAGTTTTCAATATGGAATGTATAAATTATTAGCTCTGAGATGGCAGTTAATGTGTTATTTTATGCTTGCAATAGGTGTGTGAACAGAGATATGTGAAGTATACTGAAATTAAGATGTTAGGGAGGGGAAAAAGGTTAGAAAACAATAGTTGTGAGAGACAAACTTGCTGATCATTAATCAAAACTCACCATTTATTCTGCTAGTACTAAAGAAGTGTGCTTTAGTTTCAGTTTTGTAGTATTTTGGATTTAAGAAATGTTTCAGAGTTTCCATACAGATTTCTGCTTCGAATATGATTAAGTTATTGTAATTGTATACTTACAGCTTCTGTGATTTGATTAATAAGCTGTACAAAGGGCACTAGGAAAGTTTTGCAATATGCAAAAATGGTTGGCTGGACACCCCTGTTATGGTGAGGAATGAATAGAGGGGTGAAAGCTGGTCTAGAAAACAGCAAGGCACGACCCTTCACACCAGTTGTTACCAAGTAGTGGGACTGAAAGCAACTTAAGATGTCAGTGTGGTCTAAAGGTGAATATCACTCAATTATCCGCTACAATTTTGCTCGTGGATTAACTGTTGACCAGTGCCTGGAGGAAATGACTCCTGTGTTGGAGGAAGACTGTCCACATCGGACAACAATTTTACGCTGGTACAAAGAGTTCCAGGAGGGAAATTTTAGGGTTGAAGGCGATCCTCATTCTGGGCGACCGTCTGAATCAGTGACTGAGGAAAACATTGAAGCTGTGAGGAAAATGTTACAGCAAGAGAGGTGGTTGACATATTGGTAGGGAGAAGAGACCCTCCACATCCCTGCACCAGCTATTCATTCAATTCTACACGACCATCTCCATGTTAGAAAGGTTTGTTCCCTTTGGGCGCCCCATTCACTTTCAGAAGAACAAAGGGCACATCGAGTGAAATGGTGCCGAAAAATGCTAAAACAGTTTCAAATGGAACTTCGCGTAACAGCAATAGCCTCGTTACAGGTGACAAAACTTGGCTTTATTATTACGATGACCCAACGAAATCCCAGAACAAGGTGTGGCTGTTTGAAGATGAGGGTACTCCTGTGACTGCGAAAGTCGAGGTCAGTGAAGAAAAGGATGATTGCAGTATTCTTCACTAAACGGGGCATCCTGACTCTGGTTGTGCTAGAAACACAAAGGACAGTTACTGTGAAGTGGTACAGTGAGACTTGTCTGCCTCAGGTCATCCAGGCGCTCTCAATTAGCTCCGTCCAAGGTCACGGCTCAACACTTGGCTCTTGCATCACGACAATGCTCCAGCACATCGTGCTAATGTAACAATTGATTTTCTTGCCAGATCAGGGTTGACTATGCTTGATCACCCTCCATACTCTCCTTATCTTGCCCCATGTGACTTCGCACTCTTCCCAGAAGTGAAGATGAAGCTGAAAGGGCAGCGTTTTGCATCCGATGAGGAGCTTCTGGCAGCATGGGATCAAGAGTGTGAAAATGTAATCGAAGAAAAGTGGCAGAGTTTGTTCTGTGACTGGTTGCGACGTATGGAGAAGTGTATTGAGTGTGGTGGAAATTATTTTGAAAAAGTCTAAAGCATTCACTCACATTGCAAAACTTTCCTAGTGCCCTTTGTTTATAATTTTGCGAGTGTAAGCATTTTGATGTACAATGTAGGGTTATGGATAAAGTTGGTGCTCTATCAATAGGAGAAGATTCATTGAGCACTGGGGTTGATATTTAGTTTCCTAATTAGAGCAGTATCCTTTGTGTTTGTATACATGCAGGAGACTGCCTGAAATTGAACTGCTGTTTTTAATTCGTGTCTAATTTTTCTAGTAAAATTAACTTTGTCTGTTGTTTACTTGTAGAGAACTTATTGACTTGCTAAACAAGTATGAAAGTTTATGGCAGTGTTTGGCCAATGTAGAGAAACAATCTCATGACCCAGAACGACTGTTTAAAAATAGAGGAGCACAGTTGTTAAAAGAGGAGCATGATCGCCGGCTCTCCAGTAAGGTAAGTTCTGCTTTTTCTCTTGAAACCTGATTGAAAATAATACTGTATTACAGTAAAATTGTATTTATCTTGGAAGTCTGTAAAATTAATCTTCAGTCCTCGCTGAGAAGGTTGCGATGAAGTGGGGAACTAAGTCTCCAGCCTTCTTCCTGCACCCTTCCATTGAAACAAGCTGATGTTGCCATTGCAGATTCTTCACTACTGTGTAGTTGAAAAGTTATCGCCTGCCTGCTTCATTCTGTTGTCAGACTTGGTTTCCGTGTTATTAAAACTAATGAAGAAATTAAATCCATGCAACATGCATACTGTCTTCCTAATAAGTATTATTCGATGCCATGTTTTTAGGAAAGCAGTTATCATTCAATGCCACAGAATCTGGAGTGTCTGGCATCCCACTGGTCACATTCCTGATGCTAGCTATCTTCTCAGAAATAAACAGTGGAGTTATTGGTTTGTTTTTAATTCAAGAAAGGAACTTGTCATAATTGCTGTGGAAAGTTGAGGCATAAGTCCTCATATGTCTTTCAAGTTATGAGGACTTTAACTGAAGTTTACTGAAGAACTTGCTATATGTGGACAAGGCCCACAGTATTGACTCAGTCGATGGTGAATATTATGTATTAGCATTAGCTTTTTTTAACTTTAATTTCATTCAGATAGTTATAATAGTCTTATTTCTTCTGGATTACATCTGACATGTTAATGCTGTTTTATTTTGTCCTTTGGTTACAAGGCAGCTGCAGATTCTTTTGTATGTTTCGTATAGTAAATATTCTACTGTATGTCTGGCTGGGTGATCTTGCTAGGTTTTGGGGTAGACCATACAGCCAATGTCTCAGTGAGTGTTGGGCAGCGGTAAATCGAATCCCTAAGGGGATCAATGGCTCTATCCAGATAAGTCCCTTTAGGTGGAGTGGTCTCTTGGATGGAGAAAATGCCACTTGAATCCATAAAACAGCATGTGTTCTCTGTGTTAGGAGCGGCTGCAGTTCTTATGCTGGACAGCACCAGTATAGGGAATGTCTGAGGTGGATGTTGACTTGTGTAACAATGGCAAGGAGAATGGCATGGGAGAAGGCAATGGTAAACCACTCCTGCATGAGGAAAATGGATGAAACAAATGAATTTATAGTACGTGAAGGTTGGATGGTACTCATCATACTACTGAGGAAGAACCTATGAATTTTCAGGCGACTGGTGATGCCAATGATGCAGCAAAGACTGTGGATGCTGCTATTCAAGAAAAGAGAATCTGAAGCAATAAGAACAGTTTGCTTGTGGGTACATGTAATGAGCGGAGTATGAAACAAATCAAATTAGACATTTTGAAAGAAGAAACAAGCTGAAATTGATATTTTAGGTGTCATAGAATTAAAATGGCCTCAGGTTGGTCATTTTCAGTCAAGAGAATACATAATGTTCTACTCAGGGCATGAGAATCAGACAATATGATTTGGCTTTTGTGATCAACAGTAGGATTGCAAGACCTGTTCTGGGTTACAGTGCTGTAAGTGATTGAGTGATGTCTATAAGCTTCAGGAGTCAGCCTTTTAATATATTTTATATTTTATATTTATATTTTATATTCTATATTATATTTTATACTTAATTCTATTTATTTACTGGTATTTATTTAATCTGCACATAGAGGAAGAAATTATTCATTGTGTTTTCATCATGTTCTAATAATGATCAGGAAACGCATACTAACTTTCTATGGGCACATACAGAGAATGGACTGCAACAGACTTACAAAGAAAATCTTTGATGTAGTAAACAGGTCAAGCAAGAAAACAAATTGGTATCATGAAATAGAGGAAGACTTCAGGCAGGTGGGGATCAACAAGCAAATGATTTTTTTTTTTTTTTTTTGCTAGGGGCTTTACGTCGCACCGACACAGATAGGTCTTATGGCGACGATGGGATAGGAAAGGCCTAGGAATTGGAAGGAAGCGGCCGTGGCCTTAATTAAGGTACAGCCCCAGCATTTGCCTGGTGTGAAAATGGGAAACCACGGAAAACCATTTTCAGGGCTGCCGATAGTGGGATTCGAACCTACTATCTCCCGGATGCAAGCTCACAGCCGCGCGCCTCTACGCGCACGGCCAACTCGCCCGGTAACAAGCAAATGATAGGAGACAGAAAATAATTCAGAAACAAAATTAGGAATACGAAATTTATAGTAAATGTGATGAAGAAGACAGGAACATTGTGGACAGAACAAAGGAACAGGAGCATAGCCAAAGGATGAAGAGATTTTGGGAAGAGAAGAGGAAGAAGGGAAAGAAGTGAAAATTGTCATCATGAGATATTAGAGTTCAAACACTGTGCATAAGGGCAAAAATGATATGAATGAATGAAATTTAAAATGTGAGAAAAAGTAACATAATATAAATTTGGAGAGAGAGAGAGAGATGTACAGAAGAAAAATACAAGAAACAGAAATGAAGCAAAATATAAGTACATAAATTAATAGATGAAAAAACATGATCTGAACTTGTATGTCTAGTTTTTGCCATTGTTGATACTGTCAGAAGGTCAGCGATAGTCCCGGAGAAGGCTCTGTGTGGGAATCTGAAGGTGATGTTTCATTTTCTGGAATTCTTCCCCAGTCACAGCTTGGAGAAGGCTGCAGGCTACAAGAATAAATCACAGAGCCACTTCTTCCATGCCTTGTGCACACTCTGTACAGAGGGACTCGTACACTCCGCGAAAGATGAAATCCGGGCACATAGTGTTGAAAATTGATCTTCATTCATATGGGTCTTTGCAGTCCAGTCTTCATTCCAGGTTTACAATCCTGAGTGATTTTCTTTCATCAGTTTTTGAGCCAGCAATTAATTAATACGATATTTGTACATGGCTTCGATCTCTGTAAATCTTTTGCCACTATTTGCACCATATGATATGAACCTGCGTGTAATTGTAATTGCGGGAGTGTAAAGTGTTGAATGCGAGGTAAGGAACTTTAAGGACGACACAAACACCCAGTCCCGAGGCCAGGGATATTAATCATTTACAATTAAAAACCCCTGACTCGGCCAAGAATCGAACCCGGTGCTGTCGGGTGACAGGCGGACGCGTTTCCCCCTACGGTGTAGGACGATTTCTGGTTTTCAGTTGGGTTGATATTATGATGATGATGATGATGATGATGATGATGCTTGTTGTTTAAAGGGGCCTAACATCTGTCATTGGCCCTCGGGTTGGTGTAATTCTGTGGATATTTTGATGAATTGGAAATGATTTATTGGCCTTAATTTTATATGCTAAATGGACTAGATTGTTCATATGGCATAATCTGGTGGAAGGATGTGGTTGAGGATTGGAAACCAGTTCAGTGGGTTGGTTTTATATGATACTGGTGATTATTCACATTATCTGATTCAGGACAGTGTCAGTTTTCTTGGTTTACAAAAAGGTATCGGTCCAATATCTAGCCTTGCACTGGTGTCATTCTAACACAATACCCTTCCACCAACAGTCTGTCCGCAAATGAGTTATACCACTTGTAAAGGAGAGTCAAATGATGGCGTCTGGGGTAGGTGATTGCTATGAGCTTCCTGTCAGTATAGCTATAAGATGGATTCACTAGTATCGCAAAATAGGAAATTGCAGTAGGCGTGTTAGTAGTGGATTGTGGCATGTTTAAACACCAGCCCAGGATAATGAGCTGGTGAATGCATCACATCAGAATCCGAGGATACTATTCGGTGATTACTCTGTTCCACTGCTGGCTTCCATAGTAAAAGCAAAGCCATTAAGTCAAAGCTGACTGACAAACATCAGCTGTACCACCTAGCATTTGTCTAGTAAAATATCAGTTGCGACTGGGTAAATGTTATTTCCTCTGACAAATTTTCATTTTCCTTGGTGAATGATGGTCTGGTACATGTGTATTGATCATCGGGTGCTCAATACAAGCCCCAGCAGGTCAAGGAGTCTTCCCATAGTGGTTGCGTGTCTTTACCAATATGGGGGTCTTGTGTCCTCCCTTGGACTTGAATGTTTCACAGGATACAAGGTCGGCTAGATGCACCCCAAGATATTCATATTATGAGTAATATTATGGTCCCATCAGTGTGACAATATCCTGAAGGAGTAATTCACTTTCAACAAGACCATTTTTCCATACACACCAGTCCGATGACCTAGATGTTAGGACCTTTTAAACAACAGCAATGGTCCAGAGATGGTTCCCCAAATTGGACAAAATCAATCTTAAGACTGGCCTCCTTGCCACCTGGATCTCAGCCCAGTCGAAAACATGTGGGCTGAGACAAAGCACGTCATGAGGGAGAACTGGCCTGACCCCACTTTCAGATCCCAAGATGACCTTTGGGTTCTAGACTTTGATGCTTGGGAGTAGGTTGCCGAGAGCAAGCAATATATTGCTCATTTCATGGCTTCTGTTCCTCATAAACCTCTAATGGTAATTGAAGCCAAAGTCCTCTGTATGAGTTACCAGACAAGCTCGTGGTGTGGTTTGGATGCTGTGTAAAAATATATGTTCTGCCCACTGTAAAATTGTCAGCAGTCACTCTCTCACTACGGTGAGATATATAATTCCACCAGGGTTCAGTTAGCTGCCTCCCCCACGGAATCATGATGGTAATGTCAAACATAAAAACATTGAACACACGAAAAAGGTACAGACTTGGATTCAAGCCACAATATTGTTAACCGTGGTATCCGTCACTATCCAACAGTTTTACAGGCTGAGCTATTATGTACGTCACAGGTCACCAACAGCAATTCTTATTATCTGTCTATTGCCTTCAGTCATAGGAATCACAGCCGAGGCCATTTATGTTATGGTTAATGTCAGATCAAAAATTAGATGGATGGCTTGTCCGGCGTTTGCTCTATGGTTAATGTAGCGATGAACTAACATTTTCAGTGCATTAAACGATAAAAGAATGTGTCTAATTACACGCGAGTAAGTAATAACAAAAACAAAATATGCCTTATCTGTACACTCACCATTTTACCGATCCTAGTAATGAACCAAATACTATTGTACATACTAATATACAGAGAAATTAAACAAAATAAGGGAATTACTCTAACTCTTCCCCTTTAATATTGTTAGTGTATTCCTAAAAGCGACTATGCTTACAGGTTGTTCTAGTTAGCAATTTAAAATAAGGGTGGCGAGCAGTGGATGAATCGAATCACGGCGGTTTATACCCCTTCCCCCATTTACAGCGCGTCTACCAATCATGCTACTATATCCCACTATCAGAGTAGGTCGCATAACCTCCAATTAATGATGAGGTATGATATTAATGGGTTTATTGGAAAGATAGCTGCTCCTTTACCTTCTAGAAACAATTTTCTGTGCTATTTGTTGTTTATAGGTGGGCCGGCACAAGGTTGCACTTGACAGTTGTAGTTCACGTTGGCACTACTACAAAAATAATTGAAGAACGTCACCCGTCAATCAGAACGACCAATCCAATTCTTTTTATGTCAGACGGAGTTATGCATTTTATACATGTTAGTTCGTATTAATTTTGTATAGCGCATGCAACCTTTTATTTACTTAACTAAAACGTAAGCATTTTATTTAAAAAATGTAATGTTTAAGCGAGCTGCAAAATAAAGCTGTACTATTTTCATTTGGTTGTTGTTGGCAATGTGGCTAGTATAGTGGTGCCATCTATAACTACCTTGACTTCCGTATTGAAGTGTTGCCGCTTGTCTGTCATCGCTAGCACATGGTCAGGTGTGATTCGCGTGTTGATGAAATTGTTGTGTGTGTGTGTGTGTGTGTGTGTGTGTGTGCGTGTGTGTGCGTGCGTGCGTGCGTGTGTGTGTGTGTGTGTGTGTGTGTGTGTGTGTGAGATGACTGAAGTTTTTTTTGTAACTAATGCAGTGCATTGTCATGGAAACGACAACATAGTGACGAATCGGGAAGTGATAATCCTTTGCGCCGAGGAGTGCCCCTTAATAGTTAGGGAATTCGTATGCTTGCGTGGTCAACCCTCTGTTACTGCAGATCAAGTTGTGGAACGTACAAGTCAAACATTAGGGCTTTCAAAGCGTACTGTTATTCAGAAAGGTGTTCTCCTCCAGGAATTGAAGGAAAAAAGTAAGTCTTTAGGACCATACTACACAGTACCTGAAACTCTGAAATGCATAAAATTAACCCAAAAAGCAATCTACCGGACGAGATGATTGTTAGACATTTTTATTCAGATAAATGCATCCCCAATATAATATCTAATAAATTACTGTAATTATGAATGTGTCAGCAAAACCTATATAACATTCCCTTCAACACTGAGGGGGGTTTTTTTTTTTTGCTAGTTGCTTTACGTTGCACCGACACAGATAGGTCTTATGGCGACGATGGGACAGGAAAGGACTAGGAGTGGAAAGGAAGCGGCCATGGCCTTAATTAAGGTACAGCCCCAGTATTTGCCTGGTGTGAAAATGGGAAACCACGGAAAACCATTTTCAGGGCTGCCAACAGTGGGGTTCGAACCTACTATCTCCCGAATACTGGATACTGGCCGACACTGAGAATCAGGTTACAACTAAACAAGAAAAACACTTCAAACTGGTTGAGTGGTCAATGGCCCCGTTTAGCATTAATAAACAAAACAAAAATTAAAAAAAAAAAAACATTGAAATGAAATTACACACTTAATAGAATGGTCCACCACTTGGGACAGAGAACTACGAACCCAGAATCATCACGTGAGTAAAATTGGAATTAATTTAGAACAATCAAATCACTTGCATAAGCAGTCAAGAGACACAAAGAAAAACAATTAAAAATGCAAAATCTATCACGGGCTGTATTATGTACATATCTGTCCAGGTCAAAGAAAACCCGGGCGATTTCACGTTGGTTGTGCTGGGATTCGAATCGTGGGTCTTTTGATATCGTTGCGGGTTGCTGAAAGAAAATTCCTATCTATTTTATTTGCGATAAGGGTTCCTCACCTACATTAATTACCTGGCCCTACGGTCGAACAGTTTCTCTGTATACGAACCAAACATAACGTTATTTACAACTCCCTTGTGACAGAAAATATGATCTTGGTCAAGGGTCTGTCTTTTACCGTAGCACTGTTCTCCTCTGTCATACATTTCAAAGTGACAGCCAAAATAGATGGGAAACCACGCCCACTTGTCTTCTTTCATTCACGAGTCCCTTTTAAAAATCTCAACTCTGCATGACGTCACAAAATACTCTAAACTTCTCATTCTATTTGAACACCAAATCACATATGCTTTAAAACTCATAAAGAAATGTCCGTACCAATATCCCTTGCAAATAAATCACAACTTTAAATAAAACGTCAAAAGGGATCTTCTTACTGTTGAATTCATACTGACACAGACTCAAGAAATCAGACCGGGGTTTGTGACCTGAGCATGCCG
The DNA here is from genome assembly GCF_040414725.1 of Anabrus simplex. Lineage (NCBI taxonomy): Eukaryota > Metazoa > Arthropoda > Insecta > Orthoptera > Tettigoniidae > Anabrus > Anabrus simplex. Next base: position 139,461,980 of record NC_090265.1, read on the forward strand.
AAGAATAACAAAGAAACAACACTTAAACTCAATAATCAGACATATAAACAATATTATATACTTCTTTAAAATGCAGGGGAATAGAGGAATTAATATAAAATGTTTCCTTATGGAAATCTCTATCTAAATGGAGGTCGTGGATTCGAATCCCAGCGTCGTTCATAATACATCATACAGCAAATCTGTAGCCATGGACCTTACACTACAAAACTACTACTAATTTGACATTTATAAGAAAATGTATTGAGTGCTTTCCTACTTCAAAAAAAAAATACATGCATTAATTATGCTCTATTTTCATGCACTGATTATAGGCCTACTATATACAGTGTCATCCATTTGGGATGTCAGAAAAGTAAAACTCTATACACAAGAAACTATGCACATTTATTGCTTTTTAACGGTGCATACATGTTAAGGAGAGTCTGGAGTTTGTGTCACAGCACATTAGCACTCAACATGTCCACCATCGCGCGTGCGGCACAAACGATACCTCGAATCCATGTTGTGGCGTGCAGCATTTCTGGAGTGATTTGCTGAAAGGCCGCTGTAATCTCCCTCTGTAGGTCAGCCAGATTCTGTGGTCTTTGTGTGTACACTGCCGACTTGACGTAGCCCCATATAAAAAAAAATCTGGAGGGGTTAGGTCAGGGCTATTAGGAGGTCATGGGATTTTCTGTTCCCCAAATGATGCAGTTATGCGTGTTGACTCGGCCACTCACATGGAATGTGGCTTTGTCCGTGAACATCCGTTGTTTTAACCATTGATTGTCACCTTCCTGGCGCTCACACATCATCAATCATTGTAACAAAATTGAGTCGAGCTCCGTAATTCAGCTGTGTCAATGCTTGCATGCGCTGCATACGGTGTGGATGCATGTGAAAATAACGCCTAACAATCCTGTGACATGTTGTGAATGGTGTATTCTGCCCTGCGGATAAGTGGCTGAGTGCCTTTCGTGGACTCTGCGTCATGGCTTGTCGAATATCTTCCTCGTTGTTGCTGTCACGCCGCCTTTCACCTGTGCGAGGTATCTGCAGTCCATTAACAATGAAAGCGACGGTAGTGATGGCAGTGATCTGGAAGGTATAGAGCCTCTAGCAATGTGAATAAGGTAAGAATAACGTTTCTGAACTTTCGTAAATTTAATAGATTTTACTTGAAATCTTTTGTGTTAGCACCGTTGTATATTATTGTAATATTTATTGGTGTATTTAAAGTGAGATTTTTGTCTGCCGATTTCTTCGGTATTTTCTAACATCGCAATAATAAAAACTTTGTAGTAGATTTATCTTGTATCATTTTGTGTGATGATGTGTGTTATTGTAAACTTAATCGGTGTGTTAAGTGTGATTGTTGTCGGCCGATTTCATTTGTATCATGTATTACCGCGATGACATTAAAAACATTTGTCTCATGTTTCTAAAATATCACGTATCGTGCAATTAGCTGTTATGGTGGCAACATCGCTTCGTGCGCCGTTGCAGTGTTACCAACATTTTGCCCAGCTGTCATGTGCAACCTTACGCTGGCCCAGTTATAGTGTGTTATGCGTCGATCTAGAAATCGGATCACAGTGTTGTCAAGAAGCCAGATAGTATGTATGGTTCTGTTTTATAGCCAGAACTATACATGTTATCCTGATTGATCACTCTCTAACGTGGCGGATTCTTCTATTTTATCTAGCGGCTAAATTTGTGGTTGAGTATACCTGGAAAGAGATTACGTGTAAGGAAGGGTTTCCCTACAGTTGTCTTTGGATGTGTTTATTCTACAATTAAAAATAGGAGAGGATTTCCACCAATCAATACTTATTTATTGTATATATTAAACTACAGGACCGGTTTCGACCTCATATTCAAGGTCATCTTCAGCTGAACCATACATACATATTTATATAATGAAGCTTTGATTAAGATTGTGGTGTTGAGGGAATGCCATATGATGATGATGTACATTTAGTTACATACAAATGGGGCACGTCTTAGCCAAATGTATGGATGAAATTCAAGTAAAATATGTTCAGCTCTGCTGCGTGTTGGCACCTTTTTAAAATTGAAAGTGTTTTATCTCACATACGCAAAGGAAGACAAAACTTTTATCCATGCAATTTTACAAACTCCAAGAATAGCAGCTGAAGTGTACAACTGTGAATAAGACTTAAATACGGAAGTTAGTCGATGTATTGACCACCAAGCAAGAACGAATGTTCATATGCATGAAGTGTTTTTATATATTGTTTTTATCTTGTACATATATATAAGTTAGTTTAGGAAAAGACGTGTTTTATACACTAGTTTTAAGACCTTCAACATTTTAGACATACAGTTGCAATATTGTACAGAATGACATATACGCCAGTTCACGCTAAGACGTGCCCCATTTGTATGTAACTAAATGTACATCATCATCATATGGCATACCTTCAACACCACAATCTTAATCAAAGCTTCATTATATAAATATGTATGTATGGTTCAGCTGAAGATGACCTTGAATATGAGGTCGAAACCGGTCCTGTAGTTTAATATATACAATAAATAAGTATTGATTGGTGGAAATCCTCTCCTATTTTTAATTGTGCAATTGTCAATACGGAAATGAAGATTATAGATTACGATGTGTTTATTCTAGTCATTAGAAGAACCACGCATGTTTATCCAAGTAATATTTTCTATAGTATTCAAAATCTTCAAGAATGGGTATTAGGAAATATGAGATTTCCCAGAAATGTCTTGATCCATGCTTAACAGAATTGTTTGTTATGAAGGAAGCCATATTTCCCAGTGTTGACTTAGTGAAATATAACTTAAAAGCTTTCCAGTCTGTCAAATAGAAAGTTTCAAAATAAAATGGAAGTATAACACTAAAACATATCTGTAAAAATAAACACTATTAAACAAAGAATGACATGTTTTGTTCTACAAGAACATCCTCACATTCTATCAAATCAGCTAAATCATGCATGTGTATTGTTCACATTGCGTAAACTTGGCAATGCTTGAGAGTTTGGTGATAATACCGGGTGTCCACAATTAAAGCACAATTCAGCACGGGCTGTAATGATCATGGGAGTCTGGAATTTCATAGATATCCTAACTAAACAATGCGCTCACGAATTATGCTACAAAAAAATATTAGTTCCAAGTAAAAATATGGTGCTGTAAGCAATGGTGTAAGGGTGACAGAAAAAAGACAAGGAAAATCAAACACGTGATAACGGTGGTTCTGGGAGGTTTATTAACATTTATGGTTACGAACTGTTCAACATGGCCTCCGAACTCAGCAACATGCTGCATCCATAACACGGCATAGTTGAAAGTTGCCCACAGCATATCGGGTGAAATCAGAGTGACATGTCGTCATATGCTAGCCTCTAGATCAGGCAGAGACTGGACATTCCCTGATAGACATGATCTTTCAAAAATCCCCACAACCAGAAGTCACGTGGATTTAGGTCGGGGGACCACGAATGCCACACATCTGGAAAATGCCTAGAGACAATGCGGTTGTTACTGAAGATTTTGCAAAGAAATTCTTTCACCTGGCGAGTGAGATGTGGTGTTGCCCCATCTTGCATGAAAATGACAGGTGCGTTCCTGCAAAGCTGGAATCACGTGTTGCACGAGGAGGTCTCTATAAAATGCAGATGTCACTGTACACCTAGCAGGCCCATGAGGGGTCACCTCCTCAAAGAAAAATGGACCGAGAATGAAGGAGCTTGTAAAACCACACCAATCAGTCACTTAAGCTGAATGCAATGGTTGTTCCTGCACAACGTTTGGAGGAGTCGAACCCCATATGTGCAGTTCTGTGAATTCGCTGTACCCTCCAGAGTAAAATGCTCCTAGTCAGTCTACAGAATACCGGGCGAGTTGGCCGTGCGCGTAGAGGCGCGTGGCTGTGAGCTTGCATCCAGGAGATAGTAGGTTCGAATCCCACTATTGGCAGCTCTGAATATGGTTTTCCATGGTTTCCCATTTTCACACCAGGCAAATGCTGGGGCTGTACCTTAATTAAGGCTACGGCCGCTTCTTTCCAACTCGTAGGCCTTTCCTACCCCATCATCGCCATAAGACCCATCTGTGTCGGTGCAACGTAAAGCCGCTAGAAAAAAAAGTCTAGAGAATATTCGCTGGCCACATGTTGTCCACTTCCACGTGCGATAGAAACCGAAGGGTAAAGTCACGGCGTTGTGCAACATCTTGGGGTTTCAATTTGTGAACTGTACGAAGTTTGTTGGGATACCAGTGTAAAATGTGCCACAAAATCTTGTGAACTGTTGACCAGGGTAATGACAATTTATGTAACACAGTTCGAGTACTGTTACAGAATTGGGAGAATGTGCTGCACAGTCTGCTACAGCTACAGCAACTTCATCAACATCCATGGGGATGGGCCACCATCCTCTCCCTGGTGCAAGACCTAATTCACCTGTTTCCTCAAATTTCTTAGTCATTTTCTTCAGCCCATTACTTGTCATGGGACCTCTCTGCTGTTTCTGTCGGCAACATTCCCGCAATGCAGCGTTGCTATTGCTGCCATTAAAAACTTCACTAGTAGTGCACGGGGTCTCTCTTCCCAATAGGCATTACGTTTCACACGGAAAAGTTCAACTTTCTTACGTTACAATGAAGATTCACTTCACAAAAGGAATCCAAGTGTGTCACCAAGTAACAACCAAGGAACTGACACAATACAGTTCTACCGGAAGAACATTTTGACATCAGAGTTATGGAATATTGCATAGTCTGATCGCTTACAGTGCCATATTTTTGCCTGGTGGCAAAACTTTGAACTAATACTTTTTGAGGCATAATTTGCAAGCGCATTGCTTAGTTAGAACATCTACGAAATTTCAGACTCCTATGATCATTACAGCCCGTGCTCTACCACGCTGAATACCATAACTTTAATTATGGACACCTAGTATGAACAAGTATTAACAAAAACGATTGTATTAGTATTCAACCATTGCTGTATTAACTTAATGAAATATTTCTGTAATTATCTAATCTGCCGAAGTGTAGCCCATTGTTTTCAAACACTGTTTCTGGACTGTGGTCATGTAGAGGCTCAGTGGAAAGTTTTTGTGGGCATTGCATACTGTTCTGCGGAGAGGTGGTGGGGGGGGGGGAGCAGGGGAGGAGCGAGTGGAGCATCGTGGATCCTTCTTTCTATCAATTGGAGAGGTGAGAGAAGGTTATTTTCCTTCATGTTTTAATGTATTTTATGTATTGTGGAGTAATGCAAGTTAATTATTTTGGTTAAATGAAGTATGGAATTGAATTAGAGAGTATCTTGTGAGATGTTATTTTTAATGATAAATGATAATCTAAAAGATCTTAAGTGCTAATTCAGAATGTGTAAATGTTGTCCAGGTGTAAATTAAGTAGGGCAAAGGGGGGCATTTTATAGTTTTATGATCATCTCTGTTGGCTTGGCTAGCTTTGCTTTGTACATTTTGATTGTTTCCTTTAATATTCAAAGATTTTGCTTTTTCTATAAACTCTGTTCCATGTAGAGGGGAGGGGAAGTAGGTGAGCTTGGGGAATTGTTGCTCATGGTTCTATCTATTGAGCGGGGAGGAGTGTGTTTGTTGCTTCATTTCCTAATGTTCTAATGTATTTCGTGTATTAAGGAGAAATGCAAGCTAATGATTTGACTAAATAAAGTATAGAATTTAATTAGAGAGTTTCTTGTAAAAAGTTATTTTGAGTTATAAATTATAATCTAAAAACATAGTCTCAAGTGGCGAAGACAGTGCGTACATTTCAGAGAATTTACTACAGATAAGATTATCCTAACGTACATCCCTGATATTTGTCAAGAGTTTTCCTCCTGTGCGATTCTTCCCGAGAAGAACAGCCTGCCTAATATTGGCGTGAAATAGCATGCCATTCCTCTGGTTCATACATGTTCTGATAACTACTGCTAAGTGACACACGGTACGTTCCATATTCAGACTTTCACTCATGCTGGGAATCGGATTTATTTTCTCGAGTTACCCCAAACACTAAAATGGCCGACCTGATTACATTTTTCACAACATTCCGAATATTTCTGGAAATATTAATTTGTTATAAATGATCCATCTAATGACGATTATCGAATATATACCTTATAAACTTTTATAATTATATTTTTTTGTGTCTCATTCATTTTTACTGTATAATGGATATACAGTATTTGCAAATTTAAGATTATTGGCAAGTCCATCAATGGAAATTCTAAGTTTCCATGGAGGGAATTAGATATTTTTCCACCAATAGAGCATATAAAAAATCTGATCAAAAATTAGATGTCGGCTCTTCCAGCGTTTGCTCTATTACCAGCGTTTCGTCTTAGGTCTGACACTAGACTCGTCAGAGTGGGATGTGTCAGACCCTACCCACTATCTCCCGTATGCAGTTATCAGACTGTGCCTCTTAAATAGGCTTCTGATAAGTTCACCTGCAAACACCCAGCATCAGTGGATAGGGTCTGACACACCCCACTCTATAATCTATCAGCTTCATTGTCCGTATTGATGAATTAAGAATGCATACTTACACCCCACTCTGACGAGTCTAGTGTCAGACCTAAGACGAAACGCTGATAATGGAGCAAACGCCGGAAAAGCCAACATCTAAAGTCCATCAATGGCGAGCATTACCAACGGGGTTAGCCTGTATTGTTCTGTCGTCATGGTAATCAACTATTTAATAATGTTGGTGATTGCTGTGATTGTTCAAATAAGCTGCAAATCTGCTCAGTCATTAACCACCATTGATCAGAAAGATAATGAAGATTACTACTGAAATGAGAAGGAAAACTCAGTCACTCGAAGAATGGGGGGAGGGGAAGGAAATCATAAGGGAGGTAGTTGCTCTAATGACACCGAGCTTGAAGAAAACAAAATGTGATAGTGCGGAATGTCCTTAGTCTATAAAACTTATCAACTGTAACATTACATTGACTCACTGTTGTTTGTCAAGGTGTTCTGCCACTTTACTGCCTCAGTTATACAAACAGTAACCCATCAACGATGAATACAACAGCCAGTAGCCAATAAAGTAAAAAAAAAAAAATGTACTAAACTAGTCACAAATGCAAAAGAAAGAAAAGTTTCTCTCATTTACTTACAATAAATAACGACAATAATCTCCTAGTCACTAATATCTTTAAAAAACTAAACTTCAATATAGCTTTAAACTAACCACACCAATTCTAATTTTTTTTTCAACGCCCACACCATTAACAATAACAAATATTCAGATTCTGGTATTTACAAACTCAAATGCACATATTGTAATTCTAGCTACATAGGTCAAACAGGAAGGGATTTTTATATAAGGTATCAAGAGCACATAAACTCCAAAAAATACAACAGATTTTTGGCCATGAATGAGCTTATGATTGGTTTCAATCATAGTTTTACTTCTATCAACCAAGATTTATTAATACTCCATAAAATGCAAAAAACAAAGTAATTCAGTGAATATATACAAAAAGTTCATATTTTATTAGACCAAAAAAATCATCCCAGTAGTAATTAAAAGGAAATTCACAAACACACCAATATACTTTTTGAGGAGGTAATTAACATACTTTAAGAACAAAAAGTAATCATTAATGATCACAATACTCAGCAGAACGCAGTCCCTCTTACTTCATGCATCCCTCCTCACTACTTCCCCTTAATCCAGCAATACGCTCTCCTCGCAGTCCTATATTTCAGTTAACCTTCAACAAGGCATGTTTCCTTTCCAAGCGATATCAGGTGATAACGTTGGTCTGCACTCTTCAACAGGTTATATAAAAAGAAAAGGAAAGTTCCCTTTTGATTTCACCGGTCAACACTCGGCGTGGAACACACGGCATCTAGTCCCGTCACATAAAATTCACCGTCGATCACAATAGACCTAAAATGTCACATCCACCACCTGATTAGTTTAAGATTTTGTTCACAACAAAATTTTACTTTATGATCTCAAACATTCTATTATGTGGCATTTATGTCTTAGATCCATTAGGTAGCTTGTTGATGAAGTTGTAGAATTAGTCCTTGTAATGACTGTGAGAATTGGAAGTGTTTGTTCACACAATGACTGTAGTTGTCAGGTGTGCAGTATTTATGTGGCTCTTCTTTCTTCTGTTCTCCCTTTGCTGAATAAAGTTGACATGTGCTGGAATTTCATCTTCAGGCGGATAATACAATTTTAAATTTTCAGAGTTAAACATGATCTTCCAAGTCTTCCATTACTTTCTCTATTGCAGCGAGAATTTCTTCTGGGTCTTCATCAATGCTCTTCCTGTCCCATGAATACATTTCGTCTAAGACTTGGGCATTAATGCCTTCTGAATCCTTAGCTTCCATTTCAATGGACTCGTGCATAAGAGGGTTATCTAGAGTGAATGACATCCTTTCAGTACTGTCTGCTCCACGGAACCTGATTTCATTATTGGGAACGTTGATAATGGCATTGTGCTCCTTCACAAAATCAAATCCTAGGATAATATTGAAATTAATTCTGGGCATGACAACAGAGGGATGCGAATATATAGTATTGCCAATCGTTAAGTCAAGGAAGGTCTGTTCTTTGCATGGAGCTGATTTATCATTAATAATTCCTTTAATTTTGACTATATCATCACCAGGCAATGTCATAATAAAGATGTCCTTGTTACAAGGACTGTAAGAAACGTCGATCACTGCTGGACAGATCCTAAGCTCCTTTTTTGCTGGTTGAGATTCTCAATCTGTTGCAAACCAAAAAGATCCACCCCAACCTTCCCAGAAAGAAATACGATACAGTCGAACCTGCCGTAACGGACACCCTTATTTAGCAGACACCTCCCTGTACGGACAATTTTCCTTAGAACCGAATTTAATTTACATAAGACAAGTATTAAATTTGCCTCATTTAAGCGGACACCTCAAACTCCGGACAGCGGACATCGCCATTTGTCCCATCCACTTGACTTAAGCGGACACTTTACACGTTGCTGGACAATTTATTACGCCGGACCACATGTCATACTTTCTCTTAAAACCATTCTTCACACATAAGTGCAAGGGGAGAGAAGGTACATCGGAATGCAGTTTTACCTAGTGGTGTATAGGCCTATTCCGAGAATTCTAATTGCCCAGAAATGCTGCCAGATACTGTTGACTCACAAATTACCTGGAGATTTTCTTTCCTTCTTGCATCATTCTTTTCATAACTCGGATTGTCGCTGATAAGGTCGAGCTCAGGTAGTCAACTTGAGAAGGAAAAGACAGAACAGGTGCTAATTAGTGAAACAGAAATACCATAGCATTTCAGTTGTCTGTTAAACATGAGTAACAAGGAACGATCATGTTTAGATCTCGAGGCAAGAAGAAATGTTTGTAAATGATGTAAAATCACTTATAATAACTCTCTATGAAATACTAACACAGAAATGACTTAGAATAATAAAAATAAAGATATGTATGCTTATACTGTATTTAAGGTGGATGTTCTTTGCCGTTAAAGTGTTTGATTATTTTTACAAACTTGTTTTAGCGGACACCTCTCGTAACGGACATTTTTCCTTGGAACCGACGATGTCCGCAGAAGGGAGGTTCGACTGTACTTCTAAACTTCAAATTGAATCCATTGCTACAAATTACAGAAATGCAATCTCAAACAAACTGGATAGTCATCCAGTCAGCAGTGAAAGAACACGCTTCAGGTCATCACTGAGTCAGCTCAGGAAACAATTGGTTTTGTGAGGAGAAAAAGACAGGACTGATTTGATGAAAATAATGAAGAAATTAAATGTCTGATCAATGTCAAACGGGAAGCCCCATCTATTGTATCTTCAAGATCAGTCTTCCAATGTGAAGAACTCACATTTCTTGGAACTTAAAGGAAAATGTCAGGCACAAATTAGGGAAATCAAGAATAACTGGTGGCAACAAAAAGCTGAAGAACTACAAAGACTATCTGATTCCCGTGACCTGCAAAACTTCTATGCTGGCATAAAGGAGATATATGGTCCAATTCGACCTTTTCTACTTCTTCCCCGCAAGTGAATCTATCAGTGTTCGCCAAATTTCCTCCTTTTCTGGATTTCATTATTTTTGTCTTTTCCCTACTTATAACTAGGTCATTTTCTTGGGACCACTCTTCCAATATGTTTATGGCTTCTTGCAGGGGCTCTCTCCTTTCTGAGAGCAGGATCATGTCGTCAGCGTACAACCACATCCTCACTTCTTCTGTTTGTATCCTTTGTATCACATCATGGGGAAGTACGTTAAATATAATGAGGCTTATAGGATCTCCCTGAAGTACTCCGTTTGTTTGCTGGATTCCTTTGGATTGGATTAGGCCATCGTGGATGCTGATTGTATTTTCTCGGAGGATGCTTGCTATGAACTTAAAGATCTGACTTTCTTCGTCTAACACAGGCTTTAGTTTTTCCAGTATTCTATCCCTGTTTATCCCGTCAAAAGCTTGTCTGTAATCAACGAATGCTGCATATGCATGGCCTTTGGGTTTAGCCAGGGCTTCGCTTATGAATTGGAGTACGTGTCCCACCGCATATATAGTTGATCTTCCGGGAGTAAAGCCGTACTGTTCCCGAGGTATAACTACCATTATGTTGTCATGGATCTTTTTAAGTAAGATGTTGTTCATTATCTTCAATGGTGCACATTCCAGGGCTATCCCTCTGTAGGCCTTTGTAGATCACCTTGACCGTCGATTCTCTCCATACTGACGAGGTGTCCATGATTTCTAGGCACTTGTTGTATAGAGCTGTCCATATCTTAATGGTATATATCATTGATGCTTTCATCAGCTCGTTCGAGATATTGTCTGGGCCAGCTGCCTTTCGAGGTTTGCTCTTTCCAATTGCTTGCCAAACCTCGTCTTCTGTTATTCTTTCGTTGAAGTCGTGGATGACAAGCTCCATTTACGAATCTTGGCTGCGTGGTTTCAAACCTACATACAGAGTCAGTCTAATATAAATGGCAGTGTTTCTCACAGCAATAAATGTTGGTGAAAAGTATATTGAAGAAAAGAAGGTTAACAGTAAAAAACAGAAGAGACTAATGAATTTTTTTCCAAAGGTGTTAACAGAGGTATGTTTGTTTCCCTATTGTATGTAATGTTCTAAAATGTTACTTTAATAAGAGTCATAATTAAAGCAATGCCGTAAAATACGAGTTTGTTAGTATATTTCTAAATATTGTAAAACATACTGTTCATTATAAGCCCGTAGATACAGATGATTCAATTATACGCTATATATGCTCAAGAACAGTATTCTCTATATCTCAAAATTTTGATAACTCGAAATAAAATTTACCTCCCAAGGTGATTTGAGATATCAAGGTTCCACTGTAATTGCATAAAGATTTAATTTTTTTAAAGAATGTGTGTTATTTCACTTACAACAGTACGGAGTATAGTGCTCATTCATAACCAAATATGATAACCCTGTCAGTCCGATCACTGCTGTGCTAACTGAGTGGCAAACATGCTCTTTCACTATCTAAATAAATTCTATATAAAATTAACACATTGATCGAAGTTTTCCATAATTGTTCTTTATAAAAACCCTGACTCAAGTTAGAGGAGAGGAAGGTGATAGAACTACAATCTTCACAGGAAAGGAGGTGAGAAAGGCCATCTCAACAAACAAGGTGAACAAGGCACCGGGAATAGACGAACTCTGCGCAGAACATCTAAAAGCTACACTACTCTATCTAGAACCAGTGTGGACATTGCTAATGAAAAAGTGCGTGGAGTCCAGTAATATACCCAGTGCATGGCGGAAGGCAGTCATAAAGCTGTTATATAGAGGACAAGGGGACACGAGCAAACCAGAATCTTAAAGAGGTACAGCCCTGGAAACGGTGGCATTTAAAATACTCACCAAACTATTAGCACAGAAAATAAGTAACCTATTGGAACCACTGTTACATGATGAACAATTTGAATTCCGGAGCCGGTGGCTCCAAGTAGCCTGCACAGTGGCCTCCACGGTATGCACCAGCCATGCGTCTTGGTGGGTGTGCTATTTATCAACTGATGAGCCCAACTTAGCATACTGGGGCAAAACGCTGGCAACCAGGAATGACTTAACTGGAAAATTTATAATGTCCAATAACAGCCATTTATATTGGTATTATAAATTTACTCATTCAGGACAAATATTTCAGGTTCCCCATGGGAATCAACATCTATATCCACCCTGATAGAGGTGAGCTGTCTGCCAAAGGACATACAAGCAAGAACACAATCTCATAGGAAGAAGTGTAATCTTCATTGAGTACACCCAAGCCTTTGACACTGTCAATAGAAGGAAATTAGAAACTGGGAAGCCTCGTGGGACGCTCGGATATGACGAATTTTATATCTAGGATACTAGCGGCAAACCAAGTGCAAATCGGTGACGGGGCATCCCAGTCAGACTGCATAGATCAAACCATCGGAGTGCTACAAGGGGACCCATTGAGCCCTTTTTTGTTCAATGCGCTGACCCAGGATCTCCTTACAAAAATCAAAGAGGGATTACAAAATGTAAACATATACATATATGCGGATGATATCGCACTAAATGGTAATTCTAAATTCCCATGGAGGGAATTAGATATTTTTCCACCAGACCTAAGACGAAATGCTGGTTAATGGAGCAAACGCCTGAAAAGCCATACATCTAATTTTTGATCTGATTTATGATATCGCACTAGTCGCTGATAACATAAAAGACTTGCAAAATGGAATGGAGCTTATCACACAATGGGCAGATGACGTGCTAAGGGTGAATCTGAAGAAGACAGAATTAATTCTATTGAGGAGAGGAGGACACTTATCGAAAGGGGGCTACATTCTATATGGGAGACATACATTAACACAGGTTATCTAGGGATTACACTAAGTCTCTGGGACGACCTTCTAAGTATACATAAAGAAGAGACTAACTGCTGCACTTAGAAGCATAAGTGACATCAAACATCTGCAAAGAATGTCACTGGAGACGGCCATGAAACTTTTCCAAGTCTAAGGTTGATATACTTATGTTCAAGTCGAACTAAAATCTTGACTTTATTCCAGATACAATTCCTTTAGTTTTGCCAATTGCCACCTTTTCAATACAATAAAAATATATTACAAACTTACATCAACAAGTTTGTTCACGAACAATTTTACCCCATTGATAATATAAATTAATACCAATACATTTTATAAATGTTACTCCAGCAACGAGAACAAGTCTATCGACCATAATGACAATTATCAACTGCAGAAAATATTCAATACTGTTATGAAGTTTTAAAGACAATTATACAAGTTAAGCAACGGGAATCAACGCTCGAGGAAGAAAAGGGAACACCTCACGGAAACCCTTAGGAAAAATGGCTACTCGCTCAATAACATCCGACAAGTCCTTAAAAAATCAGAAGAGAACAAAGAAAAGGCCGCCGCAGGAGAAAACAACGGGAAAGAAGAACTGACCCGCCAGAAAACAGCGATACTGCCATACATTAAAAACACTACAGACAGGATCGGCAAGATACTGGACAAATACAACATAAAAACTATCTATAAACCTCACCGTAAGCTAGCCCGTTATCTACTATCAGTAAAAGACACAATAGAATTACAGGCCCCTGGAGTGTATCGCATTGAATGTAGCTGCGGAGCTTGTTATGTAGGTGAGACAAAACGTCTGATCTCCACCCGCCTAAAAGAACATATCCGTCACACCAAGAACCAAAACACAGATATTTCAGCAGAAGCCAAGCATTCCTACGAAACTAGGCACGGAATATCATTTGACAAGACCAAGATCCTAACAGCTATCCCTTGGAATCTGGAAAGGAAAATCCGCGAGGCTATCGAAATCAAGAAACATCCGAACAACATAAATTTAGAAGAAGTATACAAAATCAGTAATTCTTGGATGCCTATCATTCATAGTTTAAGACATACAGACCACAACATAAACACACGGGCCGCAACCCCATTACATAACAGCGCGGGCAAGCCCCCACTACCTGGTTGTGACATATACTTTCCAGAAGTCTCGCGAGACAGCCAGGGCTTACGTCAGCCAGAAAGGCTAGGATATAAAAGGCCAAGATCAAGGCCACTTTAGTAGTGTAATTTCTGCCTGGGAGACTGATTACCTCGGATCGAGTAGGGCTATTTCAGTCGCCTTGACAAAGAATACTGCAATGTATTCGAAACGTCGGCAAACTGTACGTGATATGCGTACAAGTACAACATGGTTCAACCCGGAAATTAAATTAAATAATTTTAAAAGATGTTCACCGGATGAGTTTCGGCGATAAAATGTTTGGACTGAAGAAAATTTTAGACAAAACGTGTTAACTTAAGACATAATTTTATTGTTGTGTGATTTTTAAAATGTTATAAGATTGTCAATTAGTTTTATAGGAGTAATCTTGAACCAAAAGAATTGTTTTATGATCTTATACAATCTTAGATTAATGATAGTTTGGTTGATGATGCTCACGAAAAGGAGCGAAACATGTACCATGTAAACATCATAATAAATATGTAAGTTTGTAATATATTTTTATTGTATTGAACAGGTGGCAATTGGCAAAACTGAAGGAATTGTATCACAAGTAGATCTTCAATACGGACAAGGAAAATGAAGTTTATAACCTGCAATTTATTCCAGATTCCGGCACAAATAAGTCCTATTTAATAGTGATATACTGTACTTCATAAAGATTTTGAGGAAGTGTTAGAAGAAATCTGTGCTCCAAAGCGATACTTTCAAAATGTTTGGACCCATTTGAATTTTACAGTGAAGTGGAATTCAAAAGGAGGTTCCTGTGATGGCATTTCATATTTGCCCATACCTCCTGCAATTGTTGGAATCTCGCTATAATAAATTATAACCAAATTAGTGCTAGGTATAATATACAATCTTCGCTTCTGAAATAGTATTTTTTACCATTATAAGAACATTACTTACATTTTCTACAATATGTGTTGAGGAATTGAATTCTTCAGCCATACTTAACCAAGCATCTTCTTTTTGCATAGAAGATACCACGTTCATCTTCTTATTCTCTACTAGCAAATGAACCCCTGCTTCGTTACGGTATTCTACATTGTATACAGATTTCTACGTGAATTACTGTACACGCGGTGAGTGAGATTTTTTTAAATAGCATGTCTCTTAGCGTTATCGAAGAAATGCCACGGGAGGACCCCATACGTTCTTTCCCGTGTAAGGTACACGTTGTGGAGTTATGATGATACGGCAGGCTCACTTGCCTACTGCCATTCACAATCGAGTTGGAAAATTTCATTATAATGGTAGGTTTCCTTATCTACTGCCGGTCACAATCGATTTGAGGAGTTTTCGTTACAATGGCAGGCCCCCTTTCCTACTTCCGGACACATTACAAATGAGGAGCTTTCATTACAATGGCAGGCACCTTCCCTACTGCCAATCAGTATTGAGTTATGCTGTTATCATTATAGTGAGAGGCCCCACTTTCTAATGCCAGTCAGCTTACTGTCAGTCACACTCAAGTTGGTGAGTTTCAATTGCAATACCAGGCCACTTTGCCTAATGCCAGTCACATTTTAATGGGTAAAATTGTTTATAATGGCGGGCACCCTTGTCTACTGCCAGACACAATCGGGTAGGGGATTTTGAACAAAATTGCATGTTCCCTTGCCTTCTGCTAGTCAAACTGAGAAGGGAATTATTCATTAAAATGGTAGGCCCTCCTTACTAATGCCAGTTACACAAGAGTTGGAGAAGGACCCCATTCTTTTTTTTTTTTAACAAGTTGCTTTACGTCGCACCAACACAGATAGGTCTTATGGCGACGATGGGATAGGAAAGGGTTAGGAGTGGGAAGGAAGTGGCCGTGGCATTAATTGAGGTACAACGCCAGCGTTTGTCTAGTGTGAAAATGGGAAACCACGGAAAACCATCTTAAGGGCTGCCAACAGTGGGGTTTGAGCCCACTGTCTCCCGAGTACTAGATACTGGCTGCACGTAAGTGATTGAAGCTGTCGAGCTCGGTGGATCCCATTCTTACTGCCGGTCAAAGTAGATGTGGGGAGAATTTATAACAACAGGAGACGCCCTCCTGCTGACAATTAAATTGAAATAAGAAATAATGTAGTTCAGCCTATTCAATACAAATAAATAAGAAATGTAGTATTACATTTCTGTTTAATTATAAGCGGAAGAGGTACCAGTTGTGATCCCAATCTGGGTCATCATCAGCCGAATAAAATACAAAAACAATGCATAGGTAAATAAGAAATTAAAGAGTGTCTTTCACAAAAACAGTTAAAGAGGAGGCAAATTATGTTAATGAGGATTGGCACTGTGCAATTTTAAATCGTAAAATCTAGAAGAAGTAGAAAGTCAGTCACTTATAAGAAGTAAGGCACGATCTTCTGAATAGTAGCACAACACACGCAAAGTTCAGCACTGTCTCATAATGTTTACAAGAAGAGGTGAAAAGTTAAATGAGCCAGCATGCATATATTATCAGTTCAATACGGAACATCATGAAATTTTTATCTTTAAAATTTTTACCTCCTGCTGACAGTCACTATCAATTTGTAAAGCATTAATAATAATGACACACACTTTCTAGATCGCTCCAAACCGACTTGCTTTTATATATAGATGACAGATAAACATGGGCATGTTTGTAAGTGCAGACCTTCATTTCTAGATTTACTACTCCTAAACGGTTCATCACATCGACAAACGGTTTAAGCCGTCAGACGCCACTTTTATTGTTCTACATATTTGGTCCTCAAACATTTTCTTGTATCCCCCATATTTATGGGTTCAATTGAGTTAGAAAATTTGAATGGGGTGAAATTTGGGTACATTTTTAACACTTTATATTATTTTTTGGATACTTACGTGGAAGCTAGAATCATGAAATTTGGCTCGCATATGGCCAGCATTGGTCATGTCAGTGTGCGTGCCAAATTCGATGACTCTCTCTTTCGTATAAGTGTGTCAAACTATGAAATATACATGTAAAAATCACAAAATGTACGTACCATCAAGAAATACAGCCACATCTAACTTATAAGACAGAGAGAGAGGACAAAAAATCGGGAGTAAAAGTGAAAAATTTAATATTCTTGGAATTTTTCCATCGCTTACAGGCTAAAAGCTATAACTTCGCCAGACTTCAATTTTTTAGCTCGTCTGGCACATTGTGCCGCCAGCTTGATTTGGGGGGGGGGGGGGGGAAGGGGGATAAAAATTATGAATTTCCTGAAAGTTTTTTAAGCCCACTAAACGTATAGGTTATCGCTTTGGGTAAATATATTATATGAGAGTGTTCTCATGTTGAGCCCAAAATTTGAAGCCTCTCCCCCTCCCCCCCCCCCAGCGTGCCCTCAGGGAATTTTGAGAATTTTCGATTTTTCTCGTAAGTTGTAAGTTTCTGAGATGCCTGGAACTGCCTCATTAATTCACGTCTATTTTCATTTTAGTACCTATATATATATAAAATAATTATTATTAATGTAGTACCGTAACTGTATATTTTTATTGTATTACCAACTTTGTATTGTTTGGGTGGTTCATTGTATTCTTTGTATTGTCTTTTCTCATTTAATGTTTAGTAGTGTAACTATTAATTTTACTGTATATTGTGAACATTGTAATTGGGCATAAAGCCTGTTATGTTCATCACTGAATAAATAAATAAATAAATAAATAAATAAATGTTTATAGACCGACTTGCTTATATTAGGTAGATAGATGATTTGAGAATGTTTCAATAAAATATCCTTGAAAGCCTCCTTTTCAACGGAAGTAAAATGCTTGCGACTGCATTTCATATCTATTTAAGAAAAAGTAACTACAATTTTAGCAGCAGAGGAACAGGTAAAGGGACAAATAAATAAACAAATAAACTCGGAATAAGGAGCGTAGCGTAGATCTAGTTGGCCATTCTGAAGGATGACTCGCATATTCAATTGTTGTGATGATGGTTGTACTATTTCTCATACTATAAAGTTCTACTTAATTGTGCAGAACTTGACCAACGACTATGAATACAAGAAACGTTTGTCGACTTCACGAATATGTACAGCTTTGTTAAGTCGTTCTTATTAGAAAAATAAGTCACTGACTATGAATACCGGCCTAAGTGCTACCAATGCTCGCATACAGATTAGAAGAAATATGGGAGTACTTAACACTTAAACAGCTACGATAACTGGAAAGCATGAAACCGGGATACCTTAAGAGGGTTGTACGGATATCTAAATTCACCTGATCCCGGTACGTATATGTTTTAGCCTGGGAAACCTTCTTGATAGAGGATTTAAGATTGCAAATGCCTCTACAGCAAACTCGGACATGCGAGGAACTGTTACAAGAAGTACGAGAAAAAAGGGAAACCTTTTACAGTACAGACACACTGATAAATAAGGATTGGTTGAAAGAGGAATATGAGTTGAGACATTTGGTGACACGCTTTGCAATACATGGCTTTCACCACCATATTTGTGCCGAAAAATCCTACCACCAAGCCAGCTATGAGTGTGTATGTATATTGTGCAATGAACAGTGTGATACATATCACGTAATGAAGTGCAAGAAGAGAACACTCTCTCTGACTCAATTTTGCTCTGAACAAAGTTCTCCTTGTGTGAAATGTAATATACTTGATGTAATATACAAATTTTGCACATTTTGTGCTGTAAAATTTGTATTATAAAAACCCTGATTAGAGCACTTGTAACAACTCTTAGCATGACTTCATCCAAGTTCTGGTACTTAGAAAATGTTTTTTTACTTAATTGACGACTTAAAAAAAATGTGTTAATTATTATTCCAGAAACTTGTTATAAGAACACTTGAAGCTAGATTGGATTAAAGTTTGGTTACGATTGCATGGCAGGTTTTATTGTAAGTGTTTCTAAATTGCAGGTTCATCTGTAGATGATCGAAAAACAGGTTCTTTTTCCAATCCCATCAAGCATTTTTTTGTACAAGTTGCTTTATATTGCACCAACAGTTAGCTCTTATGGCGACGATGGGATAGGAAAGGGCCAGGAGTCGAAGGAAACGGCCATAGCCTTAATTAAGGCCGCACTTAAGCGACTGCAGCTATCAAGCTTGGTCCATCAAAATTTATCTGAAGTGTTAAAAATACGAAGAAAGCAGAGTGGAGTGAGCACTTGTGTTAATGTGTTATGGCTCTGGAGCCAAGCTCTGCATTCAGAAGCCGATGGCTGTTCTAAGAATGGTTTTCTGTAGTTTTCTGTAGTTTTCTGTTTTCATGTCCAGGCAAATGCCGGGACAGTTCCTATTCGTAGGTCACGGACAATTCTTTCTACCTCCTCACCCAATTTAATTCCCCTTCATTCATTTCATCTTCGTTAGTTCCTCAACTGAGATTGGCATCGGGAAGGGCATCTGACCATAAAAGTATGCTATATAAATTCATTTCAACTTATCCCCGACCCATTATCAAGAAATGTAGCGGGGGGAGGAAATAAATTTTGGTTTAAGTAGAGATCGGCCCACTTGTTCGATGTCTATAGAGCTTCAAACTCAAATCTACACAATTTTGAATGCAGTAGCATAGTCTTGCATGGAGCATGAAATGTTCAACACTCAAACTGGTTTAGAAGTGGGAGAAGAACCAAAAACATCATTAGTAATGTGCATTGGTTGATAGAGAGAGCAAAAGACTATTAGAAGGTGCTCTACATTTGCTTAGAAAGATGGGAATTCCAGAACGTCTCATTTTATTGATGTCTAACCTTTATTTGGGACAGGAAGTGTGGCAGCATGGAATGATTCTTAATTAGTGTTGGGATAAGACAAGGTTACATACTCTAATCTTACGTATTCAATATATGCTAAGTGCATCATGAGAAAAGCAAGATTGGATAACGCCACTTGTGCATTTTAAATTACTGGTCTGAATATAAACAATATGTTGTACGCAGACGACACTACTTGGTTACATAAAATCAGCTTCATGGTCCGTATCGCACTTCAATAGATTCACAATTAAGTATTTATTTTCCACCTAGTCGATACAATGATTGCTTAAGGCAATTTTTAATGGTCAAAAGTGGTACATGTTTCGTATATTATCAACATCTTCAGCCACATAACACTGTTTAGATGAAAAATGTATAAAATTGACAAAGTAATGCTTTAGAGGAAGTGTCCTTAAAATTATGTTAATTTATGTTAATTTTAAGGACACTTCCTCTAAAGCATTACTTTGTCAATTTTATACATTTTTCATCTAAACAGTGTTATGTGGCTGAAGATGTTGATAATATACGAAACATGTACCACTTTTGACCATTAAAAATTGCCTTAAGCAATCATTGTATCGACTAGGTGGAAAATAAATACTTAATTGTGAAACTACTTGGTTAGCTGAAAGGAAGGATGATTTGGAGGATATCATAATGAAAGTTAAAGAACTGACTAAGGATGGTACTGTACCTTAATGTTAGGGCAAAGATTCTATCAACATGTTCGCTATCAAATATCAAGATAAATAAGTACATTATCAAAGTTGTGGGTAAAGTCTGTCTGCTGGAAGCAATAATTAGTAGTAAAGGCTCTAGCAGTCCAGAAATTCACTGAATGTTTGCACTTGGTAAGGGAGGTCTTAGAGGCCTAGATAAAATAATAGAATACATGGATGTTTCTGTGCACATCAAGGTCAGTATGGTTGAGACATTGGTCTTTTCCATAGCTAAATATGGTTGTGAAAGTTGGGCCATAAAAAAAGCAAGATAGAAAATCCGTTTAAGCATCTGTTCTATGGTGCTAACGAAGAACTTTATGTATATCTTGGTAATTCAGAAGACCAATTGTGTCCCTTGAGGCATTTATTAGATAGTTGGTGCTGTCATACCTTGGGTGTATTATGAGATGATCTGAAATGATTATGCTCGGAAAAATGGAAGGAACTCGGAGATGAGGGCAGTCAGCATGGAGATGGATAGACTTTATCACTGATACAGGGAATATTACAGTTAGCCTCCGTGGCTCAGGTGGCAGCGCACCAGCCTCTCACCGCTGGGTTCCGTGGTTAAAAGCCCGGTCACTGCGTGTGAGATTTGTGCTGGATAAAGCGGAGGTGGAGCAGGTTTTTCTCTGGGTACTCCAGTTTTCCCTGTCATCTTTCATTCCAGCGACACACTCCATTTCATTAATCATTGCCCCAGATGAGTGCAGCAGGCTTCGGCAGCCGGCACAATTCCTATCCTCGCCGCTAAATGGGGGCTTCGTTCATTCCATTCCTGACCCTGTCAAATGACTGGAAACAGGCTGTGGATATTCATTTCACAGGGAATATTACTCAGTTTTTTACCGATAAATTGCAATATAAGGGTTCCTAGATACTTTTTCAAATAATACTAAGCCGCAGAGGAGATTTGTTTGCCACACCTTATGAGTGTACTATATTTGTCATAATGTTCTGTCATATGGAGCCATTCTTAAAGTATCCATGTTGGTCATTTTCTGTGTAAATTTAAAAGTTATGGTCATTCTAATTTAATTCACAGTATCAACAAAAAGTAAGAGATAAGAGCTGAAATAAAATCATAACATAACATAGAATTACATAAAAATTTACACTAGAAAATACTGTCATTGACAAAAGAAACTAAGCACTTAAAATGAATGGTGGGAATGAAATGAAACTTCTTGTGTTGAAAGGTTATGGAACTATATTATAATATCAGATAAAATAGGCGATGGACTTGGCTGTACCACGTCAGTAAGCACCTTGCATGGGTCTAATTACATGTGCCGATGTTGTTCTGCAGGGTGTCTTACAACTGTTCTGTCCTCTCCTGAGGTGAGTCAGCCCATAGACATAATTTTTGTTTGATATCCTGCAGTTTGGTTTTAGGTTAGAGCTGACATATAGCTGATCCCAGACTTCCTATTAAGGGACCATGCTGGCCACAAGAGGACCTCAGTGTAACACAGGAAATCCATAAACGTATGCCATAACAAGAGGATAAGTGTGTGGATGATCGTTGTATTGCTTCCTACCAAGGTGGTCAAAGTTTAGATTCCAGCCATTGCATGTGGAATTTTAAAAATGAAATATAATGTCTCTGTGGTTTGGATTCCATATGAAACTGGGAAAGCCACGACTGCAATAACAATAGGTTGCATTAAACAACATTCTGAGGTTTTTATATTTGTTTATTTTATTTTTATCTACCACTGTGCTGTGGCATTCACTAAATTACAACTAGAAATGACTGAAGCTGTACATTATGGCTCCTCAAACAATGATGCCTGGTGTAATGCCACCTCTCTCTCCACAATATTGGCAGGGTATGTCCTCTCCCCTCCATGCCGCCTTACCTGTGCACAGTGGTCTAATGCAAAATCCATAGTCCAGCTAGCAGCAGTCATTGAGACATGATCTGGGATGACACAAGATAATGGAGAATGTCCAGTAATTTTGTCTGGATGGTAGGTTCAGATGCAACGGGATTGCATAATGCTGGACTTACAACGCAGCAATCCTACCATTGTGCGTTCTGTCATGGTTGACCAAAATCTTTGCATTGTGTGTGGGTTGGTTTCCTTGTGTGTTGATTGGTTACATTATCAGACCAACCGAGCAAGTGGCTGCGTGGTTTGGGTCACATAGCTTGTCAGCTTACATTCAGGAGATAGTGGGTTTGAACCCCACCGTCAGCAGCCCTGAAAATGGTTTTCCATGGTTTCAAATTTTCAGACTAAATGCTAGGGCTGTACCTTAATCAAGGGCACGATCAATTCCTTCCCACACCTAGCCCTTTCCTCTCCTATCATCACCATAAGGCGATCTGTGTTGGTGCGATGTGAAGCAAATTGTAATCATAAGACCATTGTGACTTATGAATGCTCTGGATATTGGACAAGTGCATGATCCAACTGGTCAACCTCATCAAACTCCATGTGCTGGTAATGCAGTTTAATGCATCTACAAGACACTCTGTGTTCACTATGTTGACTGATTGTCACTCTGCAGTGCCCAACAGTACTATGGCTGTGATCATTGTCACCCCATTAATGAATTCTGGTGGCTGTTATAGGCATTACAGATCATTGCAATTAATGTTCATACCTATCGATGTTATACTTGCGGATCAGATTTAATAAATAAAACCAGGACAACAATTAAGGCAGGTAATTTTCAGTGTTTTGTGATAAACTTTTGATCACTTAAAGTGAAGAACCCTGCTGTTTTAATCCAAACTGTTAATATACGGTATAACTTTCCACTCAGAAAATATTCTTACAACTAGCTAAGAAAATATCTTTATTAAAGTGATTGTTACCTTTGACTTAAAACCTGGAGAATCCCAGCTTTTATTTTAAGCAGATACTGTCTTTTGATTAATTTTGTGGCATATAAAATTAATTTAAGTTGGTAATTGTTTCAGTTGCCCCACTTTGAGAAGATAATATTACAGTTATTGGAAAAAAGAAGGAAAGAAGGACGAGAAGAGTTCCTAGTACATGGAGAACTGTTTGCTGACCTAGTCAAGCGACGATGGCAAGAACATAAAGAGAATATTAGCTCACGAAAGCGATCCCAGGTAATGTTGAACTTATTGTTCCATTCGGTCAGTTTTTCAGTACTTCAGCTTCTGTTCCCCCACCCCCCAAAAAACTGCACATCATCAACCAATACCAGGACATTCGGTTCATTGTCCATTTTCGTGACAGAGTTTATGATCTTGTCAATTACTGCTATAAACAAGAGTGCAGATACAACACTTCCTTGTTGGACATTTCTCTTTATCTCAAACCATTTTAATCATCCACTGGCTATTTGAACACAGCTGGAACAATTCTGGTATATCATCTTTACTTTGAGTGTGATTTTTTTGGCTTAATTCAATAATTCTTTGTTTTATTTTGTATTTCGTTTCCAAATTCCTTCGTTATATAAATAATTTTGTTTTACTTTAAATTTCTTCTCCACTTAATTTGTTCAGAGAGGATGATTACCTAGTTGTACTTCCTCTAAAAACAAAAATCACCACCACCACCACAACTCAAACCTCTGTTTGAAAGGAACCAATTTTGAATCAGTTTCTCACTGGAAACTCTATTTCGAAAGACAACACTGTCAAGCAGGAAATACTCATTAGGACCCAGAGAGCTAAAAACTTTTACAATCAAGTAAGAAACTTACTCTGGGGCTCTAAAATCCCACAAAAAACAACAAAAAGAAACTGTGTGCAGGACATACTTTGTAAGGTACCAATTTTTGCATATGGTTAAGAGATATGTACTCTACTAAACAATGCCACTAGCAGAATTCAGGCAACAGAAATGAGATTCATTACAGCTATGAATTAAACTACTAGACAGGACAAAATAAGAAATGAAGTAAATAAGAAGTAGGTCCGTATTACTAGTGTAATAAAGAAGCACAGACTTCAGCGTTATGGGCACATTATGAGATTAACAACAAAAGACCTGTCTAAAAATACTTTGACCTTACTGTCCAAGGAAGAAGACCAAGGGGAAGTTTAAGGAAATAGTGGATAGAGACACTAAATTCAAATACGGAAGAGAGGGCTCTCAGATGGAAAGATGTCCTAGAACAGAAGATGTATGAAGGCAGGAGATGGCAAGTGCTTGTACACCACACCTGGGCAACTGGAGTTGGAAAATGATGATGAGGATTTTATACTTTTCTTACATTTGAGCAAAATCATTCACTTGACACATCTGTCTTTGTGCTTGTAAAAATTAGTCTCCCTCAAACAGTAGGTATACAAGAGGAAGGGGAGGAAGGACAGAAGCTGTGGCTGTGAACGATATGTAGGTTAATGTTCTAAGGTGAAGGAAATTCAGGGTAAAGTGGTCTAGTCAGGGGGAGAGTTCAGAGAGGTATCGGTGAGGAATCTGTGTGAGTCACTGCACGCGAACAGCAGAGGATAGAAATAGTGATGTGTTTAAGAGGAAAGGGAAGGTAGGTAAGGGAAACTTAAGATAGAGCATAGGAAGAGGGATGTGGAACAGGATCAGGAGAGGTAGAAAAGGAAGGAGGAAGTAGGTTCTGCAGCTGTTGAAGGAGATTAGGGAGACCAGGAAGAGATGGATTCTAAGAGGTGGGTGGGATTGAGACTCTCGTCATGGGGTTCTCCATTATTAGGCACATTGGGAAAGTGTGTTTGGAGGAAAGGGAACCAGGGTAGTGTGTTATTTAGGAATTTGAATAAAGCAGATGTTGAGGAAAGTAGGGTCACGTTGGGGAGGCTTGCATGTCCCAACGAAACAGATAGCAGAGTGCAGGTGCAACTACATACGATGGGTATCTGTCGAGAGACCAGACCAACGAATGGTTCATCAAAAGGGGGGTAGCTGCCTTTTGAATGTTGCAAGGGCAGCAGTCTGATATGGGTTAGATCTGTTGATACTGCTACATGGCTGAAAGCAGCGGGAAACTACAGCCGTAACTAACTCCCGAGGACATGCAGCTCTTTCTGTATGAATGATGTACCGATGATGGCATGGTTCCAGCAAAGAACATAGAGGTAAGAGAAGACTATAAGAACAAACAGATGGAAGCTAAAATGGTGGTTACAGAGGAGAGGAGGAAGTGGATGGAGAAGTGGGCACAGATGGTGGAGGAATATAGCAAAGGCAATCAGAAGGTATTGTGTTGAATGGTGGGAAATAAAAGGAAGGGTAGGCAGAGTGAAGGGGAGAGAATAGAAGATAAAATGGTAACCTAGTGGAGAAAACGGAGGAAATTAAACTAATCTGCAAGAAATACTTTGAGGGCTTCCTGAACGTGGTTGGATCAAGTGAAGGAGGTCGTATTGAGGAAATTGATGACAGGTGTGAGGAGAATATGGAGGAGTTAATCTGGGCAGAAGTAGAGGAAACTGTTCAAAGGATGAAACTGGGAAAAGCACCAGGAGTGGCTGAGTTAAGCGTGGAGATGGTAGGAGCTGCAGGAAAAGGGGGTACATAGTGGCTATACATGATAATGAGGGTAGTGTGGAATAAGAAAAATGTTCCAGAAGATTTGAAGAAGGGTGTAATAGTACCCATCTTTAAGACAGAAGAAAATGTCAGAATTACCATGGTTTAACCCTGATGTATCACTGTGCCAAGATCTATGAAAAAGTACTGGAAAAGCGAATAAGAGCTTCGGTGGAAAAAGAATTCAGAGAAGATCAACCCTCCTTAACTCTTTATCTTCTGACAGGAACTTGGACGTTTTTTTCTCCGTATGCCTCCTTTAATCGATTCTTCCTTAACGTAACCTAGTTCATTTTCTTCATATTCCTTTTTTTTTCTCTTCTCATTGCTGTCTTCTCTTTTGTACATAATGTAATATTTATTTATTTATTTATTTATTTATGTATTTATTTATTTATTTATTTATTTATTACTGTACTATACCATTAATTATGTGTTATATCTGGATTTATCTTACTGTGCCTAGCTATAAGTTCTTCTCTTTGTTTTACGTTCAATCTTCAATTTTCCCCATTGTTTCTTTTGCCTTTATGTTTCGTTCTTAATTGTTGTGTCTCTATTGTTATTTTGTTAGTTTTTAATTTTTTCCCTCTATTTTTATCATTAAACGTTTTTTCCTCATTGTTCTTCCACTTAATTTTTTATGTTTGCCTTGTGCTGCTCCAGTGTAAATATATTTTTCCTTTGTGGAACTCTGTAATTCGGCTTCTCGCTGTTTTGGTTTCCAAAATAAATTAAAATAAATAAATAATCACAAAACGGGAGTTTATGAGCGTTCATTCTTGAATGGTTTCTTCAGTCTCACTGATTTCACTTCGCAGTTCACTTTCCTCCACAACAGTCTCTTTCTCTAATATGTACTTAAGCGCATCTGCATTCTCCGGTTTTAAAAACTTGAGTAAAGATAGACCATTTTTCTGTGTTAACTTCAAGCCTTTTCATCACTGAGGCCACACAAAAAAAGTGTCCTGCACTATCTTATCAGTCAGTTCCCAAAACATTAAACATTTCTTCCTGTCTTTCTCTGGGAAAAAATGTGTGGCAGTTTCTCTTGCAACAGTTTTCAGTATAACTGAATACTTTCTTGGAAACATTCTTGCCACTAGTACTCGCATAGCTGTCACCATGTTCCTCTTGAATTTGTTCTGCAGGTGTTACCAAAAGTCTCGTTGAAGTAATCTCTTCTTTCCTTTATTCTGCATTGTTCCTTCATTTAACTTCTCATCTGCCTCCTGATCAACGATAAGATATCTATTCGGTTCAACCTTTTCAATACTAATTAGGTATGTGTTTATGTTACAAATACCTATTATTCAATTTGGGGACCGGTTTCGACATATATAATGTCATCATCAGCCATAAAATGAATCACAAATATATATATATATATATATATATATATATATATATAAGCAAAGACATAATCTTGTAACTGACCATTCACACCATGTGTCATAACAGAAGAGTAATGGCTTAATAATTAAATCTGGTGCAGTGACACATTGAAGTAAACATAAAGTCTCTCACTATTCAAAGAATAAAAGAAGGTTCTTCAATATGTAGTCTTTGTGCATCCGTTCAATAGAAGGCTCCGATATGCTTCCAAAGTAAAGAGTCATTTGAAACACTCACACGTGCTATGCGTCAACCAGAGCATTGAGAACTTATTTGAGTCACTTGTAATTTATACCAGATAAAATTATTAATACTGAAGAATATGAAATTAGTCAGTGGTAAAAGACATTAGTCTTGTGAGAAGGAGATATAAAATGTGGTAGGTCTGGAGGGGAGGAAGATGGGGGGGAAAGAAAAAGATCTTGTTAGGGGATTAGTAGGTTTAAGGTGGGTCTTGTGAACAATGTGGTGGGGGTTTGTAACGTGATAGGGTACTGTGTATCGCAGTAAATATTGACTTCCTATTCGGAAGATTAAAATATGTAAATACTTTAAATAAAAAATCAAATAGAATATTAGTTTTTTTCTGAGATTTCGTTCAGTTTCGAATTTGAGCGCAAGAACTCCTCTAAGTGAATGAAGCAATTTTCTGCAACGTCAAGAATGGGGCCTTTGTCCATATTCATGAGCACCTCTATATCCTGTTGTATGTTACTGAAGCTATGCTTTGAATCTTGAATGTGCTGGCCAACTGCCGAGTATCTGTTATATTTTGTATCATTAACATGTTCCACGTATCTGATTTTGAAGCTCCTCCCTGTTTGACCAATGTACGAGGATTGACAGTTTTGACATTGGAATCTGTAGACACCTGATTTTTGATAAATGTTAGTCTTGTTAATTGAGCTGGTATTATATAAGATATCCATATTTCTATTGTTAGTTCGATATGCAATTTTGGTGTTGTGTTTCTTCAGAATATTTGTAACTACATAAATATCTTCATTGAATGTGAAGGTTGAATAATAATCAGGTTTAATTTTCTCTCTAGTTAGAGTTGAATGTAGGCGAAATTTTAGTTTGCTAATAATGTGCTCTATAAATGCATTGTCGTAACCGTTATATTTGGCTATGAAGCGGATTGTATTCAATTCTTTATTTAGATTTACTGTATTGAGTGGTATACTGAATGCCCTGTCTACCAAAACCACACGCAACAGTCACAAAACAAACATTCACTGATTCCCGCACATGTGAGATACCGCCTAAGCGCGTTCACCAGAAGAACGACTTGCTACACAGTGGTATATAATGCAAGCTCCTGCCATCTAGCGTTGACATAACGAAATATTTGAGGGATTGATGAAGAACATATTGAGGGTTATAAAAAAGCATTCGCTGGAAAAACAACTTAAGTCGACTTAAGTGGTTATTGCACCCATCACCTCAATTGTTGACCTCATATTCGCAGTGAGGCAGCTATATGAGTGGCACTATGTGTATAGAGAAGATTTGGTGATGGCCTTCATGGACATAGAGAAGACCAAGGAAGAGTATCGGGAATTAATAAGAAAGAAATTACCAACAGACAAACCAAGGATGGGAGAGGAAGAAGAAGGTCTGGGAAGCTATGAGAGCAAAAGCAGTAAATTAGCCGATAAAGATGAGGGTGAGAAATATGTATGATGGAAGCAAAAGCTTTATCAAAGTCGGAACTGAATGGTTTCAGTTAACAAATAAAGAAAGTACTCACTCATTTCTATTATTTATAGTGGTAATAGAGGATATAATACAGAAGGTAGCACAGACCATTAGGGAGGGAAGAATGAAAGCAGTGCTGTTTGCAGATGATCTACTTATATTTGGAAACAGTGAGAGTGAAGTGCAGGAACTAGCTAAATGTATGGGAGGAAGTTGTCATCGTATGGAAAGTAGTTCTCAGCCCATAAGAGTGAAGTTATTGCTTTACAAGTGGCGAAAATCTGAAGACCCATTCTGCAACTGTGATAATGTGCCTCAGACCATCCAGCACGTTGTTATGGACTGCCCAAAAAGAAGATTTAGTGGATCGGTTCAAGAATTACATAGTGCCTCTACAGAAGCAGTGGACTGGCTGAAAAGTCCGGACATTTAGTTTTGCTTGCTGACCTGTAAATTACATACTTATTTAAGAAATATGTATTTATATGTATTTATAATGTATCCTTGTTTTGCCATACATAATAATAATAATAATAATAATAATAATAATAATAATAATAATAATAATAATAATAATAATAATAATAATAAGAGTGAAGTGCTGGTGAAAAATGAAATGGCGTATGGCTTTTAGTGCCGGGAGTGTCCGAGGACAAGTTTGGTTCGCCAGGTACAGGTCTTTTGATTTGACTCCCGTAGGCGACCTGCACGTCATGGTGAGGATGAAATGATGATGAAGATGACATATACACCCAGCCCCCTGCCAGAGAAATTAACCAATGATGGTTAAAATTCCCAACCCTGCCGGTAATCGAACCCAGGACCCCTGTGATCAAAGGCCAGCACGCTAACCCTTTAGCCATGGAGCGAAGTGCTGGTAACAACACAAAACAAGAATTGAACTTACAAAGGCATGAAATTAGGAGGGGAGCAGTTGAAACGAGTTGAAAGCTTTAAATACCCTGGGAAGTGTAATTGAAGAAAATGGAGGAAACAGGATGGAAATTGATGAAAGAGGAAAGTGTGCAAATGGATTCTCTAAGAGTGTGGGAGGATTCATACTGAACAGGGATGTACCACAGAGATGTGAAGGAATTATCTACAAGACGTATTTTGTGCCCATTTTAGCGTCTGGATCAGAAACTTGGGTGATGGAGAGGGATAAAAGTAGAATATGAGCAGTGGAAATGAAGTTTCAAAGGTGTCAAGTACTGTAGAATGGACAGAGTAAGAAATGAGATAGTTTGGGAAATGAGGTACCCTTACAGAAAAAAAAAAATTTAAAAAAATAGAAAAATCAAGGTTGGAATGCTATGGACATGTTAAGAGAATAGGGGGGAAGAGAGAATACCAAGGAAGATAGAAGAAATGGAGGTGAAGGAAAGGAGGCGTAGAGGAAGACCGAGGCACAGATGGCTGAAAAGTGTAAAGAAGAGCATCGAGGCAGTTGGAGAGAACTGGATGACATTGACAGAAGGGAAGTTGTGGATGGACAGAAAACAATGGAGAGGCTTATGTTCCAAGCAGACCCAGCCTGTGATTGGAAACTGCTCCAGATGTTGATGATGTTGTTGTAAGAGCTCCTTCTCTTGTCTTGTGTATTTGTTCCAGAATGTTGTGAAAATTTTCTTTATAATGTAGGAATTGTGGACAAGTGTGCATAAAGAAAGAACATCATGTCTTACGATAGGAGCTGATTGAGTTTGTTCTTCTTTTACAGATGGTGTTATTGTATCTGTCACACGGCAAGTTGCAGAGATCATACATATACACAGTTCTGTTGAGTTTCATGGAATGTTTTGTTTTTACATACCATATAATCCCGAATCCCACCCGCCACCGAATAAGACCCGCATCCCAAATTTGAGATGGCAAAATACGGAAAAGGATAAAAAAATCAAATAACTTACATACCTGTTTAATTTTCTTCAAATATACCACAAGTATAAATTCAAACAGCTTACAATTAATAAAATCATCACAAAAATCGTAAATAAAATCGGTCCAATACTCGGTTCATTCACAATTCACCGTCGTCATCTGAAGTTTCACCATAGGAACTTTCATCGCTGGCATCTTTCCACAAATAGTCGTCCTCACTACCGTCCACTGAATTTGAAATTCCACATTTCTTACAGCTTTTGGACTCTAGATCGTTCGGAATGCGCGGCCATGCGGTCTTGATCCAGCTGCATATTAGTCCCACTTCAGGCCTCTTCACTCGTTCGGTTGGTGTTCACGCATGATCACCATCAGACATCCATTCGGTGTACAACTGTTTCATTGCAGTTTTGAAAGGCCGGCTCACGCACACATCCAACGGCTGTACAATAGAAGCGAGTCCTCCAGGAATTATCGCAAGATCGGTTTTTCCTTTCATCATATCTTTTACGCCGTCAGTTGTATGCCCTCGGTAACTGTTCAACACAAGCATGTTTCGTTTTCGTAAGAAAGCTCCTGGGCGATGTTGCCAAACGCACTTCACCCAGTGCTCAACTAACGCACTGTCCATCCAGCCGGACTCGTGTTCTAACAGTAACACCAGGCGGATTCGGAAGTGTTTTCCTTTTCAGAACCACATAAGGAGGGAGTTTGGTTCCATCCACTAATACGCACAACATTACCATGCATCGTTGCTTTTTGTTACCACCTGTTCTGATGGTTACACTTTTAGAACTCTTCATATCCACTGTATTTTCCAATGGCATTACAAAATAGACAGGTGTCTGGTCAGCATTCCCAATTTGCGATAGCAAATAAGAATTTTACTTCCTCAGATGAATAATGTGACACTGAAGGGCCATTAATTTTTCTTCATACACCCCAGGGAGACGTGAAATAGATGTACGTCTCCGAATGTACAATCCTTTTCTCCGATAGAAGTTTCGGATCCATCCACGGCTTGCAGTAAAATCCTGTATTTTGAGTTCTTTTGTGATCTCTAGTGCTTTTGATTGACACATTTCACTAGAAACACCATATCCTAATTCAAGTTTTTCTATCACAAATTTGTGGAGTCATTCTTCGATTTCTGGAAACACTGCTCTCCGCCCGCGGAACGCTCCGCGATCACAGTTACTTTTTAGAAGTTTTTCCTTCTTCTTCCGCTAATCACGAATACATGATTCATCAGTATCGTACTTTTTGCCAATGGTACGATTTCCGTATATTTCAGCTTTGCTTACAACTTTAAGTTTCTCACGCACAGTAAATGACCGCAGACACCGTTTTGAATCCATCGCTTACTATCGAGACAGCACTTTCATGGGACAGATACGGAACTCGAATGTGAGCGAGGTAGACTTCCGTAACCAACAGTCTTGACTCTCACAAAGTACAATATCCTACGAGATCAGCTATTCGCACACCCAACATGCCAGCAACACTTGTGAAACAAATGACGATCGAGCAGCTGCAGCAGCGGCTTTCATATTTACCGCATATTCACCCATATTCTTTGATTTACTGTATTTCATTACCTTACATTTCGCGTTTACATGCCACTGTAACTGTGTTCAGAAAAAAATCAATCTTGTTTTCTAGAACACAACTAAAACACAATAAGACCTGAATGCCCGTTTACATGTGGTATATTGAGTATGGTAGCCACATTCAAATCTATTTAAATACTCCCTGTAAACGTAGTAAATATTTACGAGAATGAACAGCTTGAATACGACCCGCACCCAAGATTTAGAACCAATATTTGGGGGAAAAAGTGCGGGTGGTATTCGGGATTATACGGTATTTTATGGTGGTAACCATGCACCACTAATCCCATTGACAAATGATAGAGGTCTTGTTTGGGTCTTGTCCATCACCGATCTAGCATTGTTTTTGTGGTGTAAAACTCTGGCCATATCGTTTTCCTCTTTTCTTGTCTTGTACAACTTTTGCCCAGTTAGTTGTAAAGGGATTTCTTTTTTACAAGTTTGTATACTAATCTTGATGGGGTGTATTTGGAGAGTCCGAAAGCCAACTTTAACCTTTTGAACTTCATTACCCTTAGCGTATGCTTCCTGCTCCACTCCTAATTAATTTCTGCACTGTGAACAGTTGTAGGAAGTGAACACTGCAAAATAGTCTACCACAGTTATAATTATATTACATGAAATATATTTACAGTTGCAGTGTTGAAGGATTTTTCCTACATGATGCCTTATATCAACAAATTGTTTTGTTGAATAAGAACGCAGGTAATTTAGAATCGCCAGCTTTCCACTTGCGCCATGGATTTGGAGGAGCATCACCCCCTCCAGTTTCATTTTCATTATCACTCTGTTCACGTTCAGTTATATTTTTCACTATTAAATCATCCAAGTCAGTTGTTGCTTCATCATTGTCACTATCATTGTCCACTAACTGTTTTAAAATATCAATTTCCGTGAGCAAAGATGAAACAGAAGCCATGTTTACATTCAATCTTTATTATCAGTCAACTTTCATAAACATTCGAGAATAACAGTGGTTACAAAGTCATATCGATACCCGCATACTATAGTAAATGGGAAAATGTTCTCAGAGACCTTTAGATAGCTCTACAATACTGGAACAGAGCACAGTCATCATACGAATGCTGCAAGTACAAACTATTGTCATGTCGAGTGGGACTCCACATCGAAACGCAAGTCTAATATTTTAATGTCGGCCCCACTTGACATAGGAGTGCAAAAGGTTAAGAAATGGGCCTTTGTTTTCTCCAGATTCTTGAGGTCCTTTACACTGAAGTTTTGCCAAATGATTTTTATACCGTAACATAGGGTCAGAATGGTTTTAGCTTCGAAGAGTTTTAAGGCAGAAGGGAGATTTAGGATTTTGATGTTCTTGACGTTGAACATTTCCTTCGTCGCTGCCGTGACTCTCTCCATGACGTGTATTCTAAACAACTTTGTTATTGGCTGCAGCATTACCCCCCAGGTACCTGAAGGAATTAACAATTTTCAATGGCTTCTCTTTTATCTTTTATCAAGATGATGTCTTCCTTCAATATTCTCCCACCTTTTTTGAGTATCATTTGGACTGTTTTCTTGTGATTTATTTCAATTTTATATTGGTCTGCCGAGTTTATAAGGAGGTTAAGTGATCTTTGTAGGTCATTTTTGTTTGTTGAGCTGAAGCCCATGTCGTCAGCGTAGACATAGAGTGATGTTGTAGGTAAACATATTTGTATGATGTCAGATGTGGCGATGTTGAAGAGAAGCGGACTAAGGGGGTCACCCTGTAAGACCCCTCTTGTTTGGGTGATTTCTTCTGCCAATGTGATTGAGTCATCTATCCTGATAATGTTGTAACACAGTACAGTCGAAACTGGTTAAGATGACCCTCTCTAGCGCGTTTCCCCGGTTATTATGCCATTATTCCAAAGTCCCAGGTGACAACTGGCCTGGGTGAAGATTTGGTAGAGAACTTAATTTCACGGTGCCGGAATGCGGTTGTGTGTCGGCCTACAGCTGCAGGGAGCATCAGTCCCAAGCCAGTCTTATTATCTTTGCATCTGACGTGTTGGTGCTTAATTTTACATTCATGAAGCCTCTTTCAGACGGCGTGGGTTCGACCCACTTCCATGCTTAGCCGCTGAACCGCGTAGGCCTAACTAAGAACTGATTGTTCAAATAGTATCTTTCAGATGATGTACAGGCGGAGAGTAACAGTGCGCGGGAGAAATGTTTCAGCGGGCAGCCCGTGGTGAGTTGCGGTCCCACGCCCACAGTTGCTTGTTATTGGACATCAGTTTTTATGCATGTCGTCATACACAGCGGATCGACTGTGCTCGCGGCATCAGTAGTGTGACCTGTATCAGAACCCAATAGTGTACCCATTTGACATACAGTAAAACCTCCCTGTAACGGACACCTTCGGGACCGAAAAAAATGTCCGTTATGAAGGGGTGTCCGCCCGCGAGAGGTTATGAAACCGGTACCATTAAACATAAGTTGGAACACAATAACCCATGTATAGTATGTGTTAACAATTCTCGCAAATGTACCTTTAATTGTATACTGTATACAGTATTGTACAATATACTGCACTGTACTCACAAGAGAAAGTCGTAGATGGGCTGCTGCAGCTGCGATGCACTGTATTAAAGAGACAAAAACACTTCTATGGAAACCTCTATTGAGCACACTGTACACTATTACCGTTCACCATGTTAAAATTAAAAAGAACGTATGAGTTTTTGAAACGTCAAATCAGTATGTAGATGTAGCAATATCTAACACAGTACAGTAAAACATTAGCACTTGAAAAAATCCTTAATGTTCGTTTGTTTTGTCCATTTCGGTTTAGCAATGATGTTTTCACTATGTGCAATTAAATCCTGGGTCAAATTTACACCTTTTTCATCGTTTTATTTACAATAAAATTCTTTCAGTCGCTTAACAATGTCGAGAGCCTCACTGTACGAGGTTATTGGCAGCACATTCATTTCCGTATTTTCTTCAAAGTCGTCATTAGCATCATCTTCACTCCCGCTTTCGTCAGAATCTTCATTTTTGTCCCTCTTCCCTTGGATTGACTGAAGAATTGTTTTCGTGTCTCCACACTCTGTTGGAATATCTGAATCAATTTCGATATAGGTGTTCACTTGTACACTGTAACATGCTGCATTAATCAACTCTTGTGTTGTTTCCATGCTGTCAGGAAGGGTATCCGATTCTATTTCGGGATGTCCACCACTAGCGGGAAACCCAGCTTTCAGAAAGCAGTTACGAATTGTTGAGGCCGTGACGTTTTTCCATGCATTGGTTATCCATGAAATTGCTTGGAGAACGTTCAGCCCCTTTGTCAGTGTTTGAAGGGTTACTTCATTCCCGTTAAGTTCTGATACTATGTGCTTCATCACTAACTGTCTGTACATAATCTTGAAGTTCTGGATCACTCCTTGGTCAAGCGGCTGAGAAACTGATGTTACATTTGGTGGGAGAAAGACGATCTTCACATTTTGCAACTTAATTGTATCCGGATGCGATGCTGCATTATCGAGGAATAATAACACTTTTCGCCCCTGGCGTATCATTTTTCTGTCCAATTGTCCTAGCCACTCTGTCATTATTTCTCTGGTCATCCATGCTTTCCTATTCGCTTTCCATTCAATGCCAAACTTCGTAACGTCCATATTTTAAAACACCTTGGTTTTGCAGCTTTTCCTATCACAAGGGGCTCCTCCCGTTCTCCACTCATACTTGCACATAACAAGACAGTAAGACGTTCTTTCGCAACTTTTCCACCAGTACAACGATTTCCTTTGAAACACAAAGTTTTGTCGGGTAAAGCACGGAAAAGTAATCCAGTTTCATCGGCATTCAAAATATTTTTCGGAGCATACCCGTCTATGATTGAAGGTATTTTTTCTTGCCAGTTGTCAACAACCTCCATATTAACACTGGATGATTCTCCTCAAATCACTCTGAAGTTGATACCATGTCGCTTTCTGAATCTTTCTAGCCAGCCATTCGAGGCTTTGAAATCTCCAATACTTAATTCTGTCGCGAATTCTAACGCTTTTGCTTGTATCATTGGTCCTGAGACAGGGACATTCTGACTTCTTATTTTAGCGAACCACTCTAGCTTTGCCTTGTCAATGAGAGCTCCACTACCACTTTGAAACAGTTTAATGCGCTGTTCGTTGCCATTTAAATGCCATTCTTTCACTAGTTCCTCTTGCTTTTTCACAATTTCAACTGCCTGTGTCTTTCCAATCTTAAACACTTCGGACAGTTTACGCACACCACACTTCTCACGTTTATGATAGTCTATTATGCCTACCTTTTCTTTTAAAGTAAAAAACTTCCTCGGAGCCATGTTTACACACACTTACTAACGTAAAATTGCACACATCAAAAGCCCACGAGTCAATGAAAAGTAACCTGACAGTGAAGGTACGAATTCCAGGGCTGTCGAGCATGTCAGATCACACAACTTCCGGAAGTGATAGCGTAGCATAGTGTTGCCTTCCAAGAATGTGTACAGCCAGGATCAAAAGTTACGGTGTCTGTGATTCTTGGAAGTACTGGCTGTGCAAAAAGTAAGTGAATACATACTGTACAGGACACAAATACAGAATTTTTTGAAAAAGAAAGTGTCCGTTAGGAGAGGTTTAATTGGAGTTTCTCGTGGCTATGGTGTGTCCATGTCCATAATAAAGGGTGTCCGTATAAGAGGGGTAAATTACTCATACACAACATGACATTTAATTACGGACGTAGAAAATCGTCCGCCAATGAGGAGTGTCCGCCGGTGAGAGGTGTCCGTTAAGACAGGTTTTACTGTATTTATTTCTCATTTTCAATTTAAAAGTTATTCGTGTGTGTTTTTCTTTTCCCTTGTGTTTTACAGTGGTTGTTATGGAACCCGAAATAGACATTGAGAACTTAATAACTTTTATGTTGGAAATACCATTGGTCTCTTGTTTTGGAAAGCGTGATATCATTTAGACCCATTAGTGAGAGAGTATCCTCAAAATTGTACCTATCTCCTTCTCTAACGAAATGTGAAGGACATATCAAAATAGTTCACGCATGCTATTTTCTTACATGTAGAAGGTAAACAAAGACTATGATGGTCCATATTTATTACCCACACTGAAAAGTATATTGAAAAGGATCCGCTGGAAATCTCGGGGAGTTTTGCATTACTCGATCTGTTGTTTGTGTAAGAGTCAGCGGAAGCGGGTGAACCCGCGCATACACACAGGCGCGTTTTACTCCCGCGCCGTCTGAAAGAGGCCTGAGTGACTGGTGTACATAAATTAGGCCTACTGTACTTATGTGTGTAACAATGTACGTAAATTAGGCCTGTTGCACTTATGTATACAGCTGACATGTTGGTAAATGAAGTGTGTAACAACGTACATAAATTAGGCCTGCTGTACTTATGAATAGTGGTTTGCAGAACATTCAGTTATGGAGAAGAAGAAAGATAGCCAGTGTATAGATGATGAAAAATGAAAGTTTATTGAGAAGCGAAACGTGTGCAAATAGCCCAGATGTTGTACTTTCATGTTACAACTATAAAGATAATTGTCAGCGATGTGTATAGTTTGCATTTCTAAGAACATTTATCCTTGACGTTTTACTATGTTGTTCTTAAAGCGTATTATTTCTTTATTTTATTAATTATAATTGTAAACACTTGTTTCTTTGTTTTCATCGTAATTATTTTTACGTTCAAACTGAACCTTAAATTTAACAGCGAAATTGTTTTTAATTTTTTAGCACGTTCCCTCTTCAACATTTTTTTTTTTTTTGGTCCCCACAAAAACATCCTAACCCGTTTTGACTGTATGTTGTATTTATGTCTGCTGAGAGTATCGTTCCATTTATGCTGTCAAAAGCTTTGGTGTAGTCCATGAAGATCGTATAGAATTTCTGTTTCAGCATACGAAGAGCTTTGAGGATGTCATCTAAGAGGTTTTTTACAGCTTGTAGGCAGGAGCGCCCTTTCCTGAAGCCATATTGCCATTCGGGGATCTGAGGGTCTGCAACTTGAGTTAGAATAATTATGTTCAAGAGATTTTCTTTTTGCTTCAAATTTTTCTTCATTGACAAACAATCATAAAATCCGCTATCTCACTTTCAACCTGTTCTCCCATCACTTTGAGTCACCTACTGGACTGTCTCAAGAAATTCAGAGATCTATCTCATTTCAATGAGACAAAGCTCCAGTTTATTCATGTACAGTTGGAGATGTATCTCATTAGCGGTTTCTCTCTGGGCAGAGGTCACTGCTGAGACAAAGCGTTTTTATTCATCTGCATCTCAGACTAATTTATGTCACCCATTGTCCATTGGTAGAGCCCTGTGCGGATATACAAAATATTATCCGCATCAGCACTTCCTTCATCCTCATCCACAAATGGTTATCCGCAGATATTGGAAATATTTAACTACAGTATATTGCTTGAAAGGGTTTTAGCCTGCCCAGCGACCACTGCTCAGCCCGAAGGCCTGCAGATTACGAGGGGCCCTGTGGTCAGCACGACGCATCCTCTCGGCCGTTATTCTGAGCTTTCGAGACCGGGGCCGCCATCTCACTGTCAGATAGCTCCTTAATTCTAATCACGTGGGCTGAGTGGACCTTGAACCAGCCCTCAGGTCGAGAGAAAAATCCCTGACCTGGCCGGGAATCGAACCCGGGGCTTCCGGGCGAGAGGCAGGCACGCTACCCCTACACCGCGGGGCTGGCAACTACAGTATATTACACCCAAGGTATTGAAACTGATAGATTTGTTAACATAAAGGCCGGTCTCCACTGATTAACATTTAACAACAACATGTTAAATGTTAAAAGTGTTAAATGTTAACTGGTGACACCATCAGCATGTTAAATGTTAAATGTCAAAAACTGTTTCATTTAACATTGTGTCCACACTTAATAAACATGTTAAACTTGACATCCTTTGTTTATATACAGGTAGTTCATCATATCAATTTATGGTAATACATTTAGATGGTGTCTAGTATTTTTAAATAAGGACAATGGAATCAGATGAAGAGGAATTGGCCTTTGTTATTGCCACTGTTGCTTCTTGTTATGATTTAGAAATTCAGTTTTATTAGGCACATTTCCTCCCCTCACTCTGCTCATAGCTTCAAAAGCAAACCACTTTGAAGTACAGGGTATAAACTTCGTCCGCTCCCGACTACTGACTTTTCTGAACTTTCTGCAATTCTCGACTGTACTGGGAGCGGAGGGACGCTAGTTTTTTTTTTTTTTTCCGATTTACTCGCGGGAACAATTATAGATATTTTCGAGTTCCTGGAAACTGTCGGCTTTCTTCGCTTTATATCTGTATTCCTCTGGTGAGACATCCCACAAATAAGGCCTTTCTATTATATCTCTAAGTCCAGAGTAATCTCCTTGCTCTACCCCATTTCTGACATTTTAGTATAGTGCAGAGAGAACGACACACATGCGTGTACTGTATTTGTAGCTTATAACAAAGAGAACGAGTATTGCGGAGTGTTGTAATTATAATCCTGCTTCATGAGGAGCACGTCGTTTGCATCGTTTAGGTTATGTGTTGGCATGGAAACATCATGGAAGTTGCCGAAGCTGTGCCGACAACGCACGAACAACGAATTGACTTGACATGTTTTCCACTTGGAGCGGAAAACACGCCAACATGTTAAAAGTGTTAACTCAACATTCCGAGTTAACATGCAAAGTCAATTGGAAGACACAATCACAATATACATGTCAACTGTAACATGTTAAATTAAACATGTTGGTGTTAAATGTTAAACAGTGGAGACCGGCCTTAATACAATAGGCCTGATACTTGGCACCAGAGCCCCTACGTCACTGGTTTGAGGGATTTTCTCTTGCGACAACTACCGACCTATTGACCTTTGTTCCTTCCTTCCACTAATTGCGGGCAGAAACCAGTTAGGCTTATGTCGGATTTACGGCTTTATGGTCTCAAGGCTGTTTATACACCACCACCACCACCACCACTGTCAAGGGTCGCTTAACCACAAGCAAATACAAGTGTATACCTGAGTGAAAACCAATAAATTTCAGTATTGATAAATTATAAGCAAAATCATCTGCACAGCCATACAGTTTGCATCCGCCAAGACACTAACTTAGCAGATATCCACATCCGTGCAGGGTTCTGTCCATTGGGATCTTCTTCAGACTACTCTGTGAAAATTTGTCATAATTCACATCACTTACTCAAACTTGCTGATGTACCTGTTCCCTGGCTCACTGTTAATTACTGCACTGCTGACTGCTATAAACTATGGACGTGAGATCACTCTGACCATTATAAAACCCAATTGTTTATCATCACAGCCATATTGATACTAACAGCACCCAGATTAACATGGGTGATCATCCTGATTAAGGATAGCTGCAGTCGCTTAAGTGCGACCAGTATCCAGTATTGGGAGATAGTAGGTTCGAATCCCACTGTTAGCAGCCCTGAAAATGGTTTTCCGTGGTTTACCATTTTCACATCTGGCAAATGCTGAGGCTGTACCTTAATTAAGGCCATGGTCACTTTGTTCCCACTCCTAGCCCTTTCCTGTCCCATCGTCGCCATAAGACTATCTGTGTTGGTGTGACATAAAGCAACTAGCAAAAAAAAAAAAAAAAACCTGATTGAGCTGGGTACAGTAAAACTTGCTCAAAGCGGAATCGCTTTCATCATGTTTTACTGTGTTATAAATGAGCATGCTCTGAGAGGAAAAGGGCTAGTTCAATTTTCTACAAGGGTCTCACAGGCCCATAGTGAACTCATGGTTAAGGGTAAAGTCATCATTGTACTTTGTCCTGACTGGGAGTCCCATACCTAATCTGTTGCCCATCATATACCACAATGTGGGCAGGGAGTTGGTTTTTGTGAGATCAACAATGATCTCCAAGTTAGAACTTTGCCATTCAGTATGTCCTATGATTTACTAGGGATAGATTGAATTCCTTATCGAAGAGTTCATTCGGTGAACTTTAGATGAAATGTTAGTGTTTTGATTATTTAGTTTAATGATATATCAGTATACTAGATTTAGTATTCTCTACAAAGTTTTGTGCTATTCATTTTTCAGGAAGAAGTGCAAAAGCCACTATCAGTTGGGCCTGAAGCAAAACGAAGACATCTTATGGAAGTGCAGCCACAGCCACACAAGGTGCAGTCTGTTGGACGAGACAGCAAACTGAGACATCTTCAGGAAAAACATAGACCTGTTAGTGTTCTTAAAGGCCCAGAGTGTAAGGTTTCACGTTCTCTCAAGATGGTCTAACTTTTTTATAGACTGGTAGGTTGAAATAGTTTCCTTCATTTGTACTGTACTTTCTATTATAATAATTTTTTATTCCTTTGTGTGGTGCTTTCAGCATCGTTTCCCTTATTTTCCTTCAAGATATTATCTAAAAAACATCTTTCCTTCATTACAGTAGAAGTCCGCTATAACAAGTACGGCATATAACAAGAACCTTGTTATAATGAGAGATTTTGTCTTTCCCTTCAAAATTCCTATATTAAACTGTGTGTTATCCTTCAGTTACAGCAAGAGCCCTGTCACTGATGCATCTGTTATTATGAGCAATGAAGCATGCATGATTTGTTTCTGTTACCGACATTTATGCGCCCAGCGATTATATTGCTTGTGATTGATCATCTTCTGTATCGTTTACTTGCTATGTCCACTCGCAAGCTCTCTCAGTGATATTAGACTGTGTTGTCGGAGTCGTTTAGTAATACTCGTCAACTGCTGTTCCGTAAAGAAAATTAGAAATGAAAGAAGAGAACATGTTTTTGTAACATATACATAAATAACATGGTAGGTAGCAGTTGTCAATTTGTTAGAAATAAAGGCTAAGTAAATGATTGCTTAAGTTTAATACTCTACACTGAAATAAAGTAAGAATGCGATACACCTCAAGATGTGGCAGAGCCCATCACTGATTTTGGAGGTTAGTTTATATTTTCTCGCATCTGGTTAAATTTCGGACAAGCTATTTCCATGTAAATGTATAGCGAGAATGTTATCATTTCTGTACTGTGGCTTGGAATATGTTTTCATGATACATATAGTATGGTTAAGTTAGGTTAGGCGACTCTGCTTGAATATGAAAA
This sequence comes from Anabrus simplex, assembly GCF_040414725.1. Taxonomy (NCBI): domain Eukaryota; kingdom Metazoa; phylum Arthropoda; class Insecta; order Orthoptera; family Tettigoniidae; genus Anabrus; species Anabrus simplex. Next base: position 139,504,654 of record NC_090265.1, read on the forward strand.
CTGAAACATTAGCTACAAAATGCGATCGGTCATCTTCGGTACCACATCGTTTTCTCGCTACGTACACTTGCGAGCTCTCTCCTTGACATTCGAAGGCAGTATAAGAATTAAATTGACAGGAGGGTCCACCTTTTCAATACAATATATCAAGTAAATAATATTACATCAGTCTTGGAAGAACAAACTGTTTCATATTCAGCCTCTTCTTCTGTTCACATCATTCGATTTCCCGCTTCAATGCTTTCATTGCACTCCTGGTAAATCCTGGACAAGACTGCAGGAATTGATCTTGATAGTCAACGTCTTCATGCAATCTCTCCTATAGAGAGCTTAGTTTCTCCCGAAAAATTTTGTCAATTTTGAATGACTTGGAATTGCAGCCCGAGACAGACTTTGAAAAGAAGGTGGCTTACGCCGCAGATTCTGACCTTATTCTTGACAAGGACAATATGATTCATCCAAAGGATCTTCACACATCATATGAGTGTCGGTTTGAAGAATTGAAAGCCTTGTCTGACGAATCGCGGGAGAACGAACGCCAAAAACATTACCAAAGCTTGGTAATGTTTTGGGCGTTCCTTGACGGTTGATACGGAATGAACCAATGGGATTTGTACATTTTGATAGAAGTTTGGTTTTAAATCTTGGTACGCCCAGTGCAAAGTGGAAATTCGAAGAGGGAATCCTGAATTTGTGTCCTTGGTGTTTTGAGGCTCCTGTTATTATGGAGAATGGGAGAATAGGAGCAAAGTTTTGATTCAGAGCCTATATCAACTGCATGATACTCATATTCCCAAACTCAGAGGAGTGTGGCTGCACTGAAGAAGTGATCAAAATGAGAGGAAGAAGTAAAACACAATGTGGAGTCAATGTTAATCAATATGGTTAGAGAGGAACATGACACTAAACAAGAGACAATAAGAAATATTGAGGCTTATCTTGAAGAATGTGAGAAATTACCATATTTACTCATGTACTACACCCCCTCGCGTCTTAGACAGCCCCCCCCGCCCCCCCGGCTGTTTGTGACAAAGAAAATGAAAAAAAAATCTTGCGTACAAGACCCCTCAATGTAATTCATCAGAGAAGAACAATGATTCCGTTTTGAAGCGGCTACAAGCCTTACTGCAGCTCCGATAACATCACAGAGATTTGTGAATAGTTTCGTCCGTACGACCCTCACAATGAAAACACTCGTCATCTGTGTTTCGTAGTTAGAAATGTCACCTCTGTAGTGTAGGCCTACTGCAGCTCTGATGACGTACAAATAAGTGAATAGTTTCGTGTCCGACCTACGCAATTAAAGCATGCATCAGTCATGCTATAGGCCTATGTCTGTTTTTTATAGTTAAGGATGTCCGCCAGTGTAATGGTTAGCACAGTTAGCTGCCATTCTCAGGGGCCTGAGTTCAAATCCCGGTACCGTATTGCCAGAGATTTAAGATTGACAGGAATGTTCATATGCGGTGAAAATGGTACATGCAGCTCCCCTCCGTTGGGGGCGGCACCATCTCGGAATGAGAAAACGAGTTTACTTTAGTTAAGAAATATTCAGGGTTGTTGCTATTAATATAGCAGGCGAGATCATTAACAAAGTGATTGTTAATATCTCGTGACTTGGGCCAATATGGCCTATGTAATCTTTCGAGAGAAGTAGGTTAAAAACGCGATAAAAACAATACAATCATAATGATTGTTTTCCTCGCCAACATACCTAAATAATAATAATAATAATGGTATTGATATTACGTCCCCACGAACTACTTTTAGTATTTCTGGAGATGCCGAACAGAACATAAATATGCGTTAATAAAAAAATATGGAGGCAACGAGCATGCGAAATTAAACGTTATGATAATACAACGCATTACCACCACACCTGTAGATATCCATAAATGCAACAAGCTTTCCTGTTATTTATTTTTATTCTTCCCATGGAACTTCGACGCTAGCCGGGCACTAACCTAAACAATGCGGTCTCTCTTATCTCGGTTACAGCTGTAAAGGTAAATCCTGATGTGATAAATGCAGAGAACAAGCATGAAATATACTGTACCAGTAAAAGAGCCCGACTCTCAGATTAAATTTTAAAGTAGCATGACTATAGTTCTCAGGGCGAAAAACTGGATTAATTGCAGCTAGGGCTCGGTACAGGAGGTAGGGTCCTATCTACAGAAAAACTTTGACTCTGATTGCACCAGAGTTTATTCAAATAAGTCATGAATTTGCACATCACCTCCAAGTAGAAATGGATTGTCTTCCTCGTATTCCAATAGTATGGCTCGGGTTCTCCAGTTCACCAAGCCAAGCTGGTTGAAGCACATTCCAGAAGACTCCAGGGATTCCAGGGACTCCAGATACTCCAGACAGAGGCAGCTGGACTGTCTGGATTGACGGCAAGTAGAGATGTCTTGAACTCTGAGGCCCGGGTTGAACCCCGGTGATCCAGGCGATGTTGTAGATAGTCATGTACAACCTCAGCCCAATGAGACTGAGAGGATTGATGTTCCCAAGGTCACTAGTAGCACTGAGTCCATGAAAACCTTGGATGATCAACTTATAAGCGGAGTTCTTGATAATTGTACATCAAGACTTCCAACACTCCTAAAACGATATGAGTGGTATTAATAATTTAGAGTTCATCACTAGGAAAATCCTCATCCCTGAATAACTTTTGGCAATGAAAAATACAAGTCCCTTCTTGTGAAATTATAGTTAAACTCAAAGTTCATTACTGGCGAAGGTGCAAGTCTTTGCCTAAACTCGAATAAAAACACAAGTCCATTCACTTGGAAGTTTGAATATATTTAAAGTTAATCACTGGTGAAATTCATAAAGTCTTTGAGTGACCACTGACGAAAACACAAGTCCTTCCACATAAATAAATTCACTGACGAAATTTATAAGTCTTTTAAACCAACACTGGCAAATGTACAAGTCTTTTAGTAAATGTAAGTGAAATCCTAACTTCGTTTAAAGCCGTTGGAAAGTTAAAGTTCATCACTAGCAATGTTAATCAATCACTGTCTATTAGAAGGATGAGTTCCTCAACAGTCGCAAATATTCCACGTAAATAATATAAGTCCATTTCATGAACACTTAGAAAAATTCCAATCTCGAATACTCGTAAATAATACAAGTCCATTCAATGATCACGTAGAAAAGTTCTGGTCTCGAACACATGAAAATAATACAAGTCCATTCAGTGAACACTTAGAAAAATTCCAGCTTCGAAGACGCGTAAATAATACAAGTCCATTTAGTGAACATTTAGAAAAGTTTCAGTCTCGAAGGCACGTAAATAATACAAGTCCATTCAATGAACACTTAGAAGAATTCTGGTCTCGAACCCATGTAAATAATACAAGTCCATTTCACAAACACTTAGAAAAATTCCAGTTTCGAAGACACGTAAATAATACAAGTCTAAACACTTAGAAAAGTTTCAGTCTCGAAGGCACGTAAATAATACAAGTCCATTTAATTAACACTTGTAAATATTCTAAGTTCAATTACGAAGACTTAGAAAATTTTCTACAACACGCAAAGTCTTATGAGTCCACTTTATAGTACTTGGAAGAATCGTCTTCCCACACTTGTATAATGACAGAGTTCCACGATGATAGTAGCAGCAAGAGTGTCCCCGCTGACTACTCAGCTGAGACTGTCTGAATAGGCTACAGTAGGTCCTCCTTTTATTCAATCCGGGATGTCTACATCATAATACGGTTTGATTGAATATCTCCCGAATCCCTCGATGGATTTGCTTGAAACTCGAGCATTGGGACGTTTAGGTGATCCCAAACAAGATGACATATCACTCGATTCGCTAGCATCATTGTTATAGAAATTTCAACATTTTCTCCATCGAACTCTCTAGAACAAGTGACGTGGAATCCAGAAAATACCAGTCAAGGCTGGTAACACGTGTTGAGACGAGCGGGCGGTCTGGCTAGCCCCTGTGGCTACGTCACAGCTCACAGTCGTCATACACTCGCTAGCTGGTCCTCGCTGCTGGTAAACAAACCAGGCGCGCTCGGAACATTACGCGTGGTAAATAAACTTAACTTATGCTCAAAAAATACTACAGGTCGTAACCGGTACAATACTTAGAAATAAAGGTCTGACTTTCAGTAGCCGCAGTTATGGAAAGAATGCTTCCAGTCACTATGTATTACTTTCGGAAGTACAACTCGAAACATACGCTTGTTATCAGCTAGTGGGTTGGCACAATTTTTACAGCACAGCTTTATTCAGAAGGGGTGGCTTCTACTACACATACACCAACTGGGAATAACAAAGACCATCTCCAGAAACCATTTGCAAATAAATTCTCACTGTCTGGACTATATAGTCAGGAACAAAACTATTTTTTAAGTTGCAAAAAGATGGGATCTCGAATACGGTACTCGCGATTGCCGTGAAGATGACTTTATTTGGAATGACGACATGCTGGTAGCAGGGAAGTTGGCGGCACGAGACGACAATAATTCAAATGAAAGCAATGATCAGGTTTACTGTTTGGTAGGCCTACTGCTTAACTGACAGACACAAATGACTGCCATTACGTTCTTTTGTATTAATATTGCATAATACGATACCCTTATTTTTTTTTCTCTACGGGGTCGAGTATGAAGCAAAACGAATCTTCGTAGCACGTTTTTACGACCACATGCCCTTCCCGACGTCAACCTCATCAGAGGAGTTAACGAGATGAAACATATGATGTGATATAAGAGTAACTAAAACTGACTATATTTACTTTATATGTAGACCTAAAAGTCATGTGTTCACCATTTATCCTTTTTAAATTTAGAAATACTGCCTTCCAACAAAAATAGTCAGTAAAACTCAAAACACATTCGTAGGTTTGTTAAAGAATAGTGTCGAATATTAACATGTACAATTTATAGCTCTTTATAGCGTAGAAGTCATGTGTTCACAGAACAAAATTTGAGGTTATCGCATATTGGACCTCTCCTTACTTTTCTTGGCTAAAATGTGATGGAAAAAAAGGGGGGGTTCTAATACGCAAGTAAATATGGTAAATTTGGAACTAGGTCTACTTATATTGGTGGAAGATGTGGAAAAACTCCCATTGTATGAAGTTCAGAGGGTTCTGAAAGGACGGGTACAGGAGGGCCATAAGATCAAAGAGAATTGCTTGGCTCGATATCACGACTTGCTTAGAAAAGAACGAGACTTGTGTGCAGTTCTTGCATCTGAAGAGAGATGTGTATTGCAGTCCGTTCCTACTGAAGATCAATTGAATGGTGAAAGATATGGACGAGGATGAGGACGCAAATTTACTTACTTTATAGTGAGAATTCAGAATAACGAAAAATTTACTCGCTATAATGTATTGTCGTTATATCCAATTTTTCGTAAAAATTTGGAAAAAGCCCATACACACATTAAAATCAATATGAAACGGCAATCAGTTTGTTCAAAACTTGCGTTTTCATGGATGATATCCACACTACGGCTTGCTCCTTTGTTATTTTTCAAAATCCTATACTACATGAAAGTGTATGTTTAATTCTCAAAAAAATATAGTATCACGCTAGAGGCCTCTGTGGCAAATGTTCCAGTTTTCTTCTTCAAACATCACCTAACCTCACTGTATATGTATCATGAACACTTATTTCAAGCGCCCGTACAGAAGTGATAACCTCCTCACTACAAAATTACATGGGACCAGCCTTTTCGAAATTTAACTAGACACGAGAAAATATAAACTATCCTCTGAATCAGTGACATTCTCTGCCATATCTTGAGGTGTATCACATTCTTACTTAATTTCAGTATATAACATTAAAAATTAAGCAATCTTTTACTTCAGCCTTTATTTCTAACAAGTTAACAACTGCTGTCGGCCACTTGATTTACGCATTTATTATAAAAACTTTTTACCCTCTTTCATTTTGAATTTTCTTTTTAGAGAACAGCAGTTGATGGGCATTACTAATCGGCTCCGACATCGCCTTCAAATTATAAGCTATAAATTTCATTTTTGTTCCGTATTGAAGTGCAATTATAAATAAATAAGGAATTTTCAACACTGTAATGAATTCCCAGGTTTCTTGCAAATCTTGAAGTAAAATCATTAAAAACAGGAAAGAAATGAAAATTGGCCATTGATTGTCCTTTTCTTACATTAATATCGTAGCAGCTGCTGAAAGTGATTCCAATTTTTTTTATGCAGACCTACAACTGTACACTAGAGTTTCTTCTAATTTTAGAACCATATTATGGTTACTTTTAACTTCAATACGTCAGGTAAATAATATTACATCTGTCTTGGAAGAACAAACTGTTTCATATTCAGCCTCTTCTTCTGTTCACATTGCTCGATTTCCCGCTTCAATGCTGTAATTGCACTCCTGGTATATCGTGGACCAGACTGCAGGAATTGATCTCTATAGTCAAGGTCTTCATTAGAGAGCTTAGTTTCTCCTGCAGTTCATCAGGCAAGGCTTTCATTTCTTCAAGCCGACGCTCATACGATATTTGAAGATCCTTTAGACGACTCATATTATCCTAGTCTAGAATAAAGTCAGAATCTGAGTCATAAGCCACCTTCTTTTCAAAGTCGGTCTTGGGTTGCAGTTCCAATTCATTCAAAATTGACAAAATTTTGCCTTTTGTTTCCATAAGAATTCGGGTCAGACGGTCTTTTTTGCCTTGCTTTTCTTCCAAGAACAGTGCAGCTCTTTTTAGGCATACCCCCAATGGAGGTGAGCTGCATTTACCATTTCAACCACGTACCAGCCCTCCTACCATTCTTAAATTTCTGGCAGTACCAGGAATCGAACCCGGGCCTCTAAGGACGGCAGCTAATAGTGCTAACCGTTACGCTACGGAGGCAGGCAATTCTTCTATAACAGACTTCAACTGCGTATTCATTACATTATTAATCGGTTTCATCTGATGAAGATTGGAGGTCTTTTAATGCTGGAATACAGAATTTTATTCCCAGTGTTGCCACTTTAATGGACAGTTAATCTTTGGAAATGGAAATTTTGCTGAAAAGCATTTTATTCTAACACACATGGATCTTAATAAAACTCCTTGATCCTCAGTATGTAGAAGTTTCCAATACCTTTTTTAAAGAACTTTCTGGTATGACTGGTATTGAACACACATTCATGCATGTTCTTTGAAAGTAGTGCCAATGACTGCTAAGCTGAGCTAACTGCCGTCATCCAAAGCAATAACCATAGTGTCTATTGAACACTCTTTAGTACTCTTTTTCAACACTGCAATGAATTCTCAGGTTTCTTGCAAATCATGAAGTAAAATCATTAAAAACAGGAAAGAAATGAAAAGTGGCCAATGATTGTCCTTCTCTTACATTAAGGTCGTATCAGTTGCTGAAAGTGATTCCAATTTTTTGTTTGTGCAGACCTACAACTGTCAACTACAGTTTCTTCTAATTTTAGTACCATATTATGGTTACTTTTAACTTCTAAGGCAAATGAATGAACAGCCTTATTAAAACCCTTGATGCATAATATTTTACTCCCATAACAAAAATGCCACATGGCTGTCATAACTTGCTGTATTTGCTTACATCTTATCTGAACAGGACATGCTAAAAGCAATTTATTTTATTTACAAATACTGCCTTCCAATGAAGGTAGCCAATAAGACTGTATATACTCACAAGTTGTAGTTTACTCCCCACGTACACGTAAAAGGTATTTTCTTCTTCCGTGTAGGGTAGCAGTTGCATACACATTGTGTAACTGGATGAAACTTTATTAGTGGAATGGAAAACCTAATACACATAGTCATAGATAGGGGATTACGATTTGTTTATGAATAATTTTTATGTATTCTCAGAATGAGCATTAAAAAGAATAACTGGTCATACAGGTAGAAGCACTTGCAAATTCAGTTTTTAAAACAATGTCAGCACCAAACTTAAATAACAAGCATGAATTTTCTCTCTAAGAGTTTACAAAAAGAAAATTCCAACATGAAATGTAGGATTTTGCTATCGATATTGTGTGATAGTGACTAATGGGTTTGCTAGATGTCTGTGCATGAAAAATATTTATAGACCTAAATATTTTTTGGGCATATTTCAGTGTGACTGATTGTTGTGATTGGAAACAAAAGAAATGGGAGGAGCATGACCATTTTTAAAGTTGATTGTATCAGTTGTCTCCATTTTGACTGCAAATCTACCTCAGACATGGCAGCTTATATTTCATGTGTCCAGCAGTGTTTATCATCATATCATATACCCTTTCACTTTTGAGAATCTGCTAGTAGTTTATTTGCGTTTCAACGTAGAATGTCAGAAAGCATCCATAAAGTCAGTGTCTTGTAAATACATCAACTACCCTGTATGTGTGTGATATGTGCACTTTAATCTTTGTTCATTTCTGAGTGACAGTAAATTGAGACTGAAAAGCAATAGAACATAAAATAAGAGGTCACTAGTTTTGATACTTTATTTCATCAGAGGAGGTGACTGAAATATGCCTAACAGTTTGACTGTGCCTTGAATAGAAGTCTATCAACCATCATTGTTGTCTCTAAAAAGTACATAATATCTGCAGAAATTGACTTTCAGAGTTAGATAATGTTTATACTGGTGGTCGTTAGAAAAAGTAGCGAAAAAATGCTCAATGTAATTGCGTATACATGCAAGTTTTTATTGTAATCAACTGTATCAAATGAATTAAAGTAACTTGGCTGTCAGACTCTAAAAATTATTGTTGGATAGCCATGTCTTGCTCAACGGCTAATGTGTAGTTATATTGTGGATTTTATAAATGCAATTTTAAAATTATATGTAACCAAAATATTACCAGCTGTGTATACAGGTTGGCCAGAAACATGTACTGGGTACATGAGTGTTAGTGTGTTGGTCATCCAGGTAAGTCATTTTTCAAAAAAATAACTTGATATCTCACGCAGTTGTCGTTTTATCAGCTGCTGAAATTACCTAATCAGATTGCTTTGCGGGCGATTTCAAATGGGTTTTGTGTGGCGGTGATGCTAAATTTTCACATGGGTTTAGGCCCTCGAGAGCACCAATTGAAAAAGCCTTGCTCTGCAGTGCGAGTCAAAGTCCATTGTACGCCTGCTGGACGAACATTTCCATACATGCCCAATCACTTGCGTGCTATTGGTGCCAAGAAATCAGCATCAAGCACAAACGTACCGTGGGTTACAGTCCATGTAACCATACATAGTTGCTATGGCACGATGCTGTCGGCTTGGAGGTCAGCATACAAATCTCACTCGTGGCAAAGTTTTTTTTACCTCAATTGGTGCTCTCCAGCTGGTCTTAAGCTACATGTAGATTTAGCAACACTGCCTTAGAAGCCCATTTCAATTCGCCCACGAAGCAATATCTTTTATTAACTTCAGCAGCTGATAAAATGACAACGTTGTGAGATATCAAATTATTTTTTACAAATTATCTATCAGAATGCTCATTATGCCTGGCTCACGTTGTTTCTGACCACTCTGTATAGTTGCAGCTAAAGCTTATTTGGACCAATATGAGCACAAAAGGTTCAGATGTTATATTTATTTATATATGCAGTATACTTGTATCTATACTTTTTGCATTATGTATTTGTTGTTTTGGCATATGAAATAAAAGTGAAAAGAAATTAATTAAACTTTTTTTACCCAGATAAGGCTGCCATCCTTCCAGAAAAATTTGTGTCGGCAGTGATGGGTAGTCTGAGACGAGGTCTCGAGAGCGTTGTTTCCACATTGTGTGGCGAGCAGTGTATCGTAGGCCTACAGGTAAACAAAGCTGAATGTTGTTTGTGCTGAGTATGTGAGTAGCCAACCATGCGCCTTCCCAATTCCGTAAATATGTGTCAAGAAGTGACTAGGGCGTTCATTTCTACAGCAGTCTACTTTTACGCAGTATATCATAATTATAAACGATACACATACTGGCATTGTATGCAGCGGTAAGTACACGAATGAGTAAGCTAAGTACAGAAACTGATGGCTACTGTAGGTACACCTACGTGGATTCTAGAGCCATACATTATTTGACATAGAGACGGGGGAAAACGCTGCTTGCTGCATATGCAACCACCATTATGCAATGTGTAATCTAAAATACCCAAGTTTGCTCCAGTTCTTTCGACAGGTAGGTGTACATCTTTATCAGACATCACATTCAATATCTTATGGCCACCAGATTAAGGGCCGATGACATAGATATTAGGTCCCTTTAAACAACAAGCATCATCATCATCATATGACCACTGCTTGTGTTTACCAATATTTTGGCGATGAAGGAAATAATTCCTTACAATGTTAACGAGTATTCGTGTCATAATTAGGTTCTTCGGTATATTACTGTGCAATGTGTAATTTTCTCTAATTGTATGCGACAACTTTAAGACGATGTCCGAAACGCAATGTAAGTTGTGGATGTGTGTAATTTTGAAGAGATGCCACATAGCACAGCCCGCTGTGTTGTTTATTCAAAAGAAGTAAAATACGTCAGCAGAAATTCTTCTGAGATGATCCGGCACTTAAAAACACACACTGGTAATATCGCTGAATGGGAATTGTCAGAGAGAACATTTCCAGCCCGGCCTGCACCACGAGAAGCTATTCTGTTGATAACAATTGCGAGGTATCTAGGTAGGTGTACGTCCTATCTGCAGTTATTCACAAATTAAGCAGGATTATTCAGCTATGATGTCCACCTCAAATAACTCGTGAACCTTTTAAGATACTGACATTTTGTTTTCACTTTCATTAATGGTAATAAGGGGCTCATAGTTGAACATGCAGTACTTTTCTAGGCTTTTGACAAAATTTATCGTAGTTACTGCGACATCGCAAAGATCGCAGCACTGAAGAATCTTTCTCAAGAGCATTGCCCATCACTACCCTGTCGAAAGAAATGAAGCAAATGCAGGCATTTTGGATTACATGTTTCACTCATGCAGCAAGGCACATCTTGGCCCGTGTGATGTTCGAATTATGCACGCCTCTAGAATCCAGGTAAGTGTACATCCTGTCTACAGTTATTCACAAATTATGCAGAGTTATTCAGCTATGATGTCCACCTCAAATAAGTTGTGAACAGTTTAAGATAGTGACATTCTGTTTTCACTTTCGTTAATAGTATTAAGCCAACGGCCGTAGCCATGTTGAAACACCGGATCCCGTGAGATCTCCGAAGTTAAGCAACATTGGGCGTGGTCAGGAGTTGGATGGGTTGCCACGCGCTGTTGGTGGGGGGGTAAGGGAATGGAGGAGCGGAAAGGAACTGGCCACCCTACCGCACGTAAACTCTGGCTCAGGAACACCTCTGCGGAGGTTCGGACCTGCCTTCGGGGAGAATAACCCTTACCTTACCTTACCTTAATAGTATTAAGGGGTTTATAGTTGAAGATGCAGTACTTCTCCAGGCTTTTGACGAAATCTATCGGCACACAAGTTTCCATATGAGAATGTTATTTCATGCAATAACTGACGATATACTATCAAGTTTACACTCGTAGTTACTGTAACATTGCACAGATCGCAGCACAGGAGTATCGGTTGCAAGAGTCTCGATCTGCGATGGCAGTCTCGAGTGAGAGCATTGCCCATCACATCCCTGCATAGCCCACTGCAATGTCTTTTAAGCATCAGCAGTGTGCCTGTTTCCTTGTTATAGGTAGTAGCTGCAGGCTTGAAAAACATTTATTTGTATGCACAAACAAAAAACTGCTTGGACTCGTACTTTATGGAAGGAAAATATTTCTCAAAATAACTGGAATGAAGTTTTTTGCAGATCAGTTCACCAAGTGAAGTGAATGTATTTCATTTTCAGTGTACATGAGAAAGTACGTAGTAAATATTTCTCCAAATTATCTTTGGTGCCGGTAACTTACAAACAGCACTTTCTATGAACAGGAAAGAGATATACAGGCCAGTAAGTTTGACATGCATTGTATGTAAGCTTTGGGAAGGCATTCTTTCTGATTATATTAGACATGTTTGTGAAATTAATAACTGGTTCGATAGAAGGCAATTCGGTTTTAGGAAAGATTATTCCACTGAAGCTCAACTTGTAGGATTCCAGCAAGATATAGCAGATATCTTGGATTCTGGAGGTCAAATGGACTGTATCGCGATTGACCTGTGTAAAGCATTTCATAGGGTGGATCATGGGAGACTACTGGCAAAAATGAGTGCAATTGGACTAGACAAAAGAGTGACTGAATAGGTTGCTATATTTCTAGAAAATAGATCTCAGAGAGTTAGAGTAGGTGAAGTTTTGTCTGACCCTGTGATAGTTGAGAGGGGAGTTCCTCAGGGCAGTGTTATCGGACCTTTATGTTTTCTTATATATATAAATGATATGAGTAAAGGAGTGGAATCGGAGGTAAGGCTTTTTGCGGATGATGTTATTCTCTATAGAGTGATAAATTACAAGATTGTGAGCAACTGCAACGTGACCTCGAAAATATTTTGAGATGGACAGCAGGCAATGGTATGTTGATAAACGGGATTAAAAGTCAGGTTGAGAGTTTCACAAATAGGAAAAGTCCTCTCAGTTTTAATTACTGCGTTGATGGGGTGAAAGTTCCTTTTGGGGATCATTGTAAGTATCTAGGTGTTAATATAAGGAAAGATCTTCATTGGGGTAATCACATAAATGGGATTGTAAATAAAGGGTACAGATCTCTGCACATGGTTATGAGGGTGTTTAAGGGTTGTAGTAAGGATGTAAAGGAGAGGGCATATAAGTCTCTGGTAAGACCCCAACTAGAGTATGGTTCCAGTGTATGGGACCCTCACCAGGATTACCTGATTCAAGAACTGGAAAAAATCCAAAGAAAAGCAGCTCGATTTGTTCTGAGTGATTTCCGACAAAAGAGTAGCGTTACAAAAATGTTGCAATGTTTGGGTTGGGAAGAATTGAGAGAAAGAAGAAGAGCTGCTCGACTAAGTGGTATGTTACATTACATGTAATAAATATCATTTTTGGTCCGTATTGATGATATTTGATTGAAATAATAACATTAAGTTATTTATTAGACCACCTAATCAATACAAAATCGTCTTGGATGATTTACATAAGTTTGTTAACTAATAGTGGTACATGTTTCGCCTTCCCTGAAGGCATCATCAGCCATAGTCTTAACCTTAAATTAAAAATAAGCGTCTAAATAACATGTAGTAATGAAATGAATTTTAAAATCTTGAAGAGATTTGAAGTAAAATAACATTAAAAATAACAACCATCATTCAAACCATCATTGATATTTTTAATGTTATTTTACTTCAAATCTCTTCAAGATTTTAAAATTCATTTCATTACTACATGTTATTTAGACGCTTATTTTTAATTTAAGGTTAAGACTATGGCTGATGATGCCTTCAGGGAAGGCGAAACATGTACCACTATTAGTTAACAAATTTATGTAAATCATCCAAGACGATTTTGTATTGATTAGGTGGTCTAATAAATAACTTAATGTTATTATTTCAATTAAGTGGTATGTTCCGAGCTGTCAGCGGAGAGATGGCGTGGAGTGACATTAGTAGACGAATAAGTTTGAATGGTGTTTATAAAAGTAGGAAAGATCACAATATGAAGATAAAGTTGGAATTCAAGAGGACAAACTGGGGCAAATATTCATTTATAGGAAGGGGAGTTAGGGATTGGAATAACTTACCAAGGGAGATGTTCAATAAATTTCCAATTCTTTGAAATCATTTCGGAAAAGACTAGGAAAGCAACAGATAGGGAATCTGCCACCTGGGCGACTGCCCTAAATGCAGATCAGTATTGATTGATTGATGATGATAAACCTAGAGGTTGGATAATGGAATGGGGAGTTCTTGTCTGACTTGAAAATTGAGATCCAAGAGGATAGAGTGGCTATTTGTAGTTATCAGCTTGCCTTTGCAAGTAGTACAGGATACATCAGCCATGATCTTCACATACACCAGGGGAGATAACTGTGGTAGTCTGTATAGAAATTGAAAGGAGTGAGATACTTCCACTAAATTTTTGAGCTAAACAAAAAGGAATTCCACGAAATTACAAATCTATAGGCCTATATTAAAAAAAAAAAAATGAAAACTAAAGTCAGTCAGTCTGGCCATTCTATCCGGTGGATTTTCTTCATTTCTTTTAAAACTGAAATGTATTCATGCACAGATTTGTCATCAGGTACTATAAATCACTTAACTTCCGCCTTCCTCAAATTATTTCATTTTTTGAATTTTTGTCTCTATGAAGCAATCATGTCTTTCGTTCTAATGGAGGTACGCAGATCGTTTTGGTCTAAAAGCACTCGGTTGATCAAGCGCTTTCATTTGAGGTAATAACTACTTAAATTGGTAAATTCTGAGAAAAGTTATGAGTACATTTGTCTCCATGACGAAGATCTTTGAAGGACTTTTTAACAGTTCAGCCCATAGTGTTGTTCCAAAGAACGTTTAACCCTCTAAGCGCCAACGACCTTTTGAAAGCCCGTTTGGTTTCTGTCTTAAAAATGCCAACGTCCTTTCAAAAGGACGTTCAGTATTATATTTTATTATTAAAGTTAGTCATTTCCTTTCAGAATTTCCCAATATAGTTAGTTAAAGACTTATTATTTTTGCAATAAACAGCCTCTTTTATTTTCAAGGACATTGTTTCAGTATATCAGTCCAATCAGCAGGCATATTTATTGGCGCGGCAACAACACTAGCAGTCTCGCTGCATACCTTGTCCGCTCTGTGTCTAGTTGCTCTCGATATTTTACTTATTCATTTATTGCTGTGAAAATTATTATATATCCACTCTCCTTGACAAAACATAAGTGTGTTTGAGAGGTCTTGGAAAATATACTTGTACTGAATATGATGATGATGATGATGATGATGATGATTATTATTATTATTATTATTATTATTATTATTATTATTATTATTATTTGTATGTTATGTAACTGTTATATAAAAGAAGTTTGTACCGTATTTCGTTAGTATTGACATATAAACCAAACAAGTGTAATTAGACTTGTATTTTTGGCTCATTTGGATATATAAAATAATTGATTTTACTACAGATTTATTTTAGGGTCGAAATTAACAAAATTTTCAATATAGCTTCATAATAGGTTGTACTATTCAATAAATATGTTCGCGATGTATAAACATTTTCTTGTTCTACCTAAATTTGATTGCTAAACTTTTGTTTTGTTTTATTTTTAATTAATATTTTTGGGTTTTGGCTACCAAATATTTACTAATGGTCATAAATGAACTGAGTAAGGTTTTTATTTGTATGGACAGTCATATTAGTAAAATAACAAATTTCAGGTTTCTACCTACAATAACAGCTGCACTGTGAGTGATCAAACAAAAGCATACAAAAAACGGAAACTGGCCTTGGCGCTAAGCGGTAGGAAAACCGTAATAGCACGCGGCGCTCAAAGGGTTAATTCAATTTCTTTGTGTGATGTATTTTCAAGTCTTTTGTTGACATAATATTACATTCTATTACCACAGCAGATCATGTGCTTTATTTCATTAACTCGACAGACCAGGAGGGGAGGGGATCAAATGAGGTGGGTAGGGTTGAGGCTCTGGTCATGGGGGATTCCATCATTAGACATGTGGGGAAAGTGTGTGGTGGAAAGGGAACCAGGGTAGAGTGTTATCCAGGAATTAGGTTGAGGCAGATGTTGAGGAAAGTAGAAGAGAGGGAGGAAGGGAAGGAGAAGGTGGTAGTGTTTCACGTTGGTACTGTAACCGTCCATTGCCCGGGGATATTGAAGGTTCGTGGATGTTGTAATAAACCTCGGCCGGAGTCAGTGGTGACGCATCAGTCTCCACTCAGGGCATGGACGTTCAATAAATATTTATGCAGTTCAACTGACATTCTGACGCAAGATTCTTATGATCGTAATAATAATATCCAATAGACTATGCAAGGCTAAGTGTATCTCATTTAAATAAGAAGATGAATGTTAGTTTCTTGGAAGGATTTTTTTTTGTTTAATGAAGTCAAATATTTAAGTTAATACAATGATAAATACATCATAGGATGATTGGATAGTAGTTGAATAAACGAAATTAAAGTTTTTGTTGGCTAATATTTATAATCCATCATTATCAAAATCTTAATTGAACTGAAACACAAACTTGATGGAAACGAATACGGACCTTGCTGAAGGCAATTCATCATTATTTGTTACTAATCGTCCACCCATCATAAATAATAGAACGGAATGAAATTTCAAAAATCAAATTCACTTCACTTGCTTTTATCATAAATTATCCAAGATTTCATCTTCAATGCCCTACACTTCATCCGTTATCTCATAAATCACCTAATTGCTAACCAACTTGAGTTCCCTAATGGTGACCAGTTGCCAGTATGACTATCCATAAAGTGCGATCCTATAGTGTAAAAATACATAATAAGTGGATCTCACAATGACATAATTCAATAGACAACAGCATGTCCCAGGAATTCACATCAGCCACCTAAAAGAACACAATATCTAGCTGATACTAAAATAATCAATGATCTAAAAAAAAAATTAACGGCATCTGCTTCCACTTGCACTGTCCTCCTGAAAGAAAAGTCTTGAAGGCATACTATCTACAAGAAACACACTATAAGCAACTATGCAAGAATACAACCTACTACCAGGTGACGATAATTTGATTGGTATGACCTTCTACTACACACATATTATGCTTATTAAATGTTGAAGACTTATTATTAGTGACCATTCCTTCAACTAAGCGGTATCTGTACCGTATCATGTCGCGAAAAACAGTGTCTCGATGGCCCTACATCAATCCCTACTCCTAACCTTCAGACATATTACACAGTAGAGAATAATGACGACATAACTGCTTGCCTATTTCGGGTTCGTAATTTGTATGACGAGCGCTTAAGTCCATTTCTTAATTGTAAGTTCATTGAAATCTCGAAGAATTATTTATCACGCTCCCATTATCTATTTTTCAATGAACCACTTTACTATAACAGCATTAATTCATCATAAACATTTTACCGACGACCCTATCCTTATTATTCACCATATTCAAGCACACCATACATATTCACACTTACTTACCCAAGAAATTCACAAGCATTTATCCGAAGAATTTTATCATCATCACCAATGTATCACAATCAATGCAACACTAATATCACAAAAATATTCGCAACTGCACAACGAACGCACATGGTATTATTACGCAAGAAGACCTTCTACAAATGAATATTAAATTACATCACCTCACGAAGTATTTGTGCAATACTAGTATGATTCACTAATGAGGACAGCGCCTTCTTACATTCACCGTAAACGTGAGGAAAATTCCGGTAACTCACGGTAAGACACGCATTTACAAGCTAAATCTTCCGTATGACAGATGATCTCGATATTATAATATCAGACTTAACCGTAATCACAAATAATTGGACCCTAGTGACAGTCGCATTAGGTCACTCACGTTGTTTTAATTTTATGTCACTTAATCATGAAATTAAAATGCACTCTACTCTACCGCTATCCAACTACAAGAAGATAGGGTAAAGAAATGAAATATTGGTACTTATCGGTGAAGATTATGTGACACCGCTCTCAGTCCTTCGCTCCATTGATCGTAGTTTGGCCCTCATTTTTGGCATAATCTTCCAGGCCTGTTAGGACACTGGGTTGTTTAAGCCCTCATATTTGCTTTCATCATTACATCACTAGAAAAATCTTCACACATTTGAGTCCATGGACCTGAAACTTAGGAAACAAAATTAACACAGTGACACAGGCGTTTACAATATCTCACAATTATTCTAGAAGACTCGCCTTATTCAGTATTAGAATCTCAGATCGCTATTCGATACAGTAATATTATCTTTTACAACGTCCTTTAATATTTCTTTTAAGTCCTACTAATGCAGACGTTCCCTTTAAAGGCGTGCGAATTACTATCAGTTCAACCTTCAATCTCAATTTTTATGCGATACAATTGTTCATAAAACAAAAGTTCACTGAAATTGTTATACTAATAATATTGGTCTGCATTTCATATGTTAGACTTAACTCGCGGACTTGTAACCTCTTCCATCTGTTTTGACAGTTAGAAAGTGAATTCCAAGATAATGTCATCACATCCGATTGGAAAGGTGCACAAAGGAACACTTCACCATTTTGTCTTCACGACGTATGTAATTGATCTATCCTCTTCAGTGCCTTCTTGATAATTTAACCTGTAGTATCAAGTCGTGGCCTCCTCTGCGTCGTCGCTGGACCTGAGTACCATGTGGTAGACTTGTTTCTTAATGCTCTTGAGAATGTAAACTTACTTTACTAACTTCTGCCCACATATAAAATAATATTTCATGACTGTAAGCATCTGGTGACCACTGGGTTCTGAGCTTATGAATTTTGTTCCTCATCTTATATCCATCCAATTTCCTGTTTGATTGGGCGAGTTATTCTGGTTATTTGATACAGCTGGATGTATTTCCAAGTAATTCCTGTTAATCATTTCTTTAGCATAACCTTCAATGGCTCAACAGCTGACTCACTCGTCATTGAACGGTTATAGTACGAACAACGTAAGGCAAGCTGATATAAGTACTGAACCCTTTTGGTCCATATTGAAGGATACCTACCTTTCTTACCTATCAACAAAGTTCATGAGATCTGTCTCTTGGGTCGTATCGAGTTCTTTGTCACTTGCTGAGGTAAAGGTAGGGTTCAGTAATTCTAATCTATCTACTCAAATGAAAGGTCTGTTTAAAAGATTCCTATTTATTCATGAAATTCTTTAGCATCCTGATTTGTCAACGGTATCATTGAAATTAATTTTGTCCACTGGACACCACAATCATTTTTATTACATAGAAGGTCAGAACACTGGTGTGAGCCTTTGACATAACTGCCTGATGGGCACTCTTACTAGAAACCATTGTCTCAATTATTAATTAAAGAAAGGAAAGTCTGGAAATCCTTAAATTCGGCTTCCATGTGAGACTACATGTACCATCATAGCGATTCTTTGTGGTCCAGCCCTCATAACACAAACTCTCGACTCTGGGTATAATTAAGGCAGTCCAATCGGTGTGTGCCACACAGTAGTTATACGGCATGGGCCCTTAATTGAATCGATGTGACCTGCGACTATGTCGTGGACCGACATCTAAACTTCTAAGTTACTTTAAAGTCATTGTGGATGATGACCGCACGGAAAATGATGCTACAGTGGCATATGGCCCTAATCTAAGTCACTGAGGTTGATGACCCCCTGACCATCCAAGTTTCTAAGCTGAAGGCTAAACACAATTAAGTTACATCAGTTGATGACCAAAGTTTCCACTTTACTATCCCCAGCACATTCACTGCTCAATCAATTAAAGTTAAATAATACAACAATAGCAATGCTCACAATACTTTGTGGCAGTAAAATCCATTACCTTCGGATATGTCCCCTTAATCATTACATTAACATTTACACATTCCCCAGAAAACAAACTAAGATTTCCAGAATGCATCTCCAAGTTCTTTGCTTGATTTTAAGTTATTTCAAAATGCGGTTTCACTGAATTTAATAATTAAATAAATTTAAATGATTTAATGAAATCTTAAAGAACAACAAATTCTATCTCCACGGACTAATGGTTCCTTCACAAATTCTACGCAGTTGTGACTCAAAATTTTAATCCTGTGATGTTTATCTGTTGATTCCTATAGCTGGAAAAGAACTATTACATCATTCATGTGCCGTTTATATCTTTTTTTTTCATGACCTCACACTTTAAGTCTAGGCTAATCCTAGCCATTATCATCACTTGGATAACCCTAACAATCTACGTACAAACCAAAAGCAACTCGCCATATAATTACGATGTCATATCTCGTCATAACATTTATAAAATTTGCGCACCCCTCACAGACAAACAATCATCACTACCATCGCTCTATATTTTGGACATGCACATTACATCCCCAATTAAACAAACTTTACAGTATCTAATAACACTCAGGTTATTCCTGGATGAAAATTTCAACTAAATCCAACATTTAACGTTATCCCTTGCTGAGAAATACAATCTCAATTCCACGTGTAACATACTTTGCATGTCCCGCTATCCCCGCTGTGTTCCCCTATCAGCTGACGGCCTCTCGCCCAAGCCTGCTTGGCAGTGATATGATGCATCTGTTCCGTTCTAACTGACTGGGTTCTCAGAATGCTCCCTTTTAAACTCTGCCGACATAATTAAACAAATACGATATTCTAACCAACAAAATACACATAGATTATACTTCAAGATGCCCACAATAATTATACACGTCGCAAATAACGGCGCGGATCCTTGTATACTGCTTTCCATTCACAACATTATGAAATCTTCCTCGGGCTTCCACAAGTCCCGGCTTCATTGACAGGTCTCCAACCTGATTCACAAATCTCATCTCGACTCACACGACAAAACTAACCTCTGTTTCCCAACTCACGACTATCACTGACAAAGGAACTGGAATAAAATCCTTACTAGAATCCACGATGTCTCATAAAGCTCAGTGCTTTAATAATGAATAACTTAGCATAAAATGATATCGTATTTTAATAACTGGATTTTCATGAAAATGACTGAAAATTCTACTAGATCTTTTTATTGTCAGTCAGACACAGTTTAAATGGGCCTAGAAAAACGTTTCACTCCATGACCAAATTCATCACTCTATACTCTCACCCGACAGCGTGCTTCCACTCGATTGAAAATGAGTAACCATGGATTTCTCATATTACTTACGACAAAATTTCAGGCAGAAAAATTTTATGTCGAATAAACATCATAATTTGACATCACAAAATATAGGCAATGAACACACGGAAATGACGATCTACCTTGGACGTGATATCACTTCGAAACCCTCTTTAATAACTTTTTACATCATACAGCACTCGCAAGACTTCAAAAATTTATCCAAGTGGAAAATAAAACAAATGACCCTTTTTAGTCGTATTCTAACATTTACAAAACCACATAGGGGTGACCAACTGCGTCGTATATACCCCATTCAAATACACATATTTAGAGATCATGAAACAAGATATAATAGGTAGTAAGATGGTAAGTCACATACCTTATGTGGTCACGCCAGTATTCATCATAGGGCTCACCTGTGACCCTGGCATTTTTATTTACCCACTTTTACATTTCAGGCTTTACAGATCATTTTATTCTTCCGGTTTCCTGGAAATAAAGCATTAAAAAAAAGAAAATGCCCTTCACTTGTTCTTGTTGAGCGCACACGATGGACTGTAATTACTTCCGCACACGAATTACTTTATTTATCACATAAGAATTTATTCAGTACTTTGACCGTTCTATCTGGTACAATTATTTCCACTCAAGAAAACTATCTCCACATGGAGTCAAGACCCCAGCCACAATCACTGAAATATGTTGGTTGGACTTAGTCTACTTTTGTCGTTTGATTTCACAGAGCAGCTCAACCCTCTGTCGTCAGCATCGTAACACAAAATGCAGGGGGCTTCGTCATGGCATAAATTCTTATATATAGCAGCTACCCCCTCTCTCCGGGCATCTCCCTTTGCTGCCAAGAAAATTTCTATAACTTTTCTGACTTAACTAAACTGTAATTACAGGAGTTTTGAAGGTGATTACATACTCGCTACATTTCTGGCGGTAGTGTTCATGGACATTTAAAATTTATACATGTTCGATTTGTGGGATAAATGACCTCATTTGATAGGCACTATATTTTCGACTTGGCTTGGGCACGCCATATACACACGCTTTGAAATAGTTCACAAAAATGACTTAAGATTCTTCTGCCGTTGACACGTGCGAATGACGTCATGTATCCCACAGCGTGGGACCGAAGGTAATCACCCCCTCGCCACGTGTCAATTCCATGCTATCAAGAATCGAACTTCTTATTAAACTGACAATTTAATGCATGATATTCTTAGGGCACAAAGGTCATGGGTTCAGTACCAACATAGTTGGGGATGTGTGGGATCTGGTAAATGCAGCACGGATTAAATTTAAGAAAGCAGAGATTGTTATCAGTGGAATTCTGTGTAGGAGGGATACTGACTGGAGGGTGATTGGAGATTTAAATGAGACTATGGAGTGGATATGTGGGAAACTGGGAGTGAAATTTCTAGATCCCAATGGGTAGGTAGGAGATAGGGATCTGCGCTCAGATGGCCTTCACTTAAACCGCAGTGGTACGTATAAGTTAGGAAATTTGTTTGGAAGAGTAATAGGGAGGTACATTCAGGGAAACGGGGTTGTCTAGGGAGCAGTGATAAGGGTATAGAGATCTGGAAGTCAAGCAGGGATGAAATAAAAATGTTTGTGTTGAACTGTAGAAGTATTGTAAAGAAAGGAATAGAATTAAGTAATTTAATAGATATATATTTACCAGATATTGTGATAGGAGTATAATCATGGCTGAGAAACTATATAATGGATGCAGAAATTTTCTCACGGAACTGGAGAGTGTATCGTAGAGATAGGATAGGAATGGAGGGAGGGGGAGTGTTCATTCTGGTGAAAGAAGAATTTGTAAGCTACGAAAAAGTTAAGGATGAAAAACATGAAATTCTGGGTGTAAGGCTCATTTCTAAAAATAGGCAACTTGATGTCTTTGGAGTGTACAGACCAGGAAAGGGTAGCGCTGACACGGATTCAGAATTATTTGATAAGATAATCAGCTATGTGGGAAACGACATGGAAAGGAATGTGATTGTAGCTGGGGATCTGAATTTACGAAATGTCAGTTGGGAAGGAAATGCGAACGACAGGAAGCATGACCAACAAATGGCAAATAAGGTAATATGGGAAGGACAGCTGATTCAGAAAGTGATGGAACCAACCAGAGGGAAAAATATCCTGGATGTGGTGCTGATAAAACCAGATGAGCTCTACAGAGAAACTGAAAGAGATGGTATTAGTGATCATGAAGCTGTTTTTGTCATAGTT
Organism: Anabrus simplex; assembly: GCF_040414725.1. Classification (NCBI taxonomy): domain Eukaryota; kingdom Metazoa; phylum Arthropoda; class Insecta; order Orthoptera; family Tettigoniidae; genus Anabrus; species Anabrus simplex. Next base: position 139,527,626 of record NC_090265.1, read on the forward strand.
AAAAATAAATGTGTTAGAAAGGAAAGTCTTAAAAGTAGGACTATTAGGCAGTACCATATGGTACCATCAGGCATGAGGCAGTTTTTAAGAAGTAACTATGATCGGTGTAAAATGGTAAATAAAAATGTAAACAGTCTCTGGGATGGGTTTAAAGCAATTGTTGAGGAATGTAAAAACCAGTTTGTACCTTTAAAGGTGCTAGGAAATGGTAAAGACCCACCTTATTATAATAGAGAAATAAAGAGACTAAGAAGGAGGTGCAGATTGAAAGAAATAAGAGTCAGAGATGGCTGTGAAAGTAAGGAGAAATTGAAGTAACTTACTAGGAAATTGAATCTAGAGAAGGCAGTTAAGAATAACATGATGACAAGCATAATTGGCAGTTATACAAATTTTAGTGATAAATGGAAGGGTATGTATAGGTATTTTGAGGCAGAAACAGGTTCCAAGAAGGACATTCCAGGAATAATTAATGAACAAGGGGAGTGTGTATGTGAGGATCTTCAAAAGGCAGAAGTATTCAGTCAGCAGTATGCAAAGATTGCTGATTACAAGGATAATGTCCAATAGAGGAGGAGACTAATGCTAAAGAAGTATTAAAATTTACATATTATAACAATGACATTTACAATAAGATGCAAAAGTTGAAAACTAGAAAAGTGGCTGGAATTGATAAGATTTCTGAGGATATACTAAAGACAATGGGTTGGAATATAGTACCATATCTGAAGTACTTATTTGATTATTGTTTGGTTGAAGGAGCTATACCAAATGAATGGCGAGTTGCTATAGTAGCCCCTGTGTATAAAGGAAAGGGGATAGACATAAAGCTGAAAATTACAGGCCAGTAAATTTGACATGCATTGCATGTAAGCTTTGGGAAGGCATTCTTTCTGATTATATTAGACATGTTTGTGAAATTAATAACTGGTTCAATAGAAGGCAGTTCGGTTTTAGGAAAGGTTATTCCACTGAAGCTCAACTTGTAGGATTCCAGCAAGATATAGCAGATATCTTGGATTCAGGAGGTCAAATGGACTGTATTGTGATTGACCTGTCTAAAGCATTTGATAGGGTGGATCATGGGAGACTACTGGCAAAAATGGGAGCAATTGGACTAGACAAAACAGTGACTGAATGAGTTGCTGTATTTCTAGAAAATAGATCTCAGAGAATTAGAGTAGGTGAAGCTTTATCTGACCCTGTAATAATTAAGAGGGGAATTCCTCAAGGCAGTATTATTGGATCTTTATGTTTCCTTACATATATAAATGATATGAGTAAACAGTGGAATCAGAGGTAAGGCTTTTTGCAGGTGATGTTATTCTGTATAGAGTAACAAATAAGTTTCAAGATTGTGAGCAACTGCAATGTGACCTCGATAATGTTGAGATGGACAGCAGGCAACGGTATGTTGATAAATGGGGTTAAAAGTCAGGTTGTGAGTTTCACAAATAGGAAAAGTCCTCTCAGTTTTAATGACTGCATTGATGGGGTGAAAGTTTCTTTTGGGGATCATTGTAAGTATCTGTGTTAATATAAGGAAAGATCTTCATTGGGGTAATCACATAAATGGGATTGTAAATAAAGGGTACAGATCTCTGCACATGGTTATGAGGGTGTTTAGTGGTTGTCGTAAGGATGTAAAGGAGAGGGCATAGAAGTCTCTGGTATGACCCCAACTAGAGTATGGTTCCAGTGTATGGGACCCTCACCAGGATTACCTGATTCAACAACTGGAAAAAATCCAAAGAAAAGCAGCTTGATTTGTTCTGGGTGATTTCTGACTGGGAAGAATTGGGAGAAAGACGATGAGCTGCTCGACTAAGTGGTATGTACATTAAAACGAGAATAATAGTTAACACCACCTTTCCAATACTTATCTTTCCTTATATTTAGGAAATAAACATTACAACAGGCGTTGTAAGATGGGACATGTTTCGCTTAACAGTCGTAAGCAACATCAGCCGAAAATAAATCTTAGCCTAAAGTTATGCCATAAATTAAACAGACCCCCCTTGAACGGCTAATGTCTCCGGTCAACGCTCATCCAACATAAGAGATTTCAGTTCACGCACTTGGCATCTTATTTTTCCATTTTGGTCTTGAACTCCCAGCAAAAATGAAGCGTCTTCAGGCGTGATCAATCCTGTTTGAAGTGTTACTACTCCATGTCTGCTACAATATATGATTTCTCTCTCCCGTTCTCACGTATCTATACAAGAGTGGGATTTAATTATTTCTTCACTTAAAAGAATATAACCATCATGTTTTGTTATATATGAACATTCTTACTAACTGACTGGCAGCCATGATTTTGATTATTGCACTCCCAGCTCTGTGTTGTACCTTATGTTTTTAACCTCTGGCAACACGATTACGTGTTTTTTTAACTCAGCCATGATGAACACTCTTATATATTTTCACTCTTGTTTTTATGTTTGAACATTCTGATCGACTGACTGGTAACAAGATATCCTAATGATTTTAATTATTTCACTACCAGCTCTGTATTGTACTTTCTGTTCTTATCCTCTGTCTCAACTCGATTGTGTTTTTTCTCTTAGCCATGTTGTAACATTCTATGTTTTTTCACACTAGTTTTAGGCCTATTTTCATTTTCTAAATATAAATGTTGATTCTTAGGGTGCCATATATGTTAAGGACACTAGGTTCTGGGCCCTGACCTAACTGTAGGCTAAGATTTATTTTCGGCTGATGATGCTTACGACTGTTAAGCGAAACATGTCCCATCTTACAACGCCTGTTGTAATGGTTATTTCCTAAATATAAGGAAAGATAAGTATTGGAAAGGTGATGTTAACTATTCTTGTTTTAATATTCATATCTGAGTCCAATACGGTCTACAATGAGATTTATTACTTGTAAGTGGTATGTTCCGAGCTGTCAGCAGAGAGATGACGTGGAATGACATTAGTAGACTAATAAGTTTGAGTGGCATCTTTAAAAGTAGGAAAGATCACAAAATGAAGATAAAGTTGGAATTCAAGAGGACAAATTGGGGCAAATATTCATTTATAGGAAGGGGAGTTAGGGATTGGAATAACTTACCAAGGGAAATTTTCAATAAATTTCCAATTTCTTTGAAAACATTTAAGAAAAGGCTAGGAAAACAACAGATAGGGAATCTGCCACCTGGACCACTGCCCTAAATGCAAATAAGTATTGATTGATGTACATTCAAAGGCAGTACAGCATCTGACCTCAACCTGATAAACGTAAGACAATTAGACATACAGTAGATCAAGAGAAATCTCTTCCAGAAGAAAGTCCTCACACAGGCATAGTCCTAGAAACCAGGATTAAATTCAAAATTTTAGAACTTAGAACTACGAACTTTGGTACAGAAGACAAAAAGGGACAGGGTAAGGAATGAAAGAATAAGGGAGCAAGCTGGTGTGTACCCATCCCTGAATGAAAAAGTGACAAGGGCCCGTTTGAAATGGTTTGGCCATGTCACACAAATGGACGATGGAATGACAGCAAAACAATGGCTACACACAGTCGTGGCCGGAAAACGACCGGTAGGAAGACCTAGGAAGAGGTGGCTGGACCAAGTGAAAGAGGACATAGGAACAAGAGGAATCAGCTGGGATGTCGTCTTGAGAGAAGAGTGGTACATGGACAGACAGAAGTGGAGGGTGCTCGTAAACCACACCCGGGCAACTGGAGTGGAAAACTGATGATGATGATGAGAACTTAGTAGATACAGAACTACGACATTAAATAGATTTTTAACTCGCACAGGACCAGGGCCAGTTACACTAATTGTTCAATAACACTCAGCAATTACAAGGTTTAGTAAAAGGAAGATATCCTAGTGATTGAGGTAATGATTTTCAAGACAAGGGTAACGTTGACAGCTACCTCTAGATCAATCAGATGGTGAGTGCGCGTTAAAGTTTGTCATCGTCTACTGAACTATCAACAATACCAGACCAAGAATAATACTAGGTTGGAGCACAATAAATTCATAATGACACCTTCGTTAACACCATAGGAATAATGGGATAGAAAATGGATAAAGGAATTTCAGGAGGGAAAACCAATCTGATGTCGCATAATCCCCAACTTCATAGAATTTCCAACAGTATACCTTCACACAGTACATTCGATTAAATGAAAAGGCAACATTTTACACCTCAAACTAGATAACTAAGTGAAATAGGAGCAATGACCCACACAACACAATCTACCGGTTGCCTGAAAAGGCCTCTGCATCACCCGGTATATTAATACGTGACATCCACATCACCCTGTCGCCACATGGCTAAACAGGTACCACCTCCAACTCTCCAGGAGACCAGGTAAATAAAATATGAGGTAGAAAATGAGTCAGGACAATATCAAATGCTCCAAGACAATGAAGAAGGAAGGAACACGACTAAGAGACCCCATAATCCATCAGCTGGGTGACTTCAGTACCACCTAGAGACCACTAGCTAGTGCCATACCTAACTAGTAACCCCACAGAACGGTAAGATGACCTATCAACCATGCCAAGCAGCAATTAAGATCCACTGAAGAAAGAAAAACACCATAGAGTGGTGGATGAACATTAAATGAGCTTTACAGTCATACCACTAGAACACCAGACTATGACAGATCACAAGTAATGCAGGGCGACATGAAATGAAGAACCCAGGACACACAAGCCAACAAGAACTTCACGTATGACAAGGTCATTCCATCAGAGTTATAGACCCATGCAAGGGTTTATTCCCTTATCTACAGAGACACAAGGTTCAATTACAGGCAACACACTGCCCATATCTGACATGCCATAACAAATCAATTACACAATAAAATAAGAATAACACAACCATGATAAACCTGAACGAACATGCATTACCCCAGGAGGGATAAAGTACCACTTGCAATCCTCAATGACATGCCATGAAGCCATCATGCCCACCCGAAAAACAACCCACGGTACCACGACATATCACCCAGATACAGGACCATAACCAAACCTGCTAGGCTAAAAACATCTCCAGTCCTCAGGTTTATGACCCTCACTTGCACAACGCAAGATCACAATACAAGTAGATAAGGTAGGAATACATGAACTCTAGAACTCAGAATGGAACAAGGGAAAATAAGAATATGTTGAGAAATTTTTACAGCAGAAAGATTCTCAGGACATAATGACTACGGCAGTGCACCAAACTAACTATACAGAGAACAGCCAGGCACAAGAAAAGTAAAAATGTCAACCAACATTTACACCAAGATGACAACCAGAAATTTTTTTCAGGAACGACAGGTTAGGTTAATAGATTCACAACTGAAAATTCACAATTAGGAAACTTGAAGCAGGCCACACTCCGGATGGATACTCTACAACCCGGTGAAAAATATAATCCATAATAGGACACAAGACACATGGAGAAACACAAGCAACCAGTAAGAGACATGGTGAATCAGTAAAGACTTACTATATAAGCCCAAGCACAAGGCTAACAAGTCACCCACACTAATACCGATTACCAGTGCCCAACCATAACCAATAACCACCCGTTAACTACACAACATGGGTAAAATGCCACTAACCTGCACCATAGCAACACACCAACCGATACTAACTACGAGAACAGGGTAAAAATGGGAAACCATTCATGCGATATGCACACACAAGTCTCACAATCACCATCGATCAGCAATCACACGGCAAACATAGAAGCACATCCCTAACGATAGGTTGAATAACACAAATAAATTGCTTAGAGGCAAATATAGGGCATCATACTAAAAGTCAAGTCCACATTCGAAGATAGATAATTAAACAGAGCTAGGACTACTGTATAGGATTATTAAAAGTTAAATTTTTAGACTAATAACAGGCCCAAGTTACTCAAGCACCACAAATTGGATGATATTTAAGATCACCTTAAGTGACACACGAGCATTAAGTGTTAATGACTAGAAGGACATAAGTTGATTTCAGAAAGTTACACGAGCCCATTTATTAGACTACTTAAATGGATTAAAATTAAAGTTTTAAACCTAGGGAAAAACCACTCATTAAATAAGTTCCAGTGAAAATTACTGACAAGGTGAGGCTTCACAGGAGCATAGAACTCTAGCCCAATTAATAAATCATGAGGGCTCAAATCATTTCAAAGAACTGAAATCACAAACGAAAACAGGGGGAAAAAAGGAACTGAGATCATGAAAGGAGCAGGGAAATATTTCACCAGAAACCAAAATTAATAAGTAAACGTAGGTCGCACAACCAACTCGCAAAACCAAACAGGCTACAATTACACTCAAAAAATATCGTTCCCATAGCAATGAATACACACGCCCGCAAACGAGTACAACAAAGGTCAGAAACACAAAATAATCAACAGAAAATTAATACATCCAAAGCATAAAATACTAGAAAATAGAGGAAGCATGGATTTAAATAACAAATACAGGGACCTAGAATTATATGCCTCTGCAGAACCTCACGTAGCCTTAAACCACTGTGTGCCACGACACATTTAGAATTTACAAGATCAATTAAAGTTCTTTAACATGTGAAAAATGATGGTTAGAAAAATTAAAATATTCTCAATTTCATAGTATTTACATGTCTATTAATTAGATATCTTACTTGAATTAGCCACACGATCTTCGGTATTATCATTTTCAAAATTTATTACTTTCACAAGCTTCCACGTGCAGAGAGTTAATTTCAAGGCATAGATCACACAAATTTTCGTGTAGTTTCATAATCACAGGAATAACTTGCCAAATGATGAAGCCGCTTACTTGTGTGAAGCTGGCGCTCAGCCATGATGAGCCAGATCCTCAAATACTTATATACGAGTTCGATTTCCCAGGTTATAATTAATTAAAACATTTTCTAGTAGGACGACACACAAAAATAAGATGGGTTAAAAACCTGTATTTCAAGACCCTCGTCCAGGATCTATACTCCAACATGACGTCAACATCTTGCGAGTCCAACAAACACAACCACACGCCATGACTTCCACTCAAGTTAAGCTTCACTAAAAATGGCGAGGCTCGCTCCTCCAGGAAGTGGCCGCGCTCCCATTGGTTGAAGAGCGGTCAAAGAGGGGGAACTTATTTGGGTAACTAGCGGAAGATTGCAGCACTTATCAGAAGGAAAATGAAACAGTCTGCACAATATTAAAATACGAGAATCCAATGAGATTGCCATGAGTCCACAATAAGAAATATAATTAAAGTTCGTTGAGTATCTCAAAGTCACTTAGTAGTACAAGGAAGACCACACACCTAGGCATATTGAATAATAAAAATTTCTATGGCGAGATTGCCAGTTCAAAACAGGTTCTGTGGGGAGGCTTTTAATTGCTACACTCTGTAACACATTAACAAAAGATAAAACTAAAGCTACTGCATTTTCCACTTTTACTTTCACTCAAAACTCTTATAAACACAATATGAAAATATCTTTTACAATTAATAACAGAAATCTGATATATTATGCAACTCTAACTCATTAAATAAATCTAATGCTTTTTCTAAATCTGGAGTATACAGATTCAGATGTAGCTCTTCATACATTGGACAGACTGGACGCAACTTTAATATGAGATACTCCGAACATATCAATGCCATAAAATATAACAGATTCTCTGCAATAGGACAACATATACAAGACTCTAAACACAATTTCAACAATATTGAACAGGACATGGAAATACTTAAAATTATGAACAAATGCCCCCTTCTAAACACAACTGAAAATTGTTTTATTCACCTTGACCAATACTTCAACCCTAATTTCAATTTAAATGACATTTCCGAAAAATCCAATATTCTATTTGACTTCCTCATTCACATTTTCAAAAATGCTAAATTTCTAAACACAAATTCAATTTTCCATGTCTTACACAGTTCCTACCCATGTTTTCTACCTCCAGTAACCCATCCACCTGACCCACCTTAAACTATTACTACTCCTCCTTTATTTCCGTATCCTATCCTTTCCTTTCTTCTTTCCACTTCCCATTCTATTAATTATCTCCTATCCACTGCAATGCCACCCCAAGATTACAAAGAATGACATTATGCTCAACAAAGGACAAAGAAGGGAAGCACAATTAAAAATATAACACACAGACACTGAGATATATAAACTTACCAGGACACAAGTGGAAGCGAGAAACTGCACTAAAAACCCACCCCATACAAAAAAGAGGTTTAGATCCCCGGGAAATGCCGAGCCAGGCATCAAAGGAGAACACCAGTATTCTTTAAGGTAACGTATATTAAAATAGGTAATAATTTACATTAAATAAAATTTGAAAACCCTCCAATTGTTTTGTAAATAAAAGAAAATTTTAAAATATGAGAAAACAGATGAGTAATAATATAAATAAAATATTTGCAAAATTAATAAATAAGTCGATGAAATTAAAATAAATATTAGTATTTAAAATGAATTTTCTTCTTTTCACAAACAATTCTTAGATAAGGTGCACCTTAAACTATGCCTACTCCCTTTTCTACCCATAATATTTTAACATTAATCAACTTTAGTTAAATTAAGTGCGGAATGAATAGTTAGGCTGGATTTAATATGTATGTATGCTACTTCCTTTACGTTGCACTGACACAGATAGGTCTTATGGCGATGATGGGACAGGAAAGGCCTAGGAATGGGAAGGAAGCGGCCGTGGCCTTAATTAAGGTACAGCCCCAGCATTTGCCTGGTGTGAAAATGGGGAAACCACAGAAAACCATCTTCAGGGCTGCTGACAGTGGGGTTCGAACCCAGTATCTCCCAGATGCGAGCTCACAGCTGCCCACTCCTAACCGCACGGCCAACTCGCCTGGTGGCTGAGATTTAACAAGAGGGGCTTATGACCATTCCCAGTGGAGGTAATACAACGCCGAGATATGTTCAGAAGCATTGCTCCATAATCGTGACATGAAATAAAAATGTAAAGACCCTTTTCAACACAATAGTCATACTAACACATAACAGGCCAAATATTTTAAAATAACGCAGATAATTCAAATAAATTACAAATTAAATAACACGGATTAGTAAATCAAGACAATTAATTCTATGTGCCACAAAATAAAAATCAAGGCAGGTCTGGTAACCCAAGACGTCAACACACAAACAGAGTGTCAAACACGATCTCCCTACAAGATCTAAACAATGACCACATTAGCGATGCCACGCAGGAACAAAAGAAGCATGCCCAAGATAAAAACGACACAGTTACGTAATTGGGCAAGGCAGAGATAAGATAATTCAACAATGTGAAGTTAAGATAAGGTTAACAAACGTTAGAAACCCTCCATCAAGTATTGCATAAAACCCCACGAAATAATATATATTTAGTGAACTACTTCTTTAGAATATTACATTTTAAAAATATAACCTTCAAATAAAACTAACTTAAAATTATCTGTATTTCCTAGTTATACATGAATAATACGTAGACACATAGCCAAAATATTAATTATATATATAGGGATAGTAATACTTGTACTTAATATGAAGTTTTAAATAAATAAAATAACATAAAAGGGAGCAATAAATTTTACATTACTAAAATTAATAAATAATAATAATAATAATAATAATAGGATATTAACTACGAAGAAAAAAATAAAGGTGACAAAAATGGTGATTACGCAGCGCATAGGTCAACACACGGTCATAACGGAGTCGAAACGAACGTAATTAATATGAATAAACCAAAACGGAATGACGGAATGACAAAATGAAAACTAGCACGAACACGGGGCAAGGATTACCATAGCAACAAGCCACAAGATAATTTAAATAGCAATAACATACGCACCAACAAAATAATGCAAGGAAACACACCAAATGAGCCGAATAAATATAAATCAGAGAGGGAAAATAAAATTTAGAAAAGCAAAAGAATTTCAAGTTAATGGCCAAAACAATGGGCATATCATTTAAATGGCACCAACATGGAGTACAAGCAGTGAGCAAAAAAGAGAATACCAATGCAGAAATCTCACCACAAGGATCACACAAAAAATTAAATGACAAATCAAAGTAATATTACATGACCAAAAGAAAAGGTTTAAGATGAAGTACTTACATGTATAGCGAGATATCCCACAGCAACTTACCAGTATCAACCTATGCACTGGTAACACCCAAAGAAGAAACTAATTAAAAATCTTACATACTAAGGTTACATAAGAACATTAAAAAAAACAAAAAAATTAATCCCTAAATGGGATATTATACTACATTTCAACCGACTCCAGTCAAGTAGTCTTTCATTTTAGCAGAGTAAAGTGAAGACATGGTCACCAGCGTCTGTCCTCGGTCAGTCTTAACAGCAGACAGCCTCTTTCTAAACTAGTCCGCGCTAGCAGTAGTGTCTGACGATAGTTGTGCACTCTGGAGATGAGTCCATACACAAGAGTAGTAATAATGTTCTTAGATAGATGGCGTCAGAGTTCACTTAGCCGTCACACACACAACACATACGGCAACACCAAGGAATGTTTCAGGATAACTTGATGACGATATGCCACAATAGTTTCATATGAAATGAGCAGAAGGAACACTGACAATGTCCCATACACATTAACATTTAAGGTTAGCCGTGCCGTACAGACACGTAATTTTAAGGTATACGTCGTCTCGAGTAGACGATCTTCCAGCATGGTCTTGTGTTAACAAGGAGGTAAACAAGGTTAATAAAGAACTTTTGAAAATATGTAGGCACTTCAAGAATGAAAATATGTAGATATAAGTAATTTAGGAAGAAGATTTTATACCTGGCATGGTCTGCACCTAAATAGGTTGGGAAAAAGGTATGTTGTAAATAGTATAATAGAGTTTGCTAATGCGATCCAAGATGTAGAATATAAAACTTCTCCCATCTTCTACAGTTTATAGGCCTAATTGTTTCAGTTCGCACAGGTTCATAATTCAAATTCAACTCGAGCTCTAATTCACAGTTCAAATACTTACTCTCCATCACATTAATCTTATCCTTAAGTCTGTCGTTTTCAGTTTTAAGATCTTCAGTGTCATTTTGCAAAATATTTATAATATCCAACGCATTTTTATACTCTCTATCTTTGGATTTCGAGCCACCATCACCAATAACATTCGCAACGCATTGATTACAAAACCTGTCTTCAATTGCATTCATTTCTTCCTCCCTGGGCCTCTTCCCACACTTAAAATGCCACCAACGATCGCACAATTCACACAGATTGCCGTTTTTAACTGTTTTACGGCATTTACCACACTTAACATCAAGTTATACACTTACTTTCTCGGGAGTAGACATAACCCTGTTCATATTACTGGACGCCATATTTGAACATCACGTACGGTTCAGATCATTATAACATTCAAATTTAAATTTATACCTTAGGCCACCTCAAGAACGACCTGACCGAGCTCGATATCTGCAGTCGCTTAAGTGCGGCCAGTATCCAGTAATTGGGAGATAGTGGGTTCGAGCCCCACTGTCCGCAGCCCTGAAGATGGTTTTCCGTTGTTTCCCATTTTCACACCGGGCAAATGCCGGGGCTGTACCTTAATTAAGGCCACGACCGCTTCTTTCCAATTTCTAGGCCTTTCCTATCCCATCGTCGCCATCTGTGTTGGTGCGACGTGAAGCAAATAGCAAAATTTCTCGTCACAATTGTTTTTTATGTCAACTGTTCTGCATCTCCAAAGAAACTGACACACGAGATTTTATAAACATTAATGTATACTTCTATTGTCAATTATATTAAACTGTATTGTACAATTTTGCGCCTAGCAGCATTTGCAGGCTTGATCCTTGAACCATTCATTGAGTTTCATGAACATTTGGAAGCACAGTGTCGGTCAGCACGTATGTCTTGCTGCTCTCCAAGAACTTGTGTCTTGCTTCATTTATGTGATTGATCCTCGACTTCTTCAGGATTTTGGGAACTTTCATCACGCAGTGCTAATCCCTAAAGTGTTACAGTGCTTCCTGAACTACAACTGATGAAAGATTTATACATCACCTATTGTTTTCCTATGCATTGTTTTTATGTGATCGGCTGATGATGACCCGGAATAGTGGTCGAAACCGGTACCACTTGTAATCAAACAGGAATGTAACATTTCATTTCTAATTCTACTTGTACTGAACAGGTTGAACCATTATATATCTTATCTCAATTTAATAAGATAGCAATGCGGAAGAAAAACAGTTACCTCTTATCTCAAATTGGCAATGCAGATAAAATCCTGATAAACTTGAACATGCCATGCAACACCACTATCAACAAGAAGGGAGAATCTAGCGTGCTTGTACTGGGTGTGAAAATCAACGTTGCACTGTCATGCTAGCAATAACCGCAGACAGAAGAAAATTGCCACCGTACATTATTTTCAAAAGAAAAACAGTGCCTAAAGCGAAGTTTCCCAAAGGCATTTATATGCGGATTCAAGAGTAAGGATGGATGGATACAGCTCTTGTCCACGACTGGGTCCATATGGTGTAGGGAACATGGCCAGGGACACAGTTCAATGCCCAACAATGCTAGAGAGGGACAGTTTCCGCAAACATTTGGTAGAAGACACGAAGCAATGTTTTCAGGAAATGGAAACTGATCTCATCGTTCCTGGTGGACTCGCACATTGTCTACAGCCCTTAGATGTTTCCATCAACAAACCTTTCAAGGACAACATACGTAAGTTGTACACCGAATGGATGGCAGGAGAGGAGCATGAGCTGACTCCAGCAGGCAAAATAAAGAGGCGGTCAGTTGAACTAGTGTGTGATTGTATTATGGTGTCGACAGACGTTGTTGTGCAGAGTTTCTTCAAGACAGGCATTGCAAATGCATTGGACGGAAGTCAGGATGATGCAGTATGGGATGGTGTCCAGAATGATGCACGTGAGAATAGCTCGGAGACTGAAGGCAGTGACAATGAATACGGTAAGTATGCCAGTTGTCTTGTTTCAATAGCCTAATGCAAATTTTACTTTTTTTTCTGGAATACAATCTTTTTTCACACAAATCCCTGCATATATCATGTACCAAAAATGTTCACGCTTACTTTTTGTCAAAAAAGTGTGAGTTATATGCGAGCAAATACGTACTTGGTTCAAACACCACAAACGACAACTGTACACCTGGACAAGACCTGCAGAAACTGAAAGGTATCAAATAGACTTTATTATGATTAGGCAGAGATTCAGAAACCTGATGTTGGATTGCAAGATGCTGACTCGGACCACAACATGGTGGTCATGAAACGTCATCTAAAGTTGGAGAAATTGAAGAAAGGAAAGAATGTAAGAAGATAGGATCTAGATAACTTGAAAGAAAAGAGCGTGCAAACCAGCAATAAAAGAAGGAATCAGCTGTTCGGATCTGAAAGTGAGCCGGGGTTGGATCCACAGATTCATGACACAAAAGGGATTATGTCTGTGAAGGCGAACTTCTCTCTGCCAGAGAATGCCACAAAATCATACATTTTCATCGCCATATGTTTCGAGGAACATGTTGTGAAAGGATTAAGTGAAAAAGCTGAAGGAAACACGATAGATGAAGAGTGGACAGTTGTGAAGAATGATATCAGTAGGGCTGCTGAAGAAAAGTTAGGAAGAAAGGTAAGATCAAGTAAGAATCAATGGATAACTTGGGAGATAGACCTGATTGATCAATGGCGAAAATACAAGAATGCAAAAAAGTGAGGACAGAAAAGAATACAAGCAATTAAAGAATGAAGTAGATAAAAAGTTCAGGCCAGGTAAGGAAGAATGGATGAAAGAGGTTGTAAGATTGTAGGAAAGGTAGATACTGCATAGAGGAAAATCAAGGAAACCTTTGGAGAAAGAAAAACTAGGCATGTGAATATCAAGAGCTCAGATGGAAAATCACTTCTAAGGAAAGAAGATAAGGCAGAATGATGGCAGGAAGATATTAAACAATTGTATCAAGGAAAAGAACAACAGGGTCTTTCTTATAAACCCAGACCATCCAGCGACGTTTCTACTTTCCGAGAACTAAGCAGCTGAGGTGCGCGCATAGTTCTTGACCTTGTAAGGAGCGTTGAGGTGTTTGACCTAGCATCAACAGCCAGTTTGAATCTCAGTTGTTAACATAGTGAGACAGTTATGATTACAACACCGTATTTTCGTATACAGAAGTCATTTTAACCCATTCCCGTACAAAGACGGATGTCTCCGTTCCGGCTCTCGACCGCACTCCGGTACAAAGACGGATCACTCCATCCATGCATAGTGTTAATTTCTGGACCCGCTCCTAGCCGGTTTCCTTTGTGAAAGGATTTGATATTAGTCAGGTAATCTCTTGACAGATTGAAGCACTGTTTTATTTCATTGATGTATTCGATAAGCACTCCTGTGCAGTTATTCTGTGGAAAGAATGACCTGTATCTTAGCAACCTCATTGTAAGCGAAATCATGGCTGCCTCCAAGTTGAGTGACAAAGCGATTACAAGGGAATTTTTAGAAGAGAGTGACATTGATATAAAAATAAGCAACGAAGAATTTAGTGGCAATGAAGATAGAGAAAATAGCTCATGTGACAGTGACGTGAGCGCTGATAGGAGTGAACAAAGTGCTGTTTTGCCATCGAGTATGTCACTGAATTTTAGGCCTACAACTGATGCCACACCAACGGCTTCTACTCATATTTTACACGATAGGGAATGAAACTGGGAGCACATAAGTGATACTCCAGAGTATCATTCATACATCGCAACTGGTCAAATAAATAGTGTAGCTGTAAAGCATGCTTTTTCAGTGTCTATGATAATATCATGTTAAGTCATGAAAATAAATGGTACACCAAGGCACAAATAAGTTCAATTAAATGGTACGTGAATGGGTGGAGTACGAGTCGGCTCGACGGATACGCGATGCATTTGTCCAGCAATTTCCTGATTAAGTGCCACCTTCATGAGCACAGATTCATATAGTTGTAAATAAATTTGAAACTACTTGTTCAGTGCGCAATAAAAAACATGCACACATACGAACAGTTTTAACAAAGGGAAAGCTAGATGACATTGGTGACAATATTGAATGGTCACCGAATAAATCACTCATAAAATTAGCACAAGTAGGGATTTCAGTTTCTTCTGCACACAGAGCTAAAAAGCTGTTACACACCAAACCGTACAGGTTTACATGGGCCCATTGTTTAAAACTTGCTGATCCAGCCACAGTGAGATGTTGTGAATGGTATCTCGCATCGTGGAATGATCGTTTATTTGACCCATAGCTTGTATTCTTTTCAGATGAGGCATGGGTTCATCTTGATGGTCGTGTGACCAGTCATAAATCTCGCTATTGGTGTGTAGAAAATCCTAATGGTGTTTACGAAGTCCCTCATTATGAAGGATGACGCTTCCAGTATCTTTTCTTCTTATTATTATTTTATGACCACATAGGATCACTTTAGTCAGTCCATCGTTCAGGTCTCTTTGAAGGGATTGTTCGGGCTTTGCGGTCCTCCCAGTACTTCTTCAGACGCTCCGATCTTTGTGCCCTTTCCTCAGTTGAAAATGTGCGTGGTGTTGGTTTGTTTTGTGTAAGGGTAAAGCGGAGGTTTGTATTCTTGAGTTTTGTATTCTTGAGTTTTGTATTCAATTTTATCTTATTTGTGGTGCCTTCTATTGTAAGGCCTATTTCCTTCAGATCCTCTCTTACTTCTCTGATCCATTTACATTCCGTTGTGGTATTTTTTGAGACGAGATTGTGTTGTACTAGTTGTTTCAGAAGTCTCGAATCCTGCATTCTCATGATATGTCCAAAGAATCCCAGTCTCCTCTTACGCATAGTATCTGTAATGGGTTCTAGCTCTTTGTACACGACTTTGTTAGGTATTAACCGCCACTGTCCATCTTTCTGGTATTTTTTGTTGATGCAGGTTCTTCCAATCCTCCTTTCAATTTTTTGAAGTCTGTCAATCTTTGATTGTTTATTCAGGTAAAAGAGTGTTTCTGCTGCATATGTAGCTTCCGGTTTTATAACTGTGTTGTAGTGTTTTATTTTTGTATTTATTGATAGACATTTCTTTTTGTAGATATCCCATGTTAATTTTTGTGCTTTAGCTAATCTATTTGTTCTTACTTGGATTGAGATTTTTTCATTTAAGTTATGTGTTATTACTTCTCCAAGATATTTAAACTGAGTTACTATTTTGATTTTATTACCATTTATGGTGACTTCTTTTAGCTGTGTTGGTTTTTGGGGCATAATTTCTGTTTTCTCAAATGATATTTTGAGGCCAATTTTATTTGCAATGTTTTGTAGTTCTGATATCTGGGTTTTTGCTTCTTTTATGTCCACTGCAAGTAATGCTAAATCGTCAGCAAAACCCAGGCAATTTGTTTTGATTTTTCGGCCAATCTTTATTTTGGGGGGACATTTTCTAAACCATTCCCTCATTACCATTTCTAGAGCACAGTTAAATAATAGTGGTGAGAGCCCATCTCCCTGCTGTAATCCAGTTTTAATTTCAAATGTCTCTGATGTTTCACCCCTAAACTTCACTTTTGATTTGGTATTGGTGAGAGTCAATTTTATCATGTTTATTAATTTGGGGTGTAGTCCATGGTGTCTTAAAATTTTAAACAGAGATTCTCTATGGATGCAATCATAAGCTTTCTTGAAATCTACAAATGTTATCACCATATCTCTGTTTCTTCTCCTGTTATAGTCCATTATCAACTTAAGATTCATGATCTGATCAGGACAGCTCCTCCAGTGTCTGAAACCTCCTTGATATTCTCCTAATTCTTTCTCAAGTTGTAAACTTATCCTATTAAGGATGATTATTGAAAATATTTTGTATGTTATGTCTAGGAGCGAGATTCCCCTGTAGTTATTAGGGTCGGTTTTGTCCCCTTTTTTGTGCAGTGGATGAATGAGGGCTGTTGTCCAGTGTTCTGGTAGTGCTTCTTTAATCCAGATAGAGACAAGTTGTTGATGGAGGGCAACTTTTGCTGATGTTCCTGCATATTTCCAGATTTCCGCAAAGGTCTGATCTTCTCCTGGTGCTTTGTAATTTTTTAATTTATTCAGAGCTTGGTAGACTTCCTTTATTGTGGGGGATTGGTGTTCTCTGGTGATGTTTTTATCAGGGTGTTGGTGTCCAAATGAAGGAGTTCTGTAGGTTCCTCACAATTTAAAAGCTTGTTGAAATGTTTAGCCAGTATTTCTTCATTGTCTTTATTATTATGGGCCAGCTTACCATCTTCATCCTTCATCAGTAGGGTTGGGGGTTCATATTTTTGGAGCTGCTTTCTGAAGGTTTTGTAGTAGTCCCTTGATTGAGTTTTACTGAACTGTTCTTCAATTAACTGCAGGGTGTCCTTATGATGTTGTCTTTTTATTCTTCTTAAGACTTGGGTAGTTTCTTTTCTCTGTTTTACTAGCTTTTCATAGGATATTTCTGTCTTTTGGGACTGATGTAATAGCCGTGCCTGATGTCTTTTCTCCACTGTTTCATCACATTCACTGTTCCACCATTGGTGTTTTTTACGTGGTTTAATTGGAGCTAGGTCTTCTGCAATTTGTTTAAGGTTGTGTACTAAGTCTTCAAGTTTATCTGTGATTTTTATTTTTTCAGTTGCTTTCTGGTAATTTTTGTTGTTGATTAGCTGGGTAGGATCTATTTTTCTTTTAGTTTTAAGGGCTTGCTTTTGTTGTCTCCTCTGGGGAGTGAGTTTAATTTTAATTTTAACTACGTAGTGATCTGAACCTGTGTCTATTCCTCGGAGGACTTTGACCTTATAGATCTCTTTGTGGTGGTATTTGTCCATGCAGACGTGATCCAGTTGCCATTCTCTTTTAGTGTAGTCAGGGTGTTTCCATGTTTTGAGTTTTTGAGGTTTCCTCTTAAAACATGTAGATTTTGAGATTAAATTATGGTTTCTACACAGGTCAACTAGTATCTCTCCATTTTTATTTGTTTTCTTGTATGCTGGCCATTTTCTGATGATGTCCAGTATCTTTTATAAGGTAAGATTTCATACAAGATTGTATACATGCGCACAATGTAAGTTGGGCTGAGGCAGCTGCTGTAGTGCAGAGTACAAACAACATGCACTCGGTCTGGGTTTATAAGAGAGACCCTTTATATACATGATAAGGTTCTTGAACAAGAAGGAACTTTATGCTGATGAAATGGGAGACCCAATTTTGAGGTCAAAATTCGACACAGCCTTCAGAGGCCTAAGTAGGAACAAGGCACCTGGATTTGATGACATACCCTCACAATTACTGACTGCCTTAGGAGAAACCAGCATGGGTGTTATTCTATTCAGTGTGTATGTTACAGGAGAAGTGCCATCCTATCTTAGACAGAATGTTGTTATACCTGTTTTCAAGAAATCAGACGCTGACAAGTGTGAAAACTACTGCAACATTACTTTAGTATGTCTTGCTTGCAAAATTTTAACGCTTATTATCACAGATATTTTCATGTATTCAAGAAATGGTGTTACGAGAAACTTCTATTATGCTCTCAGACTCAAAAGACTCTTACAGACACGAAGTGCGCCTGCGCTATGAGTTGAGTGTATTGTTTCTACATTGGTTGTTCCCCCTCCTGTCCCTTCCCCTTCCCTTCTCAGTCGTAGTCTTGGTGGCTGGTTGTATCCAGCGTTTGGTTCGCATTATAATTTTGTCGCTCGCTAGAGCATCTACTTGGAGGTTTCTTTCGAACCCAAGGCTTCTGGGCTACGAACATCGGAGCGTAAGTCGTGAGTGAATGTTACATGTGTATATTGAGTGAAAGGTTAATGCTTGTGGCCGCAAATGGGTGTGTAATTGGGTTTGAGTTGTACTTGTGTGTGTGCTGTGCTGTGCGGGGTTCGTAGCCCAGGGGCCTATGGCCAGTTAAAGGCCGGTTTCTTTTTCTTTAATGTTAACGTTTAATATTACATTCTAGTACTACTTGTTTTTTCTTTGTATTTCCTGGGGTAATAGATCTTTTGTTCTCTCTTGTATGTATGAGCCCAATAGTAGTGTATTGGTTTACTTTTGAAAGAGTGCTTCAGTTATAATGTTGTAAATATGTTACCAGTGAATAAAGGACGGATGAATTTACAGATGGAACGCTCCCTAACCTCGGTCCACCTAGCTTCCTCTCTGGGCATGTTCCTATTTTCCTAGGCCTTAATGCTAGCACCTTCTTATTATTATTTACAGAAGAATGGAAAGACAAGTTGAAGATGAGTTGGGAGAAGATCAGTTTGGCTTCAGAAGAAATGTAGGAAAATGTGAAGCAATCCTGAATTTATGTCTGATCTTATAGTGACAAATTAAGAAAGACAAGGCATTCATAGATCTAGAAAAGGCATCTGATAATGTTGATTGGACCAAGCTATTTGAGATTCTGAAAGTGATGGGGTTCAGATACCGAGAAAGAAGAATTATCTACAATCTGTACAATACCCAGTCTGTAGTGATAAGAATCAAAGGCTATGGTAAAGCAGCAGCAATCAAGAAAGGAGTGAGGCAAGGCTGCAGTTTGTCCCTCTCCTTTTCAATGTTTACATAAAATAGGCAATGAAGACAATTAAAGAGGAATTTAGAAACGGAATCACGATCCAAGGAGATTGACGGGAGGAATGAAAGGGGTGAGGAACTATAAAATATGATTTTATCGAGTGAAGAAATGGAAGAAGAACATTGGGCATGATAACTGAATGGGAAGGATGAGGAGCTGTAGCATGCGCAAGGGAGCGAATAGCATTCCATAGGCTGGATGCAGAAATGCGATGATTTAGGGAGGAAATAAAAGATTTCCAGGAATCACGTCGTTTGACATTAAAAACTCGTTTGATACGAGCATTGTGTCTTTTCAGCGCTTAAAACTGTTTAAATGAAAGCTTACGCTACATTATCAGGTTGTGACATTCAGTATCCCACCAATGTATCCGTTGGTAAGGACGCAGATATTGAGGAGAGATAAATTTGTAGGGATGGAAGATATGTACGTACTCAGAGAGTATGAATAATCAAGTGTGGGTGGCGGTTACTTGAGATGTTTATGTACAAACGTACAATATGTTTGCTTGTCAAAGTTACGAAATGACGTAATATTGCTTAGATGGGGAAGAGTATGAGATGTCAAGGAGGGTTTACAGATACCATATGTAACACAGATGGGAAAGTGATCACTGGAGTGAGTGTCACAAAGTGTTTATCAGACAACATTGGGGGTCATATGATACCGACAGAGAGATAGGTCCACTGCACTAGGTGGGGCACCAGGTGTGTTGGTGACCCGTTGTTTAAAATTATAAAGTTATGTGATTGGGACTCTCATAATAAGTTTGTGCCTTTAGCAGTATCTCTTTCGCTACCCCAGAACGTATGATGGCAATTGGCATCTCCTAGTATTATAAGAACATAGTCTAACGAATCAATTTGTGCAAAGAATCTAGACCATTGGAAGGCTGTTATCCTCCTCAGTCCGTATGTAGCATATGCTCTACATGTGGTTTTCTTTACTTATAATAATACAAAACAATTTAAAGCAAAAATAATAATAGTACGAAAGTCAACTTTGAGTCCTGATGTAGCATATATGCTACACGTCATAAAACAACTCAGTGAAACATACTACATTCTTTGGTGAATTTTTTAAATTTATTTGAGAAAACTAATCCATCGAATGCAAAAGCAAGCTTGGGACTGAAGAGGTTAAATACACATCTGGCGGAGAATAAAGGTTAATTAAATGTAAATTGTGAAAAACAATACCAAGAACTAAGGTGTTGGGAATATGATTCTGAAAATTAAAGAGGTGGTAGGAAATATACTTATGAATAAAGATCGCTATTCCTGCAGTACCATTAGTATCGAGGTGTTCAACATTAAATCCGGGTATGTGAAAGGATATATCAGCAGAAAACCATGTTTCTTGGATGACGAGAATGTTAGAAAGAGTTTCTTGTATGAGTAATTGTAATTCATATTTTTTTACATATGAGACTCCTAGCTTTCCAATGTAAAACGTGAATGATAAAGAGCAAGTATATGTGTGATTCTTTCCTGTAATTGATAGATCAGAGGGGAGGTGGGCAATTCTCATCCCAAATTCTGTAATAAAAAAGATAATTTGTTGTATTTCTTGTTGTAAATGATTCCTTTGCATCATAAGCTGCTGTTTATGTTGGAAAGTTGGGTTACTTGGACCCGGAGTAGTTAATGGAGTAGCCGTAGAAGGGGTTTGGGAAGTATGTGTCGGAGACGACGTAACGGCACGTCCCGAGGAAATGCTGTCTGGACGCACAAGTGCCATATAACCGGCACGGTCAAAACCTGGTGCCGGTACAGGTTTTACTGTTTTCTGCACCACCTGCGTAAATTTCCGTTTCCTGTGATTTTCCTGAGTAATAGCAGGGGAGGTCTGATCTTGCAGAAGGGTTGGGAAGTCTTGAGGATGTTGGGGAGGGTGGTATACAGGTAAGGAAATTTTTGCCTTGGCCTCTTGAAAAGAAATATGTTCAACACTCATAACTTTTTTGATTTCCTGTTGATATTTGTGTTCTGGGCAGACCGATGCACCGGTTGGATGGGCACCGCTACAGTACACACATTTCTGATGCTGTGATGTACACTGATCAGTTGTGTGCCCCGTTGTACACTTTCCACAACGAACTGCCTGCGGGCGACATTGTTTGAGGGTATGTCCATAGCGTAGACATTTGCGGCATATAACAAGTGATAAGATAAAGGGTTCAACACTGAGTTAAACCTGAAAAAGGGGGACTTGTTGGGGTAACTGCTGTGAATGAAATGTGACTGATAGACCCTGTTGGGACATAATCAATACCATCATTGGTAAACACTCTCTGTTTTATTTAATTTAATGTAATGTGCAGACAAGTACAACATGGTTCAACCCGGAAATTAAATTAAATAATTCTTCACACTGTGGAAGCTTCATTTCTAAGATACTCTCTGTTTTAGTCTTTGGACTGCTTTAACTGGAACTCAAGACGTAAGATACATTTAAAGATAAAAGTTTCATGATGATCCGTACTGAACTGTATCACAATTAAATTGAAATAACAAATAACATAGTTCAACCTATTCAATACAAGTGAATAAGAAATGAGGTGTTACATTCCTATTTAATTATAAGCGGGAGCGGTACCGGTTTCGACCCTAATCTGGGTCATCATCAGCCGAATAAAATGTAAAAACAATGCATAGGTAAATAAGAAAATTAAAGAACGAGTCTTTAACAAAAACAGTTGAAGAAGCATATATAAAATACAATTTAATATAATTGAAGTATGTAACTAGGATCTTGTAGATTCTTTAGAACAGTTGACATGGTGCAAGCTATGCGACGTACCAGTACCTACGACTGTAAACTTGATAGTGTATCATTGGCAGTTATAGCATGAAATAACGTCCTCATATGAAAACGTGTTAAAAGCCTGGAAAAGTACTGCATGTTGAACTATGAACCCCTCAATACCATTAACGAAAGTGAAAACAGAATGTCAGTATCTTAAACTGTTCACGACATATTTGGGGTGGACATCTTATCTGAATAACCCTGCATAATTTGTGAATAACTGTAGATAGGATGTACACCTACTTGGATACTACAGGCGTGCATTATTCGAACTTGAGACGGGGAAGATGTGCTTTGCTACATATGCAACCCTCATTACACATGAGTGGAACGTGTAATCTAAAATGCCCGACTTCGCTCCAATTCTTTCAGCAGGGGTGATGGGCAACACTCTTGAGACCGATTCTCGTGTGCTGCGAGCTGTGCGACGTCCCAGTAACTACGAGTGTAAGCTTGATAGTTATCATCAGCAGTTCTCATATGGTAATGTGTGTGACGATAAATGTTGTCAAAAGCCTAGATAAGCACTGCATGTTGAACTATGAGCTCCTTAATACCATTAACGAAAGTGAAGACAGAATACCAGTATATTAAACTGTTCAAGAGTTATTTCAGGTGGACTTCTTAGCTGAATAACCCATATCATTTGTTAATAACTGTTATTAGGATGTAAACCTACCTGGATGTCTCCCAAACGTTGTCGGCAGGGTAGCTTCTTGTGATTCAGACCGGGCCAGAGGTGTTCTGTGACGATTCCTCTTCAATGATATTATGCGTTTGTAAGTGCTGGATCATCCTAGAAGTATTTCTGCCGACGTATTTTATTTCTTTTGAACAAGCAACACCGCAGACTGTGCTATGTGACATATCTTCAAAATAACCGACATCCATGACTTACGTTGCGTTTCGAACATCATCTTCAAGTTGTCGCGTACAACTAGACACAATTTCACATTGCACCGTCATGTATCGAAATACCTAATTATTACGTGAACACTCGATGACATTGTAAGGAATTATTTCCTTCGTCACCAAAATATCAGTAAACACAAGCAGTGGTCATATATTATTGAATGTGGGGTCTGATAACGATGTACACCTAACTACCGAAAAAACTGGAGAAAACTGAAGCATTTTAGGTTACACATTCCCCTCATGCGTAATGGTGGTTGCACATGCAGCAAGGCGTATCTTGCCTCGTCTCGAGTTCAAATAATGCACGCCTCTAGTATCATGGTACATGTGCCTACAGTAGCCGTCAGTTTCTGTACTTAAACCACTCATTCGTGTATCTACCAGTGCATACAGTGCCAGAATGCGTATCCTTTATAATTATGATATACTGCGTCAAAATAGACCTCTGTAGAAATGAATGCCCTAGTCGCTTGTTGACACATATTTACGAAATGGAGAAGGCCCTTTGTTGGCTATTTGCATACTCGGCACAAACAACATTCAGCTCCGACTACCTGTAGGCCTACGACACGCTGCCCGCCGCACAACGCTCTCGCGATCTCTCGAAATTTCTCGCAAGAAATAGTGCCTGCGCTAGTCTCGAGAAATCTCGAGACCTCATCTCAGACTGCCCATCACTAATGCAGGGCTTATGGAATACGTTTGAGTGCCTTGTGTTGTGATAAGTTGTACATTCAACATGTTTCGTGTGCTTTTTTTCATTACTATTTACATTTTAAATTATTCAGTTTATAATCAGTTATATTTCATTAAACATAACTCTTCTTAACATGGCTAAAAGGCAAAGAAATTATAACTTTAACAGTGAATGGGAGGACCAGTATTGCTTTATTGAAAACAAAGGAAAGTCTGTGTGTTTACTGTGTAATGCTAACGTGTCTGTTCCTAAAAGAAGTAATGTACACCAACATTTTTTGACTAATCACAAAAAATTTGACAGTGAATTTCCTGTTAATTTTGAACTAAGAAAACACAAAGTGAAAGACCTAAAATCTAAATTAGCATTGCAACAATGTGCGTTTAAGAAGCCAGTTCAGCAAACACGTAACGTGACAATAGCTTCTTACAAAGTTTGATACGTCCTAGCTAAAAGGAAAAAAGCTTTCATTGATGGGGAAGTAGTGAAAGAAGCTATGCTAAATGCCGCTGAATCTCTGTTCGAATCTCACAAAGACAAATCTGAATTATATCTTCAATCAAAGGACTTTAGCTGTCTCACCAAACTGTTGCTAGGCGGGTTGAACAAATTTCTAATAATATGGAATCTCATTTACATCAGGATTTGAACTCGTGTGAACATTTTTCACTCCAGTTTGATGAAAGTGCTGAATATGTCTGACATTGCTGAGTTGTGTGTATTTGCTAGAATGGTGTTTAATGATTTTGCAGTAAAGGAAGAATTTGTCAAGCTATTGCCACTTCATGGATGTATCAGGGGAGAAGACATATTTAATGCTTTCATTAAATTCACCAAAGAGAGTAACTTACCACTGTCAAAGCTTGTCGCTATAACAACAGATGGGGCACCGTCTAATGACTGGTAAAAATAATGGATTTCTTTCTCTCTGCGCTAAGGCCACCATAGCTCAATTGGTAGAGCAACCAACGCGAAGAAAAAAAAAAGACTGGTAGAAATAATGGATTTCTTTCTCTCTGCGCTAAGGATGAATCATTTCCAAAATTTCTTTCTTATCATTGTATTATTCACCAAGAAGCTTTATGTGCAAAGGTTTTAAAGTTTGATCATGTCGTGAATTATATAAGATCGTCATCGATTGTTCAGAAATATTTTAAGTATGTCAGATTCGGAGTATGGTGACGTCATCCTTCATGCAGACGTAAGGTGGCTTAGTAGGGGAAAACACTCGAACGGTTTTGCTGCCGGTTGGATGAGATACGAGACTTTATGAAATCATCTCCTGGGAAATATTATCACGAACTTCATGATATATCTTGGCTAATCGAATTAGCATTCTTGGCAGATATCACCTCAAAATTAAATGAGTTAAATCTCAAATTGCAAGGAAAAGATCATATTTCAGGTATGATAAGTATTGTCAATGCATTTGAAAAGAAACTTAAGGTATGGATTGTCCATTTAAATAGAAATTCCCTTTCACATTTTCCAAATTTGAAATTTATGGCAGATAAAGTAAATGGCGGCAAGCGTGATTTTTCATCTCTGGCTAAACATCTTGAAAGTCTTGGGTCCGAATTTGGTAGCAGATTTAGCCAGTTTTCAATGCTTGAACCAGTGATCATGTTTGTCAATAATCCCTTCGCTTCTGTTGACGTTTGTGAGCTTGGAGGGTGTGTGAAATATTCGAAAATTATAATCCTGAAGAATTAGAAATGGAAATTTTAAGCCTTCAGTCAGACCTTTCTTTGAAATTCTCCTACGCAACATGTGGCAATTTCTGGACTCTGGTGGACGGTTAAAAGTATCCCATTACCCGCAGTGTTGCTCTGAAGATGCAATCTTGTTTTGGTTCACCTATCTTTGTGAGGTCGCGTTTTTGACTATGAACATAATAAAAAACAAATACCGATCCTGTCTGACAGACTCACACCTGGATGACGCGTTAAGAGCAGCCTGTTCCAATTACACACCAGACTTTCCTTAACTTACAGTGAGCATGCAGTGCCAGATTTCACATTCATTATGTGAGTAAATATATTTTCATATAATTTTTAATTCTAGATTTATTATTATTATTATTATTATTATATAGTCGTTGTAGTACCGATAACAGTAGTCGAATTAGTGGAATCGCACCTGGCGCCCGCATACCCTTAGTTTTCATGTGAATGTGCTCGCGTAGAAACGAACGTTGGACAGCCCTGGTCTACAGTGTGCATCATAATTGCTAAGTTCGAGTGAAATCGGAATTCTTTTGTATACAACATTTTTAAGGAACGCCGTAATATCACGCAGCAGGCAGTGTGCAGAGAAACAGAATCTGCGATGCCGACAGTTGACGAAAAAGCGTGGCTCATATAATCAGTTCGTAGGCACCGAACAATACGGTATTGTCATTGCCGATGAAACTGCATTGCTTTCTTTTAATGCCGAGCCCAAACGGTCTTATGGTTTTAAAAGGAAAAGTGCCAGCCAGGAAATCGTACAAGGTAGGGGTGTCATTGTACTGTGCTGTAATGCACACGGAAGCGAGAGATTTCTTCCCCTCCTCATGGTAAAGTTCGACAAACCACAATGTTTTAAGGGCATTGGGCACTTTCCAAGAAAGTACAAAGCACCTAAAAATGCAATGGTAGAGTAATCCAAAAAATAATGCATTTGCACAGGAGAACCAGCATAATTTATCCTCGTCTTTGAATCGTGTGATTTTTTTTTCTTTCGTTGCTTGAGGTTATGTTTATCAGTGATTTATCCAAGTGCATTATTTGAACATTGTAAATGTGCACTGTTGGATACATTTCGGAAATAGTTTTTTTCCATGGCATTAATGGGTCTTAGAATACTTTGTGACGTGGCAAGTGTTTACATTTCTGAAGTACGAGAGAAGTGCCATGGTGGGTAATTGTACAAGGATAGATGACAGTATTGTGTTGTCGTGCAGAAGGAAGTGAGAGACTTTCTCCCCTCGTCATTGGAAAGTTCGATTAGCCACAATGTTTCAAAAACATCGGGTACTTTCTGTGCAAGTACAGGACATCTAAAATGCACACAGTGCAATAATCCAATGAATAAAGCACTCGTCCTTGAATCGTGCTTTCCTTTCCTTGTGAAAGGTTATGTTTGTTAGTGAGTTATCCAAGTGCATTATTTCAATACTCTAAATGCACCTTCTTGGCTGCATTTTGGAAAAAAAAATTTTCATGGCATTTGAAAGGTTTAAACTGTGAATCAAGGTTAACTGCATGCAGTACCGGGCCGTAGAATATTTTTTAATGTGACAAGGGTTGGCACTTCTGAATTACGAATTGGTGGTTAATTCAAAATCATGTAATTCGAAGTCCGATTTTTTAGTCCCAACGACTTCGATTTAACAAGGTTTTACTGTATAGCTCGAGATCCTTATTCAAGAAAACTCTGTGGGAGAGGTGGCCGTAAGCTGCACAGGCAGAGGGTATTCTATTTTTCACATCCTTTTATAAGTTGCAGCGTGTAGTTAGAATATTACCAAGGTAGGTGAATTGGTCTACTTTTTCAAGAGGTGTTTCTGCTATGATGCCATTTAGTTCAGGGATGGTAAGCTGTGCCAGTACTTGTCTTACGGATGTTGATGGTCGGACCAAATCATATATAAGCTTCACCAGGCAAATGAATTGATGATCACAAGCAACTAACAAAAAAAGTTCATCTGTGCTAAATTGGAAACACATGAGATTGTGTTGGATTTCAAAAACTGGTGGCCTCTATAATAAATGACCCCTATCTCAACGAAGTGTAAACAAGCAAACAAATGGATGAAAGGTTGTTTTTTGGAATAAGTCTGTATTATTTTCATTATACTTCAGATAACCAGGGAATATGCATTGCTTCCATGCATATCAAGGCAGTTCATTAAAGGAGTACCTTTCCTTATCCTGCCAATAAAAGCAAAATACTACTACCAAAGGCTAAGCTTGAGAACATTACCAAGGTTATCCAGAATGTTCCAGATGAACATGAGGCTTTCTGTGAACAGTTTGGGGAATAGCCTGTGTATGCAAAAACATACATCAAAAGAGAATGACCCAGGAGTGGGTGTGAAATCAGAGGGGATAGTAAACCAGGAAGAACACTAAAATAAATCATATAAACATTATTAGTAATAAACAGTTAAGAATTTGAAATAAAAATGGTATATTTTTATGTTATTTTCAGTTCTTCGATTTCATTTTTTGCTAAAAGGGCATAATTTTAGATTTTGGAATATGATTACTCTTAAGACTTCTTGAAAACTTTTTTGGTGAAGCCATTTTATTTCTTTAACTCTTTCCTGCGGATTGCGTACTAAAGCGTACCGGACTTGCAAGTTGTCTCCCGCAGTTGGCGTAGTAGAGCGTACTAGTGTTTCAAACTGTCTTCCTCTGATATCTGTGGGCCAAACATATAACTTCTTGGCACCAATGAATTCTCTAGGCTTCCTAGATACAAATGACCAGCACAGTTTGCTAATATACCGCCTGTTTGTATAGGTTATCTTAAGGAAAACAGACAGCTGACTGAATGTAAACACATCGTAGCAAGATGGCTGCAGATAGAGAGTTGAATGAAGACGATATTCGTGAAGAATTATATCAGTTTGTTGACGAATGCAGTGATAGTGAGTTCGAAATTTGTAATGACGATAGTGAAAGTGATGTAGAAGCAGTTGCTGCGGAAGATGAACCTGAAGAATCTCAAAATGCATTGGATGGGAAAGGAGATGTTCATTCAGGTACTGTCCCTGCTCAAACTATTAGGCCTATTTGGACAAACAATATTAGTTTCAATCCCCCAGCTAATTTTGTTTCGGACTATGGACCCATGCATAATCTTCCAAATGGTAGCGCTGAATTAGAATATTTTGAGGACATTATTGGTGGGGATTTTTCTCAAAATTAGCTGACACTACAAACTCACATGTGACCTATAAGAGAGAAAGTGGTCCAATAATAGAGAAAGATTTGGACAACACTACACCTGGAGAAATGAAAGCTTTTATAGGTATTCTCATTTATATGAGGAGATACCAGCTACCCAAAAAAGGGATTATTTTTCTTTCAACCTCATTCAGTGTAATTTAGTTAGTAATTGTATGTGTGAAAGGTGGTACGACTTTCTCTGTAAATATCTTCATCTGACGGACCCCAAAAATGAAAAGAAATAGGGAGATTTAGAGTGATTGTCTTCAGAAGGTAAGGCCTATTCTAGACAGGATATCTAAATTTAGAGAAAAGTTAAGACCAGGATGTGAACTTTCCGTTGATGAAGCTATGATTGGCTTCAAGGGGAGACATTTTTTGAAACACTATCTTCCTAAAAAGCCCACTAAATGGGGTCTCAAAGTGTGGGTTTTAGCAGCACCTGGGGACTATGTCTTGGAGGCTACTGTTTACTTGGGAAAGAAGGAATATCGCTACAAGGACTATTTACTTGAGGAACAAGTTGCGCTAAATCTAATGAAAAACTATCTGCAGAAGAATCATCACGTACAAGTTACTTCGATAGTTTTTTCACATCCTTTAGACTTATGACTGAACTCTATATCCTAGGCACTTATGCATGTGGTACTGTGAATTCCAACAGAATGGAATGGCCAGTTGAATTCAAATATTCCAAGAAACTAAAAGTAAAGCAAGGGGAGAGTATAAGTTTGCAGTGTAGAAATGTGTTTGCAACTGTTTGGAAAAACAAGCGAGACATTACCATGTTGTCAACAAACACTGACCCCATGGTACAGTTTGAGGTACAGAGGAAAGTGTGAAAATCCAAGGAAAGGGTACAAGTGAAGTGCAGTGAAATGAAATGGCAGATGGCTTTTAGTGCCGGGAGTGACCGAGGACAAGTTCGGCTCGCCAGGTGCAGGTCTTTTGATTTGATGCCCGTAGGTGACCTGCGCGTCGTGATGAGGATGAAATGATGATGAAGACGACACATATACCCAGCCCCCGTGCCAGAGAAATGAACCAATGATGGTTAAAATTCCCGACCCTGTCGGGAATCGAACCCAGGACCCCTGTGACCAAAGGCCAGCACGCTAACCATTTAGCCATGGAGCAGTGTTCTCTGTCTATACAGAAATATACAAAGTACATGGGAGGGGTTGATCAAGCAGAACAGAAGAGGAGATACTACACAGTTGGTAGGCCTTGTAAGAAGAGGTGGAAGTATGTGTTCGGTTTTGTAATCAATGTCTGCATCATAAATAGCTTTACATTATTTGATGCAACTAACTCTCCATCTAGGACAAAGCATGGGCATACACAGCTGGAATTTAGGAAGCTTCTTATACAGGAAATGATTGGAAATTTTTCTTCACTGAAATGGCGGGGCAGGAAACAGTCCCTTCCCGTGTCATGCCCTTTACCAGCAAAAAACCACACTCTTATCAAGACTGATGGGAGGGTGAAGTCCTGTGTTCTCTGTATGAACAAGAAAAGAAGAGCCCCATCAGGTAGAGCAATTCAGTCTGCCTTTAAGTGCAAGCAATGTGACATTACCTTGTGCCGTGTTGGGTGCTTCTTGATGTTCCACACTGATCTGGGGGTTCCTGTGTGTAATTAGGTAAGCTATTTGTATCATTTTAGTATAGTACAAGGTGATAACTTAAGCGATTTTTACAAAATAAAAAATTTAGTGAAGGTACCCCACAACTGTTCCTACAAGCAAATTATTACTCCTGGTTTCGATAGATAGTCAGTCAAAGAATATCCATGGGAAAGGGTTAATAGTTGTATGTAACCCTCCTGAGATCAAATACATTTTTCTTCTGGTTTAGATGAAAATGTTCGTAATTTTTCCACAAATTTGGTTAAGTGGAAACAGGCTCTTTTGACAATTTAACATTCTTAATGTTCTATTTGGCAAGAGAAATTAGCCCCAACCTCTTACATGACAGTCAAACACATTATCCATCAGGCCTCTTCCACCATGGCAAACACTGTTAATTTTTATCCATAAGTTAAAACTTCATTCCATATACCATACAAATAGTTATAAACACAAGAATTAGGGGCAGTATTAATAAACACGGTCATATTTAAAATAATGAAGTGAAACAGAAACATTGACAGTGTGAACATACATTAAAAAATTGACAATTTTTCTCCCAAAATTTGTTGACTGGAAAAATGACAGATTGATCTGTTAAATAAACAATAGGAAAATATGCCCTTTTCTAATACCTGTATATCCAGTGAGAATATTAACTAATGTTAGCATTAGTAATTTATTCAAAAATATGCACAGTACATGCTCTTGTATGAACAAGCAAATTTATTTGCAGGCCAATTCTCTTGCAGCTTCAGTATCATCTATACATATTGCTTGTGGATTCAGTAAGATTGCTCAAGCCTGCCACAGCCACTCCCTTGCTATTCAGTTAGAACCTGAAGACCAGACTGCTATACAATGTATATAGAGGGGTTCAAAAACATGTACACACACTTCAACGTGAAATTTCTATTACTAGATTTATGTTGATATTCAAGGAATGTCTAACTACTGCAATCACTTCCGGTGCTCCAAATGTCACCATTACCACCCAGACTCTTCTGATTTTGGTGAAGAACTGCACGAATGATAGCTAAAGTGTTTACAGGGATTGCTCTACAAGACCACCTCAATTTCCTCTCATGGTGCAGACAGTGTAACTGATTTTCAACAGTACTGTGATGGTGTCTGCTATTTTATTATAAGACCTTGGGGGGAGCAACTTAGCCTGATCCTGGCCATGAGCGACACCTACTTATCACGCAATAAGCCAAACAGGAATGAGCCAGGTGTGCAAGGCCAATCCTCTCTGCCACCACACCATTATCTCACTGAAGGTCTTCCAATGATGGGAGAAATACCTGGAAAGTGAACTCAGATCATTCGGAATCGAGAACACTCTAAGAGTTTCTCCTTTAGGGAAATATTTGGAAGGGTCGGTTTCTCTATTTACGATGGGCCAGAAGAGCTCAAGTAGTTTGAGTTGAGGGACAGTCCGAGTTGAGAAGTCAGTGCAACGAGGGCAGTTCTGTCTGAAGTGAGCATTCGTTCTGTTCGGTCTGTCACCGAGGAATTTAGTCTTTCGTGTCCAGCTGCTGTGAGTGAACGTGTGTGTCTCTGGTGAAGAATGAGAGAAGTCAGCAAGCAACGAACAGTGAATGACATACAGGATTTGAGGAGACTGTGGTGCATGAACTGTAAACTAAGTGGCTGCACTAGCGTACTACAAAAATAACTGTGGAACTGACTTAGCCTTGTGACAGGAGAGAGAGAGAGAGAGAGTGTGTGTGTGTGCGTGCGCAAACTGGTTCCTTGTTGTTCTGCACCACTATCCCTATTACTTCCTTTAGTTCCTCTTTCAAGTAATCCTTCAATATTCTCTTAATTCCTTGGCTTGAACTTCTAGAAGTTACCTGGGCTGCTCCACCAAGCATGCCTCCTTGACAATTTCCTTTATCTCATCCAGCAGGACCGAGTCCAGGATTTGTTTCCACACCTTCGATGATCAGTAGGACCGCTACAACCGAAGCTGCCATCAATATTGTGGTAAGCCCCATCTGATGTCTGGTCCTGTATTCAGCAGCATGCCTGGCGAGTCCACTTCGATCGTACCAATGACCTATCGCCACAGGTATTGCTGAATAGGGATCCCCATGTCTGAACCTGCTTACTAAAACCATCTTCTGCTTCCGTTGCTGGATTACGCGTTCCTGTGCAGTTTGTAAGCAATTAGCAGCAGTAACTAATAATAAATAACACAGGTAGAAGTTGAAGGGTGTTAAGTCAGAGAAAAGTGAACAAGGGATTCAACCATACCTCTTCATTCTATCCATTGTCCTGGTGGCATTTTACCAAAATATAACCTCTCAAATAATGATGGGAGTGAGTGAGCTTATGCACCACCGCGCCAGAAGTAAAACTGCTCATGCACACAAGGCACATAGAGGGCTGGTAAAATGGTACACGCAGAATATTTTGAGGTATGCAATGCCAGTGAACTACTAAAAAAAGAATGGTAAAAATACCCTCAGTAAATCGACTGCTTTGTCCACATGAATGCAAGGATTTTCTGGAGCCCAGTAAACACAAACATGGTGGGCGAGTACTATTTAATTTAAACTGAACTTCATCAGACAATAAAGTGGTGAATATCTCCATTTCACTTCCTTCAGAATTGTACATGTTATCGACATGGAAATACCACTCCAAACTGGTGTTGTTGTTTGAACATCAAACATGCCTAATCCATTTCATTCGACTCTCCCGATAGACCACAAGAAGGTGTAGAGACTGTAGCCCATTTTAGAGACAACTTAATAATACACTAAATCACATAATACAGTACAAATTTGCATTTAAAAAACTGCTATAAAAATTGTGTATACATTATTTTGGACCTCTCACATGAAATAAATTTCATGTTGAAAGTCCGTACCGACAGTAGATTGATTAAGCATTTAATATTTTTTTTAGAGTGGTCTACCTTATTGGTACAAAAAACAATATATTTATATAATAGAATACAATTAATATCAAGTGAGACATGTTTCGTCCCTTTTTCTTGGTCTTCCTCAGCCACTTATTGAATCAGAACAAATTTCAAAAGCTAGATAAATGATGTACTCTAATACTCATAATAAATGTCCAAATATTTCATACTACTGCAACATGTTTTTTTAAGATAAACAGCAGATTATATAGTCACATCTTTTAGTATATATCTTTTATGTATCTATTGGAATTTGTTCTTATTCAGTAAGTGGCTGAGGAAGTCCAGAAAAAAGGGATGAAACATGTCTCACATGATATTAATTGTATTCTAATATGTAAATATATTGTTTTTGTTACTGATAAGGTGGACCTCTCTCCAAAAATATTTACATGTCTGTAAAAAATATCATTCTAGACAGACACTTCACAGTGTTATGAATTACTTTGCAGTTCAAGCTTCACTTCTGTTCTCTCATCATCATATAAATTATCGGGTATGATAATATCCTCCCCCTTATTCAATTTATTCCCAACAAATTTATCACTAACAATTACACTGCTGTGCTGTACACTGTCAGTATTTGTAATCTGTTTCCATGGCTGGTTGAAAGCTGAGAAGGACCTAGTATCAATCAATCTCACTGCACTAGTTCTAGAAACCACTGTATTTTCCAACATACTAGTTGCAGGAAGAATAAAGCGTTCCTTTGATCTGTTTTTCACACAGGGGAACATTGGAGGCAACTCGGGTTCCCCCACCATCACAGACACCTTTGATGTTACAACAGAAGGCTGTGCTCCTATAGTCTGTGGATGCTGAATTCTTGGCTGGATGGCTATGGGAGCAGGTTGCTGTCTAGGTTCCACTGCAACTGGACTTGATTTCTTCCTGGAAAGGACACCTTTCTTAACCTGTCCTGCGTGGAGAGGAGCAGCAATACCAATATTTCCTTTCATGTTTGGATCAGTGCTACACAAATAAAAAACAGGGACTTTCCTATGTGCTTCTGATACTGAAGAATTACTAGCCAACCCCAGGTTAGTTGGTACACTATTATCAGTTGCGCTCAAATGAGTCAATTTTTTCTGACATTGTGAGCCGAGAGACGAAGTTTTTACAGTAGGATCTGTAACAGTGCCTACAGTCTTACTGTTAGATGATAAAGTTCCATTGTTTACTGTATTAGCAGTTACAAATGTGCTGTCCTCTTTATTATTATCACCACTTGAAGAGCAAGGTCTCCAAGTTACATGGCTAGAAAGACCAGAAAACTGTGAATGAAGAGATAGAATATCGTATCTTAATGATATGATGCTTTTTTCTACTGCAATTCTTTCACGTTCCTCTGAGAGTTTCTCCATTTCCAAAAGTAGCTTAGCTCGTTGCAGGCGAAGAATAACCCCCTCCAATTCCCTGGAATAGAAAGAAAAACAAAGGTAACTAATGAAAAGAATTGACTGGATGTACCAGGTGTACATGTGTTTATTATGGCTATACAACCAACTTTAGCCGTCTGTTTTTTGAGCTGATGAAAGAGCAACTCAAAGTTTGTATTGCATGTAGCAAATTATTGTTTCCTCACCCTGTCACTTGGCAGTGCCATACTTAGTGTTCTAATTACAGATGGTACCTTCAAAGCGCAAAGCTTTCTGCGTTATTTAGCTGTAACAACTTAGGACGACTAAGCCAGTATATTGTACAGGGTCTGGAATAAGATCTGATGGTTTGAGAAATTAAAAAACAAAGATGTACTTAAATATATGTTGATATTTATTCGTTCATAGAGAAGAAATATTGCTGCCATTTAAGGCGACACTCCTGAGATAAACAGATATTTTTACCTAATGCATGGATTTTCACGAAAATTTGTGGGAATGTCACCTATAGTACAGTAGAGATATCACGAACATTTCTTCCATATACAATTAATAGTTTTTCCAAAATAACTTTGAATTTTTTAATTCCATTTCTTTCATGAAATTTAACTAACATGTTAATGAAAATTTGCAATTAGGTTGATGATACTTCTTTAAAAAGCACTACATATCAATTTTTCTGTACATTTGTACATATCAAATAAGAGTTTTGTCTGTACATTGCTCAGAATTTAAAAAGGAAGGTATTTCTGTATCAGTCGTGTCCACCGTAACAAGGAAATGCACTTTTTAATTTTCCGTAATTTCTGTCTGTCTGCATGTATGTATATGTATGTATGTATGTACGTACACGCATCACGAGAAAACGGCTGAAGAGAATTGAATGAAAATCGGTATGCAAAGTTGTGAAATAAGTCACTACAATCTAGGCAATAAACAATTTTATTCACGCTGAGTGAAATGGTAGTTTAGGGGAAGACCTTAAAAGTAATTCTCAAATATTTATGTTATTAGTGATCGTACATTAATGAAAATTGGTAGGCAAAGTTGGGGAATAAGTCGCTACAATCTAGGCTATAAATAATTATATTCACGCTGAGAAGAAGGGTAGTTTAGGGGAAGGCCTCAAATGTAATTCTCAAATATTTGTTATTAGTGGTCCTATCTTAATGAAAATCGGTATGCAAAGTCGGGGAGTAAGTCGATATAATATAGGCCATAAATAATTGTATTCACACTGAGTGAAATGGTAGTTTAGGAGAAGGCCTAAAATTTAATTCTCAAATATTTATGTTATTAGTGGTCGTATCGATAAATACCACATAACTATAAATTTATATAGTATTAAATTTCTGATCATTTATGTCTTATACATTGTTACCATACTGGCTATGATTACAGAGACATTCATGAATTTGGATTTTTCTTACTAAGTCCATATTAGCACGGAGTAATGAGAAAATGGGTAAACAGAATGTAATAAAAATCTGTGTGTACAATCTGAGAATAAGGAAATACAGTCTACGCTATTAATAATTTTATAAGATGCCATAATATCACAGAGTCGAAAGAAAACAATGTGAAGGCCTACAATATAGAAAGCTCATAAAATTGACCAACAATAACATTGCATTGACCATTGTTGTTATGTGCTTTGTCTCTTCTGTTGCCTTCATCTCCGATAGACAGGATTACTGCTGCGTACCGAGTATTTTTAAAAAATGTGCTTTATATCGCACTGACACAGATAGGTCTTATGACAATGATAAGATAGGAAAGGGCTAAGAAGTGGTCTTGGCCTTAATTAAGGTACAGCCCCAGCCAGCATTTGCCTGGTGTGAAAATGGGAAACCACGGAATACCATCTCCAGGGCTGCCGACAATGGGGTTCGAATCCACTATCTCCCGGATGCAAGCTCAGAGCTGCGCGCTCCTAACCACACGGCCAACTCGCCCGGTCATACCGAGTGTAACAACCTGTCTGAATATTGGTGGGAAGTAGCTGGGGAGTTAGATAACTTTCTTCTTTCCTCTGGTTCATAAATTTCCTGATATTACTGGTACGTAACAATGGTTCATCATAGTATTCCAGCTATTCAATCCCTACTCTGAGGCACTGATTGGAATAAGCAGTGTGCATATTTCACGGAATAATGGCAGAAGAGTGTTCACGACTGTCTGCGGCCTGGTCATTCCAGCTCTGGATCTTTGGACTGTTAGATCGGCACCGTAGTACTGTTCATTAAAAGTGAGAAAATGTACATTTTTTTTTATTTGATTGAGTATTTTACATCACAACATTGCTTTTAATCGTTACATTCTTACTGACGCTTTTGTAATGACCTATGTTGACTTCAGTTAGGAAAACCACAAAGTCAGTCTATTGGAGAATCCCGTAGTGAAGCACGGGTACATCAGCTAGTAATTTACATAAGGAGATATATCGTACTAAGGTTTGTGTAATTTTTATGTTCTAAAATTTTTGACTTACAAATCCCTACTACTTGAAAAAATTCTGCAATAAAAAATTCGATATGCAGGTTTCCTAATATAGCTGTGATACATATACCACACAAATTTTGTTACATTTGGCAGAGTATTATGGGAGAAAAATGGGATTTAAGTGTAAAATTACAACTGGCGGGAAAATTAAAGCAAAGTTTAAGTTATGTTCTTCCCTGATTCATTACCTAAAAGTCACCAGAACCATATGTTTTTCCTTTCTTTCCTTTCTCAGCAGCTTCTGAATGAATACTGGTAACTCTGGAAGCTTGTCTCTTCTTTTCCTTCTCCAAAGAATGGAAAATGATTTACCTGCATTTTGTTTTTCACAATGCAACTTTTCCTGAGTCAAAATTATGGGGATTTTAGGTTCTGTCATATCACGATTGTTGGATATAGGTGCAGGACATACATGGCTCGAAGTTGATGTGACACTTTTCTGATGAGAACAATCTGATTCCGATAACATTTCATGACCTTTTATCCCTGGTTTCTTCAATAGGACTCTTGTTCGGTAACAGCTTGATCCCCATCTCTTTCCTATCAAAAGTTCAGCAAATCGTCGCTTAGCTTAGGCTGATTTATGTTTACGCCTATTGTTTATTCCATTGGATACAAGCTATCAATTATTGCAGCACACTATCTTTCAATAATAATAGTATCTTGATACGCAACTACACGAGGTTACTTGTGTGCGTACTTCACAAAAGTCAACAGACTGGCTACTAACACAGAACTCACAAAAAAGATTAAATGTACAAGAATAACAAAACTTACAGTTGTTGGCACTATTGTGGTACCATCAGGAATACCAATACAAGCTTGTTGCTCAATGACAGTCGAGTACTGAAATATTAGACTGTTGTTGTTGTTGTTTGAGTCATCAGTCCATAGACTGGTTTGATGCAGCCCTCCATGCCACCCTATCCTGTGCTAACCTTTTCACTTCTGCGTAACTATTGCATCCTACATCTGCTCTAATCTGCTTGTCATATTCATACCTTGGTCTACCCCTACCGTTCTTACCACCTACACTTCCTTCAAAAACAAACTGAACAAGTCCTGGGTGTCTTAAGATGTGTCCTATCATTCTATCTCTTCTTCTCGTCAAATTTTGCCAAATCGATCTCCTCTCACCAATTCGATTCAGTATCTCTTCATTCATGATTCGATCTATCCATCTAACATTCATCATTCTTCTGTAACACCACATTTCAAAAGCTTCTATTTTCTTTCTTTCTGAGCTAGTTATCATCCATGTTTCACTTCCATACAATGCCACGCTCCACACGAGTCTTCAAAAACATTTTTCTAATTCCGATATCAATGTTTGAAGTGAGCAAATTTCTTTTCTTAAGAAAGCTCTTCCTTGTTTGTGCTAGTCTGCATTTTATGTCCTCCTTACTTCTGCCATCGTTAGTTATTTTACTACCCAAGTAACAATATTAATCTACTTCCTTTAAGACTTCATTTCCTAATCTAATATTTCCTACATCACCTGCCTTCGTTCGACTGCACTCCATTACTTTTGGTTTGGACTTATTTATTTTCATCTTGTACTCCTTACCCAAGACTTCATCCATACCATTCAGCAACTTTGAGATCTTCTGCAGTCTCACATAAATAACAATATCATAGACAAATCTCAAGGTTTTGATTTCTTCTCCTTGGACTGTGATTACCTTTCCAAATTTCTCTTTGATTTCCTTTACTGCCTGTTCTATGTAAACATTGAAAAGGAGAGGGGACAAACTGCAGCCTTGCCTCACTCCTTTCTGGACTGCTGCTTCTTTTTCAAAGCCCTTGATTTTTATCACTGCAGATTGATTTTTATACAGATTGTAGCCTAGATAATTCTTCGTCCTCGGTATCTGATCCCTATCATCTTCAGAATCATAAACAGCTTGGTCCAATGAACATTATCAAATGCCTTTTCTAGATCTACGAATGCCATATACGTGGGCTTGTCCTTCTTGATTCCATCCTCTAAGATCAGACGTAAAGTCAGGATTGCTTCACGTGTTCCTACATTTCTTCTGAAGCCAAACTGATCTTCTCCCAACTCAGCTTCAACTTGTTTTTTCATTCTTCTGTAAATAATACGTGTTAAAATTTTGCAGGCATGAGATACTAAACTGATGGCGCGGTAGTTTTCACACCTGTCAGCACCAGCTTTCTTGGAAATAGGTATAACAACATTCTTCCGAAAATCGGGTGGGACTTCTCCTGTCTCATACATCTTGCACACTAAATGAAATTAACCTTGCCATGCTGGTTTCTCCTAAGGCAGTCAGTAATTCAGAGGGAATGTCATCAATTCCAGGTGCCTTGTTCCTATTGAGGTCACTCACAGCTCTGTCAAACTCTAACCTCAAAATTGGGTCTCCCATTTCATCAGCATCAACAGCCTCTTCATGTTCCACAACCAAATTATCTACATCTTTACCTTGATACAACTGTTGTATATGCTCCTGCCATCTTTCTGCTTTGTCTTCTTTCCCTAGAAGTGGCTTTCCATCTGAACTCTTAATATTCATACACCTAGATTTCCTCTCTCCAAAGGTTTCCTTGATTTTCCTGTATGCAGCATCTACCTTTCCCAGGACCATACAGCCTTCGACATCCTTGCACTTATCCTTCAGCCATTCTTCCTTAGCTATCTTGCACTTTCTATCCACTTGATTCTTTAATCGTCTGTATTCTTTTCTGGCTTCTTCATTTCTAGCACTCTTGTATTTTCGTCGTTCATCAATCAAGTCTAGTATCTCCTGAGTTATCCACTGATTCTTAGTTGATCTTTTCTTCCTTCCTAACATTTCTTCAGCAGCCCTACTGACTTCATTTTTCATGACTCTCCACTCCTTCCTCTATAGTGTTTCCTTCAGCCTTTTCATTTAGTCCTTGTGCAACATGTTCCTTGAAACAATCCCTCACACTCTTTTCTTTCAACTTGTCTAGATCCCATCTCCTTGCATTCTTTCCTTTCTTCAACTTCAGATGGCATTTCATGAACAACAAGTTGTGGTCAGAGTCCACGTCTGCTCCTGGGAAAGTTTTGCAATCCAACACCTGGTTTCTGAATCTCTGCCTAATCATAATGAAGTCTATTTGATACCTTCCAGTGTCTCCAGGTCTCGTCTATGTATACAGCCGTCATTTGTGGTGTTTGAACCAAGTATTGGCAAGGACTAAATTATGATCAGTGCAGAATTCAACCAGCCGACTTCCTCTTTCGTTCCTTTGTCCCAATCCAAATTCTCTTACTGTACTACCTTCTCTTCCTTGGCCTACCACTGCATTCCAGTCTCCCATCACAATTAGATTCTTGTCACCTTTTACATATTGTATTAGATCTTCTATCTCCTCGTATACTCTTTCGATTTCTTCATTCATCCGCTGAACTAGTAGGCATATAGACCTGCACTATTGTGGTGGGCATTGGTTTGGTGTCTATCTTGACGACAATAATTCTTTCACTATGCTGGTCGTAGTAGCTTACCCGCTGCCCTATTTTGTAATTCATTATTAAACCAACTCCTGCATTTCCCCTGTTTGATTTTGTGTTGATAATTCGGTAGTCGCCTGACCAAAAATCTTGTTCTTCCTGCCAACGTACTTCACTTATACCAACTACATCTAACTTTAGCCTATCCATCTCCCTTTTCAGATTCTCTAATCTACCACAATGATTCAAACTTCTAACATTCCACGCTCCGACTCACAGAATGTCAGTATCCATCTTCCTGATGATCGCCCCCTCTCGTGTAGTCCCCACCCGGAGATCCGAATGGGGGACTAGTTAACCTCTGGAATATTTTACCCGGGAGGAAGCCAGCATCAGTACATCATTCATACAGAGAGCTGCATGTCCTCGGGAGTTAGTTACGGCTGTAGTTTCCCGTTGCTTTCAGCCGTGTAGCAGCATCAACACAGCTAAGCCATGTTGAGTATTATTACAAGGACGTATCAGTCAATGATCTAGACTGCCGCCCTTGCAACTACCGAAAGGCTGCTACCCCCCTTTCGTTGAACCATTCGTTAGTCTGGTCTCTCAACAGATACCCATCCGATATGGTGGAACTTGCGGCTCGACTATCTGCATCATTGGACCACGCATTCCTCCCCACCGCGGCAAGGTCACATGGTTCGCAGAGGAGGTATTAGTCTGTACCAGGCTTTATAAATTCATTCAGAAATATGGTAGATCTTAGAGATGGATTCCGCATAAATATATCAGGAGAAGGGGGGCAGGTGGTTGTTGGCCCATCCCATGGGTGCATAACTGCCAAGAACAGGCATATTTGATTGAATGGAAACATGACAATGACATCACTACCTAACAAATCAGTTCAGCAAATGCCACGCCAATTTCTGCTGTGTGCAGACCGACAAACAAAGCATTATTAAAGTGATAAATTGTTTGAATTCAACGGAATAACTTTGTGACAAGAAAGAAGAAACTCGATCCTTTCAATTCCAGTCATAAAATTTGTCTTGCCAAAATATCAATTTTTATCTTTGGAGTGTCGCCTTAATAAAGTAACGAGTTGGCGGGGTAGTGGGATCAATTAACACTAGACTGGTAGCTTCTATACTAAGATTTATTATCCACGCATTAAACTACACACAACTTTTGCTCATAACACACACTTACACAGTTCCCGCGCTCTCTCTGCCTTAGTTTCTCACTTGTTCTCGCGCTACACAGTTTTACATTCACACACAAGGTTCCACGTCGCACGGCTACACGTTCTCTCCTTCGCCGTCAGTCCGCACTGTAGCACGCTAGTCCGATAATCACGGCAGTGCACACGCTTCACTACACTGGCAGTCGCTCACGACTGAACCGCAACATCATCCAACTCAATCTAACTCTCACTAACTCCAGGCAAGACACTCCTCTCTTATA
The DNA here is from genome assembly GCF_040414725.1 of Anabrus simplex. Lineage (NCBI taxonomy): Eukaryota > Metazoa > Arthropoda > Insecta > Orthoptera > Tettigoniidae > Anabrus > Anabrus simplex. Next base: position 139,569,880 of record NC_090265.1, read on the forward strand.
TAGCTGCGCCGACCCTTCTAGAACAGTCTGGATGCTAGATGTATCCACGAACCTCGCGAGATGGAAGACGCCAGATTAATCGTCGAGTAATTTCCATAGTCCTCTGCTGCTGGACCGCGGACGGAAGCGGGAGGGGCTGGCCTAGCACTTAAGTGTTGCTCGTAATTGGCTCGGTTGAAGCGTAAGGGGATGGGCCTATACGGTGACGAGCCCGGCCCATAGCAAGTTGGCATGGTGGACGCTGTAATCGTTACACTGCCCCCTCCTTAAGGCTGCTCGTCCCGAGCTGCTTCACGATACGGTGCCAAGCGATCCAGATGAACAACCATCATCTTCCCTCGGGGAGGCCGCCGGATCCAGTAGACGTCGTTGATTCTGGTGACGATTGTATATGGGCCTTCCCATTGTGGCTGCAGTTTCGGTGACTTCCCTTTCATCCGCACCGGACAGTACAGCCACACTCTGTCACCTTCCTGGAAACCCGCAGATTTCGCGAGCATGTCGTACCAGGCTTTCATCCGGTCGCTGGTTACACTTAGATGATGTCAGGCATAATTGCGGATGTCGTTGAGCTGATCCACATACTCCCATGCATAGTCTGTCGCTGGTTGCTGCTGGTCTGGTGCCGACCCGAACATTAGATCGCATGGCAGGCGGAGCTCCTTTCCAAAGACCATGTTGGCAGGTGTCATGCCCGTTGTCTCATGGGTGGACGTTCGATAGGCCATCAAGAAGAATGCGACCCTCTCGTCCCAGTCCTTCTGGTGCGCCGAAACCACCTTCCTGAGGTGCTCCTCGACGGTTTTCACAAAACGTTCCACCATGCCGACCGAGGGTGGAGAGGCATCGTACGGGTCTTCCGCACTCCTAAGCGTTGCAGAACCTCTTGCATTAGCCTGGACTCAAAGTTTCTGCCTTGGTCGCTATGAAGTTCCCTCGGAACACCGAATCGACAGAAGAAGTTCTTGACCAAGACATCGGCCACTGTCGATGCCTCTTGGTTCGGGACGGCGTAGACCTCCGGCCACCTGAAGTAGTCCATAGCCAGGAGTAGGTAATGGTTCCCGGCGTCAGATTTGGGGAATGGTCCAGCGACATCAATGGCGATCCTTATGAATGGTGCTCCAACGTTGCACTGCATCATTCGGCCCCTACTTCTGGTACATGGTCCCCGGCTCGCCATGCAGGTGTCACACAGCTGGCACATCCTCTCAACATCGTCCCTTAAGTGCACCCAGTAGTAACGCTGCCAGGCATGATCTAGGGTCTTATTTACTCCCAAGTGGCCGGCAGTAGTGCCCAAATCCAACTCAGTCAGCACCTCTTTTCTCATGTTCCTAAGAATTATCAGCTGTGCAATGTGCTTCTTTCCGTCGGTTGATTCCCACGCGTGGGTAAGTACCCTATCACTAACCATGACAGACGACCACTGGGCCCAGTACGCCTTATAGGTTGGACTGCATTCGGCGATGTCTTTCCATTCCGGCCTCTGTCACGACTCTACTTCTCGTATGATCAGCCCGATGTCGTCGGCCTTCAGCTGCTCCTTCCTGAGGGCGTCTCGATCCCATCCTTCAGCAGCGGTGGCCTTCACGGCCCGGACGTCAACGATGCCCGCTTGTTTCTCCACTTTCTGGCAGTGTGTACAGTTCTTAGGGCACGGTCTTCTGGATAGAGCGTTGGCGTTGCAGTGCTTCTTTCCTTGTCGGTGCTCGGTGGTGAAGTCATACTCCTGAAGGCGTTGCATCCAGCGAGCTGTCTGTCCTTCCAGGTTTCTAAAGCTTAGGAGTGAGGTCATTGTGGAGTGGTCGGTGTGCAGGCAGAAAGGCTGCCCATACAGATACTTGTGGAAGTGCTCCAAGGTCTTCATGATGGCCAGCAATTCCCGGCGCATCACACAGTAATTTCTCTCAGCTTTTGACAATGTCTTGCTAAAATAGGCGATCACCTTCTCTTGGCCGTCTTGCGCTCGTGACAGCACCCCACCAATTCCCATATCGCTGGCGTCTGTATCGACGATGAACTTCTCCCCAGGCTTGGGGTATCCGAGGATGGGTGCTGTACACAGTGACTCCTTCAGCTTCCGGAAGGCAGCCTCCGCCTCGCTTGACCATTGGAAAACCTCTCCTCGGTGAGCCGTGTAAGAGGCTTTGAGATGTCTGCGTAGCCAGCTATAAATCTGCGGTAGTACATGCAAAGGCCGAGGAAACTCCTTAGTTCTCGCTTGTCCTTCGGCACCGGCCAGTCCCTGACAGCTTCTAACTTCTCTGGATATGTGGCTACTCCCTCCGATGACACAATGTGGCCTAGGTAGCGCACCTCCTTGTGGAACAGCTGACATTTTCCGGGATTTAACTTTAGGTGAGCCCCAAGTAGCCTCTCAAACACTTTCTGCAGGTTCTCCACGTGCTCACTGAACGTGCGTCCCACAATAATTATGTCGTCCTGATACACGAGACAAGCGTTGTGAATTAGCCCTCTCGGTATGGCCTTCACAAGTTGCTCGAAAGTCGCCGGCACGTTGCAGAGGCCGAAGGGCACCATGGTAAACTGGTAGAGCCCTTGGCCGGTTGAGAACACTGTCTTCTCTTTGTCTTCCGGATGGAGCGCTACTTGCCAGTATCCAGACTTCAGGTCCAAAGTCGAAAACCACTGGGCTCCAAATAACGTGTCCAGGGTGTCATCTATCCAAGGTAACGCGAAACAGTCCTTCTTCGTGACGTCGTTCAACTTTCGGTAATCGACGCAGAAACGGAGTTCACCATTCTTTTTCTTCACCAGGATGACTGGCGAGGACCAAAGGCTGTTCAACTCCTCGATGACTCCCTGCTGCTCCATGTCATCTAGCATCTGGTCGATTTCCACCTTCTTCGCCGGGGTACCCTACGAGGTGGCTGTCGGATTGGAGCGGCATCGCTGGTGTTAATGTGATGGTACACTCTATCCGTCTTTCCGTAGTCACCTGCGGTAGCAGTGAAGATGTCCTGAAACTGATGGATTAGTTTCTTAACCTCCCTGAGCTGTCTTGCCTCTAAATGTTTCCAAGCGTAGGATATAATCTTCCGGAGCTTATCCAATCCTTCGCCTGGTTCCAGGGTCTGTGCGTCTTTGTCGTCCACTGGCATGATGCACATGACTGGTTCACAAATCCCAAGCTCAGTCCCACTGGATACCCTCTGCTCCCGCGATGTCGAATTCAATATTCGTACAGCCGGGACGAGCATCCTGTCCAGGTAGAGTCCTTGATCGGCGGTCGGCGAACCGGGTTCCACGAGCACGCTATCCCCTTGTATGGGTTCCTCTAACCGTGCCATAACCATCATCTTGCTGTTGGCTGGTATCACTTTGTCACTAGCCAACATTAATTGTGTTACTCGAGGTTGCATCCCTGGGCGTCGCAGCATTATCTCTTGTTTGCCGAGCCACAACACAAGTCGTCTCACGTCGGCACTCGCCTCGTATGCCCGTAGCGCGTTTAGGCCCAGGATGATCTCATCCGTGATGGTGGTGACTAAGGCCCAGACTCATAGGCGCTGTTGTCCCAGTGTGAGTTGAAGTAACGCCTCCTTCAAGACAGGGATGGTGTCTCCTGAGGCCGTTCGCAGCGCGCAAGGGCGGTTGGGTTCCCTCTCTGGCTGTACCTCAGCGATGTCCAGCCTGGCGATGGTCAATGCCGCCCCCATGTCTATCGTGACCCGGCACGGCCTGTCTCCGAGCCACCGTCGGCGATTAAGCTGTTGTCGCTCCGCTCGGTGACCACATTTAGCATGAAACGAGGGGATGGTAGTTACAGTGTCAGTAAGCCCCTCTCCTTGTCGGCCCTTACTTGTTTTACTGATCAGGGGCTGCCTCCATACGGCAGTTCCTCCGCAGGTGGCCATGCTCGCTGCAATTCCAACAGGTGACCTCGGTGCACCGGCGTCTCGGCGTGCATCGTTTTCCTGCAATGGCGCGGGTCTCCGGCATGTCCTCGCTTCTCACGGCTCGTATTCCTGGTGACGGTGCCTCTGTTCCCGTCACTGCCTCCATCCTCCGGGCTAACGTCAATGAGCTCCCCAATGAGCATCAGCTTTTGACGGATCTCAGCGTCGTGGAGCCCATCAATGAATGTATAGGCTGCTTCCCGCTGAATGTGGTCCTGAGGCAGCCCATCCAGAGCCTTGTGGGCTAGCTGATCCACATCTTGCGCGAATTCTTGCAACGTCTCATTTGCGCGCTGGGTCCTCTTCCTCAGCTGGTCTCGGAAGGCTGGTGGTCACCATATCGGTTTTTGACCGCTCTAACAATCTCGTCGTAAGTGGCACCCGGCTGAAGGCTGTGTAGTACTTCCGCTGCTGGTCCTTGTAGTCCAGCGATTAGGTACATGGCCCTTTCCTCCGATGTTCAACCGCTGTGCCCGCACACGGTCTCGAATTGGGCCCGGAAGGTCCGCGAAGATGTTGTCCCATCGAAATGCAGGGGTTTTACCTTCCTGGCACTGGAGTCACTGTAGGTGGCCCTACCACGAGTCTCCATGGCTGTCACTTGTACGCAGGGCAACTTCTTCTTTCAGGTCTCGAACCCCTGACTCCACAACCTGCGGTATTTCTTTGATCTGTTTTTCAACCAATTCCTGTACGTCCTGCATAATATCACACTAATTTTCTTTCGAGAGAGCACATTTCCTGTTCTAATTTACCTTGTCCAACCTTAAGTTCATTTAATTCCAGTTTCAGTACATCTTCATTTCGTCCTGTTTGGATGAGATTTCGGTGAACTTATTGAGGAGAGCCTGAAACTGTTCGCTATCCATTTTACGATTCACTAGAAATTCCTAGTTACGAAATTACTGCTACCAGTCGATCCCGATTCTGACACCAGTTGTAATGAGTTGGCGGGGTAGTAGGATCAATGAACACTAGACTGGTAGCTTCTATACTAAGATTTATTATCTACGCACTAAACTACACACAACTTTTGCTCATAACACACACTTACACTGTTCGCACCCTCTCTCTCCCTTAGTTTCTCACTTGTTCTCGCGCTACACAGTTTTACATTCACACACAAGGTCCCACGTTGCACGGCTACATGTTCTCTCCTTCGTCGTCAGTCCGCACTGTAGCACGCTAGTCCGATAATCATGGCAGTGCACACACTTCACTACACTGGCAGTCGCTTACAACTGAACCACACCATCTTCTAACTCAATCTAACTCTCACTAACTCCAGGCAAGTTACTCCTCTCTTATATAGCTGTGCCAACCCCTCTAGAACAATCTGGATGCTAGATGTATCCAGGAACCCCGCGAGATGGAAGACTCCAGATTAATCATCAAGTAATTTCCATAGTCCTCTGCTGCTGGACCGCGGACGGAAGTGGGAGGGGCCGGTCTAGCACTTAAGTATTGCTCGTGATTGGCGCAGTTGAAAGCATAAGGGGGTGGGCCTATACGGTGACGAGCCCGGCCCATAGCAAGTTGGCATGGCGGACGCTATAACCATTACAATAATGACCAGGAAGAAATGTCTTGGAACAATACTTAGGTTTTGATAATATCCTCCAAATTATGTCCACTGTATCTCGTGCACTCCTTGAGCCACCTTCTGAAGTTCCCCATAGCACGCTGTGCCATATCTTTAGGTATCGGCGAAATTTCATCACGAATTGCTTCCTTGAGATCATTTGCTGTGCGGGATTTGGCCTTGTAAACTTTTTCTTAAGGTACACCCAAAGAAAATAATCACACGCAACTTCACTACGGCGGGAAATGACACATTCAGGCATATGGCTTAAAACTGCCACTGAAGTTCTAGTTCTGTATGCTGTTGCATCATCTTGCTGGAACCAAAGTTGTCCTGTATCAACATGGCATTTGTGTAGTTTCGGTGCCAGAAAGTTGCTAAACTTTACAATGTAGCGATCCAAATTCACTGGAACAGCACGACTGTCCTATTATTCAATTATTCCAAAGCTGCTTCTCAACAACACCACACAGTTACATGTTCACTGTAAAGGGGACGCTCAAGAAGGATGTGTGGATTCGTGTTCGAACAGTATCGAAAGCGCTACTTATACCCATAATCGGAGAGGTGGAAGTGTGCCTCATCAGTGATCATTCCAGCATTTTTCACTGAGAAAGCTCTTCGATTTTTGTAATCATGAGGCCTCAACTTCTGCCCAGCCACCAACTTGTTCGGGTGGAACTTAAAATATTTATGCAGGATTCTCCTTACCGACCATTCAGAAAGACTCAGAACAATGGCATAATGGGGTGACGAACATTCAAGGCTGTTCTGAAATGCTTGTCCCACTGCTGGATGATCTCAGGCCTTCTTGTTGATTTCTGTTTAGATGCTGGTGCAGTTGTTCTGAAAGTGTTAACCCACAGCAATATCATGTTGCGACTAGGAACTTGGCCATGTCGACGCACACTGAAATGTTGCCAGAATCTTTGCTGCTTAATAATTACAGATTCATCTGCTTAAAAAATGTCTCCACAGCGTTCCACAGCTCCATCATGAATAGAACGGCATGGAAAGTGTAGTTCATCCTCTCTTCTCCTACCTGCGTGCGCCTTTCCTAACCAACGTTATAGCCAGTCTAAAAACATCCATATTTTGGTTGGATCCTGTATACATTGTTCATTATTCTATTTTTAAGCCATGTAGATACAATAAATATATAAATAAATCAATAAATAAATAAAACAAATAAATATGTCACGTAATCATGGGAAATTTAAGGTGTGTGTTACGAGGAGGAAGCTTGTGTAATACAGTGCAAGATAATGACTGCACGAGTCAACATGCTTAGATGCAAAGGTAGCCTGAATGGAAGGAACAACTAAACAAGTCAAAAGATGTGACATACATTTTCTCCTGTTTCAACTTCTCCTTCTGAAGCTTCATTTTCATCTCCTTCAGTTTAACTTTCACTTCTCGTTCCTTCTTTGATGCTTCACTTGGTTTATTTTTCTTTCTTTTTCGTTTTGTTGATACATCATTCTCTGGTGAATCAGAATTCTTCTTCCTCTTCTTAACAGGAAATCTGAAACATGCAGCATGATATAAATACAATGAATGGCCATGTCTTCTAAATATCTGAGAGGCATAATGGTACAATGCTAACCAATTTTCTATACCATAAAATGAGATTATTCTGATCAGGTGGTGTAAACTTGATCATTTATGTACTTTTCAACAATAGGAAATGTTGGCATGGCAACATAACAGTCCTGTACCTGATCACTGGTTTGAGTTCTAGATGAACTGTCCAATAACACTGACGTGCGAATTCAAACTTTCCGACCATTGCATGAAGTTTACATAGTGATCTTTTATATTTCAGGCATGATGATTCTGGAACTGAAGTCAGTTTTTTCCTATAACATCAGGTTTTTGTGCAAATTCAAAGTGAAAATTTGATAAATATGCAGCATGCGCACATGCAAGATTACTATTATCACATGTAAAGAATGCTTCTTTCTTATTATTTTTACCCATCTGAACACTCCTATCTTACACTGGTATACTTATGAATATATGTAGGTCGAGTCATAAGTCATGGCAACTATTTTTTTCCTCGCAAACAGGAGACAACACGGAAAATCTAAGATATGCATTTGGAAACATATGGTATGTACTTGCGTATGATGCCACTAGATGGTGTATGTAAACAACAGTGTGGGTCTAAGCATGCCCCCAAGTTCAGTGTGTGAGTGAGAGCATCACAAAATGGAAGTCAACAAGCAGGAGCAATGATCGTATATTAAAATAGCAGTTCTCCGTGCCAGAAATGCATGCCAATGCCATGCAGAGCTGCGGGAAGCATTAGATGTGAATGCCATGTCCTATAGAACAGTGGTGAGGTGGGTGGAGACGTTCAAACGGGGTAGAGTATCAAGTGCGCCTGCCCCACCCCTGGCAACGCACAGTAGAAACCCTGGGTGATTATTTCGAAGGCCTGTAACCAGTGGAGACCTGTCCTTTGTACGTAGTCTTGTGTATTTGCTGTCTACACCATAATAAAACAATGTTTACCAATGGCCTGTGTTCTGTCGCTTTCCTACGAGAATCTCCTGAAGTCAGAATTTGCCTTCAGGCACTATGCATAAGTACATGCCCTATATTTCCAAATGCATATCTTAGATTTTGCGTGTTGTCTCCTGTTTGCGAGAAAAAAGACTCGACCCTCATAATATGAAGATATGTAGTGTATTGTGTTTACAGATCTGTAGAAAAACACAGCCAAATCAACCAAAATTTACCACGCATTAAGCCTCCTAACGTACTGAGAATGGTAAGTCTACGGTTTCAATTTTATAATGTCCTACCTTAGTATAAGAAATGTCTTCGCCTTGCTTTTCGTGTGTGAGTAGTAGTTGGACCTTCCCTCTTTAGTAACCAGCAGTAATCTGCCAGCATGTTTTTGTTCTATTTCCCTTGATATCTGCATTCCATTTCCTGTACATCCTGATGGAATCTTTCTCCTTGCTCTTCGCTCAGCATTCCTCGGTTCTCAGAGAAATAGTCCAGATGTGAATGTAACATATGCACTTTAAAGTCATTTTGCAGCCTAAATCTTGGAAAGAAACAATCTATCCACCATTTGTTTGTAGTCTGAATCCTTTGTGTTTCCAAGGAAGATTTTGACCACACTCCGGAATGCTGTCCAAGCCGATCGCTCTGCAGCGCACATAACGTCTTCAAAATTAGCATCAGAAAGAAGTTTTCTGATATCTGGACCTGTGAAAATACCCTCCTTGATTTTGGAATTACTGATGCCTGGAAATTGATGGCACACAGGTACTGAAAGCATTCTCCTTAATTGTTTAGGGCCTTAACGAATTGCTTCATAAGCCCTAGTTTGATATAAAGCGGAGGTAACAGTATTGTGCTCTTGTGAACAAGAGTTTGTTTTATGTTTTTCGACCCTACAATCCATTGTCTATGTGGTCATTCTTTTTGAGTCCAGCGATGTAACCTTGCTCGACTGTCCCACTCACACAGAAACCTAACAGAATACCTCTCACTTTGAAATCACCACACACTTGCCACTCGTGTTCCTGGTACTTCAGTTTACACAACAGCATTTTGAGATTTCCGCATGTTTCTTGCATAATAACTGAATGAGCAAAGCGAATAGATGCAAGTTTGTTTTCATTATGAAGAAGAACGCACTTCAAACTACGCTTGGAGGCGTCGATGAAAAGTCTCCAGTCAATAGGGTCATAGTGTGGTGCTCCTAGTTTTAAGATAACCTCCAGACTGTTCTTGCAGTAAACCAAAGCTCCCTCTTCAGAAAAAAAGGGTGTAAATTTTTGTTTGCGATGTCTGTACCAATAGTACGTCGTCCCTGCTGCCAACATGTTCCTTTCACAAAGTCTCAACCCAAGTAACTCGGCAGATTCCTTTGTAAGGCCAAGATCTCGAACGAAGTCATTTAATGCACTTCGCCCGAACAAGTTCTTTTTCAACACATTCAGGGGAGAAATCATAGAGTTAGTGCCCACCATTTCTGCATCAGATTCAGAAGAGGGACAACCCTGTAAATGTTCTGGATGCTGTGGTACTGGTGTACCAGGGCCATGAGGAACAGGTAAAACTGCAGATCGAATACTGCTTGGATACATGTTACCTTTGTTGCTGCTGTTAAATCCCTTCACATTCACAGAACAGAAGTAGCAGTGAGTACTGGTCTGGGGGGGTCTCGCCACACCACTGGAATACCGAATGGCAACGCAGTTCGCTTACCGTTCACCAATTGCCGTAACTGCTCTATACAGGTTCTAGAAGCCTTATGTGGTGCCCACGGCTTGTCTTGGTCTCCAAGTTTCAAACTAAAGTAGGCACTGTAGGTCTTTCTCACGAACTCCGTTATATTGCTCCACTGTCTCATTGGTACGAAACTTCCACATGCATAGCAGAATGTATCTGGATTGTTCTTGCAGCCACGAGATGGCATGTTGATATATGTTCAATAAAAATATTAACACAGTGTGACACTCACATCTAGAAAGCTTATGAAGACAAAAATCTTTTTTCACTAGCAAGCGAAACACAACTCAGACTGTCGCGAACGAAGCACAACGAGAGAATGACGCCACTCAGCCAAAACCGCATGTTGCCGGCTTTGCTGTACATTGCAAGTTGTAAATCTCATTATAAAGCCGTATTGGAATTCGGAATAAGAAATTGTTACAAAAATAAAAACCACCTTTCCAAAATATAGTAATCCTTCATATTTAGATAAAACCATTAACAGATGTTAGAATTAGGACATGTTTCACTCATGCTTTGTGAGCATCATCAGCCAAAATAACCGAATTCAAGGTAGGTCAGGGCCTGATCCAAGTACATATAATGTAAAAAACATCTAATAATACAACAATAAAACTGATTACAACAATTTAAAAATGATCAGTTAGAATACCTATAATATGTCTATTAAAACATTTAGTGACCATTAAAATAGCTTGAAGTGTAGGTGAATGATATGAAATGTTAAAGATACGCCTTGACAGAAGGCTGCTTCAGCTGTAGCTCTTCCAAGGTCACAGTAGAAATGGATTTTGACAACAGCAAGAATATGGGGAAGCTCTTTTATTAATAGCAAAATGGCAATCAGCTTGAAGGTTCCTGAACTAACCCAATTCAAAATACATTTTGTAAATTCAAAAACAAATAGCAGCCACCTTGGAGGGAGTGAATGAAGTGAACACTTAACAATATTCAGAACAGTGTCAATGAAAAGTCATACATTTTGTCAAAAACTTTTTACTAGAAGACAAGCGGAATATTTTAGTGAAAAAGTGCTGGAAACTTCTTAACAACAACTGTTCAAGTGAATAGAAATAGTTTTTTAAAATAGGCTAACTATAAGTAAATCCATTTCCATCTCATTTCACTAACCCATTTAACCACCACATTGTTTTTAATTCATTTTAATTTAATTTATATTTATATAGTATTTAAGAAGAACAAGGTACCTGATTATGATGTACTTAAAAAGATAAAAACTTAGTGAATCACCTAAACAATGTAAACAGCAGAAAATGTTCTAAAAAAGAACTAAACATGTACTGTGTGTAATTAATTAATTTGCTAAAATGCAAATATAAGTATCAAAAAAGTGGAAGATTTTTATTGTTATTACGTCTTTGTAAATAGGATTTGATATGGAAAATGAAGCTGAAATCTTGCAATATTGGTATTAACGATATCAAACATTGCATTTATTCAGTAAAGTTACCCGTGATAGTCATTTACTGTACCAACCACCTCACCCTTTCCTCAAGTTAACCAAACTGAAACATGCCCCTCCTCATGATGTTGAACCTGTAGCATATATTTTGATTTTTAAGACATATTATCAATCCAAATAACATAGTTTTATCCAAAACGACAGTCAAGAGAAGAAATACCATCAGTTAGTGTGTCATACTGATTTTTAGAACTACATATTTGCCTTAAAAGGTGGACTTTCATTAATTGTATTTTAAAGTTTTCAATTCATGATTTATTTCAATTTTAACTATTAATGATTTTACGTATAAAGTGCCATTAATTCAAAGGAGCATTCCTTTTATATAATAGAAAAAAGTTTCACTGAGAATGGGTGTAAATTGAAAGAGTGATGACTTTTTTTTTTTTTCTAGAGAGTTGCAAATCGGACAAAAAGTGGGTGGCACTCTTGTATAGTACCTAACAAATATGCCCAGCACTGAGAAGTTAAAATGGTGCAGCATGAACATGACATGAAGTCCAGTTGTAACACAGATTAAAATGTTATATGCGTAGAATTGCCCAAATATTAAACAACGAGTGGCTATGCAAATAAAATTGTAAATACAGTAAAACCTTGTTAATTCGAAGTCGTTGGAACTCAAAAATCAGACTTCGAATTACGTGATTTCGAATTAACCGCCAATTCGCAATTCAGAAGTGCCAACCATTGCCGCGTTACTAAATATTCTAAGGCCCGTTACTGCATGCAGTTAACCTTGATTCACAGTTTATACCTTTCAAATGCCATGAAAAAAGAACTATTTCCAAAATGTATCCAAGAAGGTGCATTTACAGTATTCAAATAACGCATAACCTCGCACAAAAAAAAAAAAAAAACAACAAAAAAAACAAGTGCTTTATTAATTGGATTACTATACTGTATGCATTTCAGATGCCTTGTATTTACACAGAAAGTACCCAATGCCCTTAAAATTGAACTTTCCTATGACTCTATCCTTGTACGATTTCCCGCCATGGCACTTCTCTCGTACTTCAGAAATGTAAACATTTGCCGCGTCACAAAGTATTCTAAGACCCATTAATACATGCAATCACCTCGATTCACAGTTTAAACTTTCAAATGCCATGGAAAAAACTATTTCCGAAATGTATCCAACAAGGTGCATTTACAATGTTCAAATAATGCACTTGGATAAATCACTGACAAACATAACCTCACGCAACAAAAGAAAAAAAATCACACAATTCAAAGACGAGAATAAATTATGCCGGTTCCCCTGTGCAAATGCATTATCTTTTTGGATTTCTGTACTGTTTGCATTTTTAGATGCTTTGTACTGGCATGGAAAGTGCCCGACGCCCTTAAAACATTGTAGCTTATCAAACTTTCCTATGACGAGGGGATAAAGTATCTCGCGCCCATGTGCATTGCAACGCACTACTATGACCCCCATCCCTCACCCTTGTATGATTTCCCGGCTGGCAATTTTTCCTTTAAAACCATAAGACCGTTTGGGCTCACATTAAAATAAAGCAATGCAGTTTTACCAGCAATGACAATATTGTTCGGTGCCTACGAATTTATTATATGAGCCACGTTTTTCGTCAACTGTCGGCATCGCCAGTGTTCACGGATTCTGTTTTCCCGCACACTGCCTGTTGCATGATATTACGGCGTTCCTTAAAAGGTTGAATACAAAAGAATTCCGATTTCATTCAAAGTGAGTGTAAGTGCGGAAAGCTACCCCTCCACGTTCCGGAACGTGCGTTCTATTATGAAGCGGAGCGGATAAATTTCGAGTTGAAATTACTCTGTAACATACTATTGTTTTAAAATGTAAAGGCAGTTTCGAATTAAAAGTCTGAATTTTGGTAATGGGGCCGACACTGTACTTCGAATTACGAATTATCCGTATTTCGAATTAAACAATTGAAATAACATGCAAAACTGTATCACATGTTTCCAGGAACGAGAGCTTCTTCGAATTAGGCGGGATTTTGAATTAACCGATTTCGAATTATCGAGGTCCCATAAGACATAAGAGGACGAAACATGTATCACGAATATACTCTAATGTAGTCTTTTCAATAAAGCCAATTATAGTATTGTAAAGGTGGAATTATAATTTAAATTTTCACAAGTTGATAACCAATTAAGGTTAAAAATCCCCGACCTGGCTGGGAATCGAACTCGGGGCCTCCCTGGACCAAAGGCCAGCATGTTGATCATGGAGCTAGACATCAATAGTGGTAATTGCAGTATACTGCTCTCATCTCAATATGGATACTGGATGAGACAACATAAAATATATCTGCCACAACCTAACGATGAACTTGTAAAACTTAAGGTTTTTTTTAAATTGCTGACTACTTATATTGTGGCTGAGAGTAATATCCATACAACCGTTTTACTTCACCACTGCAAAATGTTTGTGTGTTGGTATTCTATCAACACCAGTTTGACTTTCAGATAAGTACTCTTTCAGAACGAGTTCTCGTCTTCCCGAGCAGTCTCCACCCCGTTTACTCCAGCACATCTTTTAATATCATTTTGCCAACAGAGGTGGAGGGCATCCTACAATCCTCAAAAATGTTTTGTACACCAGCATAGAAGCCACTTGGGTCCATTTCTTCTGAGTTTCTGGCCACATGCCCACCTCCATTTCAGCATTACCACCTGCTTGATAGCTTCCATCGCTCTTGTCCTGCTTCTTAGGGCTTTGCTTCTCGCACAGTCCTTTAAGCTGATACCCAACATTGTCCTTTCCACAGCTCTTTGGTTGACACAGTTTCTTAGCACTGTTATCAGACAGCGTGATTGTTTCAAAACCGTAATTTTACCAATATATTTTCTGTGCTCCAATCACTGTTAATTGTGACCTGAATAGCCACATTTTCAAACATGTTTCTGACAAGCTTTGTGTAAATGGTGTCTATTTCTGCCAGGTCCACTGCCATCTCAACTGAATTGTGTGGTTTCTGGTAGCCGACATAAGCTAGACGTAGTGGGATGTTGTACTCTGTGCTCTTTTCAATAAGCATCCAGACACTCTGGAGGTCGTCGGTGGTACCAAATCCTTTTCTACATCCAGTCTGTTCTACTGGCTGATAGAAGTCAAATGTGTTCATCAAACGTTTGGTGGTGATTTTCGTCAGCAGTTTATAGATAATACTGAGAAGACTGATAAGGCGGCAGTTGTCTATGTAGACAGGATCAAATTTTCTGAAGAGAAAAATGACTTCCGCATTTTGCCAATTTTCAGAGATGTTACCCTCTTCAAGACATTTGTTGAGCAGCACACAGAGTGCATTTTCAAGCGGTGGACCACTTCCTTTCAGCATTTCAGCAGCTACCCAATCCTTTCAAAGATACTTTCGGTTTTACAGTTCTTTCAGTATAGCCTTCAGTTCACACCATGTTAAATAGGAATGTCTTCTGAGTCAGTATTTCCGACTTATTTGCTTCATGTGCGTAGCTGGTGAGGTGAAAGTCACTCGCTTGTTGAGCAGGTCTTTGTAGAATTTATGGATTATCGATTTCTTCTTTAAATAATAAAACTTTAAAGCTTTTCAGTCTATCAAAAACAATTATAACACATATAGCACTGTAACATACCTGTAAAATAACACACACACTAATAAATAAAGAATTACTTATTTTGTTCTGCAAGAACATCCTCAGATTCTATCAAATCACCTTAAATCATACATATGTGAGGAGTGTCTGCTCAAAAGGTGTTATTTCCATCTTACGACAGTTGTTGGAAAAGCAGAAGAAACGTAAAATAAAAGGCACATGGAACGTATCCATGATCAGGTTTGGTATTACTTTTAAAGAATTACATCTTCCTGGTCTGGATTGCTCATAGCAATCCATAATATTCAACTACTGTAATGCAGTGGACAAAATATTGATTTGGTTTTTGGAAGGGGAAATAGCACCTTTTGAACAGACACTCATATATATACAATATTGTTTACGCTGCTTGAACTTTTCAATGAATTTATGAATTGGTGATGTGAAAAAGTGAAACAAATTATGATTTTTGTTGTCCTCTACTGTCACCTTGATAATTTTCAGAAAGTTTTCTGTACTCCGCCTAAGTTGCTGACTGACTGTTCACTTCAGCAACTACATTTGGACTGAAGCTAGTTCCCTTGCTCTGGTCATGGTTGCTGTGTAGGGGTTTGAGGGGGAAAGCTGTAGGCAATAACCCTGTTCAGTGGCAAGGGCAGGGGTTGAGGAGAGTACTATGGGAATGACTCTTCAATGGAGAGGTGAGGGGGAAGTGCTGCTTTGTCATCTTATAATTTATTCTTGTGTATTAGGGAGTAAATGCAAGATAATGATTTTGATGAAAAAAGAGTGCAGAATTAAATTAATGAGTATCCTGTAAGACATTATTTTTTAATGATAAATAATAACCTACTAAAACATCTTGAATTCTGAGAACGCTGCCTAAATTCAGAAATTTTTTTTGCTATTTGCTTGCACCGACACAGATAGGTCTTATGGCGACGATGGGACAGGGAAGTGGCCTTAAGGTACAGACCCAGCATTTGCCTGGTGTGAAAATGGGAAACCACAGAAAACCATCTTCAGCGCTGCCAACAGTGGGGTTCGAACCTACTATCTCCCGAATACTGGATACTGGCCACACTTAAGCGACTGCAGCTATCGAGCTTGGTAATTCGGAAATTGAGTACAGATAAGAATATGTGATGAAACCATGTCACCCCACCACCGCAGGAACCTAGAGGGCAGCAGCTCCCAGTGAATGGCCACGAGGGTGAAAAAAAAAAAAAAAAAAAAGCCATGCCAAGCCAATCCCAGACAATGAGTGACCTCGCCACACGTGTAATATGTTTGTCCATGCCATAAAATTTATCTTATTTAATGATGTGTTAATGTAGTTGAGAAGAGTAGTGATCCTCACATTGGTGACCCTGACGAGATCTGACATTATGTGGTACAGTTTTCCACCATAAAGTTAATACTTTTTACATGCTATGGAGCAATTATAACAGCAACTACAGCACGTATAAGAGCAAAATCGCAACCTTAAACAGCAACTTTACAGGTTAGTACTGGAGTTAAGTTACCCATTTTCTAGCCAGACAAACTGACACTGGTTTGCTGTCTATTAAAGAAATTGTTTAAAATAGTTTATGTTGGGTCCACCTTGTCAATACACTTTAATGATTGAAATTATTTATTTCATCACACATGTTTCAGGAAAAATATTCATTCCCTCTATCAGTGATTGCATGACGAATATAAGAACCAAGTGTGATGACTCATCGAGTTCAGGCGCGCCCCGCCAGGCAGCGCTAGAATTTGGTAGCTCCACAATACCTATCAGCTGGTCTTAGGAATGGTGACACAGGAAACGTATTACTCCGTAACTAATAAGTATATACACTGTCTTTTATTAAAAAAAATGAGAGATTACAATTAACATACCACGGCAGAGAACAATGGAAAAATATCATACACGGAAATAAGAGCTACGACTTTCATCACATGTTGCGAAAAGCACAAGTTACTCGAGTGTACAAATGACAAAACTCCCAGCATATTAAAAAAACACCCATGAGCTATTTAATACTCTACTTACCATCTCAGTTTGTCGGTTACTGGACTTTCGAAAGCTTGCGTGAAGATTTGGCGGATGTTCGAGATTGTAAATCTCGCCGGATTTCTTTCACTCTGAAGAAAAATCGGCACTTCAGATAATGATAAACAAGGCTGGGGATTATATCCATAACATGTTGAAGACAACAGCCAGCACCTGAAGGATCAACTGAAATTTTATCTATAGAATCGATAAAATCAAAAAATATTTCGCTCCACGTCGATTTTGAGTTCAGTTTTTCACTAAATACTTTCTCGGCCTGGAAAAGAATGTCACATATACTTTTCGAAGGGCGCGTTAAAAACACTTCATTGTTGCTTGAACCGTAGTCTTTTATTTCGGAGAGAACTGAAAATGTACTATGATTATTATCACGTAGAGAATGGGCACAGGGCGAACACTTAATAAAGAGTGCTTAACAACGTACCCAGCCAAATGGTACACTAAACACTTCTCAATCAAAGAGTTTCGAACTGTGTATTTCTAACCTGTTTCTCCAATAAATTAATTCTCGATTTTGCTGAGTTTAGACTAGATCTAGCTCGAATTAAATTTCGATTAGCATTTTTAGGCGCCTTTTGAGCGATAATATTGTTTTTTGGCATCAGAAAGCACACTAGAATAACCCAAATTTTGATCAACATTAGACTGACCTTTTAATTCTCTATTTGCTGCTACACTCCCGTCTTTCTTCTTGTCCTAGTGGTGTCTAGATTCTTTTTTCCTGTTGGGAGTTTCACGGGACTTAATCTCACTTGAAAGGTATTTCGGCAAATTAGGGAAAATGTGAGGCACTGCTCCTGGACGTAATTTCCATCTCTCATGAGGCATAACCACTTTTTCACCATTCACTATAAAGTTATCTGATTTTACTCTCAAATCATCAGAGAAATGAACTTGACAAATTCTACTATTACGCGTTAACACAGTATCCTTTCGTAGAAAAGCTCTGGCCCATTTTTCAAATTTATTTCTATCCTTCGGTGGTGAAAATAATTTTATACCATTAACTACTCTACCATAGCCTGACTTACAGCCAGGCACAAAACAGTACGGCATGTTGAACTATTAATTTAATCAGGCCCCATAACACACGTGCTTTAAGTGCACAACACACAGTGAACTGAGTTTAGGAACTGAAAGCAAAGGAAATTCAACTTATTGACTTGAAATATCTCGTACGATAACATCTCCCGCACTTTTCCAACACACGGTTTGCCGGTCTATTGAAGTACGTGTTGGACACCGACGTTTGCAGTGCTCGCAGTGGCGGGTACACAAACTACCACGCAATAACAGTTGAGTCATCACACTTGGTTCTTATATTCGTCATGGTGATTGTAAATTGACATTCTTGTGTATTAGGGAGTAAATGCAAGATAATGATTTTGATGAAATAAGAGTGCAGAATTAAATTAATGAGTATCCTGACATCACTGATGAAGGAAATGGATATTTTTCCTGAAACATGCCCTATGATAAAATAAATAATTTCAATCATTAAAGTGTACTGACAAGGTAGACCCAACATAAACTATTTTAAATAGTTTCTTTAATAGATTCAGACAAGTCAATACAGAATCAAATAAATACCTATTATAGTTAAGTTTATCAACACTGGTACACTCAGGCGGAAGTGCAGTTCAATGTGCCTGGCATCACATAAGTGGTTGTTTCCCAGCTGAACAGTTGCTATGCTGCAGAAGTTGAAGATATTATTATAGATGAGTTTTGCTAGGAATGTGGCCGGGAATGCGTTAGCCCTTGCTTCTCCCCTCGTCCCTGGCTTCTCATCACAAAGCTTGTGTATGTACTTGCGTTTCTGAAAACGTTGGCCCTCGCAGTCACAGTGTCCTCATGTGGTCTCTTCCTGCAAGGCACTCGATGTATTTTTGTATATCGCAGGTGGGTAGCATTATTCATCTATTAACAGACTACATCTGACCAGCGAAATATTAAGATAAGGCAGTTTTCAACTAAAAGTATTCTAGGTTATTTCCACTGACACTGGGAATTTATGCCATCTTCAACATTATATATCATCACAGGGGCAGAGTCCATCCTCAAGGGGCAAATAGAACGAGCTTCTGTTATTATTGTTTTATTTTAATATATATATATATATATATATATATATATATACTGTATTTATCATAATAGTTTTTACATATATTTATATTCCGCACAGCTACCAACAAAAATGAGATTGCCAAAATGATCGCCAGCATCCGATGACGGTTACAGCACTAGAAGACGACGATATTTATTTCCTATATTTCAAATGCAGTAAGTTACATGAAGTGAGCTTCAGGCAGGTCAATTTCGTTTGTCAGTCTGCCGAGTTACGAATGCATTCTCTCTCACACACACGTCCCGGCGTGTTCGTTATGTGAAGAAAATAATAATAATAATAATAATAATAATGAACCAGATTGAATATGTGCACATATAACAATTTTCTGATTAGAATCCAATCATTCAACCCATCCAGACATGCAGTCATTCATTCATTTAATTTATAATGTGTATTGTAAGCTAAGGAGAAATCTGTTTGGACACTTTATATAATAAAAAAAAAAAAAAAAAAAAAAAACCAAACTTGCACTAATTAAAATAGGGGTACCAGTAAGATACATGTTGTCCTAGACAATATAACACTGTTAATGTCAAGGACAAAAATTAATAAAACTACAATTTAGGGATGGGGTGTAAATAGTGATTAGGAGTAATTGTGATGTTTAATGTAGTAATAGATACATTAATTGTAAGAAGAAATGCATTCATATAAAAAAAATAGCATGGATTGCAATAAATGATTACTCTGTCCCCAGTTCCAGGCGATCTGGAACTAGGGGATGGGAGTATTTTATTCTACTATTCTGTATAACAATGTTCTCGCTTTTGCATCACAAATTCTGCCCCGCAAGAGTTATTTAACGTGTCGATAAAGCTGTCGACACGAGGCTGACGTAGTTCAGCACCTTCAAATACCATTGGACTTAGCTGAGATCGAACCCGCCAAATTAAGCTCAGAAAGCCAGTGCTGTTCAGTCTGAAAAGGGTGAGAGAGGAGGGAATTTATTCATTATTCGACGAGTTTGTTTACTAAAGAACTCAATTTTATAGAATTTTATTTAATTAGCTTAATCAATCCTTGTGTCCCTATGTCACTTTTCTTAATGATACACATTAACTATGAAATAAAATAACATTTAAAATACCGTAATAGACTGTAGGCCTAAATTAGCTTTAACAATCCTTGTGTCCCCATGTCACTTTTCTTGATGCACAAAACTATGAAATAAACTAACATTTAATGATGATGATGCTGCTTGTTGTTTAAAGGGGCCTAATATCTAGGTCATCAGCCCCTAATGGTGTGAAATGAGACGAAATGAAATGACAAATTAAAATTCCAAAAGCCTCCACTGACCAGAATTCAAAACGTGAGGATGAAGAATGAATGGATGGATATGAATTTAAAGCAATCAGTGGAGCCAACCCACAGAGCCTCACATGCACAGAAGCTGGCGTAAAATAACAGTATTACTACCCAAGGGACTGCTACTATAGCACGATACTGAATCAATGATGCTTATAGTCGAAAGGGGTCCAAAATCCAAGTCATCGGCTCCTCATAATGGTATTTATCTCTAGAAAAGTAGAACCATGGTATTTGTCATGTTGTGGTACTAATCAAAAGTAGCGTAGACTCGCAGTATTCCACACATTATAGTACTACTCACAGGTAATGAAATTCGCACATGTAATACAGACCTACAGTGTTTCGCACATTGCGGGGCCATTTACAGGCAACACAAACTTATGGTGTTCATCATTGGCATTAAACTCGCACATGTAAGGCAGCAATTGAATTACGTCATACCCATGTGACCTTAAAAGCTCATCAATCCGGAAGATTTCCTCGGGACCTTTATTAATTTCAATCAAATGGAAGAGTTCAGATTTTCTCATGTCCTCACCGTATAGCACATTGTTCGTTTCTAGCCAACTTTTCATTTCCTTCTTAACAGCATACTTCATGGGGGGTTTTATCTGTTGCACACAATGATATGAAGCATTATCTAATACTATAACGCTGTTCTTAGGGAGGTTACGCAACAGCTTCTTACGAATCCACTTCTCAAAATTCTCTGCGTTCATCTGGCCATGATAATCTCCTGATGATTTCCCGGCCTTAAAAATAAGCAATGTTCCTTCCAGGAACCCATCTTCACATCCCATGTGTACAATTATTAAGCGCTTCGATGAGCTTCTGTTGGTCATAACACCAGGCTGATTGTCACTTTGCCAACACTTATTAAATGTTCAATTATTATCTACCCATGTTTCATCTATATCAACAATGGAACGATTATCTCTTCCATAACACCGCATAGCTCTTAAATACGTACAGCACCAACTGGCAATGTTTGGGCGCACCACCAAAATTTTTCTGAAATTCTGACACTTCTTCCACTTAAATCCCATACCTCTTACAATTCACCTCAAGGCATGAACACCCCTTGGAAATTTGATTTTCTCCTTGATGGCACTCAAAAGCTTGGGACATGTAGGCACTTTCTTCTGGACTACATAAAAGTCTTGAATTACTACTCTTATTACCCCTCTATTAAAACCATCACACTGCACTTTTCTTTCTTCGGGCTGTGCTTCCCTGGTGTTGATAGTGACATATCACCAGCTGCTGTACTTTCCTTGCGAATTCTACTTGTTGTGCTGACTGAAATGCCTGTGTAATTAGATACACACAAATTAGTTTGCCTTAGTGTTTCAGTTGCCCTTCATCACATTCTCGGATAGTATGTCTGATAAGCCATAAGCCATAGCCGAGGTGACAGAGAGAGAAAGCTGCTCCCCCGTGTCCCACCTCACATTCCACTAGTCATCTCTTGAGCTTGCATCTACACCAGCCCTCCGGCACAAAATGTGTATGTGTACCGAACTCATTCAGCGTCTTTCCCTATCGGAAGAGCAACATGTTCGTCAGCAGCTCATGGAGGAAGAGCTCAGCGACCATAAGCCATCCCAGTTCTTATGATACCTTAGATCTCTCGTGGGCAGCACATAAGTACAAGACAAAATCCTCAGACAGTTATGGATACAGCACCTGCCGTCAAAAGTGCAGGCCATTCTACAAACACAAAGTGAGATCCTGTTAGATAAGGTTGCTGTCCTGGCTGACAAAATTCTTGAGGTTTCATCTGCATCCCTCCCAGTCACACGCCACCAGTTAGTGAAGTCAGCCAGCTTGAGAAGAGGATAGATGTTGTCCATCTGGAGCCCCACGAGAAGTACACCATCTTATGGTACATTTCATCTGCACGATACCAGGACCACCTGTCTTCTACTGAGCTTGTCGTCTCACCCTTTATCACTTTATTCTACGACACTTTGTCTACAATAAATCATTGTGGCTTCTTCTGTTGAACAGCACCTGCCCTTGAACAATCTTTTACTGGTACGTTAGCTTTTGTTTTCACTTCAGTAAATAAGGTTGACCTTGAACTCTGACCAATTTCTTGCGGAAACATCCAGTTCAAAACACATTCGACATTTGTCTTTTGAGACCAGCAACCATACAACTCTTGGCCAGCAGGTAAATCGCTCCAAAGCTGTCGGACAGTATTGGAAATTTCCAGCAGGAGGGAGTGTGCCAATGATGTTCTGTTCTGTGAACTGATTTTATTTCAGCTTGTATGAAGGCTGTTTTTATTTTTTTCAAATTCCGATAGGCCAGAAATAATAGGTGTATTAAGATAAGATTATTACCAAAAGATTTGTACATTCTTACTTATTTTTCTACATAGTCTTCATGAAGGTTGAGGCATTTGTCATAATGAGATACCAGCTTTCCTATACCCTCTTCAAAGAAGTCTGCCATCAATGAGCTCAGGTAAATCCTTACAGCATCTTGAAGCTCTTCGTTGATAACGAAGCGTTCCTGAAGTTGGGTGTGCAGGCAGCAGTTAATAGTCCAGCTGTGATGTCGCTCACCTGTGGGTGGGGCAAGACCAGCTTGCTTCTCTCAACTCAGAATCAGCACACCAGGCAACAATAAATTTCCATGAAAGTTCTCGTCGAAGTCCAAGGTTCAGTTTCAAATGCAGAGTCCCATATGTGTGGATTGTGGAATTATTGGCAGCAGCAAGTTCATAACTATTCTGATGGCAAGGAGGAATGACATTCTTATTTATAAATCTAATCATCCCCCTCAAAATATATGCAAATTAATTACAGTGAAACTTTGTTAGTACATTCCTCATTAACATGTTTTCCCGCTTAGTACATCGTAAATTCGAAGTCCCGATTCTCATCGTATTAAATCTGTATAAAAATACCTCACTTATCGCGGCACAAATTTTCGCTATTACCGCTTAGTACGATCACATATTTCCTAGCCCTGAAAATGTTATTTGCCATCCCTTGTGAAACAAATGTGATTTCCAACTTGGGTAAGATCCGTCGTCACAGTTGCGTGATTATGGAAAAAGGCCTTAAATTCCTGAATTTCACAGGATAAGTTCCACGTTTGGGGAGCAAGCTGTTAGCCTTAGGAATGTTCAATTTTGCTTGCCGGTTAGCAGCAAGATTGCTGAATAATACAGCGAGTCTATTTGTGCTTGTATTTCGGATTCCACGCAGAAGTTAGAAATTGATTTTGTGTTGAGTGGTACAGTGAAGTATAGCTAATATTTGACGTGTGATACGGAAGCCTATATCTGGATTAGGAACATATAAACATAGGCACCTATCGCATCACGAATTTTTGCCATTACCGCTTACCAGTACAATCACATTTTTCCTAGCCCTGAATATGTTATTTGTCATCCCTTGAGAAAGAAACGTGATTTACAACTTGGGTAAGAGCGGTCGCCACAGTTGCATGATTACGGAAAAGTGAGCCTATTTGTGGTTGTATTTCGTATTCCATTCAGAAGGTAGAAATTTATTTTGTGTTGAGTGGTAGGGCCTACAGTGAAGTTTTTTGCATGTGATACAGTAGCCGATATCTGGATAAGCTGCTAGGCCCCTTTAGACAACAATCATCATCAGGAACATAATCGTGTGAAATTGACTAGCATGGTGCACATCTGTCTTGTGATAGCCCACGTATGGATACGGGAAAAGTAAAATTCCTTTCTAATGAAGAAAACATTAAAATCTTTCAGAAAGTGGACTGGCAAACGTATCTTTAAGCATGCAGAGGTCGTGAATGTTGAACTCGCACCTTCGAGTTATGACTCGATCGATTCGACTTGGTCGAAGTTTTTCGAAATGATGGCCAAAGTCATTCTATCACAGTCGCACATGGCCGAGTATAACCTCCAATTCAATGTCTAAGAATGTGACCAGAAAATAATGTTTTATAACTCACTGCTCCAAAATAAAAGGCTCCTACTAACATTTGTTTTAGAAAGAGTATGAGCTGCAATAATACTTGGCTATTTTTATTGGCCCCCATGCATATGTTTTCATATTTGTTGTTTAGGTGTTTTTCACACCATTTTGGGCCCTTGTTATTTTATAAGCCCCAGCAGAAAAGGTTTTCATATTTATTTTCCTGTGTTTTTCACACCTTTTAATACTTTTCTATCATTTTGAGAAATGGTAGATACAGTTTCATATATGTGGATGATCGAGCTATTGCTACTCAAGCAAACTGCTTTGAGGTTGTGGAAGAAAAGTTATCAGAGGCTCTTTCTGAACTATCCTACTACTACAGAGGAAACCAATTGAAGCCTAACCCATCTAAAACTCAGGTATGTGCCTTCCACTTAAAGAACAGACAGGCGTCAAGGAAATCGCAGGTAGTATGGGAAGATACTCAACTAGATCACTGCCCAACACCTAAATATCTAGGTGTAACATTGGATCGTGCTCTCACCTACAAACAACACTGCATGGACATCAAGCAGAAAGTGTCGGCTAGAAATACCATCCTTCGCAAGTTGTCTGGAACCAGTTGGGGTACACATCCAAAGACGTTGAGAACTACAGCCCTGGCTCTGTGTTACTCCGCTGCAAAGTACGCTTGCCCTGTTTGGTACAGATCAAGTCATGCTAAACAAGTTGACATTTCTCTAAATGAAACATGTCGACTCATTACTGGCTGCTTGAGACCAACTCCATGAGATAGAATCTACTGTTTGGCTGGAATCACCCCACCAGATATAAGAAGAGAAGTTGCATCCACGAATGAGAGAACTAAAACACTTGCCTCATGTGCACACCCACTGAATGGATATGAACCTGCCCACCGAAGATTGAGGTCTAGGAGGAGTTTCCTGAATACAACCGAAGATTTAAACGAATCTGCTCAATCCACAAGGTTGAGATTATGGAGAACTAGAAATCCTCAACTTGCTGGTTGGATGCTACCAATTGAACATCTCCCCCCAGGACACGAGGAACATTGGTCTACGTGGAAATCGTTGAACAGGCTTCGCACTGGGGTTGGTAGATCAAGAATTAATATGGTAAAGTGGGGCTTTCCTGGCATATCCAGACAATGTGAATGTGGTGAAGACCAAACCACAGCCCATTTCATGAACTGTAGTAAATGTCCTTTAAGTTGCACAATAGAGGACTTGATGGCTGCGACACCTAATGCCCGTGATTTGGCAAAATTCTGGGCAGATACTATTTGATATGTATGTCATTAAGTACCATTATGCTATGTAAAATGTATGCTTCAAATAAATAAATAAGTAAATAAATAAATAAATAAATAAATAAATAAATAAATAAATAAATAAATAAATAAATAAATAAATAAATAAATAAATAAATAAACAAACAAACAAACAAACAAACAAACAAACAAACAAATCAATCAATCAATCAATCAATCAATCAATCAATCAATCAATAAATCAATAAATAAATACGAAGGCAGTGGTAGTACGTTTTCCCACTAAACACGTTCATTTTTGTTGTCCCCTGCAGAAATGTCTTACAGAGGTTTTACTGTATTTGTTTTGCTATTTATTTTATGTTGCACTGACATAGGCAAATCTTGCTGCTGTCAAAATCCGTTCCTACTGAGACCTTGCAGGAGCTATGGCTGAAGCAGCCTTCCTTCTTGTGTAGTAACGATGTGTGTTCTAATGAGTGCTCCACCTTCAGGGCAGGCAAGTGCCTTTGCTATTAGCAAACGGCAATCAGCTTCAAGGTTCCGTAACTAACCCAACTCAACATACAATATGTAAGTTCAAAAATAAATGCAGTCACCTTGGAGGGAGTGAACGAAGTGAACTTTTAACAATATTCTGAACAGTGCCAAAGGAAGGTTATACATTTTATCAAAAACTTTTTACTGGAAGACAAGCGAAATATTTTAGGAAAAAGTGCTGGAAACTTTTTAACAACTGTTCAAATGAATAGAAATAGTTTTTAAAATAGGCTAACTATAAGTATATCCATCCCATCACATTTCACTAACCCATTTAACCACCACATTGTTTTTAATTCATTTTAATTCAATTTATATTTATATAGTATTTAAGAAGAACAAGATACCTGATTGTAATGTACTTAGAAAGATACACACTTAGTGAATCACCTAAGCTATGTGAACAGCTGATGTTCTAAAAAAGAACGAAACATGTACTGTGTGTAATTAATTAATTTGCTAAAATGCAAATATAAGTGTCAGAAAGGTGGACAATTTGTAATTGTTAGTCTTTGTAAGTGTTATGTTCCGAGCTGTCAGCGGAGAAATGGCGTGGAATGACATTGGTAGATGAATAAGTTTGAGTGGCGTTTTTAAAAGTAGGAAAGATCACAATATGAAAATGTTGGAATTCAAGAGGACAAATCGGGCCAAATATTCATTTATAGGAAGGGGAGTTAGGGATTGGAATAACTTACCAAGGGAGATGTTTAATAAATTTCCAATGTCATTGAAATCATTTAAGAAAAGGATATGAATCTGCTACCTGGGCAACTGCCCTAAATGGAGATCAGTTTTGACTGATTGATTGACTGACTGCATTTCATCAAGCATTTGAATTAATTTGAAATGAACATTTCTGGTTATAATACACAGAATGTCAGGTAGGCCATCTTGGATCAGAACGCTGACCATGTTATTACAGCAAACAACTAATCAACAAAATGCAAATATTATAATCATAATTATGATTTCTATAATACCCACACTGCTTCTTGTACAGCCAGCTCATTTTCTTCTACAGCCAGCTCATTTCCTAATCTTGATTTTTCTAACAAAGAGGTTTCCTTATTATGTAATGTACCAGATATTGTATTTGAAATCTTCTCAAGTGATGCCATCTCCTCCCCTTCTCTTCACTTAAAAGATTTTGTATTTCCTGTAACAGTAACAAGAATATTATATTAGTTGCAAGAATCTGAATTATGAAATCCAGCAGTCACCAGAGACCTGAAGAATTACCAGTATTTTATCTTCCACGAGAAGATCAATTAAATTTACAGGGTAGATAAGAGGAAAGGAATATATAGAAATTTCAATGAGAATCATACCTAACCTCTCCTCCCTTGTTCATATTCCTCCTAACCCACATTAAACTTATTTATCCAAGCACAAGCAAGTTCTAGTCTATTGTCTTTTCTTTTCTCAACTGTGTTTATCTTGTTTCATTTAAATGTTCAGTGCTGCCAACTGTAAGCATTAAGCAAATTTCCCATAAAGAACTGCTGATAAAGGGTCCAATTATAACCACACTTTGTGCAATGAATGAAGTGTATTACAATTAAACTCTATTGAATAGTGTGTGTGGGGGGGGGGGAGGGGGGTAAGGAGGGACTCCTACAATGGAAAGGGAACAAGCAAGTGCACAATGATGATTACATCTACCTATACCTGAATAACATCTGATTGGCAAATCAGTTATCAAGTTAATGTGTGATGAAATACTTACCACTGGGAGTACAGAATTTTGAAAGTTTTAAAATAGTCAAATTAATGTCATTTGTAGAACTACACAGGAGACAAGTACAAACATCAACACACAAAAGGAAAAATGATAAACTCCTTTTCATTCTATAACCTAATTGCGATCTTCCTCATTTAACATTCTTGCACTTCAAGTGTTCTATTTTATTATCTTTCTCTCTTTCTCGGCCCTTTTCCCAATTATCTGGGAGTTAACAATAATGTAGATGGTCCAGCTCCATGGCTAAATGGTTAGCATGCTGGCTTTTGGTCCCAAGGGTCCCAGGTTCGATTCCCGACAGAGTCGGGAATTTTAAATGTAATTAGTTAATTCCTGTCTCGGCCACATCTCGGCACTAAAAGCCATACACCATTTTTTACTAACGTAGATTAAGCCCACTTTTATGGCTGGATAATTTTCTTGACGCCAACCCCACGTGCAGAGATGTATTCACTATTGCATCGAAGTGTGTTTATATGGTGGTTGGTAGTGTGATGTGTTGTATGATGTGTGTTCTTAAGAATGTGTGAATGTGTGTCAGCAAGTAACAGTCAGCTGTCTCATTCTCCAGGAAGTTGAGGTGAGTTTCCTTTTAAATAGCATATATTATTATCTAATAATGTACCTCTTGGATATCTTAGCATTCAGCTAGACAGTTATTGTGCTCCTCGACCTGACCTTGACAGTGACAGTATCAAAAATCCCTTCCACCTGGGCTCTCCCTTCTCAGCGGGCACTCTTGTTTTTTTTTGTATTTTGCTATTGGCTTTACGTCGCACCGACACAGATAGGTCTTATGGCGACGATGGGACAGGAAAGGGCTAGGATTGGGAAGGAAGCGGCCGTGGCCTTACAGCCCCAGCATTTTCTTGGTGTGAAAATGGGGAAGCCACGGAAAACGACCTTCAGGGCTCGAACCCACTATCTCTCGAATACTGGCCGCACTTAAAGCGACTGCAGCTATCGAGCTCGGTCAGGCACTCTGTTGAAGTAAGCAATGTTGTCCTCTTCGCACAGCCTGCAGTGTTGTCATGTAAATGCTCTTTCTCTTCCAGTGTATTATAACGAAATTCAAGCAATACTAACGGAAAATAAATTACATATCCTTTACATTTTTGAAACCTGGCTGGCTCCTAGCATTCTGTCCTCCATGGTTGAAATTGATCAATGTCATTGAACACGTTTCGATTGGTCAGATGGAAGACGTGGAGGCAGGATAGTGATTTATTGTAGAAATGACCCAAAGAGCTGAGTGATATGCGTTTATATGGTGGTTAGTAGTGTTGTGTGTTCTTAAGAATGTGTGGATGTGTGTCTGCAAGTAACAGTCAGCTGTCTCATTCTCCAGGAAGTTGAGATGAGTTTCCTTTTAAATAGCATGTGGAAATGAAAACCTACAACCTGTTTTCCAGTCATTGACCGGGTCAGGAATGAAAGGAATGAATCATATATAGGCTATTAGTACGATGGGGTCGCCACTCCCAAAGTGATTTTATTAATGATTGATAGATGCTATGAAATGAGAATGGAGAGTGTTGCTGGAATGAAAGATGACTGGGAAAACCGGAGTACCTGGAGAAAAACCTGTCCCGCCTCTGCTTTGTCGAGCACAAATCTCACATGGAGTGACCGGGATTTGAACCACAGTATCCAGCGGTGAGAGGCCGACGCGCTGCCGCCTGAGCTACGGAGGCTCTTTAAATAGCATGTATTATCTAATAATATTGTTGGAAATCTTAGCATTCAACTAGACAGTTATTGTGCTCCTCGACATGACCTTGGCAGTGACAGTATCCAAAATCCCTCCCACCTAGCCATGAATGTGTCCAGAAGTCATGTTCATAACTAAATCTCATTTTGTTCCGTATTGAAGATACAATAAGTAAAACACTTTCAAGATTAAAATGATTGTGTCCACCTTTTCAATACAAATATATTTTTAGTGATTAAATTCTACATGAATTAAAAACACCAATTAGGGACATGTTTCGCCCTAGTTATGGGCATCTTCAGCCTAATACTATATCTTAAGGTCAAGAATTAAAACTATAAACATCGGAACTTAATAGTAAACTAAATACTAAATACAATGGTCTTATGCTTTTTACATAGTTTACAATATGTACAGTATGTAGGCCTACATTAACTTTGTCAGAATTTACGAACAATGAATTAATTTATTTTATAATGAATAGACATCCAAATTGTAGATTGGATTGATAACAGCGTGAACTGAGGTTTCTCAAATTGTATTGACTAGAGATTTATCACAGCGTGAGTTGGGGTTTCTTCAATTGTTACGGTCGCCTGAGTCATAAGAATTTTTACAAAACCGGAACCTTGGTTAAAGTCATTCTTGTGAGCGTATGAATCAATTTCAATATTCCTTTAGAAAGAAGCATGGTTATGTTTTAAGGATGAAGCATGTATGTTGGAAACTATTGTTGATCGGATAAAAAATTTTTTGGAATATTACGTCATTCTTGTTGTTAACTTCCCATTGGTGCATTGTTCAACCTTGAGAGGAATATGAGTTGTCTGTAACTGGATAAGAGAAAAAACGGGGAATTAGAATGATAAATGTGGAACCCAATATGATAATTGCAGAGTGAGTGTTTATCACATGAACTTACTCGTCTTGTCGACGTTAGCTGGGACCAATTGTTCTGGTTGTGTCTGAACGACTAAGCTTGCTACTCCTAGTGTAGTATTGATGCTGTAACGGAGGGGCGGAGTGTGGAGGGGAAGAGGGAGTGAGATTCAAATCGTGCGTCTGTGTTGTTGCTTGAGAGATGTTACTCGAATTAGATTGGGCGGGCCTGGCATTAGGCGTGGCTATTGGAGCGCATGCGTTTTGTGGT
The DNA here is from genome assembly GCF_040414725.1 of Anabrus simplex. Taxonomy (NCBI): domain Eukaryota; kingdom Metazoa; phylum Arthropoda; class Insecta; order Orthoptera; family Tettigoniidae; genus Anabrus; species Anabrus simplex. The sequence goes on from NC_090265.1 coordinate 139,600,546, forward strand.
TTAAACATATTGGAAACTTTATTCACATTTACGGCCTGGATTAACCTCGGAGTTGTCTCATAACAGATTTTTGTTATCAATGATATCATTAAGATTATTATTTTTATTATAAGTTTGTTCCAAATAAATGTACAAGTTTTCCGTTTCATTCAATAATTTCCCCTTGCCTAGGGTTTTAACGATCGTCAAATCACTCTCTATTGAGGTGAACTTTTGGCCTGTTTCTGTCATATGCTGCCTCATGGCCAAATACTTGTTATGCTTGGAAGCATTGTAATGTTCCAGATACCTTGTGTAAAAGCTCCTCCCTGTTTGTCCAAAATATGTCAACTCACATTGGGCACAATTTAACCTATAAACACCAGATCCCGAGTAAATGATGTTATTATTGACTCTATTGTGGTTGAGGAATATGTTCCGATTATTATTTATTGGCTTGAAGGCTATGTTGATGCTGAGTTTTTTTAAAAATATCAGTGATATCAGACTGAACGTTCGTCAAATTAACTACTGTGAGAAAACTGAATGTTCGTCAAATTAACTACTGTGGACGAATGTTCAGTTTTCTCAGGAGGAAATTAGGATATTGGATAAAGGCCTAAAGTATAATTGGCCTAACAGTAATAAAACAACGGACATCATCAATACAGTAGCAGAGGTAGAAACCAGTACTTCGAAACTCCCCATTGAAATTCAAAGCGATGTTAGATACGAAGTAAAAAAGAAATTATCTAAATTGGCTGAAGAGTTAAATGTTAATTTTGATTTCAGTCATAACAAACAAATTCAGAAATTAAAAACAAAAATAGACGACAATAACATTATCGTTACAAAGGCAGATAAAGGAGGTTCCACATTCCTACTAGACAAACAGTTTTACACTAAAAAAACAGAAGAATTTTTGAAGGATACAAGTTATTCGATAGTTAAAGATACCACTGTAAGAATTCAGCGAAATTTAAAAACTTTAGTAAAAAGTTCTAATTTCCTTTTCAAAGAACAAGAGCAACAAAGACTTTTCAACATGAACCCCAGTATCCCTACCGCCAGAGCTTTACCTAAGATTCATAAGGAGGACACCCCCAATGCGTCCCATTATAAATTGTAAGAATAGCCCCACCTATAAAGTATCGAACTTCATTCATAGGTTTTTAAGAAAATATGTTTTCAACGATAAAGCCCCCTTAAAAAAATTCAATCAATTTCTGTGAAATATTGAAGAAATTTGAACTGCAACCCAACCATATTTTATGTTCTTTCGACGTCACAAACATGTTTCCTAACATTCCTACTAAAGAAACCATTAAAATTATCCATGACATCAATAAACACGTGGCCTTAGTAAAATGGAAACTGAAGAATTCATGAAGATATTGAATTTCGTTCTAAACAACAATTACTTCTCCTTTAATGGTAAATATTATCAACAGAAAGGCCTAGCTATGGGAGACCCTCTATCTGGCATTCTAGCAGATATTTACATGAACCATATAGAACATACAAAAATATCACAAATAAAGGGCATTAGTTTGTGGCTAAGGTTTGTTGACGATACTTTTGTGATCATCAATAAGGACATTACTGACAGTCACGATATATTAGTCTCACTGAACGAAATAGATCCTAATGTCAAATTCACCAAAGAAGACGAGGTCAATAATTCTTCAAATTTTTTAGATTTAACAATTACACGCCTGAATAACACTTTTGAATTTTGAATTTTGAATTTTTATGAAACCTACTCATTCACCCATAACTATTAAAGATTCGTCCTTACATCCTAAGACCCAAAAACTAGCTGCCTATCATAGTCTAATATATAGGGCAATAAAAATTCCTCTCTCGCCAAAAAGTTTAGAAACAGAGCTAAATTACATAAGACAGTTAGCTCGGTTCAATGGCTTTAAATTAAATGTAATCTATCGGTTAATTAATAAGATCAAAATTAGGCTATCTTCCAACCTAGTCCCAGAGAAATTAAAGATAAACAGCCACTCCACATTTACATATAATAGCCCGGCTATCCATCATATCACTAATATTTTTAAAAAACACACCATCAACATAGCCTTCAGAACAATAAATAATAATCAGAACATATTCCCCAACCACAATAGAGTCAATAATAACATCATTTACTCGGGATCTGGTGTTTATAGGTTAAAATGTGCCCAATGTAAGTTCACATATTTTGGACAAACACGAAGGAGCTTTTACACAAGGTATCTGGAACATTACAATGCTTCCAAGCATAACAAGTATTCGGCCATGAGGCAGCATATGACAGAAACAGGCCATAAGTTCACCTCAATAGAGAATGATTTGACGATTGTCAAAAGCCTAGGCAAGGGGAAAATGTTGAACGAAACGGAGAACTTGTACATTTATTGGGAACAAACTTATAATAATAATAATAATAATAATAATAATAATAATAATAATAATAATAATAATAATCATCTTAACGATATCATTGATAACAAAAATCCGTTATGTGAGACAACTCCAAGGTTAATCCAGGCATGTGCTCCAATAGCCACGCCTAATGCCAGGCCCGCCCAATCCAATTCGAGTAACACCTCTCAAGCAACAACACAGACGCACGATTTGAATCTCACTCCCCCTTCCCCTCCACACTCCGCCCCTCCGTTACAGCATCAATACTACACTAGGAGTAGCAAGCTTAGTCGTTCAGACACAACCGGAACATTTGGTCCCAGCTAACGTCGACAAGACAAGTAAGTTCATGTGATAAACACTCACTCTGCAATTATCATATTGGGTTCCACATTCATCATTCTAATTCCCCGTTTTTTCTCTTATCCAGTTACAGACAACACATATTCCTCCCAAGGTTGAACAATGCACCAATGGGAAGTTAACAACAAGAATGACATAATATTTAAAAAAAAATTTATTCGATCAACAATAGTCTCCAACATACATGCTTCAACCTTAAAACATAACCATGCTTCTTTCTGAAGGAATATTGGAATTGATTCATACCCTCACAAGAATGACTTTAACCAAGGTTCCGGTTTTGTAAAAATTCTTATGACTCAGGCGACTGTAACAATTGAAGAAACCCCAACTCACGCTGTGATAAATCTCTAGTCAATACAATTTGAGAAACCTCAATTCACACTGTGATCAATCCAATCTACAATTTGGATGTCTAGTCATTATAAAATAAATTAATTCACTGATCGTAAATTCTGACAAAGTTTACTATCAAGTTCCGATGTTTATAGTTTTAATTCTTGACCTTAAGATTTAGTATTAGGCTGAAGATGCCCATAACTAGGGCGAAACATGTCCCTAACTGGTGTTTTTTATTCATGTAGAATTTAATCACTAAAATATATATTTGTAGTGAAAAGGTGGACACAATAATTTTAATCTTGAAAGTGTTTTACTTAGTCATGTTCATTGAAGTAAATATGAACAGACTAAAGATGGTGATTTCAGTCATATTGTAACAGATATGACCTAATTTGAAACATATTTACTGGACTTCCAGGCCATTTATGAACACACAATTATTATGGGTGACTTTAACCGACTTAATAAGACCCATGACACTGTTACAAATAAAACTCAGTCTGTTTTGTTATTCTTAATTTATTTAAGGATGACCCAATAACAGCACACCCACATACACACAATTCTAATCAACCAAAATGGCTACACATACTAATTGCTGTCTGTTTACAAGCCCCTCTTCCTTACGGCTCAACAGGTTGTCCCACCCGTTGCTATATCTGCGGACGGCTAATCCTTACTTTCACAAGTCCAGTCACCTCGTACAACAGCTGTGTGTAGACTGCTGGATTTGAACGCAGGCCTATTGCTTTGTTCGACTCCAGAGACAGTCCAGTAATTCACACAGTCACATGCATTGAACAACTACAAACAGCAACAGCTCAACAGTATTCAGCAGCAGGACAATACTCACAAAGGCAAATATTAACCCAGATCCATTTACCCTCACACTCAGGATAGCGGCTTCCCTCGCTGACTCACGGCAATCCTCAGTACACAGAAGTACATAAGTGATTTCAGTCACACCTAGTGAAAGAGATATGACCTAATTCGAAACATATTTACTGCATGGAAACAGCTGATAGTCCACATTGGTCATCAATCAAGAGGGATCGACTGCATGGAAACAGCTGATACTCCCGCCCAGTACCGTACAGGCTACAGATGTATTCGTATTAATGAGCGGAAAAGAATGTGTTGTGAAAGCGATAATTAGGGTGAAGATATTATTCCAATGTATGAATATATCAGGAGAAAGAAGAGAACTAGACTCGCAGTGGACAAGGCAAATTTTCCTTAAATGTGAGAGCCTTGGAGAATTCCACCAATGTGTGCCTTCGTTGTGGAATGACTAAGAAAAATTCAAGAAATAGTACTGAATGTCCATCAATAGGCCTACTTATAAGGAATTTGCGGAAAAAATGAAGTCACTAATAGACATCAGGCAAACAAATTACTATACGCGCACTTTTTCTTGAGCCCGGAGCTCCCTAGTGCTGAATCGGTAGACCTTGGTTATCTTCGACATCCATATTGGCAACCTTTGAAACACAAACTATGAATCGCTTATTCATCGCTGTGCGACATCTGGCGTACAGTTTGCAAACTAGTACTGTTGTTGTTTACACAGCAAAGCCAAACTATATAATTCATGCTAGTAACAAGATTCGCATTGAGAAATGTTATATAATGTTAATAATGTATGTGTGACACAATTGTTGACGTAAGATAATAAAGGTTTAGAAAATTCATATCGATTGATCATATTATCGATTCAATTCAGATTTCTTTTCCATCCAGTTGGCAGTATAACCGGAACTGGCAGCACTCCCTCCTTGCTCCTCACCCCGCAAAAATCGGGCTCAAGAAAAAGTGCACGTATAGTACAGGAAAAGTATACGTTTTGAGGAAAGGCTGACAGTATCATTAAATTCATTATTCACACAGTTTTTTTAAGGTTTAAAGTTAGAAACCTCCGAAACAACTATGTCCATGGCAAAATATATCATATAAAAGATCAGTGGCAGGTACATTTCTTTGCATTCTACAGGTTGCTAACAAAGTACTGATTTTAAAAAAAAAAGACTGAAAATGGATGCATTTGTGTACATCAATTTGAATTCTTTTTTTTTACTAGGGGCTTTACGTCGCACCGACACAGATAGGTCTTATGGCGACGATGGGATAGGAAAGGCCTAGGAGTTGGAAGGAAGCGGCCGTGGCCTTAATTAAGGTACAGCCCCAGCATTTGCCTGGTGTGAAAATGGGAAACCACGGAAAACCATCTTCAGGGCTGCCGATAGTGGGATTCGAACCTACTATCTCCCGGATGCAAGCTCACAGCCGCGCGCCTCTACGCGCACGGCCAACTCGCCCGGTACAATTTGAATTCATAATTAACAGCAGAAACATGTTTATCCAGGCCTACAGGTTTCTGGCCATTGGTGACTCGTACATGTCTGCATCTTACAGATTTAGGATTGCTCACATTACAATCAGTGGATTTGTTCCTATTATATGTGATGCCATTCATAGAGCATTACAGCCAGAATTGTTGACTGGGTGAAAATTGCAACAAAAGCCTCACAACAATGGCTCATTGTACTTCAATTATAAGACTTTATTACCATTTATGCTTATTTTTTTTTAACGATGCTGGTTCTTGGGACATAATTACTATCTTTTCAAATGATATTTTGAGGGGTTTATTAGATGGAGGTTAACAGCTTTTTAATTTTTTTCATACCACTTGGTACCACCAAAATAATAGAAATATCAAGAAATGCTTCCAGTCAAAATTTACATTACCTAATGTAGAAATACGGTGTCAAGTTTCATTACAATCCTATAAATAATTTTGAAAGAAAGAAAAATGCACATAATGATGTTCTGAATATTGTGAAAATGAGAAAAACAAGGAAAAGCAATGAGTTCCTTTCACTGTTTAATATCCCTCAAAACTGTATTCTTTCTCTCCCTCATGATCTGCAAATCTCTTGTTGCCTCTCCTCTTATTTGTTATTGTGCCATGTTCAGAATAGTAGCATATCACTTCCATGATAAGCATGTTGCTGAATTTCTGTACTGTCTTCTGTGCAAAGAATCCAGGTCCAAATCCAAACTTTTGAAGAATGACAATCCTGTATTAATTTAGATCATTGAAGACTACAGCAGCTTCAAAAGCAGCTAATTTTACCAAATGGCTGTGAAGAAAGATTGTCTATGGACATCTCTTCAAAGTAGAAAATTGAAATTTTTATTAGAGTTCTGTGTATTCACATGTGTATAGTTCGCGCACCTTTTAGCAATATTACTTTGTACGGGGGTAAGGAGGGAGCACTCCCGGTTCCGGTAATACTGCCATCTGAATGGAAATGAAATCTGAATTGAATCGATAATATGATCAATCGATATGAATTTTCTAAACATTTATTATCTTACGCCAACAACTGTGTCACACATACATTATTTAACATTATATAACATTTCTCGATGCGAATCTTGCTCCTAGCATGAATTCTATAGTTTGGCTTTGCTGTGTAAACAACAACAGTACTAGTACGTAAAGTGTACGCCAGATGCCGCACAGTGATGCATAACCGATTCATAGTTTGTGTTTCAAAGGTTGCCAATACGAATCTCGAAGATAACTGAGGTCGACCAATTCAACATCATCAACATCATCAATCAATACTGATCTGCATTTAGGGCAGTCGCCCAGGTGGCAGATTCCCTATCTGTTGTTTTCCTAGCCTTTTCTTAAATGTTTTCAAAGAAATTGGAAATTTATTGAACATCTCCCTTGGTAAGTTATTCCAATCCCTAACTCCGCTTCCTATAAATGAATATTTGCCCCAATTTGTCCTCTTGAATTCCAACTTTATCTTCATATTGTGATCTTTCCTACTTTTATAAACGCCACTCAAACTTATTCGTCTACTAATGTCATTCCACGTCATCTCTCTGCTGACAGCTCGGAACATACTACTTAGTCAGCAGCAATTCAGCACTAGGGTGTGCATGTATCACTGAAAGGTGCGCGTACTATACATTTCTTGAGGTGTTCAGATGAGGCTAGTGCTCAGTACACTGGCTTAATAACTAAAGAAAAAGCTCCTGGAACATTGTTCCAATGAGCAAGTTGGCAGTGTAATACACTGATACTTGTCACATCTACTGTACATGTGTGCATATGTACCTTCTTTACTGATGTGAACACTACCAAGCCTCTCTATCCATCCTGAAATACTTTCCTTATGAATCAGTTGAAGGAAAATGAAAACTTGGCCTTCAATTTCACCAAAAATGCAAAACAATATTAGGTGCTAATAACAAGCACCTTGCCTTCTGTTTTTAGAAGTAAAGAGTATGCCTTTCTAACAACTAAATACTATGGCCATCTACAGTAGAATGTTGCTGTTGCTCAGTTGATAAATGATTTCATTTTGCTATATATTACACTGCCTGTCAAAATTGTTTGGGAATACTGATTATATAAAATAACGTTTGACAGAGTAGGGTGCATGGTTCTTGTAAGATCTCTGATTAACTTGTGTTGTTTGAGTCATCAATCCATAGACTGGTTTGATGCAGCTCTCCATGCCACCCTATCCTGTGCTAACCTTTTCATTTCTTCGTAACTATTGCATCCTACATCTGCTCTAATCTGTTTGTCATATTCATACCTTGGTCTACCCCTACCGTTCTTGCCACCTACACTTCCTTCAAAAACCAACTGAACAAGTCCTGGGTGTCTTAAGATGTGTCCTATCATTCTATCTCTTCTTCTCGTCAAATTTAGCCAAATCGATCTCCTCTCACCAATTCGATTCAGTATCTCTTCATTCGTGATTCGATCTATCCATCTCACCTTCAGCATTCTTCTCTAACACCACATTTCAAAAGCTTCTATTCTCTTTCTTTCTGAGCTAGTTATCATCCATGTTTCACTTCCATACAATGCCACGCTCCACACAAAAGTCTTCAAAAACATCTTTCTAATTCCGATGTCAATGTTTGACGTGAGCAAATTTCTTTTCTTAAGAAAGCTCTTCCTTGCTTGTGCTAGTCTGCATTTTATGTCCTCCTTACTTCTGCCATCGTTGGTTATTTTACTACCCAAGTAACAATATTCATCTACTTCTTTTAAGACTTCGTTTCCTAATCTAATATTTCTTACATCACCTGCCTTCGTTCGACTGCACTCCATTACTTTTGTTTTGGACTTATTTATTTTCATCTTGTACTCCTTACCGAAGACTTCATCCATACCATTCAGCAACTTCGAGATCTTCTGCAGTCTCAGATAAAATAACAATATCATCCGCAAATCTCAAGGTTTTGATTTCCTCTCCTTGGACTGTGATTCCCTTTCCAAATTTCTCTTTGATTTCCTTTACTGCCTGTTCTATGTAAACATTGAAAAGGAGAGGGGACAAACTGCAGCCTTACCTCACTCCTTTCTGGATTGCTGCTTCTTTTTCAAAGCCCTCGATTCTTATCACTGCAGACTGATTTTTATACAGGTTGTAGATAATTCTTCGTTCTCGGTATCTGATCCCTATCATCTTCAGAATCATAAATAGCCTGGTCCAATCAACATTATCGAATGCCTTTTCTAGATCTACGAATGCCATGTACGTGGGCTTGTCCTTCTTGATTCGATCCTCTAAGATCAGACGTAAAGTCAGGATTGCTTCACGTGTTCCTACATTTCTTCTGAAGCCAAATTGATCTTCCCCCAACTCAGCTTCAACTTGTTTTTCCATTCTTCTGTAAATAATACATGTTAAAATTTTACAGGCATGAGATACTAAACTAATAGTGCGGTAGTTTTCACACCTGTCAGCACCGGCTTTCTTGGGAATAGGTATAACAACATTCTGCCGAAAATCGGATGGGACTTCTCCTGTCTCATACATCTTGCACACTAAAAGAAATAACCTTACCATGCTGGTTTCTCCTACGGCAGTCAGTAATTCCGAGGGAATATCATCAATTCCAGGTGCCTTGTTCCTATTTAGGTCACTCACAGCTCTGTCAAACTCTGACCTCAAAATTGGGTCTCCCATTTCATCAGCATCAACAGCCTCTTCATGTTCCAGAACGAAATTATCTACATCGTTACCTTGATACAACTGTTGGATATGCTCCTGCCATCTTTCTGCTTTGTCTTCTTTCCCTAGAAGTGGCTTTCCATCTGAGCTCTTAATATTCATGCACCTAGATTTCCTTTCTCGAAAGGTTTCCTTGATTTTCCTGTATGCAGCATCTACCTTTCCCAGGACCATACAGCCTTCGACATCCTTGCACTTCTCCTTCAGCCGTTCTTCCTTAGCTACCTTGCACTTTCTATCCACTTCATTCTTTAATCGCCTGTATTCTTTTCTGCCCTCTTCATTTCTAGCATTCTTGTATTTTCGTCGTTCATCAATCAGGTCTAGTATCTCCTGAGTTATCCACTGATTCTTAGTTGATCTTTTCTTCCTTCCTATCATTTCTTCAGCAGCCCTACTGACTTCATTTTTCATGACTCTCCACTCTTCCTCTACTGTGTTTCCTTCGGCCTTTTCATTTAGTCCTTGTGCAACATGTTCCTTGAAACAATCCTTCACACTCTTTTCTTTCAACTTGTCTAGATCCCATCTTTTTGCATTCTTTCCTTTCTTCAATTTCTTCAACTTCAGATGGCATTTCATGACCAACAAGTTGTGGTCAGAGTCCACGTCTGCTCCTGGGAAAGTTTTGCAATCCAACACCTGGTTTCTGAATCTCTGCCTAATGATAATGAAGTCTATTTGATACCTTCCAGTGTCTCCAGGTCTCGTCCACGTATACAGCCGTCGTTTGTGGTGTTTGAACCAAGTATTGGCAAGGACTAAATTATGGTCAGTGCAGAATTCAACCAGCCGACTTCCTCTTTCGTTCCTTTGTCCCAATCCAAATTCTCCTACTGTGCTACCTTCTCTTCCTTGGCCTACCACTGCGTTCCAGTCTCCCATCACAATTAGATTCTCGTCACCTTTGACATATTGTATTAAATCTTCTATCTCCTCATATATTCTTTCAATTTCTTCATCATCCGCTGAACTAGTAGGCATATAGACCTGCACTATTGTGGTGGGCATTGGTTTGGTGTCTATCTTGGCGACAATAATTCTTTCACTATGCTGGTCGTAGTAGCTTATCCGCTGCCCTATTTTCTTATTCATTATTAAACCAACTCCTGCATTACCCCTGTTTGATTTCGTGTTGATAATTCGGTAGTTGCCTGACCAAAAATCCTGTTCTTCCTGCCAACGTACTTCACTTATATCAACTACATCTAACTTCAGCCTATCCATCTCCCTTTTCAGATTCTCTAACCTACCACAATGATTCAAACTTCTAACATTCCACGCTCCAACTCGCAGAATGTCAGTATCCATCTTCCTGATGTTCGCCCCCTCTCGTGTAGTCCCCACCCGGAGATCCGAATGGGGGACTAGTTTACCTCCGGAATATTTTACCCGGGAGGAAGCCATCATCAGTACATCATTCATACAGAGAGAGCTGCATGTCCTTGGGAGGTGGTTACGGCTGTAGTTTCCCGTTGCTTTCAGCCGTGTAGCAGTATCAACACAGCTAAGCCATGTTGAGTATTATTACAAGGCCGTATCAGTCAATCATCTAGACTGCTGCCCTTGCAACTACCGAAAGGCTGCTACCCCCCTTTCGATGAACCATTCGTTAGTCTGGTCTCTCAACAGATACCCATCCGATATGGTTGCACCTGCGGCTCGGCTATCTGCATCATTGGGACACGCAAGCCTCCCCACCGCGGCAAGGTCACATGGTTCGCAGAGGAGGCTGATTAACTTATAGGGTAATTAATCTACTCAACCTTGTATTACAAGCATGTAACTGTCACATAAATATATTTTTAATAAATACATTTTCTGCCATCATATCCCCTTAATATCACAACACATAAAATGCAGTTTTTATTTTGTAGATTAAAATCTACAAAACTTTGGTAGAAACACCTATTAAAATGGTTATGAATAAATTTTCACCTCTGTTTTTCATTGTTTACATGGATCTACAGCACAAGAAATAAAAGAATGAGTCTAACTTGATGCCCTCAGTAGGCCTATTTGTTATTAATCATCGGCGGCGGCCATTACTCGTATCGAGTGTATGTTTTTCACTTGCAATTAATGTACAGTCTTTTGTGCACATGACGTTGATGACTCATCAGGCCAATTCTTGCATAAAACATTCTATCACATTTGGCACACCTGAGAGAAGGGGGTGGACATGGTTGAGTTTGTCTGAGTTTTCTTCTAAGACGAGCCTCTGTTTGCAGTCATCGACACACTGTTTCAAACTGCAGTACACCAGTGGATGCGATTGCACACCAGCGAGGGCGATCTTCAGCAAGCGTGTGCCAATTACTGGGGTCAATGTTTGTGCTCTTCAAGGTTTTTTTGAGCCGATCCTTGTAGCATTTCAGAGGTGTACCACGTGGCCTCCTGCCAGAACTGAGTTCACTGTATAGTATCTGTCGGGGTAGCCTATTGTCATCCATGCGTTGGACATGACCAATCTATCTAAGCTGGTGACTTATGATGGAAGCTTCTATACTGTTCACCTGTGCCCTTTCAAGTACTACAACACTGAAGACATAATCCTCCCATTTAATATTTATAATGATCCTAAGCTTCTGCTGGTGAAAACATTCCAAGTTTTTTGCCAAACCAATGGTTGTCACTAGCCAATGGTCCAAAAACCCAGATCAATGGTCTTGTGACTAGCCAATACAGTCACACAGGATACTAGAAGCCTGTGGACATCACAGCTCTAACCTGGGGGCAATGGTCTAACTTATCCAGACATAAATATGGGAGACACGATGTCACAATCAGACAGTTCTATTATTAAATAATATGGCCTCTTGAATTCTGCAACTCAAATGTGTGTGTGCTGTACATGAAAAAAAAAAAAAAAGAAAGTATTTGTCAGTGCAAAGGAAAGGAATAGAACACTGACAAGAATAGTCTTGTCACTACATATTGGTCTAACCAAACTGGACCAATGGTCTTGTCACTGGCCACAATTAAATTGACAGCATTGTGTGCTGTATTATGAGAACATGTGAGTCACACCATGTTGGATTTCTAGCCTCTCTCTTCTGCACCCAAGTTAGTAAAGTTTTACCATGAACTGTTACAAAAGAGTAGTAGTTCCTCTTGATTTTGTACCAAGACAATATGATTGCCTAAGAGAGGAAATGCCATGGCCTGCTCTGATTTCAGAACCCTCTCTCTTCTCTCGTATGCTTCCAAAAATAATGCTCAACATAACACAATTAAAGGAAAGGTACATAGGCGATGACCAATTTGGTTTCAGGGTTGGGAAAGGAACCAGAAATGCTATTCTTGATCTATGCAAAATTTCTGAGAGGATTTGAATTGAATGGGAACGTCTAGTCACTCTGAAAGAAATGAGCACATGGTATTGTATTGTATATCAGTTATACGATACCATGCACTCATAATTTTTTTTAACAACTGTATATATGATAATCAATCAAGAGGTTGACTGGAAACTGTTCTTTCAAACAATGAAACAGGCAGGGCTGACTGGAAGGACACATAATGCTGAATCTGCACAAACCACAGCAAACAAAGTGAATGGAAGCAAAGCAACTGTAAAAATAAGAAAAGGTGTAAGACAGGGCTGCCAGCTTTCAACTAACTTATTCAATATGTACACAGAAGAGGCAAAAGCAATGACAAAAAAGATTAAAAATAAAATAAAAATACAGAGCTGGTATCAAAATTAACGGGCATTTGGTACAGTTTTATTTTCACGTCACACAACACAGGTAGGACTCGTAGCAATGATGGGATAGGAAAGGAGGGCCAGGAGCAGGAAGGAAGTGACTGTGACCCTAATTAAGGTACAGCCCCAGCATTTTCTTGGTGTGAAAATGGGAAACCATGGAAAACTATCTTCAGGGCTGTCAACAGTGGAGTTCAAACCCACTATCTCCTGAACAAACGTTGACAGCAACATGATCCAAACTATGCAGCCACTTGCTCAGTTGGTGCACTGTGTAAGAATCTGCAGATGATATTGCAATTATTGCTGACAGTGAAAAGGAAATACAACACCAACAGCAGTATTGACGGAAACTTCAAGTTTTTTTTTTTACACAACTGGCTTCACGTCGCACCGACAAATAGGTCTTACGGTGATGATAGGAGAGGATCTATCATCAAAAGTCCAAATCTTCTGTGCTTCTAAAGTGAGCTGCAGAGAAAGGAAACCAAAACAATGATACTTCTGCTTTTTCCACATCCTGGTGGAGTTGCAGGTGCAAATGGTGTTGCACATGACCGTGGCCACGGTCCTATTCCAGTGTTGGAAAAGCAGTATCGAGATCTGGATAGACTTTGCACTAAAAAAAAATAATCCTACAATGTTCAACAACATGTAGGTCTATCTAAACCTTACTTATGACTCCAAACACTGATCTATTATCACAAACAAATGAGGACTGATAAAAATATTCCTTTCTACATATTGTACTGAAATCAGTGTTACTTCTACTTTCTTTTATTGTAGTGTAGTAAGTCAATTTTTGTGTTGTTTTTTTCTACAGTTCTAAATACCATAATTTAAGAAAATCTATAGCTATTCTCATGACTTGCATTCCTTAAAATCAATCCCTGCAAAATATCATAAACACTGCAAAAGCCATCATAAGAGGACTGCATTGTTAAACAATGCACTCTACAACTACCCATCATGAGCAACATTCATAATTTTTAAATAAGTTCATTTTTGCTACGATTGTATAAATACGTAAGCCTAACCTAATATGATAAGGTGAAAAAATTAACTTCTGGAGTAGAAAAAATCCAAAACTGACTACAGTGTACGTATTCGGCTTGCTAATAATTTTTTATAGTCCCCTGTAAAATTTATCTTTTGTTGCTTAAGATGATTTTTTTTTTTTTGCAAGTTAGTTGCGTTACGTCGCACCGACACAGTTAGGTCTTATGGCGACGATGGGAAAGGAAAGGGCTAGAAATGGGAAGGAAGCAGCTGTGGCCTTATTTAAGGTTCAACCATCTGTGTGGTGTGAAAATAGGAAACCACGGAAAACCATCTTCAGGGCTGCCGACAGTGAGAATACTGGATACTGGCCGCACTTAAGCGGCTGCAGCTATCGAGCTCGGTACTTTGCTTTTCTAGGGAAGATATGAAGAGGAGTGTACTGGGACAAAAACCCAATCCCTGAGTCACAAGAATTAATCACACCTGGTTCAAGCTGGGAATAGATTCGAGGACCCTCTCTTAGAATCCCATTTCAAAACTCCCACATGCATATGCTGGGATTTGAACTGAAACCACCTTAGCAAGGAGCCATTTCAATGCCACTTGACTATCATGCCTCAATGTTGTGAGTTTCAATTTCTACAATAGGTCTTACCAGATTTCAGAATGCCACAATTTTGCAATTTCATAAGTGGGCCAACCAACTGACATTAGCCAACCAACTGCGCCACATTCAACCCTGTAACAGAACTAATTGTACTGTACTTCTCAGGTTTTTTTGGAATTCCAATACAGTGGGTTTCTACAGTAAAAATATTGTTTCCATTCTGCAAATCAGGAACATTCTCAGCTTCAAGACTCAATTCCCTTCAATTACTTTAGACCTGCCAGTTTGTGAACAGATAAAGAGAATTTACAAGGTATTCCTCCCCTGTCTGCTACATTAAATCCACACTAGCAATTAAAAAGTATGCCTACTAATACTTCAAACAAACATATTAAAACTAGCCAGAGGACTGACATACAAAAATCACACCTACGGTACCACGCCACTATGTAGTTAAGTTGCACTAAAAGGACGTTACGCTTAAAATGTAACAGATTATCAAAACGCAGCTTGTGCAGTACTATGTCAAGAATGGAGCAAAATATATCCTGATTATTCCTTTAACATTCCTACAATAAACATATATACTTATACCCACAGAGCACCAATACCGGTAAATAAGGTACCTACTGTACTTACTCAAGCTGAACCCGCAAATACTATTACCGTATTTGATATAATTACGACGCTATACAATATAGCGAACCAATGTTTTGATGTTGTTCAGGAATTCATGCATAAATTTACACATGTATAAATACGTCTCAATCACGTTGAAAACGGTTGGTCAGGACCCTGTGGCTAGTGCTCAGAATGCTCAGCAACACTGCAGCAAGTCAGCAACATAAAGTAAACACAGCTGGCACCAAAGAGAATGAGTACTTAGCGCTGTGAACAGGGTTGCCAACTCCTAGATACTCATTATCACCAGATATGGATTTGAAAAACACCAGAAATCTCCAGATCTGGATATTTTTTTTTTTTTTTTTTTTGCTAGTTGCTTTACGTCGCACCGACACAGATAGGTCTTATGGCGACGATGGGCAGGGAAGGGCTGGGAGTGGGAAGGAAACGGCCGTGGCCTTAATTAAGGTACAGCCCCAGCATTTGCCTGGTGTGAAAATGGGAAACCACGGAAAACCATTTTCAGGGCTGCCGACAGTGGGGTTCGAACAGATCTGGATTTGAAAACTCTATAAATTCTCCAGATGTAGTAAGATAATGCATTAAATTTACACTTACCTCCTTTCAGTTGTGCTGTTCTGCCTCTAAAGTTTAGTAAGTCTAATGGTGTCCAGCCTATATTATAGCCATATGATCAATTCAATACAAGTCACACTCAAACACTGGCACTATTATAATAATAAAATGTTCACTGCGTGTTATCAATTGTCGTAATCCTAACATAAATGTATTTAATTGCAAACTATATACACACATTAAAAACTGTACTATATTTGTTTATTTATGGCTGATCTGTATAAGTTGAGGGTACTTGACCCGGATAGTTGTATGACTCTAATGTGCCTATTTTCTGCAGTACTTCTTTCGGTAGATCGTATGTATAACAGCATTTCCCTGTCCTATTCAATCCAAATTTTACACACAAGACCGAATGGAGAGTTTGTATTGACATTCTATTTCTCAGTTTATTTTTAGTTATATTGACTTGGCTGAACACTCGTTCTACATCCGCATTAGAATGAGAAAGTACGAGAGTCGATATAACTAAATTTGCAAGTTCGCTGAAAGGATTTTCACCAGTTGAATCCCTATACATATCAACTTCTGCCCAAAATTTCACAGTGTCCTTAACTTCAGTCCACTGGATATGATGCAGATTTCTCCACTGGTTTTCTACTTTCGCAATAACATTATTGTCAGCATAAAAGAGTTGTGCTATATCAATAATTTGCAACTTAAAAGGCCTTAAACAATTTTCGGGTGAAAAGAGAGACATTTTTTCAAGGATCCCTATATTTTCAGGTAATCTTTGCCTCAATTGTTGGATAAGTTCAACAATGAATTGCACGCATCTATCGCGTAGTTGTTTCTGTTGGTCTTCAGAAAGCGAGGACGATGATACTTTAGTTTCGAAATCATAACCTAGATAGGGCTTTGGGTCCAGATGATTATTAATTTCTGTTTTCAGGACATCTACTTTGACAGTGGGCAGCAGAACCTTGGTGCATAATGACTTAATGAGAAGGATTAGGTCACCTAATAATTTTGTAGGATCTTGGTTTCGACTTTCGAACTTCTTATTTACGATCTGCACTTCAACCAAAATTGGCTTCAGAAAAGACAAGTACAAGTAATTCTGAGGGTCGCTATACATTGAATATAAAATATCGGCTGTATAACAGCGACCTTTAAGACGAGCGATTTCAAAGTGTGTTTTTAACTCGGTCCACTGTTGCATTATTCTTGTCACTGCACTTTCGATGGACAGCCACCGAGTTTGGCTTAACTGTACTAATTTCAGGGGAGAGTCGCCTTCATTTATTGTCTCGTATAGTTCTTTGTATACAACCTGCCGTAGAAAACCAATTGTAACTTTTCCTTATGAGGAAATCTAAGTTCCTCGATAAACACCCTGATGCATGTGAAACTGCCAATTGTAGAGAGTGACAAACGCATCTGATTAATTGTATATTTGGCACTTTAGCCTTTAACTTTACATACACGCCATGATTTATGCCTACCATAACAGACGCATTGTCTGTTCCTATTGCTTGTAATTTAGTCAAACCCAAACCTTTATTACACAGACATTTCTCCAAAGCCTCAACTATAGCATCAGCTGTACATTCTGACAACTCTACTAACTGTAGATATGTCACGACAATCTCTCTTTTTCTTTTTGAATAGTATCTTATAACAATGCCTAGTAACTTGGTAACTGAAATATCATTCGTTTCATCCAACAACAAACTATAACCGTTTTCACTTTCACGTAAATCATCTATCAAGTCTTTTTCAAAATGAGGAGCTAACACGTTTTGTATTATAGCGGTGCATTTTGTACGATGCAACTTCAAATTATTAATCCCTTTGCTATCGGGAAAATTCACTTTACACAACTCGCTAAGATGGTGAACCACGTGAACCGAGCAGTGTTCTGCTATGAAAAGTGCCGTTCTTCCTTCCACTAAATTTGTCTCAATATTAACTGGTTTAAAATTTAAAGTTTTCTGCCTATTAGAACTAAAGGGTTCGGCTGCCTTGAGGTGTTTAGCAGTGTTCCTATGTTTTTCAATATCTCCTAATTTAGCAGCTAGTTGAGTTTTACAGTATTTGCAAAAGCCTTTTGTGGCATTTCCTTCTACTTTTAGTAACCACTTATTATACCTATCATCCTTAAGCCATTCGTCTCTAAATCGCTGTTTATACTGAGGCTTCCCCATGGTTCCCAACTACACTAACTCTGTAATTAACACATTTAACATAAATTAAGAAGTAGACACTACCACACAATCACAACTCAAAAGCCCAGCGCACTATCTTTAATCACACAGCGACATTGGCACTGGAGCTGGGCTCCTCGCATGATTCATTCTAACTTTTCCAGTTACAACTGTTACAAGTAAGAATGATGTCGACCGCGCTATTATTCACCTTAATAATAAGATCACCGAGCTCGATAGCTGCAGTCGTTTAACCCGCGGTTACTCGCATGGTGAGCGCGGCGCTCACCTCCGGAGTTTATTGCTTTTTGTTGGAATTTTACAAGACCTCTACTTGTGAAATTCCCTATACCTTTCAATCACATTGTCAGGAAGGGGATATTTCAGTCATTTCCATTATCTTTGAAAACCAAGACGCTCAATCCATTATTAGGCCTGATAGTGCATGTTTGGTGAGCGGTGCGCTCAGTAGCGAGTAACAGTGCTACCCATATTGCGCGCTTTGTAATAAGCCAAGGTTTGTGTTATGCTTGCGTTTAATGTGATCTGTTCATATTGTGACTGCTGTTAGTGAATTTATACAAGTTATAATGGCATCCACTGATCAGATACCTCCGTGTTGTGGTGAAACGGTGCAGGAAGTGGACTTCAACAACAAAAGTGATGACAATGAAACAAGTGAGGTTTACGAAAGTGATCATAACTCTGAAACAGAGTGTCTGCAAGTTCTGAGTAAGAAGAGGCACTTTCGTTGATTGAAGGCTGTAGGCCCTATTCCATTAGTTTTACGAAAGTTTGGAATTACATCTGAGCCTCCATGGTCCCACTACAAATGTTGGAACCCGCAAACAACATTTGCAAAGTGCTCCAGGAAAGATGATGAAAGCAACAGAAGTGATGACTATGTACAATTTTTGTTTCCTATTTTGCAGGATTATATGTTTACATGATTTAGTTCGTACTAAGCACACTATTTCTCTCTCAAATTTGTTTAAATTTAAGTATAAATTGTTTGTCTACCCTTTAGTCCCGTTTCTTGATATGAGGTCGGAAATGAGGTGAGATGAATTTATATCGCTTGTTTTACGGCTGGGTGTCCTTTCTGATGCCAACCGTTGTTAAGGAGCTAATGAAGATGAAATGAATGATGGGGAGTGGAGTTGGGTGAGCAGATGGAAAGAACAGGCTGTGGCCTATGAATAGAAACTGTCCCTGCATTTGCCTGGAAGCTTAAACAGGAAACCATACAAAACCATCCTCAGGACAGCCTTCGGTGGAATTCGAGCTCACGCCTCTCCCGAATATAGAGGTTGGCTCCTTGACACTCCGCTCGGCCGTGTTCCTAAATAAATAAATATCTTAAATTGACTTATAAAATTACCTCGATCTTTATATGGGCATATTTAAACCTAAAGGTGAGCGTTGCGCTCACTAGCGAGTAACGGCGCACGTAAAGACCTAGCGAGTAATGCTGGGTTAAGTGCGGCCAGTATTCAGTATTCGGGAGATAGTAGGTTCGAACCCCACTGTCGGCAGCCCTGAAAATGGTTTTCCGTGGTTTCCAATTTTCACACCAGGCAAATGCTGGGGCTGTACCTTAATTAAGGCCACGGCCACTTCCTTCCCACTCCTAGCCCTTCCCTGTCCCATCGTCGCCATAAGACCTATCTGTGTCGGTGCGACGTAAAGCAACTAGCAATAATAATAATAATAATAATAATAAGCTCAATAATGCACGGAAATACAACATTGATGCTGTTAAAAATCCAGCGCTCTTGCTCACACGCGACAATGGCGCTGGTTTTATTGTCAAGCGAGTCGCTTACGTAAACATGTTAAGATCATATTTTATATGATAGGTCATAATATTTTACTAAGTTATACGTCTCATGACCGTAGTTCTTTTTTAAATTGACATTTTATTATAAAATCACCAAATATGTCACCAAATTTTAAAGATAAACTCCATATTTTCGACTTGTCGCAAAATTCAAATTTTGTCACCATACACCTTCCTGAAAACACCAGATCTGGTGACAAAATCACCAGATTGGCAACCCTGGCTGTGAAGAAGAGGCGGACCTCCTGTTGATTGAATCGGATAATACGATTACAGCGCTCCTCCGGTGATCTCCGGTACTACCGACGGAGGCAAAGCAGTTACAGAGCTCCGGAGGTTAACCGGAGGGCCACCTCCTATTCGCAACAGTAACTCCGAGTAGAGCTGGGAACGGTAGGAGCGGAGCGGAGCAGTTGTTTCCGCTCGTCCTCCGGAGACCTCCGGTAGTCCTCCGATTGAATTCACGGGCGGAAAATTCAAATGCTTTAATGTGGGCAATGTTGTAACGGTGATCTTAGGAGGAATTACAATTTAAATTTCATTACTAATTCCACAGATGCATGTGTTCCCCCACGTATGTCATTCAAATGCTGTAGTCGTTTCAAGATCGCCGCATTATTTGTTACGCTATGAACACCAGATTTTGATCTGCTGACATTCAGTTTGCAATAGGTGCAGGTGGATAGAATACTGTAGATTGAATATTGGCACATATTATACCATTGCAAATGCATTTACAATATTATTAATAGTAAAACAGTTTAAGCAATAAGTATATTCCAGTGCATGTAAACATGTATTATATACGATGCTTTTCCATTGTGTTATATGTGTAGCTCATTTATTTCGGAAGAGTACGTCCGGCTCCATGGCTACATGGTTACCGTGCTGGCCTTCGGTCACAGGGGTCCCAGGTTCGATTCCCGGCAGGATCGGGAATTTTGATTTTTAATTGGTTAATTTCGCTGGTACTGGAGCTGGGTGTATCTGTCGTTTTCATAATCATTTCATCCTCATCACAACGCGCAGGTCGCCTAAGGGGGTCAAATCAAAAGACCTGCATCTGGTAAGCCGAACTTGTCCTCGGACACTCCCGGCACTAAAAGCCATACGCCATTTCATTTTTTAATGAAGAGTACGAACTGATTGGTACTGGTTATATGCTGTACCGGGCTGAGTCGTTCAGACGGTAGGCTCTGGCCTTCTGAGCTTAAGTCTGCGGTTTCAATTCCGACTTTGCTCGGCGGTACTTGAAGATACTGACATACGAGAGTCGCATGTCGGCAGGTGTACCGGCACATGAAAGAACTCCTGTGGGACAAAATACCGGCACCTTAACGTCGCAGAAAACCAAGGAAGTGGTTATGGGAGTACAATAATAATAATAATAATAATAATAATAATAATAATCTTTCTATCAATTTACCCTCCAGGGTTGGGTGTTCCCTCGTTCGCAGAGAGGGTCCCACCTATACCGCCTCAAGGACAGTGTCCTGGAGCGTGAGACTTTCGGTCGGGGATCCTTTTTTGTTTTTGTTTTACGTCGCACCGACACAGATAGGTCTTATGGCGACGATGGGATAGGGAAGGTCTGGGAGTAGGAAGGAAGCGCCCGTGGCCTTAACTAAGGTACATCCCCAACATATGTCTGGTGTGAAAATGGGACAGCACGGAAAACCAACTTCAGGGCTGTCGACAGTGGGATTCGAACCCACTATCTCCCGGTTGAAAGTGGGTTCGGACCCCACTGTCGGCAGCCCTGAAGATGGTTTTACGTCGTTTTCCATTTTCATGTCTAGAAATTGCCCTCCTTAGTCGTTCCTATCACATCGTCGCCATAAGACGGCATGACGTAAAGCAAATTGTTACAAAAGTAATTGACAAATGAAACACGAACGATAAATGAGAATGTATATATTTCCTATATTCGCCTTCGTCATACTTATAAAGCAGTATTTACGATGTCGCTACCACATCCGTTGCGCACCACGGATGGAACGGCAAGGGAGCAAACATTCAATACTGTTCCTCCGTCCTCCGTTCGCCCTCCGCTCGACCACCGAACCACCGATTGGTTTCCAAGCAACAGTTTACTACCAAAGAATACCGGAGGGAGCGCTGCACTCGCACTACCGATTGCAATCATAGGAGCAACTGCTCCGTTCCCAGCTCTAGCTCCGAGTGTAAGGACTTAGTGGGCTGTAATTTCAAACTTACGTCCATGAATGTAGGCGCCCTATAAAAATCGTTACCTACATACACAAAAACTGATCTATATCACCGATATTCCATACAATACTCCGTAACAAAGAACGTATAGTCATTCAGAATAATTAATGGATTGTTATCAAGAAAATGCAATTATATCGACATATAATACATACCCCATATACCTGTAGATACAACAAACAATATATCTAAATAGGTTCAGTTGTTTCTCAGAAAAGTGCAGGTCCTACCTGTACAGAACTTACACAGTACACTTCGTTTATTATTATTTTTATCAATATTATGGAAATATTCTTATTATATTGGCGCTAGAATACAGTAGTTTCAAGTTAAATTTGAATTCACTTTTAATTTCTGTGCATATGTAAAAAACGCGAAAGACGTGCAGAAGTAAGGGATGATTATTTACGAGCGGACGGAGGAGTTCAAGCGGTTCAAGTCTGTAAGTGCTGCGCTGTAAAATATGGCACAAATGACTTGTAAACACCGGCCTCGCGGTGTAGGTGGCAACGCGTCCGCCTGTCACCCGGCGGTCCCGGGTTCGATTCCCGGCCGGGTCAGGGTATCTTATTTGAATTATTAATATCCCTGGTCTGGGGACTGGGTGTTTATGTCATCCTTAACGTTCCTTTCCTCACATTCAACACTTTACACTACCGCCATTTACATAATACACACAGGTTTCCTCACATATGGTGCAAGTAGAGGCAAAAGATCTTCAAAGGTCGACGCCCCGAACATATAGCATTAAAAAAAAGTTAAAGAAGGAGTGTAGGTTCGCGCAATAATAGCGACAAGTTATAAATTCCTGTGAAAATGCTCGTTCATTCCTCCCGTATGAAGTTCACACTACGCGCTTGTCATTCAATGTGTGGTGTTTTTTTTTTTCGTCGCACAGACACAGATAGGTCTTATGGCGACGGTGGGACAGGGAAGGGCTGTGAGTGGGAAGGAAGCGGCCGTGGTCTTAATTAAGGTACAGCCCCAGCATTTGCCTGGTGTGAAAATGGGAAATCTACCGAGCTCGATAGCTGCAGTCGCTTAAATGAGGCCAGTATCCAGTATTCGGGAGATAGTAGGTTCGAACCCCACTGTCGGCAGCCCTAACAATGGTTTTCCGTGGTTTCCCATTTTCCCACCAGGCAAATGCTGGGGCTGTGCCTTAATTAAGGCCACGGCCGCTTCCTTCCCACTCCTGGCCCTTCCCTGTCCCATCGTCGCCGTAAGACCTATCTGTGTTGGTGCGACGTAAAGCAACTAGCAAAAAAAAAAAGGGAAACCACGGAAAACCATTTTCAGGGCTGCCGACAGTGGGGTTCGAACCTACTATCTCCCGAATACTGGACACTGGCCGCACTTAAGTGACTTCAGCTATCGAGCTCGGTCATTCAATGCTTGTACGTAAGAATGCTATCTGTAATATCGTCCAATAATTAAGGTATTAACTGAGGGGCCTAGTTTCGCACAATAGTAGCGACAAGTTATAAGTTCCTGAGAAAATGTTACTTCATTTCTCCCGTACCAAGTTCACACTACGCGCTTGTAATTCAATCGGAGGTTCTGTTACATAATTATTATGTTTGTACGTAAAATGCTATCTGTAATATCGCCAAATAACTTAAGTATTAACGGAGGGGCGTAGTTTCTCACATTAATAGCGACTTAGTTATAAATTCCTGTACAAATGCTCGTTCATTTCTCCCGTACCAAGTTTAAATTACGCGCTTGTAATTCAATCGGAGGTTCTCCGGAGGCACCGATTGAAAGCGCCCGGAGCCTCCGCTCCGTAAACAGCCGCTCTGTTAACAGCGCTAATGAGTAGCTGGCACTGAGTAGCGCATACGAGTCCAACACTCGGCCTACTGGATTCCTCGCTGCGCACCTTGGTTTGTATGTGCCATCTGCCGGCATTCAACTTAACTCTCGGAATCTGTAATGGCTGGTTGGTTGCGATAGCCGAAAAAAAAAAAAAAAAAAAAAAAAACGTATGCGTATAGTACGCGAACCTTTTCTTGAGCCCTAGTTCCAGTCAAACTGTAAGAATACGATAAACATAATTACCCTATTTATAAATTACGGTGGCATTGCAGATAGATTAAGCTTTCCATGTTATTTTCTCTTCTGCCCTATTATTACCATACATATTTTACTGAACTCGTTTTTATTATTTGTTATTATTATGAAAGGTGTTGTGACACAGTCTACAGTATATGATCGGACCGGAGTCTCTACCCGTCGACAGTCTTACGTCTACCTATCAGGAAGTTTCTAGAAGTTACGCGATGAGTCCTTCACTGCCGCCATCACCTGCGCGATCACGTTCGCCCAGGTCGCCACCAAAGGATATGGAAACTACTCAAGTAAAACAACTTCGTCGTTTATCGGAGTCTGGTTCGGGAAATCCTGATGGAGAAAGGAAAAGAATTTGTCCGACGCAATCCCTGACACAACGTTCTCCAGGCTCTGTCGAAACCTCACCGGGATCTAATGCTCGTCTGGAATTTTCTAGAACGGACCTTGGGATCCATTTGCTGGGCTCTGGACCATCGACCGCCCACCAACTGCCCAACCTGTTGGACCAACATGCCTGCACATGTACGTATTTATAGTTATGCTCAGGCGGCGCAAAACCCAGCAATACCACCTAATATTCGCCAGCGCAGTATTGTTACTCCATCGCTCCAGCCCAAGGGCGCCCATACCCGGGGGTAAGGTGCCCCCCCCCCCCATCTAGATGTCAGGGAAAGGCAAAAATCTAGTCTAGTCAGGTGTTTTTCTTTCAAGAAAATGTTTTAAAAGTCAGTATTACGTAGAAGCAGTAGTACAGTTCCCCACCAATAGGCAGGGTTCACCGTGGATTATTCTACCACAGAATACAAGTCGCCATTTATTTTACAAAATTTTAAAAATACTACTTACCCCCAGGTCTGTCCCCCCCCCCCCCTCCTACAAAATATCATATGGGCGCTGATGCTCCAGTCTACTGTTCAACCGCCTTTCTATCTGATAAAGCTTACAAATCTGGACATCACCAAGGCCAATGTCAGGTGCATCTATCAACTAATTACAAAATTCATGCCAAATCTTCAGGATTATTAACTGGAAATCCAACGGACGAGGGATGGTTATAATCTTAAAACCTGCCAACCATTTTACCATCACTTCATGAGTAACATCGGAGCTCATCAACTGGGGCCACATGCACGGGCCAGTAATGTCACTACACAGCGTCCAGCACAACGTCCTGCACTGCCCACCCGACCAGCACCAATTCTATATGTGGTTGCTTATGGAGTCGACCGAGACTACACCGACGATGAGATGGCTGCTCAACTCCAACTCGAGGGCCACCACATCTACCGAGTCATCCGTATTCGGAATGCTCAAGGACCCACTTCATTGGTTCACATTCTATCACACGACGTCTCGACGGTCAACGCCCTACTCCGCGACGGCGCCATGATCTACGCCCAGCGCCATCGGGTGGAACCCTCCAGAACATCACCACCTCAGAAGATCCGCTGCGGGACGTGCCAGAGTTTCTACCACGCCCCAGGGACACCGTGTGTTCATCCGGAGGTATGTGCCATCTGTTCACGTGAAGAGCATCCTACTCATGCTTGTCCCAATAAGTCGAATCCAAAGTGTGTTAATTGTAATCAAAATAATCCTGCTTTCAGTTATAAGTGTCGTTCCAAACCTGCTCCTGAACCTGATCACCCTGAAACCGTTGTACCTGTTCAATCTCAAGACCTCCCTACCCCTGTCTCTTCCTCCTCCCTCCCCTCCCCGAGTTCTGAGAACATCATTTGTTTTATTACGATGGTGTTACAGAATGTCCTCCCTTTCCATCGTCCACACATCCTAAATCAGATCCAGCCAGCGGCTCGATTGGTTTTGAACACCCATGTCGACGTGGCGTACTCGGGGAATAAGATGCATTTCGCATTTTCCCTCCTAATTACTGTTCACTTTATGCGTTAGCGTATTGAAGCTTTACTATGCTAACATAAGATCTCTTAAGTCCAGTCGGCCGCTGCTGGACACCTCCCTTTCCTTGTATGCCCCGGATATTTTTGTTCTGAATGAGACATTTCTGACGCCAGCCCAAATGCCTCAATTTTCCCTGTTTCCTTTCTATCGCGCTGATCGTCCGACTCAAGGCCGTGGTGGCGTGGCTATCGGCGTTAGACAGGTTTTTACTGTTATTCAGCATTACTTTCACTTCCCTACTAATTTCTCTGAATATCTAATACTAGAAGTAATTACTACTCAGGAAACTATTACGGTAGCTACTAACTACATACCGTCTAAACCTTTAATTCCCTCTGATTTTATTAAATACATAGACGCTAAATTCTCTGAATATATTATAGTTGCAGATCTTAATGTTACACTCCTATACGCCCACTCAAATCTCCGAGTTCACTAATTTATGTACGTCTCTCCGGGGCGTGCACTTCCATTTTTTCCTTTCCACACCCTCCCAGCCAATAATTCCACCCCTGATGCCCTCCTTCTTTCTCCCTCCCTTGCCACATCCATCTCCATCCAGCAGCTCGTTTCTGTAGGTAGCGATCACGCCCCAGCCCTTCTCACCTTTCCTGGTATCCTTCCCCGTCAAACCTTACCCCCTCCTCGCCCTCCCTCTACTCGTCGTTTCATTCACACTAATTGGAATGCTTATCGCACTACTCTCACTAACTTACTCAGTGATGCTGTACCGCCTACTAACATTCCTACTCTATTTGCCCTAATTTCTAAAATAGAGCGAACTATCCTTACCGCTGATTCTCTTCATATTCCTTATCACTCCTACCACCCCTCCAAACCTCCTATACCCCACAAAGCTCTCTGTTTATTGCAGCTAGCTCATGACTACTTTACTGCATATCTCGAACCAAGGACCCTACTACGCTTCAACAACTCCGCCGAACTTTATGCCACGCGCGCTCATATATTAAAGCTATTAAACGTAAATTGTGGATGGACAACTGTTCTGAGCTAGCTGATTATCACGACCCTAGACATTTTCTGGACGACTTTTCGACAACTAACCAAAACTACCAACCATCTTCCTCGCTACCCTATTACACATCCCCCAGTCATCCACAAACTGACCAAGACAGGGCTAATCTTTTCGCTGACTTTTATCAAACTGTTTTTCCCCTCCCATGCCCCTAATTTCCATCATCCTCACGAACCCAACATCATTGTTTACTCTGATCCTAACCTCCCCGAACTTCAACCTTCATTCCTTCATTTTTCTCATGTTGATTATACTCATCCATTAAATGCTCCCATTACACCCAATGGCACATTCGGCTTTTCCTGAAACATCGGAAAAACACCTCCCCTGGCTCAGATACGATCTCATATCGTCATATTCAAGAAGCCCATCCTATTCTTTTTTATCTTCTTAGCATTATTTACACCTACATTCTCTATACTGGCGCCTACCCCGATCATTGGGGTAACGCTAACCTTCTCTTATTCCTAAAACCCCATAAACGCCCATCTGACATTCGGTCTTATCGCCCAATCTCCTTACTCCCTGTCCTCAGCAAGATCCTAGAAGGGATTCTGAGTAGGAGACTTTCCTCCTATCCCGACTCTCTAGGTCTTATTCCATCCTCTCAAGCCGGTTTTCGTTCCCATCATTCCACTCAAGACCACCTCTTTCACATCTCCTCTTCTCTCAATGCCTATCTTCGCCCCCGTAAAACTGCCGCCTTAGTTTGCCTCGATATGAATAAGGCTTTGATTCAGTCTGGCATGCTGGGTTGCTTTTTAAGTTACGCCATCTTCCCATTCCTATCACTATCATTTACTTTATTTCCAACTATCTTCAACATCGATCAGCACAGATCCTCATCTGTGGTACCCGTTCCTATTCATTTCGTATGACTACGGGTGTAGCCCAAGGTTCCCGCCTTTCCCCACTTTTATACACTGACTGACAGAGCAAATGCAACACCAAGAAGGAGTGGTCAGAACGTTATGCCAATTGCAGGGTAGACTGACGTCACTGAGGTATGCTCATGATGTGAAATGCGCCGCTGTGCTGCGCACGTAGCGAACGATAAATGGGACACGGCGTTGGCGAATGGCCCACTTCGTACCGTGATTTCTCAGCCGACAGTCATTGTAGAACGTGTTGTCGTGTGCCACAGGACACGTGTATAGCTAAGAATGCCAGGCCGCCGTCAACGGAGGCATTTCCAGCAGACAGACGACGTTACGAGGGGTATGGTGATCGGGCTGAGAAGGGCAGGTTGGTCGCTTCGTCAAATCGCAGCCGATACCCATAGGGATGTGTCCACGGTGCAGCGCCTGTGGCGAAGATGGTTGGCGCAGGGACATGTGGCACGTGCGAGGGGTCCAGGCGCAGCCCGAGTGACGTCAGCACGCGAGGATCGGCGCATCCGCCGCCAAGCGGTGGTAGCCCCGCACGTCACGTCAACCGCCATTCTTCAGCATGTGCAAGACACCCTGGCTGTTCCAATATCGACCAGAACAATTTCCCGTCGATTGGTTGAAGGAGGCCTGCACTCCCGGCAGGCACGTCCGCTCAGAAGACTACCATTGACTCCACAGCATAGACGTGCACGCCTGGCATGGTGCCGGGCTAGAGCGACTTGGATGAGGGAATGGCGGAACGTCGTGTTCTCCGATGAGTCACGCTTCTGTTCTGTCAGTGATAGTCACCGCAGACGAGTGTGGCGTCGGCGTGGAGAAAGGTCAAATCCGGCAGTAACTGTGGAGCGCCCTACCGCTAGACAACGCGGCATCATGGTTTGGGGCGCTATTGCGTATGATTCCACGTCACCTCTAGTGCGTATTCAAGGCACGTTAAATGCCCACCGCTACGTGCAGCATGTGCTGCGGCCGGTGGCACTCCCGTACCTACAGGGGCTGCCCAATGCTCTGTTTCAGCAGGATAATGCCCGCCCACACACTGCTCGCATCTCCCAACAGGCTCTACGAGGTGTACAGATGCTTCCGTGGCCAGCGTACTCTCCGGATCTCTCACCAATCGAACACGTGTGGGATCTCATTGTACGCCGTTTGCAAACTCTGCCCCAGCCTCGTACGGACGACCAACTGTGGCAAATGGTTGACAGAGAATGGAGAACCATCCCTCAGGACACCATCCGCACTCTTATTGACTCTGTACCTCGACGTGTTTCTGCGTGCATCGCCGCTCGCGGTCGTCCTACATCCTACTGAGTCGATGCCGTGCGCATTGTGTAACCTGCATATCGGTTTGAAATAAACATCAATTATTCGTCCGTGCCGTCTCTGTTTTTCCCCAACTTTCATCCCTTTCGAACCACTCCTTCTTGGTGTTGCATTTGCTCTGTCAGTCAGTGTATATTTTATATACTTATGATATCCCACATCCCGACCCCCCTTTAAGACTCTATCAATAGGCCGATGATCTGGCTATTCTTGCACTTACACCTACTACTGTTACTGAATGAAAATGAAAACCTACAACCTGTTTTCCAGTCATTGACCGGGTCAGGGATGTAATGAATGAAGCAGATATAGGCTATTAGTACGATGGGGTCGCCACTCCCAAAGTGATTATTAATGAATGATATATGCTATGAAATGATAAATGGAGAGTGTTGCTGGAATGAAAGATGACAGGGAAAACCGGAGTACCCGGAGAAAAACCTGTCCCACCTCCCCTTTGTCCAGCACAAATCTCACATGGAGTGACCGGGATTTGAACCACGGTATCCAGCGGTGAGAGGCCGACGCGCTGCCGTCTGAGCCACAGAGGCTCAACTACTACTGTTACTCTTACCCATTATTTACAGACCTACCTTCCCCTCCTTGAATCCTGGTTCGACGCCTGCCATATTGCTGTTAATCCCACCAAGACCCAATTTATTGTGTTACGGAAAAAATCCTGCCACTCTAGACCCCGTCACCGAGTTCTTTTAACGTTGTATAATACTTCACTAACAGAAACTAATACCCTAATCTACCTTGGTATTCAATTCCAGAACAACCTTCATTGGGAACATAATTTAACACAAGTCTGCAAACGTGACCTTCAACGCTTCCGAGCCCTACGTATTCTTACTGGTAAAACGTGGGGCCTCCGTCCTTCCCAAATCCTCACAGTTTATAAATCTTTTATCCGACCTGTCGTAACATACAGTTCATTGACCTGTCTCACAGCTGACAGACAACAATAAGTGACCTTGCTTAAACTTGACAGACATGTTATGTGTATTGCATACAATCTCCCCTTTGATACCCCTTCTGCTGTCTTCCAGCCTCTTTATTCTTTTCTCACCATCCTTACTCATGTCCATGATCTTCGTCTCAAACACTTACAATCTGCCCTAGCCATCAATCATTCTGCGATTAAAGAAGCCCTCAACCTTTCTCCTCTTGCCACCGCTATCCTTAATAATGACCGCTCTCCTGCTATCTCTTACCTTTTCCCCACCCCTATCACGTAACTTCCCCCTCTGTCCCACTGCCTTTTGTATTCTAAATTTTTCTTTTACTGGATATTATGATGCTCCTCGCGGCAGTGGTACCGGCCTCCAATATCTGTGTCTAAGTGCTTTACAACACCACTAATGACATCTCTATACATGTTCATTTTCCATCATTCTGTGTTTTTCACATCCTCATTGTTTCACTAGTGTTCGTTCATTTCATTCTGCTTCCACCATAGTGTTTTTCGTATCATACGTCAAGATGAACTGAAGACAATTCTCTCTCAGTACGATGTGTTGTGTGTTTATATTTTTATCTTTTATTATTATTATTATTATTATTATTATTATTATTATTATTATTATTATTATTATTATTATTATTATTATTATTATTATTATTATTATACTAGTTACTATTCATTTCCTCTTTAGTCTCTTCACAATTCTGTTATGACTATAGTGCTTACATCAAGTGTCGTAATCGTCGGCACGAGATTGTTCTTTTGTGTGCCAACCGAAATCAATGAAAAATAGACTGACATGGAAGAAATCACATATTTCCTTGTTATATACTTGTGTGTGTTTTACATTTTCTCCGTCTCACTCTGTATTTGACTTTGTTTTGTTTTCAATATGTACGAGACACACTTCTATGAATAGGTTCCATAATTCGACTTTTATATACTTACTCACCGGCCAAAGAGCTACATGTTTAGCTGGTGGCCCGCCTGCCCCTTACCGAGCTGGAATGAAATAACTATTTGAATAAAGGGAATAAAGGTGTTGTGAGTACAATTTGAGGTTAGGTATATATGGTACATAATCCCCAATGATGTTGACAGGGAGGAAATACCCATGTAAGATCCATCTGCGGTGTTAAAAACGTATAGAATCTGTTGAAGTAAATAAAAAATTAATGTATGGTACATATAGCATACTTGAACAATATTTTATATTGATTTAAAGGTGGCGTCCGCGGCATGTTCGACCTCTAATCTAAGTGTCGCCCAGTGGGTACCGAAAGTTTTACCGATTTATATACATGTATTCACTTTGGAAGCTCTTAATCTGTTCAAAGATCTCTAGCGTCACTTGGACATTTCATTAGTCGGAGTTGGCGTCTCCAGATAAATTCCCTTCTGTCATTGACCTTCAGAAATTGCTGCAGGCAAGCTCCCCACTCCATTGGCAATCTCACTGCTCACATATTCAGGCATCGCAGTAAACATTTCAATGCCTTGCTTAAAGGTCTAGAATGAAAAATTCCTAAGTCCGTTTCCAGTCATACGACCGGGTCAGGAATGGAATGGATGAATCCCCCATTTAGCGGCGAGGATAGGAATTGCGTTGGCTGCTGAAGCTTGTCACATTCCTGTGGAGAAATGATTAATGAATTACAGAGGAAATTAAATGATTGTTGGGGATTCGAGATGGGTACCAAAGACACTACTTTCCAGGAGTGACATATGTTTGGATATCCTTCTATTATGCATGAGCGATACATTAAACCCAATACAATCCAATCTCCACTTCAATTCTGACACAACTGCACACTAGTTCCAAGCTTCGGACCATAACAATAACAAAGACTGCTACATAGTCTTCTTCTTTACTTCCTGTCAAGTTTTCGGTATTTATTTATTTATTTATTCGTATCAGAAGCATTAATACTATAAATACATATACATATATACTCTTACTGAATTAAATACATTATATACAAAGTCAATCTTATCAAAAAAACAAAGGTCTATACTACTTTTGACCAGAAATTGGCGACATCCAGTGCATTTTCTGTTGCCTGAAGTAGATCTTGTAGTGTGCATGTTTTAGGGCACTTACTACACTGCAACAAATGAGACGTCGTCTGGATTGCACCACACTCACACAATGATGACTCGATGTTGAAACCCCACTTCTGCAGGTTGCTTTTACATCTAGTCACGCCTGCCCTTAATCTGTTCAGTGATCTCCAGGTACTCCATTTCTCCATGTGACCAGGTGGTAATTCTTCACTTGGTGTCAACCATTCTTCGGAGCGAGTGCAGCTTGCGCGCCACATAGCAGTTCGGGATTGCTGAGGTGTCCCATTAAGAGCCTCTGTTGTTCTGAGGAAACTTTTCCTTGATTTGAGTCTTGGAGTAACTGGCCTGTATCCATACAGAGGGTGAGCTTCAGAAGTTTCCGCCTTTTTCCTCTCGTTTTTTGCTGCAACCTCTCGACGGATATCAGGAGGGGCAATACCAGCAAGACTATACAATTTGTTCAACGGAGTTGGTTTTAGACAGCCGGTAATGATGCGACAGGTATCGTTTAGAGCAACATCTACCTTCCTGGCATGACTTGACTTGTACCATACTGGGGATGCATATTCCGCTGCAGAGTAACATAGAGCAATGGAAGAGGTTCTCACAGTATTGGGATGTGCCCCCCAGGTAGTACCTGTTATCTTCCTTATAATGTTGTTTCTGGCAGCCACTTTTTGCTTGGTGTTCGAGCAATGTTTCTGGTAAGTTAGAGCACGATCAAGGGTAACTCCAAGATATTTTGGTGTGCTGCAATGTTCTAATGTGGTTCCTTCCCAAGTGATTTTGAGAGTTCTGTTTGCCATTTTATTTTTGAGGTGGAAGGCACAAGTCTGGGTTTTATTGGGGTTCGGTCTCAGCTGATTCTCCTTGTAGTAAGTAGACAGCACTGAAAGTGCATTAGATAATTTCTCCTCAATAGCGTCAAAGCAGGTGTCTTGAGTGGTAATGGCACAGTCATCTGCATAGATAAAGCTCTGTGTTCCTTCGGGTAGCGGCTGGTCATTGGTGTAGATGTTGAACAATGATGGAGAGAGTACACTTCCCTGAGGTAATCCATTCCTCTGTGATCTCCACCTGCTTCTTTTCCCCTGAAATTCAACAAAAAATCTTCTATTTTCAAGGAGATTCCTAACGAAGCAGGTAAGCTGGTAGTCATTAGTTGCATTATATAGTTTCATAAGGAGTCGTCTATGGTTGACGGTATCATATGCAGCTGTAAGGTCGACAAATACAGCTCCAGTGATCTGTTTCCTTTCGAAACCATCTTCGATATGCTGCGTTAGCTTCAACACTTGAGATGTACAGCTCTTCCCAGTTCTGAATCCAGCTTGCTGCGGTATGAAGATTGCCTCTAACTTCTCCGTTAGCCTATGGAGTATGAGTCTTTCAAGGATCTTGTACAGATGACAAAGGAGCGAGATAGGCCGATAACTCTTTGGATCATTTGAGTCCTTACCTGGCTTGCGAATAGCTATAACTCTGGCTTTCCTCCATAATTTCGGGATCTTGCATGATTGGATGCAGTTGTTCATCAGCTCGATTAGCCAGTGCTTTGTGGCTGGACCAAAGTTCTTAATTTGCTCAACTCTTATATCGTCAAGGCCAGCAGCTTTACCATTCTTGGTTTTGCTCAATGCATAATCAAACTCAGCCTGAGTGAAAGGTTGATATAGAATGCTGGATTCTTGATCAGGTTTTCTCTCAAATGTCTTCTTACTAGTCTTGATGGTTCTAGTAGTTTTACCATTTTCAATGAGCTGGTGTGCAATTTCATCAGCTTTGACATTTGCATGTGTACTTGTTCGAGAACGGTCATTATTTAGGCGCTGTAGCAATCTCCAAGCCTCTTGGCTGCTCCTACTCATATCACACTCTGCCATCAGTTTCTCCCATTGGTCTCTCTTTGCCTCAGAGATTGAAGAGAGGATACGTGTTGCAACGTTGGAGGTTTCCTCACTAAATGGGTTTTCGTTGTATGATTTGTAATATTCATCTAGTAATACTGCTGTCTCTGCAGTTACCCCTTGGAGATAGTTAGTCCTACAGCCTCTTGGGAAGAATGGGAAGATTTACGAGTGTTGCCTGAACGGGAGGAGCTTCTGCTCTGGTTACGCCTCTGAAGACTGAATATCTTGCGTAGAAGTTCATGCACCGTAACCGGATCATCATTGAGCTCCGACAGTTCCAAAACTATCCTCAAAATCTTCGGCGACAATGTTATTCCAGCCAAACTAGCCAGTTTAAGAAATTCTTGTTGCTGCACAACTTTCACTGCAGCAAATCATTCCAGTGTTCTACAAAATACGCAAATGTAGTGTAGAGAGAGACTTTTGTTCTGAGTTTATAACCATAGAGTACTACTGACTTTTATACCTATGCCTTTATTCTTGTCGTCACTGTAAGGACTATAGGAAGGGGACACTACCTCTGAGCCATGGAGGCTCCCCTATAGCTTTGTTTTCAGTCAGTCACTACTGATCTGCATTTAGGGCAGTCGCCCAGGTGGCAGATTCCCTATCGGTTGGATTTCAAAGAAATTGGAAATTTATTGAACATCTCCCTTGGTAATTTATTCCAATCCCTAACTCCCCTTCTTATAAAGGAATATTTGCCCAAACTTGTTCTCTTGAATTCCAACTTTATCATCATATTGTGATCTTTCCTACTTTTAAAGACACCGCTGAAACTTATTCGTCTACTGATGTCATACCATGCCATCTCTCCACTGATAGCTTGGAACATACCACTTATTAAAATTAACAATTAATTTTTGTAGTCGACAAAACATCATGATCTTACAATTTTTAGCAATTACGCATAGCATTGCATGCGATTAATTTCAAGTAATTGTACATACCACATAGTTGAACAGCTCGGCTCCTTTCTCCCAAGTCTTCCCATTTTTGTAACGCTACTCTTTTGTCGAAAATCACCCAGAACAAATCGAGCTGCTTTTCTTTGAATTTTTTTCCAGTTCTTGAATCAAGTAATCCTGGTGAGGGTCCCATACACAAGGAACCATATGCTAGTTGGGGTCATACCAGAGACTTATATGCCCTCTCCTTTACATAGTTACTACAACGCCTAAAACCCTCAAAACCATGTGCAGAGACTTGTGCCCTTTTACAGTCATATTTATGTGATTACTCCAATGAAGATCTTTCCCTATATTAACACCTAGGAACAGTACTTACAATGATCTCAAAAAGGAACTTTCACCCCATCAACAAAGTAATTAAAACTGAGAGGCACCGAGCTCGATAGCTGCAGTCGCTTAACTGCGGGCAGTATCCAGTATTCGGGAGATAGTAGGCTCGAATCCCACTGTCGGCAGCCCTGAAGATGGTTTTCCGTGGTTTCCCATTTTCACACCAGGCAGATGCTGGGGCTGTACCTTAATTAAGGCCACGGTCGCTTCCTTCTCAGTCCTAGCCCTTTCCTGTCCCATCGTCGCCATAAGACCTACCTGTGTCGGTGCGACGTAAAGCCAATAGCAAAAACTGAGAGGACTTTTCCTATTTTTGAAACTCACAGCTTGACTTTTAACCCCATTTATCATCATACCATTGTCTACTGTCCATCTCACAACATTATCGAGGTCATTTTGCAGTTGCTCACAATCTTATAACTTATTTATTACTCTGTACAGAATAACATCATCTAAAAAAAGCCTTATCTCTGATTCCACTTCTTTACACATATCATTGATATATATAAGAAAACATAATACTGCCTCGAGGAACCCCCCTCTTAATTATTACAGGGACAGACAAAGCCTCACCCACTCTAATTCTCTGAGTTCTGTTCCCTAGAAACATAACCACCCATTTAGTCACACTTCTTTCTAGTCCAATTGCATTCATTTTTGCCGGTAGTCTCCCACGATCTCACCTATCCAATGCTTTAGATAGGTCAATCGCAATACAGTCCATTTGACCTCCTGAATCCAGGATATCTGCTATATCTTGCTGGAATCCTACAAGTTGAGCTTCAGTGGAATAACCTTTCCTAAACCCAAACTGCCTTCTAACAAACCAGTTATTAATTTTGCAAACATATCTAATATAATCTCAGAGAATACTCACCCAAACTTTCATGCAATGCATGTCAAACTGACTGGCCTGTAATTTTCAGCTTTATGTCGTTCACCCTTTCCTTTATACACAGGGGCTACTATAGCAACTCTCAATTCATTTGTTATAGCTCCTTCATGCCAACAATAATCAAATAAGTACCGGTACTTCAGATATTATGGTACTATATCCCAACCCATTGCCTTTAGTATATCCCCTGAAACCTTATCAAATCCAGCTGCTTTTCTAGTTTTCACCTTTTGTATCGTACTGTAAATATTACTGTTGTCATAGGTAAATTTTAATACTCCTCTAGTATTAGTAACCTCCTCTGTCTGGACATTCTCCTTGCAACCAACAATCTTTACATACTGCTGACTGAATATTTCTGCCTTTTGAAGATCCTCAGTTACACACTCCCCTTGTTCATTAATGATTCCTGGAATGTCCTTCTTGGAACCTGTTTCTGCCTTAAAGTACCTATACATACTCTTAAATTTTACACTAAAATTTGTATGGTCGCCAATGATGTTTGCCATCATGTTATCCTTAGCTGACTTCTTTGCTAGATTCAATTTCCTAGTAAGTTCTTTCAATTTCTTCTTACTTCCAGAGCCATTTCTAACTCTCTTCTTTCCAGCCTGCACCTCCTTCTTAGTTTCTTTACTCCTCTGTTATAATATAGTGGATCTGCACCATTCCATACCACCTTTAAAGGTGCAAATCTATTTTCACATTCCTCAACAATTGCTTTAAACCCATCTCAGAGTCTGTATACATTTTGATTTACTGTTTTCCACCAATTATATTTACTTTTTACCAACTCCCTCATGCCTGTTTTATAAGCCATATTGTACTGCTAACAGTCCTAATTTTAATACCTCCCTTTCAATCACATTTATTTTTAAGTATCACAAAAACAGCTTCGTGGTCACTAATACCATCTATTACTTTGTTTTTTCTATAGACCTTGTCTGGTTTTACCAGCGCCACATCCAGAATATTCTTCCTTCTAGTTGGTTCCATCACATTCTGTATCAGATGCCCTTCCCATATTAACTTATTTGCCATTTGTTGGTCATGCTTCCTGTTGTTAACATTACCTTCTCAACAGACATTTGGTAAATTGAGATTACTCGCTACAGTCACGTTAGTTTCCATATCGTTTCCCACATAGCTGATTATCTTGTCAAATAATTCTGAAACAGCATCAGCGCTACCCTTTCCCGGTATGTACATTCCAAAGATATCAAGTTGCGTATCATCTTTAGAGATGAACCTTACACCTAGAATTTCATGTTTGTCATCTTTAACTTTTTCATAGCTTACAAATTCTTTTTTCACCAGAATGAATACTCCCCCTCCTACCATATCTTGGATTCAGGAGGTATCTATATCGCGATTGACCTGTCTGAAGCATTTGATAGTGTCGATCATCGGGGACTACTGGCAAAAATGAGTGCAATTGGACTAGACAAAAGAGTGACTGAATGGCTTGCTCTATTTCTAGAAAATAGATCTCAGAGAATTAAGGTAGGTAAAGCTTTATCTGACCCTGTAAAAATTAAGAGGGAATTCCACAACGCAGTATTATTGGACCTTTATGTTTTCTTATATATATAAATGATATGAGTAAAGAAGTGGAATCAGAGGTAAGGCTTTTTGCAGATGATGTTATTCTGTATAGAGTAATAAATAAGTTACAAGATTGTGAGCAACTGCAATGACCTCGATAATGTTGTGATATTGACAGCAGGCAATGGTATGATGATAAACGGGATTAAAAGTCAGGTTCTGAGTTTCACAAATAGGAAAAGTCCTCTCACTTTTAATTACTGCGTTCATGGGGTGAAAGTTCCTTTTGGGGATCACTGTAAGTATCTAGGTGTTAATATAAGGAAAGATCTACATTGGGGTAATCACATAAATGGGATTGTAAATAAAGGGTATAGATCTCTGGACATGGTTATGAGCGTGTTGAGGGGTTGTACTAAGGATGTAAAGGAGAGGGCATATAAGTCTCTGGTAAGACCCCAACCAGAATAATTAAATCAAGAATTCCATCCAGAATCCAAGACAAAAACGCTACGAAGTACGTCGCTCTAAAAATTCAAATCATCGACCCAAACGCTAGGAAGTAGAACGCGGTAAAAATCCAAATTCGATAGGAACTAGTACGAAGCTAGTACGCGATAGAAATTCAAATCGCCGGCTATTACCGCCATTCCAAGAGTTAGTTGAATGCTGACAGATGGCACATACAAAACACACCTTTAGCGCTCACACGGCTTTTTCTGTTCGAGTCTCCTTACCGCTCCTTACAAGCATTCTCCTTGCTTGCAAGATGTGCAGCGAGGAATCCAGCTGGACGAGTGTTGGACTCGTATACGCTACTCTGGAAGATGGCTTCATTTCTTGCATTCTTGTCGGTACCGTATGTACTAATTATAGAAATCTGTGATCCTATATGATGTCTATCGAGTAAACTGTATATATATAATGCTGGTAAAAAATCACTTGTTAGATAAAAATGAAAGATAAAGTTGAACTGAAGAAATATTTTTTATTCATCTGCTATCCTGATGTTACTACTCGTATTATTGTAGCAAATAATATGGGATAAATTTGATTAGAACTTTTTAAATAATTATATACCTCAACACACATCACCTTTCTCAGCACACGGACGACTTCGGCTTTTTTTCTGTCACAACAGCTGACTCTGTACATCCTTATCCTCTCATTTTTTATTCGGCCGGGTGACGCCGCAATTCTACCATCGCACCCAGCCGACCCAACAAAGCATATAGGCCGGACACCAAATCGGAAGTCAGCCTTCCAATATGTACACCTGTATTGTCTTGGACGTCCAACAATCCATTACTGAAGACACCATCCTATCTGAACTCCGCAAGTCTGGAGTATACAGCGCCACTAGGCTACATGAAGGTCTGCACCATCAAACGACGTCCTGCTTTTCTTCAAAACATCCACCGAACGTGTCCATCTTCTCGCCACTGGTGCACAAATCTGCCAACGCCTCCATCAAATGGAAGACACTCCCAGCAATATTTTAGAGCAACTCCCGGACTATTCTCCTGATCCACCTCCTTACACACTCCCACCATAACCCTTGTCCTTTCCTTACACCACTACAACAACCACCACTACTACCACCCTCACAACCTCCCCAGTTCACACCTCCCTCACAACTTCGCTCACGACTACGGTTACAACCCACCCTATCCCTATCATGACCACTACTATCACCACGCCTTCCACCTCTACCTCATCAAGTCAAGAACCAGCGCATGCAACTGACACTACCACCGATACAATGCTGCCACCATCGACCGTTTGCACCTGCGTCATCCGAGGAGTGGACCCGCTCTTATCCAACGACGCCATACTTCAAGACCTCCGCCTGACGGGAACACCAGTTCGCCGAGCAACTCGCATTTTCAACGCTAGAGGACCTACCCACCTCGTTCGCCTTCATCTGCCGACTCCGGACATCGCCCAGCATTTCATCAACAACGGCATCCATCTTCAAGGCCGCCATCATCACACTGAACCATCTCGCTCGCCTCCTCAACCTGCTAACCGATCTCGTGCACCCCGTCGCCGTCCCCGGCCGGCTCCTCCTTTCCTTCCACCGAGTCCACAAATCTGTTTTTACCCTCCTCCACCCGGTTTCTCTCCTCCAATACCACACCCAACAAACCCTCTCCACAACTTACTCACTTCCCTGCATAACTTCTCCTGTATCTTTCACATCTTAGCCCTTTCCCTTACCTCTAGCACTAACCCCACCTTCGTCCAACAGCCTTTATATCATCCTACTACGTACTTTTAAATCTGTGTAATATCTAATAAATATCTAATAAATATCTAATAAACTCCCTCAACGAAATTCAACACCTAGGCATAGGCACAATTCCCCTCCCACCCCCTACATCTTCACATCCTTTACCCACCTTCTTCTTCCGTCACATCTCCCCAAGCCGCCCGCATCTCTTGGTCAGAGAGAGGGCGTTACCCTCTAGGTGGCCCTCCCCACCCCTTCAGGGTGGGGAATGAAAGCACTGTTAGTCTAGTCTAGTTAAATTATGACGAGACTTTCAGCTACTAATAGTTGAATATATAATTTTTGGAAGTTCCCTCAAAGGGAATTTATCTTGAAGGAAATGTGAAATACCTCCGTGATGTGTTGTTGGTAGTCATGACCTTAAACCGAGGATATCGGTGACTTCCATCGGTGATTCTGTCAGAGATTGCACGAGCATATGATTATCTCGTCACGGTCCATCGTGGGCGACCAGTATGGAAATACTATTACGATGACTATGTCAGGCAGAATTTTTTCCGAGGTAGGATAGGAAGGCCTAGGAGTTGGAAGGAAGCGATCGTGGCCTTAAATAAAGAACATCCCCAGCATTTGCCTGGTGTGAAAATGGGAAACCACAGAAAACCATCTTCAGGGCTGCTGACAGTGGGATTCGGACCCACTATCTCCCGGATGCAAGCTCTCAGAGACGAGTGTTACACAAACCAATTTCTCTCTTTATATCTCCATAAGCCAACAACATTTACAGGTACTCTCTCTTTGCTTGTTAACTTTGCATCTCCTATAGGCCTACTTTATCACAAAAGGTAAGAATAGTACATCTTATGATATGCTCATCACTCTAAAAAAATAAAGCAGTCCTAACACCAATATCAATTGAAAATTCACTGTACTTTCTATATACATTTATGGATTGTAAAATACAAATTAAAAATGCGTAGGCCTACCTATTAAGTTATAACATTGTA
The DNA here is from genome assembly GCF_040414725.1 of Anabrus simplex. Taxonomy (NCBI): domain Eukaryota; kingdom Metazoa; phylum Arthropoda; class Insecta; order Orthoptera; family Tettigoniidae; genus Anabrus; species Anabrus simplex. The sequence continues at coordinate 139,641,662 of NC_090265.1, forward strand.
CAAATTTAGCAAGTAGCCTACTAATAATTAGACTTCCCCCTTACAACCTGGAAGAAATTTTACAGCCAATTTTCCTCTTTCTTGCATTTAGTATTGAAAAATAGAGTTTATTTGAATGGAAATGAATGTGCTTTATAATGTAGCAATTAACTAAAAAGATGACGTGGTTCATAAATGCACATAACTAAAGTTGCTACTTTACCGTTGTAAAATCAGAAAATAGCATTACCGGTACACAATAAGACACGTTCTTTATGAACTGAATTTCAAGTTTAAGAAACAAATAAATAACAATCAAGATCACTTAATTAGCTCTTTGAGAAATATAACACACATACTATGAAAGGTTGTGTTCATAATTAAAAAGCGTATCAAGGATATTGCATAAATAGAACATGTCCGTATTTCCGAATGTACACAAAACGTAGGAAAAGCACTAGCATGTTTTATTACTCTTCTTCACGACACTCTCTTCAAGATGACAAACGCAGTCATTGAAATAGTTGTTTTACTAATCTTGCAAAACAATACCTAGCTTCACAAAACCAGTAGCACAACAGCAAAGGTGCGGCTACAACAAGAAAGCGCCACAACACAGATGAACTAGGCAACAAACGTTGTGATCGTTACCACATCATAATGTGTGAGAAAAGACAAGTGTCCATAACCGAGTTCTGTACCAGAGAGTAATGAAAAATTAAATGGAAATGGCATATGGCTTTTAGTGTCGGGGGTGTCCGGGGACATGTTCGGCTCGCCAAGTGCAGGTCTTTTGATTTGACGCTCTTAGGCAACCTGCACCTCGTGATTAGGATGAAATGATGATGAAGACAACACATACACCCAGCCCCTGTGCCAGCGAAATTAACCAATGATTGTTAAAATTTTCTTGGGAATCAAACCCGGGACCCCTGTGATCAAAGGCCAGCACGCTAACCATTTAGCCATGGAGCCGGACACCAGAGACTAGTGAAAACATTATTTACAAGCTTATGTACATTGTGCAAATTTCTTCTTCTTAATAATAATAACTGAATCATAGGGGAATGGATATACAAGCAAACATGATTTTATAGAATAATAAATATGAAACGAATACGCTCAGAATATAAACATAATACATAATACATTGAAATATACACATTAGAAACTAGAACTGCAAATGTAGAGTGTTGCTAGGTTTGGAAGTTGCAGCACGTAGACTTACACACGACAATGAAAAAACCCTTTTCTACACTCCAAGGTTTGTTATTGAGGAACAAGGTTTGTTGTGCCTTTTTTGCATGCAGTCTCATTCTCCTGTCATTGAATACTAAGCTCCCTTTGAAGATAACTCGTTCACAGGGTACCGAAGTAGATGAAACCACAAAATTTCTTGAGCTCTTTCACTCAAGAAGGGAAACTGAGCTTTGTGTTCACACCACCATTTTAATACATCTAAAGTTCTACTTAGAATATCACATTTTAAGTATGTCTGGACTTCAATAATTGACCAGTATGTAGGAGTCCCTTGTGGAAGTGCTTTAGTGACCATGGTGAAAATTCATTTCTGTTCTCAACAGTGGGACTTTGGGGTTTATCACCTTCCAGAGACCTAATTTTCGAAGCTATCAAATTTTGTAGCTCCTTTTTTAGTTTTCCAATGCTTGGTGATTTTGGAAAGCACAGTTTTTAAATCTTAATCAAGAGAGGTACATAAACCAAGAGTGTTGCTGTCTTCAACATGACCAAATAACTCCTTGAGCCCAGAGCTCAATGTTTGTATAATATTTTCTGACATGTCAGTAAAACTTCCAGTACCTACTACATTTTTCATAAACTGACTCTAGCCCATTAGCCAAAACTATGACAAGTGATGAAGATATGTACTTTTCACCACTAGCTGATTCTGTCACAATTTCAAGGGGCTTTAATATTTTACACATTTCATGGATAACTTTCCACTCTTGGGAGTTCAGAACAAGTAGATCTTAGTCAATGAGTGCTGTGGTGCTATTGATAGCATCTTCTAACTCACAAAACCGTTCTAACGTGTGGAGTGTGGAGTTACATCTTGTTGGTACATCAAGAATGAACTTCATTTGAGTGACTCCACTGTTTCTCTGGAAATTCAGTAATTTTTCAGTTGCTTGAGAACTCGTTTTAAAAAACGCTGTTATTCTCAGTTTGTTCAGGAGTCTATCGATCAGGTGGTTAGCCTTTGTAACAATGTTGCAATTGAACTTTGACATAACCGTGGCTGAATCTGACAGGCTCCTTGCACTTCTGTCGAAGCTGTTGCTGGTTGATGGAGTAGGTAGTCTACTGTTTAAGCTGTGATGGTTGATGGAGTGTGAGTAGCAATTGTTGGGCTCAATGAGAGTGGCTCAATAAAAATAATGATAAATAGATTACCCATGCCGTGGCATTATTGGTGTGTAATTAACATAATTTAATTTAATATAACATAATGAATCTATATATATATATGTGACCGTTCATCACCATGCCATAGGCATATTAGGAGGTTTAATCAAGCATATATGCCGTTTTCCGCAACATTCTGGGACATATAATGTAGTAATTAGCAGTCTACATGCCGAACCGGGGTGTGATTTGTGATACCCCAGCCCGAAGGGAGCAGTTTTCTGCGCTGTAACGAGAAAAGGATAGCGCATTGCCGCTGGACCTTGAAATCGCGCTCTCTTTTCGTGTGAGCGAGAAGAAGCGATGACGCTACGCGTGGAAATACAGGTTGTCGGAGAGTGGGCTTAATTAAGATGTGTTAACTCTTGTGAAATAAATGTCCTCTACTAATTCAACACCGCATTCATTGGTGCCACTTCACCATAATTTACTAAAAAGAGGAAGAAGAACACCATCTGAAATATTTTTTGGAAATTTATGAGTCAGGTCTCATTCGAACCGATGTATTTAATGTTAATTGTTGATGCATATAAATACAATACTTGAATGGTGGATCGGTAATGACGCTTGTCATATAGTAGTACGCAGATTAAAGATGACTGCTGAAATCTGACAACGTGTGGAAAAAAGTGGGAGATCTTGCGTGATGAACCATGACAAAATTAGCGTTTGCATCCTCCATGGACTCTCGTGGTGATAGACTGTGTGATTAATGGGGAAATGAACAGTGATTTCTACAAATTAGTCACTATTTTCATTAATCTATTTAAAGTTAGTAGTGGATCTTATCATCAGTATATTTCTTTTCTAAAAGGACGCTTTTGAGATTGTGAATGACCCACTGATCGCTTTAGTTTTATATGTGATCAGTAGAAAGTAGAGGTCACAAGCTATAATTTGAGTGTTTTCACGTCGCTGAAAGATTCCGATCACCGGACCTTCAATTTCAGCAGGGGCATAATTTACCTCCCCCCTGATCATTTTGTCCGGAGGCTATAAGTAGAGCCAGGACCTAGATACAGTATCCCATTGTCATTTGTGTAGCTGCAGTACTCACACGTTAGGAGTGAACTTGGATATCAGTGTATGAAGTGTTGTGTCATAGAAGAAAAACACATCAGTGCGATGTAAAATATCGCGAAATAAGCCGTGTGGTACCAGATAATGTGCAGTACTGATGAATAGAAGGCTTATCTCAACATTTTACTTTTTAAATATTAATGACAGTCAGTTGCGGCTCATGGTGCAATCATCAGTGAAAGGGAAAACGCGTCAGGTTATTTAGAGGTAGTGAGACAGCTAATTACGTTCAGTAATTAACAGTGACCGATCTAAAGCATTTTAAGAGTGAGTGACGTTCAATAAAATTAAAGAATTATTCCTGACAAAATTAGCGTTTGCATCCTCCATGGACACTCGTGGTGATAGACTGTGTGATTAATGGGGAAATGAACAGTGATTTCTGCAAATTAGCCACTATTTGCATTAATCTATTTAAAGTTAGCAGTGGATCTTATCATCAGTAGATTTCTTTTGAAAGTACATAAACAGTGTTTAATAACTGATTTCCCATTTTTGCCTGGATGTTCGTGAGTGGTCGTTGAACCCCGAGATCTGGAGCCTACAAGAATCGCGCCTAAGTGCCTGCAGTCATTTCTACAGCGAACGTCCAGAGATTCAACTAAGAAGACCACAGTTCGCTACATGGATCGTTGCAGTACGAAGAGGAACCAAGGACTATCAAAGAGAAGACCGCTCATCATGACGGAGTAAAAATCTAAGAAGTACCTCGAGATGACGGCAAACCATACCCAGTATTTGATAAGTACAACTTATTTTGAATACATTAAACCACGAGATTTGCATTCCAGTAGCAATTTTTATTCTTGTAAATATTAAAATGTTATAATTAACAACAATATTGATTGTAGGGAGCACTATACGCGTGTGACTAGGAAAATACTTTTTATTATTTTAATTAGGGTTTTCAAGTGATTTAAGAATAATCATTGATATTTAGCAGGCTTATTTGCATGAATTATTATATAGATCCCATAAATTCTTATTATAGATGATGCACATATTTTAAGAAGAATGGCGCTTTAGCTAAACTTATAACTTCTTCGTAAGGTTACTATCTGGTAAAGATTTTCACAGTGGTTTGAATATAAACTATATGTTTGCTTCAAGGTGATTCAGGTATTTATAAATCCCGTATGATAATAGATGATCATTGAAGATGTGTCAAACTGAGGTATTATGTGAATTATATAGATATGCGAGAAGAATTAAATAACCTGTAAAAATGGAGTCTTCTCTGTAAATTAATAGAACGGATTTGAGATGCAGTGGTATGATATGGAGGGTAAAGCCTGTGAATTTTTGAGACGTTGGAATGATAAAAGATCATAATAATTATGGCTGTTGTGATATATTGAATTAGGCTGAATATATAGCCAAATTTGAATAATAAGAAGTAATGGCTCTCAAATGAATGCGTTCTTGAGAACAAACCGAGATGATATATAAAAGAAAGAAAGAAAGAAAGAAAGAAGCGAGGAAATGACGAGTTCAATGTGTTTTTGTAGCTACGGAGCTGGACACACAGCTGTTTTCATGATTGACAGTTTAACTACGTGAGGACTTGAAGGGTCTGAGGAAGATTCTGTTGTCCCAGGAAACTTAATGTCTACCTGCTGGATCCCTCTCGTTCGCCAATGCAGTCTCAATTCCATTCTAATGATACGTTATGAGTAACGTGGATAATTTTCCGATTTTGCGAAGGATAGATCCCTTCCCATGTTTATGCATTAAATTAGCTCGTGATTGGAGTTTTAAATTTTTTACCTTGGAAGCTGGAGTACTTGAGTTCGACCCATGTTGGAGCGAAGAATTTAACCAGATAATATGGCTTGATTAAGCCATATCTTCAAGATGTATTGTATGATATATGTTTGATATTTTTTCTATGTAATGTGTTTAAATGTTTTATTATTCCACAAAGTGTTCTATGGTGATGGGTTCGATTTCAGCGTTGGCTGATTTTTCTTTGAATATAATTTCTTAGGTAAACCCAGGAGACACGTATGTGTTCAGTGTAGTATATAATTGTCATGGTACCGGGTGAGTTGGTCGTGCGCGTAGAGGCGCACGGCTGTGAGCTTGCATCCGGGAGATAGCAGGTTCGAATCCCACTATCGGCAGCCCTGAAGATTTTTTCCGTGGTTTCCCATTTTCACACCAGGCAAATGCTGGGGCTGTACCTTAATTAAGGCCACGGCCGCTTCCTTCCAACTCCTAGGCCTTTCCTATCCCATAGTAGCCATAAGACCTATCTGTGTCGGTGCGACGTAAAGCCCCTAGCAAAAAAATTTTGTCATGGTCAAATAGACCTTGTGTTTGATATGCGGCAATGCAATCTCGTGTGTAAAGTAGACGTACTTATGACATAATCCTTCCCAGATCATGACTAATAATTAATTAAAGACATGATTAATGATGATTTATGATAAATTAATTAATCGACAGGATGGATGCCATTTAGCATCACTGTTATAGATAAATAAATCCACGTATCAGTGTGTATTAATCAAATGATTTGAGGTATGCCGAGGACCAACTACAACTATGAATAAACTACAAGGACATCAAGGCATACTATATAAATAATTTTTACATTATTCTCGATTGTTTCTTGTTTATGTGTTGTAGTATGGCACCATCTCGTGTGATTTTATCAGTATAATAAAATGTTTAGCAAATAATATTTTAACGAAGATTCTTCTCATTTAATAATATTACTGTATTCCTCTCACATTATAGAGAATCCTACTTTCGTTATATTTCATGTAGTGCCTATTTTCTTTTTCGAACATTCCATTGCCCGTATGCTTTATGAGTTCAGCCGGTGTCGCAATGAAACTAGGGAGGACGAGACTTCAAGCCTGGTAAGTGACTTCTGGAGATTCTCATCCAACTATTCCATCTATACATCTGTTTGTGAAACCGAATTACGTAATTCTTGCCCTAAATTACCCAGTATGGGTACAATAAATATATGTATAAATTCGGTCTGGAGCGATGTATATATAAATATTTAAAAATGAAAAAAGACGTGAATTAATCTCAGAAATTTGAAACCTGGTACCGGAGAAGCTGATGACCCCAGGATCACTAGAAAAATCGAAAATTCTCAAAATTCCCTGATGGGGGCACGCTGGGGGGCTTCAAATTTTGGGCTCGGCATAAGAACGCAGTCGTATAATTTATCCAAAGCGACAACCTATAGGTTTCGTTGGCTTAAAAGTTTCAGGAATTTCCTAATTTTTATATCCCTTCCCCAAATCAAGATAGCGGCACAATCTACCAGACGAGATAGAAAATTGAAATTTGGCGAAATTATAGCTTTTAGCCTCTAACCGGCGGAAAAATTCCAAAATGTTCAAATTTTTAATTTCTTAGCCCCAAAGGTATCGAAATATGGAGGCAATTTTAAAGACTGTGCAGACATTCTTTTTGAAATATTTTTTTTGGCTAAACGGTAAGTCGTATCACGAAACGGATGGCGCAACCTCGGTTCAATTTGGAATGATCTACAACTGTGGGCGGGGAATGAAAACATATGTTGCTTGCTTGCTTGTGAAGCCAATTCACCTTGTACCACAGCCGAGATCGGACGGCCGGCTGTTGGGCATTCTGCGCTCATAATGTAAGTCGTCAGTTCGACTCTCTGCGAAAGTTTAAGTCCGCGTATTACGACGCACTGCAAGACTGTGCCTAAGTTGAGATGTGAACAGTTGAGGAGTTCTACTATTTATGAGACAGTGTGTCTGAAACTTACATTTTCTCACCAGTACGATGTTAAGCTAATATAATTTGATGTTCGTATTTGAACGACAGTGATTAACTTTACAGAGCTATTTTACACTGAATATTGAAAGTGTTGAAACGCGATCGTCAGTGAAACGTTAAAACTGTCCATGATCTTTTATTTAATCTTGACAAATTATGAACTGTGCTAGTAGTGAAACATAATCAAATATTTTCAGACTGTTCAGGTTATTGAATTTACGGTAGTGAAGCATCACAGTGCATAGTTGTTCTACCAAAGGTGTTGGAACACTTTTCAAACTGTACGTCCATGTTACGAACGACTGATATAATTAATCGTATTTAACAGTGTCGTCGAACTTTGATTCTATTTTACAAGTGTCCAGATTCTTAAGCGAGCATACACTCAGTACTGTATTTAAGCGATCTGGTGCATTTAACATTCCTTACTTATCCTGATAAGACTTGTGTCGAACCAAGGACGGTTCCAGGAAGGACAGTGTATTCTTTTGCCATTTTCGATAGTGAACGGGACTAAATTCACGGAACTTATTCTTTTTCCTTTAATGTTGTGTGAAGTGTCGGGATACCTTGTTTTTCTATGTCGTTATTCAGACAATGTTCTCACACTCAACTTTAAGAAGGTGACTTTTACTTTGTGTGGTTAAAACATCACAAGTTTAATTTTGAGTTCAATTTAATCCATCAGTAATGACTGTGTTCTTCTAATTAATTAATGAAATCCCACTGTGATGACAATTGAGTGCAGCTTGTGATCACTACTAACAATAATCTCATTTGTGCAGATCAATTACTTTGAATCCATTTCATATCCCAGTGCCGCGTTACCACAAACACCACGAGTGCTCCTAGACCATCCAGATGTCCGAGATATTCGAGACCTTCTAGATATTTGAGACCGGCTCGGAAGATGGTGGCACCATGAGCAGACATTGCGACCCCGCAATGTATCAGGACCAGTTTAACCCCAGGATAAATACTCATTGTAACTGCTGTGCTGAGGTGATGTTAAATTCTGACTTTATTTTATGAATAAACCTTTTTTAATAATTAGCATTCCATTATATTTATCTTACTTCCCTCTCCTCTGTAAAAAGTCAGATAAGGACAGGTCACCCCTGTGCCTAGTCTTGTGTTCAACTAGCCATCGAAACAAACTTTTAAGGTTACAATACATAAAAGCAGGTCGGTCTGGAGCGATGTATATATATACATATAAATGAAAACACGACAAAATGTCCAGCTCTTCCCGAGAGTGCCGCGCTTCCATAATTGTTAGTCTCCCGGTCAGATCTTATTTCTACTTTGCATTGTAGAGCAAAGGCAGCCACATGGTTGCCGCGCTGTGATGTTACACTGCGCTCCGGTCTGTATACATTTTTGGTCACGTGCTGGACCCTCCGCCAATCACAGGTACGAGGTACGAGTACATAACAACCAAAAACAACACGTACTTCCTAAATCTGTCGCTCGAAACTGAACGGGTTATAGCACTTCACCATACTTTACAGCCACGAGCCGCCACTGACGTTCATTGTCAAAAGCCGTGAAAAAACTCCACACACGACTCTTAATAAATATATTTATGTATTCATTAATTTATTATAATTAATCTATCTGTTTATCTATGTGTTATTATTATATGTATCTATTATAAAGAACCAATTAAAATTATTCACTACGACGCACTTGTTAGTAAAACAGCACTGATTTACTGATAGAGCAACCACATAAAAACAGGAAGGGAAATGACGATTCCCTTGATCTGTGAGGTAAATGCCAGATTTTCCCTGCAGTTACAATTTTTTTAATTCAATGTGAAATAAATTTAACTTTAATGAAAAGTTAATTAATATATTTTCCATTCTATAAATATATTTATAAACCATAGGTTTCAGTACTAAACTTACTTAAGTATAAAAGCAATCACATGTAGATGCCCTATTCTCATTTAAAAATGCCGCCTTGTTTTCTGTGTTTAAAAGTACAATCGCGCTATCTCTCGGGTAAACCTCTGAAACAGAAGTTCGCTTTACCACGGCCGACTTGATGCGTCGCTCTAGCTAGCTCTTTACCGGCCTTGACAATCGGGTCCACGCACTGTAATCGGAGTACTATCTGCGCACTTTTTAGCGATAGATTTACACCTTAGTGCAGAATCGGTCGACTTCGGTTATCTTCGAGATTCCTATTAGCAACCTTTGAAACAAACTAAGAATCGCTTATGATCGCTGTGCGACATCTGGCGTACACTTTACGTACTCGTAATGTTGTTGTTTACACAGCAAAGCCAAACTATAGAATTCATGCTAGGAACACGTTTCGCATCGAGAAATGTTATATAGTAATATATATTGTGTGTGTGTGACACAGTTGTTGGCGTAAGACAATAAAGGTTTAGAAAATTCATATCGATCGATCGTGTTATCTATTCAATACATATTTCATTTCCATTCAGTTGGCGGTATTACCGGAACCGGCAGTGCTCCCTACTTACTCCTCAATCGAATACGATAATCTATCACTAAAAAGTGCGCGTACAGTAGTTACACAGCTCGACACGTGGTGCTGGCGGCCTATCTATTTGCGGTGGAAATGCAAACTTCTCTATGGAAAAAGATATTTACTTTGATTGCCGATTTATCGTAATTTAGAGTTATGGAGAATGTTACATAGGTTAATACTGTTAAAATGATTAATCTTAAAGGTTACTTTCATTGATATGTGCCAAAATAACGACGTGAAATGAAACTGTGGAGAAATGGAGTAGTCCAACTGATGTTCCTTAACTGTGAGGAATATAGTAATCGCTTTTATTATCATGGCATTTCGATACATAGCAGAACTTACCACAATACTTTTGTCTTCTGATGTTAACCTTGAGATTAAGAGTCATTGTTTAATTAGAGTTTTAAAATTCTTCAAGTGCTGCTCTCAGGTAAAAGGCTGGACAAAACATATACATTCGTTGTATGGATAACATAAATATTTTGACTCAAACATGTTTAAATTTTAATTTCAATACAAATAGTTTCAGATTACATTTCATTCATATCTTTCACTAGAATTTTAAATACCGGGCGAATTGGCCGAGCGGTTAGGGGCACGCAGCTGTGAGCTTGCATCCGGGAGATAGTGGGTTCGAACCCCACTGTCGGCAGCCCTGAAGATGGTTTTCCGTGGTTTCCCATTTTCACATCAGACTGTACCTTAATTAAGGACACGGTGGATTCCTTTCCACTCCTAGCCATTTCCTATCCCACCGTTGTCAGTGCAACGTAAAACAAATAGCAAGGAAAAGAAGAAGAATTTTAAATAAAATTCCGTGAGAGAAAAGTATTTTGAGTAAATACATTGTAAACTGTTCATTGCTCAGGTAACAACACTTCATACGTTGGCTTTGCCGTCGTAACAGTAATGGTTCTTACTTGTCAGTGTTTAAATGTTAACGTTCAGATTATCTTGGATAAAAATGTGTTGTGTTGCTGTCATATGGCAAATACGACTCCGCCTAAAAATTTAGGGGTAAAAAAATACCCGATTACCGTGATTAGCTGCCCGGGTTCGATTCTTGGCCCTGCCACGAAATTTCAAAAGTGGTACGAGGGCTGGAACGAGTTCCACTCAGCCTTGGGAGGTCAACTGAGTAGAGGGGGAGGATCGATTCCCACCTCAGCCATCCTGGAAGTAGTTTTCCATAGTTGCCCCACTTCTCCTCCAGGCAAATGCCTGGATGGAACCTAACTTAAGGCCACGGCCGCTTCCTTCCCTCTTCCTTGTCTATACCTTCTAATCTTCCCATCCCCAACACAAGGCCCGTATTCAGAATAGTAGTTGCGGCCGCCTGGGCGAAGTACTGGTCATCCTTCCCAGTTGTATTCCCGACCCGGAGTCACACGCTCCAGGACACTACCCTTGAGGTGGTAGAGGTGGGATCCCTCGCTGAGTCCGAGGGAAAAGCCAACCCCGGAGGGGTAAACATATTAAGAAAGAAAGAAAGAAAATAAATACCCGAAATAGAAAAGGAAAACTAAGATGAAAGTGCCAACTGCTTTGAGCCACTCCGTAGTTTTGTCATGGTCTACAGAGAATTCGTGAAATTATAGTGTCCCTTTGCTCTTTTTTTCCTGTTCGAAATACAAAAAGGCACACAGCAATACATATTCAAATATTTTCAAACACAGTTAAAGAAAAGCAAATCACTACACCATAAAGAACGAATTAACGCAGAAATTAAAATTCTTGTTTAGGACGAAGTTACAGCGGGAAAACACTTTGAGCTACTCATTACATTTGTTCTTGTTTGCAGAAAATTTCTGTTCGAAGTACAAAAAGATGCACAGTAATGTCACAAATTCCAAGAGTTGTAAACACAATTTAAAAAATATAATCTCCAACACTACACAATAAAAAATTAAACTGACTAGCGCATAACTATCAGCTCAAATTATCAAGCCAACAAGCACCTTATTGCGAACACAATGCCAACATTTACGACAGCAAAACAATATAAATAAAACTGGAACTGCGGCAATTTGCGGTATACAGCTTCCTGTCAGTGAGTAGGAGGCCAGCGCTCCAGCGGCAGTACGGTGAAACTTTCCAATTACAGCTTTATACTGAGCCTTCACAAGCGATTGCCAAGGCCGGTGTAAGGAGCGCAGCAGGGGATCCAGTCGGCCGTGGCTTTACTCAAGTAGTTGGTAGTTATAACCTAGGTAGCGCTGGTAGATCTGTGAACGTGTTTTTTCGGGGGGAGGGTGAAGCCCGCTCCCCCCCCCCCTGCGTGACAATCGAATCAATCTACATCGCCTCCGACATGCTATTAATTTCAAGAAAAAAGTAGATAGCAGGGAAGAGGGGGAATGGTACTACAGGAGTACCTGCCTGGTTTCACGTCAGACGCGTTACCAGGCCAAGTTTGTTTTGGTAAGGTAGTGTTAAGGTGTGGTATTAAGGGTCAGGAGAAAACTACATAGGCGGAAAAAAGGTAGAGCCTACATGTAAAACCTGACAAATTTTGCTAGCACATGCAAAGGATGTGGTTTCTGGATAGGGCAAGGTATTTGTGTTAGTTGAGAAAAAGGTAGGCCCTATCATGCACCAGCCATGAACTATAATCTCGCCATTCCAACTATCAGGGGATCAGTCCATCTGGGCACTGCCGTGACTAGCGTGGGGCTTGCCATTTGTGGAGCCAGGCGTCAAGTACCACTAGGGCCCGCCGCACAGCGCCATCTCTTTGGGGTCCCTCGGACCCAGTCTCCGATCCCGGAGAGTGAGGCCAAAGCCGCCTCGGCGGGGGCCTCCTGGAGGAGGGTGGGTAATGACGCCGGGTCTTCTTCCTCTCTGCCCGCGCCATGGCCCGGTAAACAGGGCAACTGCGATGGGAGGCCGAGTGGCTCCCGCGCAGTTGGCACACACCGGCGCCTCTTTAAGTGCTGCGCAGGCCGTGTAGTGGTGATCACCCCCACAACGGTTGCACCTCACTAAGAGCCCACACCTCACCTGCCGTTGGCCCCATCTCAGGCAGCGGAAACACTGCAAGAGCTGCCGAGGGGGACGTTTCGGTCTCATCTGATTGCCGCTTCCCACTGAGGTCTTCTCCTTATTGGCTCCTCGGTCGACTGTTGTCCTGGGTTGCGGCTGGGTGGCCCGCGCTTGGTGGGTCTGCGTCGTCTTCTTTCTCCCGGTCTGGGGCGACGTCTTCTTCCCGGGGGTCTCTTCTCGGCAGGGGAGGAGGCCTCGTCCTGGTGGCCCTCCTCCTCCCGGCCTGGTGACCTCGGGGTAGTGGGTGGCCCAACTGCATCGCCGTCTTCTCCCTCTTCCTGGCTGGCGGTGGCGGCGTCGTTCGGTGCTGACACCCGACTGCGTCCGCTGTCCTGTAGGGCGCACGTCGATGTCTCCAGCTCGACAGACACGCTGGCATGCTGGGCCTGGATAGCAGCCTCCGAATCCCAGGGGGCGTCCTCCTCCACTGCTGTGCTGCCGTACGCCGTCAGGGGCGCTTTTCTGGATTGCGCCCGGGTAACAGGCCCTCCCTGGTAGGCCTGGGTCTGCGTCCACTTCGCCCTGGCAGGTGGTCGACGTTCCTGGTTGGCGGCCTTGGTGGTCTGCGGTACTTCGTGAAGTACAGCAATCCAGTTGCGGTCGCGCCGTCGCGGCGCTCGGGAGTGCAGCTGCTCTCTGAGTCCGTGTAGTCGGACAACCTGGAAGTGTTGAGACGCCAGTCTCTCGTAGACGCGAAGGTGGCTTGGGTCCTTAGGGCGGATGACGACCGCCCAGCCAGAGATCGCCTCGCCGATGAGCTGGACGATCGGCTCCTCTCCGAGGAACTCCGCAATCGCTTAAGGGGATCGATTATGACAATCGTCTCCCTGTAGGCGTGCTTCCCCCACCGGATATACACCATCAGCGCCGGGAGTCTAAGGTCGGGGGCGAGCTCCAAGCTCAGCCTAGCTTGGAGTTTCTCTATGGCTGCCCTGCAGTCGTAGTCGGCCGGTCTCGCTGGAATGGAGAGCTGCTCCATCCTTGTCCTCTTGAAATAAAACCTGAAAAAGAGCTATCACTGAGAAGAGCTTCCTGACAATGCTCTATATCATCACCATGAAAAGTTTTAATTTCCCTCCATGAGGTAACGCTTTCTTTCTGGCCAGGAGATTTCGACGGGGTTGGGGGTTTAATGAAGTAAGAGAATGGGCTAGGGTGATTTGGCATAGTGACGGAGGTGGGGCGGGGGGGGGGGAGTTTGCTCTGGCTGTGTGCTTTATTCTTATTACCAAATTGGGTCTTTTACATTTTTAGCAGAATTTTACAGCGTATCATTTAACTTTAACAAACTAATTGGATTATTTACAATATTAACCAGCTAGATAAATATATCTTACATACATAAGGTGTGTACAATCAACATCTTTATTTCGTCGGTTAGGGAGTGGGAAGGGTGTCGACTAGGGCTCTTTAAAGATTAGGTATGCTTGCCCACCATTATGGTTCATTCCTGCACTACGTTGGTAAGGCAGTTGACCGCCCCAGCCTTATATATCCCTCCTTTTTACTGTTCTCGACGCTAGAAAATAATGCTAAACTAACACATTGTAAAAATACTCATTCTCAGTATTACTCAAACGGTTACACAACAGAAATATTAGTGTATTTCGTACACTATTGTGTAATTTTTACTCGAGACGGTGATTGTAAAAACAAGGTTGTTGATAATTTGCCTTTTAATATACAAACTAGGCATGTACTCTCACTGGAGAAATATTAGAACAATAGCTTACTAATAAATCGTTTTTTTTACTATTATATTACTGATAAGTAGACAGGTTGTTCGTAAGCTATGCTCCGCGGTACCGTCTAATGAAATGAGGGACACCGTGGTATTGATATAGGCTACTGTCAATTTTAAATCTTGGAATTTGACGAGGTAATCGGTCAGTGTCGAAGATATATAAATTGTGATAGAAGATTTTGATACCACATGATCTCAGTCGGTATTTCATACTTGCGTAAAATTGATTCGGCGCTATTTTCATTGTTGTCGAAATAACAAGAAAAATATTCATCGAACAAAAATAACGCTGAAATATGATGTACCTGTCTGCATATAAGCCTACCACAGATCTTGGTTTACAAAAATGCATTTGTTGTACTACCACCAACGTTAAACAAATTATTTCTGGCATATGAAGTTAGTTTTGACAAATATTGTAACTGTGGTGCTTGGATGTTGAACTCCTGTTCCCGGACTTTGGGGGCAGAACTGAATATTGAATGATCAATGTGACTGAATTAAAAGGTGTAGTAGTGTCAGTGGGAGCTGGATGCAGGTTTATGTCAGCAGTTGAATTAGAAGGTGTAGCATAGGGAGTGGATGCATAATGCAGACCAGAAGGGAATCTATACAACCTGTATCCCGCAGTAGAGACATTACTACAATTAGGTGCAGAACAACCCACCATTATGTAATAAATATCCACACAAATATGACACTACTCTGTCCCTGCACGCGGTGATTAAAGCAATACGTTCGATGTGACGAAGCGAGCGCTCGCAGGAGAAACACATGGCCCATTGCGCATGTATGAACCAAAATGGCGGCTAAGCATACCCATCTTATAGAGCCTTAGTGTCGACGAGGGCTCACCGAGCTTGTGACTTGCCTTGACGATGTGATTTATTGTCTGGTTGGGGTGTTAGGAGTGCGGGTGTGGTGAAGGGCGTGGGGTGGTAGTTGGGAGTGGTGGTTACCGTCACAGTTCTCTTGGAAGCATCGCCTTGGGGTGGGGGTAGGGATCGGTAGAGGTGGTAAGGTGTCTGGGTGAAATGTGGGGAAGGGGGAGATGAGCCATTGAGGAGGTCAAGGGCTCGACGATAGGTGCGATGGAATTGGGTGAGGACATAGGAGTCTAGTTTTGGGAGGGGAAATATGTCGTGGAGGTCCGAGG
Organism: Anabrus simplex; assembly: GCF_040414725.1. NCBI lineage: Eukaryota > Metazoa > Arthropoda > Insecta > Orthoptera > Tettigoniidae > Anabrus > Anabrus simplex. The sequence continues at coordinate 139,657,369 of NC_090265.1, forward strand.
TGGGGTAGTGGAATGGGAGCCGGAGGGCGTGGCCAACCGTGCGTCGTTCTATGCAAAGAAGGGGGCGATAGAGGTTAGGGTTGAATTTGGCTATGGCTGCACAGGTGGTGAGCCCATAGGGTGGTCGGACAAAGGACTTATATGTGTGGAGGAGGAGGGAGGATTTAAGACCCCATCGTGTGCCGGCCGGACGGTGCACCAGTCGGGCACGATTGGCTGTCTTGGACTTGAGGTGTTGGATGTGGGGACTGAAGGTTAGGTGCTGGTCAAAAAGGATACTGAGATATTTTAGGGTGGGTTGCGTGCCGATGCGTGTGTCGCGGACATAGAGGTTGATTTATTCGGGATTGCGGGTGGTGCTAAATTTACCGCGGTTGCGGCGGAAGGGGATGGCTTGGATCTTATCGGCGTTTAGTTTCAGGTGCCACCCGTCGCACCAGGAGAGGAAGGTTGCGAGGTAAGGTTAGATGGTTCGGTTGATAGTTTGTACTGAATATAGGGGGGGGGAGCAGGATTACTGTATCATCTGCGAACTGTAGGAGCTGGGTGGGAACAGGAGGTTGAGGGTCATCTGCTACGAATAGGATAAAGAGTGGCGGGGAGAGGGGTGATCCCTAGAGGACTCCAAGAGTGAGAGGAAAGGGTGGGGAGAGTTGGTTGTTTATGGATATCTGGGTAGTGCGGTTGGTTAGGTATGAGGATTTCACACGGATGTAGGAGATGGGGAAGGCGAAGAACCTTTGTTTAAAGAGGAGCGCGGGGTGCCAGACAGAGTCGAAGGCTAGTTGAAAGTCGAAGGTGATTAGGAGCGTGGTTCGGGCGCGGTTAAAGTTATTGGATGTAGTTTGGATGAGACGGAGGAATTGGTCTTCGGTGGAAAGTTTGTGCCGGGAACCGAATTTTGAAGGGGTAAGAGATGGTTGGATTGCAGGTGGGAGTGGAGGCGGCAGACCAGGATGTTGGCTAGGACTGCGATGAGGGTTATGGGACGGTAGGAATAGAGTTCGGAAGGGGGTTTACCAGTTTTAGGGAACAGGAGCATTGTGGTATGTTTCCATGAAGTGGGGTAGTATCCAGTGCAAAGGATAAAGGTGTTGAGGTCGGCCAGTAGGGCGAGCAGGGATAGCTGGGCATGTCGGATATGGAGGTATCGGGTTGTATTGGGTCCGGGGGCTATGTTACGGGATTTGGACAGAACTGATTGGATTTCTGTAGGTTTATGGGGGTGTTAAGGGCGTTGTGGGAGAGGGTGTAGGTATTTGAGTGGGTGAGTGGGGGAGGAGGCTAAGGAAAGATATAGTGGGGTATCGTTGTCGAATTTGGAGTCGAAGTTGTTATTAAAGCGGTGGGAGGAAAGCTGATCGAAGATCTCCAGTTTCTCCTCGGTGTTCGCTGGAGCTATGCCATGTTGGATTATTGGGTATTTGGAGGTGGATTTAGTCCCGAGTAGTGTATTGAGTTTTCGCCAGAATTTGGTAGTGTGGGTGTGGAAGGAGTTAAAGTTGGTGCAGGTATCGGCCCAGGTGCGGCGGGAGTGCAGTAAGGTAGTTTCTAATAATTCTGAGGATTTTTCGGTTTAGGCGAAGGAAGTAGGGTCCCGAGTAGTCGTGAATTCTCGAAGGTAGGATTGGGAGAGTTTCTGTGGGTGGAGAAAGCGGGGGAGGGGCAGTCTTCGTTGGGATGGGGAGTGTAGGGCGGTGGGGATACTGAATTCTGGGGCGGAGACGATGAATGTGTTGAGGGTATCGACTGAAGTTTGATCGGTGAGGGGGAGAGGAGGATTCTCTAGGGCTTGGTTGACATTGGTTTGGTAGGATGGCCAGTCGACTTTGGCGAAATTGGGGACGGGTATTGGAGGGGGGATTTGGGTGGGAGTTTGATAATGGGATTTGAAGGAGGACTGGAAGGTGGTCGCTTCCGATACTGGGGAGTAGTTGGATGTTGAGTATGAGGGCTTGTGAGTTGTAAGCTGGGGTGGTATTGGAGGCGGGGCGAGTGTGGCCGGGTATAGGGATAAGGGAGTAGTCTCTGTCACTTACGAGGTTTTGCAGGTTTTTTCGCGACGGGATCTGAAGGTGAGTTTGAGGTCGGCTAGGAGAATAATTTTTTTTGCTAGTTGTTTTACGTCGCACCGATACAGATAGGTCTTACAGCGACGATGGGACAGGAAAGGGCTAGGAGTGGGAAGGAAGCGGCCGTGGCCTTAATTAAGGTACAGCTCCAGCATTTGCCTGGTGTGAAAATGGGAAACCACGGAAAACCATTTTTAGGGCTGCCTACAGTGGGGTTCGAACCTGCTATCTCCCGAATACTGGATACTGGCCGCACTTAAGCGACTGCAGCTATCGAGCTCGGTGGAGTAGGATGTGGGGAAAGGTATCACTCAGGTAGGTTATGAAATCTAGGGGCAGGGGGAGGTGGGACCGGTGGTAGATGGTTGCTAGGTGTAGGATTTGGGAGCGGAAGTAAACTGTGGCTAGTGATTCTGGGAAAGAGAGGAGGTGGGGAAGGGTGTGGGTGCGAATGGGGAGGGATGTGTGGGTGGCAATTGCGGAGCCTCCTTGGTCTATGTCGAGCGGGTGGTCTGCTCTGTGAATAGTGAAGCCGGGGAGGTGGGCTGATTGATGCTGGCGGAGCATGTTTTCATTGAGAAGATGACGTGGGAGGGGTATTGAGTGGTGAGGGCTTCGAGGTGTAGGCGTATCGACTGAAAGGACTGGATATTAAGAAAGATGATGGAGATGGGATCGGGTAGCTGGGTTCTTCGTGTGGGGACAGGGTCCATGGTTAAACTAGGGTCTCTAGATGGGTGAAGTGGGTGTTAGGCCGGAGTGGGAGGTCTGAAAATGAACATTCAAGGTCTGGTTGGCGGCAGCCTGGAGTTGGGATAGAACTAGGGGGCGGTGGTAGTGGTGATGGTAGGGAAGATGGTTAGAAAACGGATGATATCTACAAGGGTTAGGGGTGGGAAGAGGGATTGGGATGGTTGGGTGGGGGCGTCAATGGTTGGGACCGGGGCGACCAGGTCAGGGCGGTTGTCAGGTGGTTGGGGGCGGTCTTTGCACTTAAGGGAGTATGTGCGGTGGGATTCTCCACAGGTGTTGCATTTGGGGGGAGCAGGACGTTGGGGCATCGGGTGTTGGTGTGGGACTGCAAGCAGTGATTGCACACCGGATGTTCGGTACTGCAGTGCGCAGTATCGTGTTTATTATATGATAAGCAGCCCTCACATCTGAGGGGACTGGGGTCGGGGCGCGGGAGGGTTCCACCCGGTAGTGATGCCTAAATATGGATACCCCACTCTCCAGTTCGCGATCCACATCCTGGGGAGTGGGGAGGAGGATTCGGACCATGAAGGTTGGGCCCGAGGAGTTCTTGATCCGAAAGGCCTTCCTTACCGGAATGTCCTCCTCTTTTAACTCTTGTATGATGATATATTCTGAGATATCGGGGTCTACCCCACGGATGACACAACTGAAGAGACTGTGAGGAGGGTGGTTGATTGGTTGTGGGCGTGGACAGGGCCGTGAGGGGAGCTGCTGAACCAAAGTAGGCTGACACAACTGAGCTGGTGAGCCGTCGTGCGGCGTCCTCACCGTTGATTTTAATAATTACCCTGTTGCTGGTGTGGCGGACATCAGCAATTTCCTCCCTCTTGAAATTAAACTGAAAAAGTTTGAGGAATTTTTTTTTGTGTTTCAATACTTGGCTGGTGGTTGTAGGAGGAGGAAAGTATGGGTGCCAGAGGGAGCTTTCTGGAGGGTCCTGGGGTTAGTAATAGGTCGCCGGGCTCCTGAAAGCGGAGGGAATTCTGTGTTTGAGTAGGCATTGGGTGGTTGAGGGGAGAGGTGCTGGGCAAGGTACAGTTTGAGGGAACTAAGTTTGCTGCGCTGTCAGTGATGAGTATCTTCTGTCTCCTGGCGGAGTTCTCGGCGGGGCTGGTGTTGGGGCACTTTGCCACCACTCGTGTAGAATCCCTCGTGGAGTTGGCGTTATCGGTAGATTGAGCGATGACGAGAGCTGTGGCTGGTCAGTTGACAGGCACATTACTGCTTGAGAATGAGCCAGACTGTAGAGTAGGTAGTCCGTCGAAGCTTGGGTAACGGTGGTCGTGGGTATGGTGCAGGTGGTTGTGGCGGTGTTTTGAAACATAGTGATGATCACTGTTCACCAAACTTATATACACTTATACTGTTCCACTGAATCACAGCTGAGAAATATATTCCTGAGTCCTTGTAACTCGCTTCAGAGCGTCTTTGGAGGTTGGTACCCCTGACGGTCCTTGGGCGAGCCCAGGAGGGTCACCTCGTGCTGCCCTCTGTAGGCACCTACACCAAACAGTACAAGTCCTGGGGTGATACCACACAAGAGGCCGCTCAGTCCACCTGTCTGATAGCAGTTTAAGCCCTCTGCGGAGCCGCGTCAGCCTGCGGTGTAGGTGCCCTCGTTGGACGTAGAGAGATAATATATAAACATCACTCACCAAGAGCTTACAAATTGTCCCATTGTGCTTCACCGAAGGCAGCCGTCTGTCACGTCCGACGTCGTCTTCCTGTGATGGTGATGCTCGTACTGCGTACTTAGAAGTACAAACAGTAGACAATGCTCTTTTGGAAGATCCACTATCAAGTACAGTTGCTTGGCTGGTACTTGGAAAGTACAGATCTCCGGCGAGGAGAGTAACTCAGCGGGAAGCACGTACGTCTGCTCACTGTGACTGACAAACTCGTCCTCACCTCTGAACGTGTTTTTTTTCTGGGGTGGGGGCGTAGCGTGGCAATCAACACTTTTCTACGTTGCCTCCGACATGTAATTAGCTATAGGAAAAAATATAGCAGGGAGGAGTGGAAGTGTGATACCGGTACTACAGGAGTATCTGCCTGTCCCCATGCTTATCATGTTACCAGGCCAAATATGGTGATTGGTATCAAATAGCGGTGTAATCGGGTAATAAGCGTCAGAACAAAACCACATAGGCGGAAATAGAAAGATGCCTACATGTAAAACCTCACATTTTGTAAGTATCACATTCAAGGATGTGGTTCTGGAGAGGTGCAGGTAATTGCGTTAGTTGGGAATAGGTATCATGTACAAGTCATGTCCATTTTCCTGTCGTGTTTGTTATAGGGAATCAGCCTTCTTGGCACTGCGGGATTCCATGCGCGGGTCCAGTGGCGTGCGGGCTTGTCCAGCTGCCAGTTTTCCCTGGTGCCAAGTCTCCATTTACGGAGAAGGGATAAGCCAAGCCTGCTGTGTATTTGGGGCTAACGTCTTCTTCTCTTATCCCTTGGGTGTGTCCCGGCGTTGTGGTGTTGGTCACTCATGTCACTTCTATTCTAGAGATAAACATAAACATACAAGAACATACATGCTTGATTATATAATGATTACTGTACACTAGGTTTGAGTGAGGGTTCGGGGTTCCACTCTCTTGTCGCTGCAGCCAATCTTATGTGATTGTTGTCCGTGTGATTCTTGAGGTGCAGGTCGCCTGTTTTTCCCGCGCGTTATTGTTTGAGTGGTGCTCGTTTCAGGGCCGGCTTTTCAAGTGAAGTAGGTGAAGTGCCACTTCACCACTTATTTTTACCATAATGAATTACTTAAATTTATTTTTCTTATGACATTTGTTGGTTTTACGGAAAGAAAATGTTTTATTGTACGGCGTTTGGGCCACCTCATCACCTGATGAGAACCAGGGGAACTCACGAAAGCGCCGGCTTTCGGCCACAGTACGGCGCGTGAGACTGAGTGAAGACGAAAGATTCCGCAGCTGCCTCTACCTCCCAAATGCTCCCTCCTAGCGCTTGGCCTTGGCGGTTGCCATGACAACCGTGACGTCACCTGCGTACTTTCCACATAGCGGAATGTGCTAGTGAAGTTGTCGGAAGAGCGGAATGTTTCGTCTTCCGTGCGTCATCCTGTGTGAAGTACGAGTACTTACGTCTCGTGCTTCATTCGTAGTGTTGTGCTGTTTTATTTAAACATGTATTCTATTTATGACATAGTGTGCATTTTATTATAAACACCATTTTCACGTTGGAGAAACGAAGATCAGAATATTCTACGTTTTGGTCGCCCTACTGAATCACTGCAGATTTGTGCTACAAAAGAAGTGAAGCATTCCGGTAAATCTTACAATCTTAGTTTCAAACGATCGTGGTTTAAGGAATTTCCATGGTTGTGATCCTCTCCAGCTCTACAGAAGTTGTTTTGTTGGGCCTGCTTGCCTTTTATCATTAAAAATAACGTTTGGAATAAAGAAGGATTTTCAGCCCTTTTGAACATAACACGTTCTTCACATAAGCACTCAGACTCTTCAGAACATATAATATGGCAGCTAGATTTGAAGACATTGGAAACAAACCAAAATACGATCTCTGATGTCCTGAAGGAAAATGCCAGACTGTATATTGTAACTGTACAATTCAATAAAAATGTACATTTAAATAGGCTTTTCCTTCAGTTGGTAATTGATGCAGTGCTCTATTTAAGTAAGCAAGAACTAGCTTTTCGTGGTCATGACGAAACATTAAATTCAATAAATCGTGATCACGTGCTGGACCCTCCGCCAGTCACAAGTACGAGGTACGAGTACAAAACAACCAAAAACAACACGTAATTCCTAAATCTTGTCCGCCTCTGTGGTGTAGTGTTTAGTGTGATTAGCTGCCACCCCGGAGGCCCAGGTTCGATTCCCGACTCTGCCACGAAATTTGAAAAGTGGTACGAGGGCTGAAACAGGGTCCACTCAGCCTCGGGAGGTCAGCTGAGTAGAAGTGGGCACGATTTCCACCTCAGCCATCCTGGAAGTGGTTTTCCGTGGTTTCCCACTTCTCCTCCAGACAAATGCCGGGATGGTACCTGACTTAAGGGCACGGCCGCTTCCTTCCCTCGTTCTTGCCTATCAATTCCCATCCCTGTTCAGCATAGTAGGTGAATCCGCCTGGGCGAGGTACTGGTCATTCTCCCCAGTTGTATCCCCGACCCGATGTCTCACGCTCCAGGACACTTCCCTTGGGGCAGTAGAGGTGGGATCCCTCGCTGAGTCCGAGGGAAAAACCAACCCTGGAGGGTAAGCAAATAAAGAAATAAAGAAGTTCCTAAATCTGTCACTCGAAACCGAACGGGTTATAGCTCTTCACCATACTTTACAGCCACGAGCCGCCACTGGCTCGATTGTATATTTTTGGTGTGGTGGACGCCTTAGAAGGGGTGATGCGAGCCCATTATATTATATTCCTATGGCTGAATAGTATTTGTTTTGGCGTAGGGTACTTTTTGTATTGGTCAGGGTCGTACCTTCCAATGCTTCTGATCAAGGGATTGATTTTGTTGCCCCACGCCTTGGTGTACATTCGTAGCCTTTGCTGTCTAAGGTGGTGTCTTATAGAGCGAGTGTTCGTTAGAGTGAGTAGGTCTCTTATTGCCGTTCCGTAAGGGAGTTTCGCCGCTGCCCGCAGGCATTTGTTTTGTATGTTTCCGAGGCTGTTAATTTTGGTTTTGGCCATGTATCCCCATGCAGGGGCAGCATACATGATGATTGGCCTGATTGGGGCTTTATACATGTTGACTGCTATATTGGTGTTTATACTAGATTTACTGTTTAGTATGGGGTGCCGTTTGACAAGCCTTATGTGAACGTTTCGCCTTAAATCTCTTACACGATGTAGCATCGTTAGCTTTTTGTCCAGGATTATCCCTAAATATTTAGCTCTTTCGTACCATTCTATTTGCTTGTTGAATAGTGTCAGTGGTTTGATGTTGGCGGGTTGGTGTGTGCGTCTGTTTTTACGTGTGAACATCACTGCTTAGCACTTCTCTACGTTGACTTTGATGTGCCATTTAGTGAGCCACGGTTCCAGTGTGCGCTGCGCTACCTGGAGCCTCTTTCTAGTACACAAGAGCTGAGGATGCTGGACTGTAATTGCTGTGTCGTCCGCATAGAGGTACGTGGTAGTGAGCTCCGTTGTCGGCATATCATTAGTTTAAAGGACAAGCTGGATCGGCCCTATTAGTGAGCCGTGGGATACGCCCGCTCTGATGTTTCGCGTGTTATATAGGTCTACTTGAAATTCCCTGTCTTTTAGGTACGACTCTATGAGCCTTACATATCCAGGATGGAACTCGTAGTCAATCAGCTTTGCCAGCAGGCCTTCATGCCACACTTTATCGAAAGCCTTTTGGATGTCTAGGAATACCGTGCCCGTGTCCCTTCGCTTGTTAAACCCGATGGTGGCATGTTCTAGAAACCGCGTAAGGAGTTGTGTGGAAGAATGGCCGTTACGGAACACAAATTGTTCGTTCCTTAATATTCCTTTCTCTTTGATGTGGGCTACGAGTCTTTTTAGCAGAATTTTCTCAAATACTTTGCTTATGGCTGCTAGTAGGCTTATAGGTCGATAGTTGTTAGGGTCCGATTTATCTTTCCCTGGCTTCCCAAATACTAGGATTTTCGCTAGTTTCCATTGTTCTGGGAAGTATTGCAACTTAAGCATGGCATTGAATATGTCGGTGATTATTGTGAGGGTTTTGTTGCTTAGTTTCTTGAGAACTATGTTCATGATGTCGTCTGGCGCGGCGGCTTTTTTAGAGTTGAGGTGATGAAGATCCTTTTAATTTGACGTCAGGCCTGGGTGCGTTGTTGAGAAATTCCTCTACCCTTGCTTCCGTTCGCCGTGCGAATTCGGGGTCCGAAGGGTCGTCATTCAGTGTGAAAGCCACCTCTAATGCATTGGCTATGACTTCGGCATCCTCCCGTGTGTCGAATACCGGGCCATTCGGTCCCTTGATGGTTGGGATTACGTGTGGTTCGCGTGTGAAGTGTCTGGCTAATTGCCAGACTGGTCTAGTGTTCATGTCGAATTTTCGCAGCTTGTTGTTCCATTCATTTAGGGCATTTTGAATTTCAGTTTCAGCTGATTTTTAATTTACCTGTCAATGTCATAGTGATATTGGGCCCGGCTACGCCTGTGCCGGTTCCTTCTTCGAATGAGATCTTTATGTTATTCTGGATTTCGAATGTGTTCTCCTTATATGTGTGGGTTGGTACGCTCGCTTCCGTCGCTGTTTGTATCGCTTTGATGAGGTTTGCGATTGTCTCCTCAATCTCGGCTGGGCTTTCAGGGGTGGTATTTTCTATTCCCTGTAAAAGCGTATCGAGTTTCAGTACGAACTTGTCCCATATGGCTGCTGTATAGTTTATCCTTCGCTTGGGATTTAGTTCGTATCCCTCGGGGTCAGCATCCAGTGTTAGACGTACTGGCTGGTGTTTTGATGTTAGGCCATTTATCGCCTTCATACTGTATTCCAGTGGGATATGGTTGAGTAGGTCAATGTCTAATATATCAGAAGTTTGCCCTTTGGGAGCTAGGAATGTGGGTTCCTTGGGTGCCGCTATAACGTATTCGCGGGCGATCATGTGTTCGTACAGTGTGGTGCCTTGTTTATTAGGCTTAAGGCAGCCCCAGCTTTCGTGTTTTGAGTTGATGTCTCCGCCTATTATCGTGTTCCTGGCTAGCCCTAGGTGTATATCAATGTCGCCTGCGTTGACTGTCTTTGGGGGGAGTACGTTGCTATGATGTTGATTAACGTCCCACGTACTAGTCGGCGTATTCCGCATGCTTCCATTGCCGCTAATTCTGGAATTTCGAGCTCCATGTGTTTTAGGCCCCTTCTTACCAGAACTGCCACGCCGCCTCTGGGTGTAGGTCTGTCGTACCTGTGTACTGTGTAACCTTTAATTGTTAGTTTCGAGCCGGGGGCAAGAAATGCCTCCGTGATTAGCGCTACATGTATTTCGTGTTTTACAACGAAGGCTTCGAGTTCTATTTTTTTGTTGCGTATTCCTCCACAATTCCAAATTAGAACTCGTAGCCCGTGTGAGACGTGTATATTTATGTGTTGTGTATTTTATGCAGACATTTCAGGGTATAGAGATAAATGATTCGATGAGATTTGCTATTATCCTCCGCCACTTAAGATTTTCTTCCTCTGCCACCCTTTTTTTAGAAGTTTAGAATGGTGGGGATTAGGATGCTCAGAGGTATGTTTATGCCTACAGTGACTTCAATATGTCTTCGGCTGTATTGGTCTTCTGACCTGGAGGATCTCGTGGGGGTTGTGGCTTCGAAGGTGGGTTTGGGATCGTGTTATTGGTGGGCTCGGTTTGGGAAGCGTATGCTTTGTGTGTGAGCCTCGTTACAGTGCGCTGACTGCGAGGGTTGGAGCAGGCTGCGTGTTCTCCCTTTGGTTCCTGTTCGGGTTCCCTGGGCGTGGCCTTAGGTTCCCTGTTGTTACATTTGTTTTGGGGTTTGGTCCTGCTTTTGTTGGTTGTGGCTAGGTTTCTGTTGCCCGAGGCTTGAGGAGGAGGGGATTGGTTGAGTTTGAGCCTCGGGGTGACTGTTTTCCCGTGTCTGTTTATTATGTGTTTTGCCTCGGCCTGAGGGGCCTCTTCCATTAGCAGGGCCTCGCTTTCCTGGTTGGCCAGGTTTGCCTGATGGGCCTGGTTGGCTAGGAGGGCCTTTGTTGCCTAAAGGGCGTTTTTGAGCCTCAGGGCGGCCACGCTGTTGTTCTTCAGCGCCCTTCGGTCTCTTAGCTCTGAGGGAGCTTTCGTATTCCCTGCGGCTGGGGCATTTACTGTAGTTGGCAGCGTGTTTCCCCTCGCAGTTGCAAAATTTATCATATTCTCTGTCGCCGCCGTTCAAACAGTCACGGGAAGAATGGGACCCATCGTACCACCTGCACCTGTGGCTAAGCTTACACCCGACTTGTGAGTGACCGAACCTTTGGTACACTCACTGTGTGCATGTGGCTTTAGGCCAGTAAGACTCCATCTTCACAGCCATGCTGAGGATGGTGCGCAGACTCTTCATCTTCTCCACTCCCGACACATCCAACAGCGTGACAAGGAAAAGTGGGGCTTGTTTCCTCCCCTCCCTTGTTCGCATCCGCTGTACAGCCTGGACAGGGATTTTCTCAGCAAAGATAGCGTCTTCAATCTCGTTGAGCGTGTACTTTTTTACGGGGATTCTGAGAACATATACCTTAGTCCTCCCGTAGTTGAGCATTGTGTACTGAATTTGTAGCTCATCAAGTGCGATAGTTGCCAGGTGAGAGCTTTTTTCGGAATACAGTATCAGCTGGACAGCTTCGTGTGAATCTATCCTCGGATTTACGAACTTATAGTTCCTTTCGCTGTGTGGGAGGTACTTGAGCAGCGCAGACTCAATTTTTATCAGATCGTTGGAATATATTGTAATAGGGTGGTTTCTCATGTTGTTGTGGCGTTTTTTGGGTTGTTGTATTTTGGAGTTGAGAGACCCTTCAGAGCGGACTGAGGCGTTAGGGTGATCGTTAGGCTGGGTTTTCTTACCCTGCTTATACGGTCTCGTTGGCGAGTCCTTCTGTTCTTGAATTCTATAAAGCGCCCCTTCTGGCTCTTCGTTTCGGGGGCCGTGGCTTGCAAGGTAGGCGCTTTGAGCTCCGGTGCTGCCCTCCCTTTCTCCTTCTCAGTCGTTTCCCTGGTCTGGGTGATTGAGAGACTCATCTGTCACCAGCCTCGAATTGTCTGATTTGGAGTCCGTGGCTGAGCCATTCCGGTCTATAGCTTAAAGAGAGTCCTCCAACTCTCACCCTTGGGAAAGTCCGGCTCTTCAGGGCATTGCTCCGGTTCCCGTTCGCCCTCCCGTTCCACTATCCACTCAGTTCCGCTTTCCCTGTGCGGCGCACTTCTAGTTAGGGGCTCTGCTATAATGCAGGCCAGCCGGCTAGGTACCGCTTGCACTGGTAACTGCTTCCCTGAGGTTATTGTTGTGGTGGGGGTTGTGCGTGTTATGGTGGTTGTGACTGTGTGCGCTGTGTTTGTGCGTACCATGTTTACGATGTATCGCCCTGTGAGATGGATATTCTGCTCCAGGTATAGTTTCTGGCCGTCAGGTGATGAGCCCGGTGCCAGATTTACTATAACTGTCCGCCGTGATTTGTCCGATTTCGTGAGGCATTCCCTGTGGGATTGGGTCTGCCTTGTATGCGGTACGCTCCTCGTGCGTGTCACAGTACGGCCGTCTGCGCGTGCTTAACGGTGTCCCTGCGCACTGGGGGTCGGGGTGGGGGTAGCCGGCTTAGTGGTCTTTCTCCCTTTCAGAGTCTCGGTTGTGGATCCGATAACCGAGGAGTTGTATTCAGTGACGGAGGGGAAGTGACATTCTGACAAGAGCGTGGAGGCGCTGGTCTGGGTGGCTACCAGCTCTGGGGGTCCTTGTAGTTCGTGTGAGCGCTGTGAGAACAGCGCTTCTTTCACGGCCGGTGATATTGTACCGTACCCAGGGGTAGTTACCCTCTAGGACGATGCCTCCATTCCTGTATAAACACCCGACTAACTCTGGTTTGGGCAGAGAAGTGGGTTGGTTGTCGATGGGCCAGTCTAAAAGTCGAAGTTTCTCACTTAATTAAGTAAATGACAGGAAAATGGAGGTATAACTCGAATGAGAAACAATAATATGGGGTAGGATGAGTTTATTCACAAAATAACCCCGAATCATACTAATATAAACCAAGAAAATCAAATAGTAAAGATGATAATGACATAATCTCAAAAATTGTAAAGAACTGGACATTGAAACGTGAATTATTCAAAGAATTAAATGTAAAATGAAAGTTCAAGCACAACATTGAATACTTGTGAACTTTTTAAAAATATTCTTGATCTGATTGTCCAAAGTTCATTATATAGAATAGTATACGTAGATTCGTATTCGATTCGCATGGAGTAACACGTTATTAAATATCACATTGATACGGGTTTTAATTTTATAGAGTCGTCGCAAGAATTAACATAAAAAGAAAATTAAGATAAAAAGAAAATTAAGACGCAGTGAGACACGATATGAATTATGAAAAATACTAGTGGCATTTCCCTACGCTATATTTACAATGAACACAAAATAAGCCAAGTATCTCACATATCTACATCGGATAAGGAAAGGGAAATCTTACATACTACACTGACTTGACGTGAAACGCGGTTCACCAAAAGATCTAGTGAGAACTAGATTGACGACCAATATTCAATCAGCACTCGGGATGTTCCCCATTAAACAACATGACAACATATCCAAACAACATGACATATCACAAAACATCATCCTGTAAGAGAAAACATATTATTATCCTTTATTAAATTTATGGAAAGCAATGGGTAACATCGCATTCTTCTGCTGCATTTGCTCACCCAAAAGCGCGTTCATCCGTCACATATTTCCTGCTGTGCTGTGGGCTGAAAGGAAATGTTAGAACTCAATACCGCACCGAGGCTTGGTTGCTGTTCGCCAAGATTGTATCACGGAAATAACGTCTCATTCACGCTGTCTATATAAACATGGCTGATAAGTAAACCTGTAAGGCGATATCACATTTCCTCGACTGTACGGAACTCACATACAATCGTGCTTCTTATTAGCATGCTACAATAATTTATCACACACATCAGACTCACTGGTCTGGCATCTATTTCCGTCAATTGTGATTATCAATATTCTCTCAGAATACAATAGCAGGGACATATTCACTGCACATCATTGTTTTCACTTCATCAGGTATGCAATCGGCCTGCATAATCAACTTCATAAATCCGCATGCATTAAAACCTCTTATATTCCTTACAATCTCACCAGCTTTTCCCATTATGAATCCAGGTTCGATTTCCGTACAAATCATTGTGCGAAACAGTTTCCAACCTACATTGGAAGATCCCTTTTCATTCAACGTTGCGATGCAGCCCCACACGTGTCAGCTTCTGAAATTACCATGCGTCATGCAATCTAACTGTTACTAACTTTCTAAACGACCAAAATTAAATTGAATTTACTCTCAACGTATCAAGTGTTTAACTTGGAACTTGGATGATCCTGTCAATCTAATCCTCCTATCACTAATATACAAGAAAATCGGAATAATACTAAGCTAATTATCATGCAGAATGTAACAACAAAATAAATCCTAATAACTCCCTCATTATCCCATCTAACTAATCGTAAAGCAAAATAAAAATATAAAAATCATGCATTCCTCTCTTACCCGTATTTACAACGTTACAAATGTGAAATAAACACATGCCGTCAGACTAAATTACGTCAAAGAAAAGTCCCTACACTAAACTGCACTAGTATATAAACATAATTCATATAACATGCCATCTAATTTAAAAACATGCGTCTTATCTTGGACGACTCTCTGGACCTTGGCAACGGCTCACATCCTTGCCAGGGTATGCTGTTACTCCATGTTGATCACTGCTTTAACACATAGAAACACTTTCTTCTACGGGCGGTGCCATCTTCTTGATGAAAGTTCCTGAACACTGCAACACAGAAGGCTTTAAGTGAATGTCTCTTCACCGCTCGATTTTGCACGTGCTGAACAAACCCTTGTTAGCTGTGAACTAAGCCAACACACTGACAAACAAACAAACTTGAAATTAAACAATTAGTGTTTCTATATACAGTTATTTAGAGCGGCTCGCGGTACGGTTCGAAAGTTCTTCGCGAAACGCGACCGACACGAAATGCAATACAGCTGAGCGTCTCTTCTTCACTTTCCACTCTGCGGCTATTATTGCCGTCTATTTATCTGGAGTAAACTTTGTGCCATAATACAATCGGCAATTTTAACACTGCAACAATTCATTCAGTAAACTGCACGACTAAAAGCACTGTTTATCGGTCGTAAAACCATACACTGTTGTATATATACACTGACTGACAGAGCAAATGCAACACCAAGAAGGAGTGGTCAGAACTTTATGCCAATTGCAGGGTAGACTGACGTCACTGAGGTATGCTCATGATGTGAAATGCGCCGCTGTGCTGCGCACGTGGCGAACGATAAATGGGACACGGCGTTGGCGAATGGCCCACTTCGTACCGTGATTTCTCAGCCGACAGTCATTGTAGAACGTGTTGTCGTGTGCCACAGGACACGTGTATAGCTAAGAATGCCAGGCCGCCGTCAACGGAGGCATTTCCAGCAGACAGACGACTTTACGAGGGGTATGGTGATCGGGCTGAGAAAGGCAGGTTGGTCGCTTCGTCAAATCGCAGCCGATACCCATAGGGATGTGTCCACGGTGCAGCGCCTGTGGCGAAGATGGTTGGCGCAGGGACATGTGGCACGTGCGAGGGGTCCAGGCGCAGCCCGAGTGACGTCAGCACGCGAGGATCGGCGCATCCGCCGCCAAGCGGTAGCAGCCCCGCACGCCACGTCAACCGCCACGTCAACCGCCATTCTTCAGCATGTGCAAGACACCCTGGCTGTTCCAATATCGACCAGAACAATTTCCCGTCGATTGGTTGAAGGAGGCCTGCACTCCCGGCAGGCACGTCCGCTCAGAAGACTACCATTGACTCCACAGCATAGACGTGCACGCCTGGCATGGTGCCGGGCTAGAGCGACTTGGATGAAGGAATGGCGGAACGTCGTGTTCTCCGATGAGTCACGCTTCTGTTCTGTCAGTGATAGTCACCGCAGACGAGTGTGACGTCGGCGTGGAGAAAGGTCAAATCCGGCAGTAACTGTGGAGCGCCCTACCGCTAGACAACGCGGCATCATGGTTTGGGGCGCTATTGCGTATGATTCCACGTCACCTCTAGTGCGTGTTCAAGGCACGTTAAATGCCCACCGCTACGTGCAGCATGTGCTGCGGCCGGTGGCACTCCCGTACATTCAGGGGCTGCCCAATGCTCTGTTTCAGCAGGATAATGCCCGCCCACACACTGCTCGCATCTCCCAACAGGCTCTACGAGGTGTACAAATGCTTCCGTGGCCAGCGTACTCTCCAGATCTCTCACCAATCGAACACGTGTGGGATCTCATTGGACGCCGTTTGCAAACTCTGCCCCAGCCTCGTACGGACGACCAACTGTGGCAAATGGTTGACAGAGAATGGAGAACCATCCCTCAGGACACCATCCGCACTCTTATTGACTCTGTACCTCGACGTGTTTCTGCGTGCTTCGCCGCTCGCGGTGGTCCTACATCCTACTGAGTCGATGCCGTGCGCATTGTGTAACCTGCATATCGGTTTGAAATAAACATCAATTATTCGTCCGTGCCGTCTCTGTTTTTTCCCCAACTTTCATCCCTTTCGAACCACTCCTTGGTGTTGCATTTGCTCTGTCAGTCAGTGTATATCCACGTGGCATATATTCACGCACAAGTATCGGAGCAATACCGAACAACGTTCACTCCCGACGATTCACTTAATCAGAGTGACGCTCTCCAGAGCTTGAGACGCTAAGGAAGCGTGGCTAACGCCGTTATAGCCTTGGGATTCCCGCATTTTTAAAAGAACAGCCAATCAGCGTGCTTGCCATTCCTAATGACTTAATATTAATTATACCACACCATAAAACACACTCCAAATGACATCAAATTTACTCAGATTATTTCTATAGCGTACTCCTGATTATATTTAACTTTTCGACCCGTGGAAATCCGTCAACTAACACAACTGACTCCATGCAATTGTCCATGTTGGTTAACCTGGGATTATGATTTCGCGCGGTCCATACTCCATATTTGCCACACCCACGCGTTCTCATTGGCTGAATATTTCTCTTGGACAACATCTTCTACACGTGCCGAGATGTGCTAACTTCTGGTAACGCTAAGCCTTTCTCACGGTCCTGAGGAAGTATCGCGCAATATCCAGTGACTTGATGTCTCCATAGACTTCCGGTCTCAGCTATCCTGCGATTCACTACTTTGTACCATGCCTGACTGAAATTTATTTCAGCAAAATTATATTATATGGCAAATAATAATCTGAGTGTCTCTTATGGGCCGTCAGGATACGGCTCAATATGACGTCCACTACTTGGGTAGAGTGGTGTGATAACAGCTGCTCCGCCCTAGCGGTCATCTCTGGAAGTTCGCGACCTCGAAGTATGTCTGTGAGGTCCCAGGGTCATTGACAAATTGCTCTTTCCTGTGAACGTGTTTTTTCGGGCGGGGGAAGTCTCCGCCCCCCGCGTGGCAATCGGCACAATCTACATTGCCTCCGACATGCTATTAATTTCTAAGAAGAAAAGAGTGGGAAAGGTACTACAGGAGTACCTGCCTGTTTACACGTTAGACGCTTTACCAGGCAAGGTTTGTGTTGGTAAGGTGGTATTGAGGCGTGGTATGAAGGGTCAGGGAAAAACCACATAGGGAGAAAACAGAAAGAGCCTACATGTAAAACCTGACATATTTTGATAGCACATGCAAGGATGTGGGCTGGATAATTCCAGAGGTTGTGTTAGTTAGAAATATTTGTCATGCAGTCATAACCATTTTCCTTGCGCTTGTCAAGTACTATGGGGATCAGTCCTTGTCACTGCCTGGTGCGGCTTGGGTTCGCTAGCGTCTGGGCTTTGGGCAACAGTTAGTCCCTTAGTCCAGCAGCCAGCGATCCCTAGTGCCAAGTCTCCTTTAAGGAGAAGGGGAAATTGAGCCAAGCCTTACTTAAAGTAAGGGGCTTCTTCTTCTTCTCCTTCGCCTGATGACCTCCCTTCCTTGCGGTGTTGCTGTACACACTTGTCACTGCAATATGTAGCTATATACATATATTTATACACTTCTCAGTAGAGTGCGGACTGCTAGCCGCTCTCGTGTCCTGTAAGAAAATAATGTAAACACTAGTTGGAAAAGTATAACTGGAGAGGTGGGCTTTCTGTCCACTCCCTTATCACTGGTGGGGGGCGGAGGTGGATTGGGTCTTCTCTTATTATATGGCTGTTATTATATTATAGTGATTTCCGTAATAATAAATCACTGATATAGGTTAAATACAAGTTTCTATAAGGAATATTAAAACTAAACGTCCATCATTCTTCTAATGAACACTGTCAATTAAAATATAATAATTTAAAAACAAAATCAAAACCAAAACCAATATTGCACAAAATTATTCGGACACTTTCCTTTTTACTTATGATCCTAAAAGTTCAGCGTCTGGTGCGCTTTCCTTTCATTTTAATTACCTCCCTGAGTCGACTTGGCATGCTCTCCACTAATTTCCGGGTGTAATAGGGAGATATCTTCTACCACTCTTCTTGAAATCTGTTTTTCAGCTGTTCTCTAGATGTTATTGTTTTCTTATCTCTTTATCAAGTTTGTCCCAAAGATTCTCAATCACATTCAAATCTGGTGATTTAAAGGGGAGAATGAAGCACCTTTGGGTAATTAAAGAATAACCACATCCTTATATTCCAGGCCATATGCTTTCGGTCGTTATCTTGATAAAACTTAAAATGTTCACCAATCCCCATATTTTCGGCACTCTTTTTCATATTGTCCTCCAGTATTCTAAGGTATTGAAAGTGGTCCATTTTACCCTCAGTAAACACCAATTCACCAACTCCATTCGTCAACATGCACCCCCACAGTACTGCATGTCCACCGCCATCCTTTACAGTTGCTTTCAGATTTTTCTCTTGAAACTTCGTATTAAGAGAACGATGCCAAACTGTTAACCTATCATCAGACTGAAATATGTTAAATTTACTCTCATTAGCAAATATAACGTCATTTGACCACTCGTTGTGTTCTCTAACATGCTCTTTGGCAAACAGCATTCTGTTCCTTGGATTTATTTGATTTATGAATGGCTTCATTCTTGCAATACGGTCGTGAAAGTTACCTCTTCTGAGCACTGTATGTATTGTTTCGGGATGCTCTTTCTCTCCGGTGTCTGCGGCAATCTCCGTAACGAGTTTTGGAGCACTAAACTTGGGTTCCTTTTTTGTTTTTCGGATGATATAACACTCCTCTCTCACTGAAAAATTTCTTGGACTTGGCCAATCCTATCTTCCTTCCGAAATCTTGTGATAATATCAGAGACTGTAATTTTCTTCATTTGTAACATTTCAGCAATATGACAACTTTTACCTTTAGCATGGTGAAAACTTACTAGCTTCCGCTGTTCGATTGTGCTCTCTCTTCCTTTGCGGTCCATTTTCTCTTGTTGTACACAGTAAGCTAATTCATCGAATGTTTACGTTCATACTGTCTGTGGCTCTTCTACACACGACCTCTGCATGGCAACTGACTTGTGTCTGAATAATTTTGTTGAAGCACGTTAACTGCGTTCTGAGTTTCCAAGGCCACTGGTTCTCTCCTATTTTCTAAAAGTACACATTTCAACGCCGTGTTGAATTTGTCAAATTGGGTTCTCTAAAATGCAACGCTTTAGAAACGTTACAGGGCGTGCTAACATATCAAGACGCATAGACACCAGAAAACTGGCCAGTTCTGATGTCAGAACTAGTGTTGGTGCTGTTCTGGAAGAAAAGATGGAAGCAATAAAAGAGTCTCAACATCTGGAAGTAGAATCCACATGGAACTCCATAAGAGATAGCATAACTCAAGTCCAGGAAAGTAACATAGGATACGTCAACAGCAGCAAAAAGCAAAACTAGATGACTGATGAAATCCTGGAGCTTATGAATGAAGGAAGGAAATATAAAGATAAAGACCCCATTGAATACAAAAATCTACACAAAGAGATACGTAGAAAATTCAGAGAAGCAAAGGAATCCTGGATATCTGACAAATGCAAGGAAATCGAGGAACTTCAAGAGAAACATGATCACTTTAACCTACGGTATATAAAAAGGTGAAAGATCTGAGTGGTCTACAAAAGAAGCGATGCGGACAAATATTAAGGAACGCAAACAACGAGATTATGTTAGGAGTTGAAGAAAAACTTAAAAGATGGAAGGAATACGTCGAATATCTCTTCAACTTCAGAAGAATGGTAAAGCCACTGGTCCAGACAGAATTTACGCCGAAGTTGTTAAAGTTATAGCTGAACAGGACTCAACCGGTCTCAGTCTACTAACATCGTTGTTCAACATCATCTATACATCAGGAAAGATACCTTCTGACTGGCTGAGATCAACTTTCAGACCAATACCGAAGAAGCAGAACTCCTCCCAGTGTAATGATTACCGTATGATTAGTTTGATGTCCCATGTCCTCAAAATATTTCTGCGAATCATAAACACCTGGATTTACAAGAAATGTGAATCTCATATGGATCACACCCAGTTTGGCTTCCGAAATGGGGTCGGCACACGTGAAGCACCTCTTCTCTTTAAATGTACTAGTACAGAGATGCTGGGACAGGAATGTCGATGTATATACTTGTTTCATTGACTACAACTAAGCCTTCGACTGTGTGAAACATGAAAAGATGGTCGAGGTATTAAGATCGACTGGTATTGACCAATGCGATTTACGCATTATCAGCGCACTGTACTGGAATCAAACCGCAGATGTCAAAATCGACCAAAGAACATCAGAAGCGACTACAATCAGAAGAGGTGTTCGTCAGTGTTGAGTGCTGTCACCTCTCTTATTCAACATTTATTCTGAGGCAATATTTAGGGAGGTGTTGTTGGAGGAAAACAGCGGGATAGTTGTAAATGGACAGGTAATTAACAATATCAGGTACGCAGATGATACTGTTGTCATAGCAAATGAATTACCTGTGCTCCAACGCATGATAGACAAATTAGTCCAGCGCAGTGAAGAGTTTGACCTGTTTGTCAATGCTTCCAAGACAAAAGTTGTAGTCTTCTCTAAAAGAAAAAATCCAGCAACCCTGTCAATAAACGGCAGTAAGATTGAACAAGTTTCCTCCTTCAAATACTTGGGTACTGTGCTAGATGAGGAATGTGATTCCAAGAGAGAGATAAAATCTAGAATAGAACAGGCCAGGAGGCAACTTTTTTTTTTTAGCATGAAACAGCTATTTACAAAATCGGATCTAAGTGTGCAATTAAGAATGCGAATGATTCGGTGCTATGTATTCTCCATTTTTCTTTATGGATGTGAAAGCTGGACCCTTGACCAAAATCTAGAAAAAAGAATTGATGCTTTTGAAATGTATCTATATCGCCGCCTACCGGTACTCCGAATACCTTGGGTGCTGAAAATTTCAAATGACGAAGTCCTTCATCGCATGAAGTAAAAAAAGAACTATTAATTACTGTTTAAAAAAGAAAAACGCAATATCTAGGGCACATTATGAGAAGCGAGAAGTACCAGCTATTACAACTCATCATTGAAGGTAAAAAACAGGGGAAAAGGTCTGTTGGCAGGAGGAGGAATTCATGGCTGAAGGACATCCGAAAATGGCACAACTGCACTTCAGAAGAGTCTTTCCATGCTGCAACATCACGTCCAGAGCTGGCTATGTGGACCGCCAACCTCCGCTAGGAGAAGGTACCTCAAGAAGAAGAAGAAGAAGAAGAAGAAGAAGAAGAAGAAGAAACTAGTTTGCGCGTCCAGCATTTTCTCTGAAACATAGGGCCAGTGTGTAGCAAACGCTATAATTAACGTGTCCGAATAATTATGTGAGCCACTATATACAAGTGTTTGCAGTTTGGGATGTGTGCGGGATGTTGAGTGGGTGTCAGGTTATGAGGGGGGTGGGGTGGGTATTTTGGGACCTCCGGCCTCTTAACCCTGTGGCTGAACAGAATGTGTTTCGGAGTGGAGTATTTAGTGTACAGGTTGACGTCGTAACGTCCTATTCCACTGACTAGTGGGTTGATCTCATTACCCTATGACTTCGTGTACATTTGGTTTACGTATGTGTTGCCTTATCGAGCTGATTTTCGCAATTCCGCGTAGGTGGCGTATTGGTGTGTCATATGGGAGTCTAGCCGCTGCTCGAATGCATTTCTTTTGTATTACTTCCAGCTTATCCACGTTCGTCATAGCAGTGTGACCACATGCGGGTGCTGCGTATGTGATTATTGGCCTTATTAAGGCCTTGT
The DNA here is from genome assembly GCF_040414725.1 of Anabrus simplex. NCBI lineage: Eukaryota > Metazoa > Arthropoda > Insecta > Orthoptera > Tettigoniidae > Anabrus > Anabrus simplex. Next base: position 139,679,190 of record NC_090265.1, read on the forward strand.
ACATGTTGGTTGCTACTCTCGTGTTAATACTGGATTTTTTTATTCAGTATAGGATAGAGCTGTAATAGTCTTATGTGTGTTTTTCGCTGGATGTCTTTAATGTGATATAGCATGGTTAGTTTCCTATCTAGGACTACTCCTAGGTACTTGGCTTTGTCGTGTCATGCTATATCTTGATTAAATAACTTGAGCGGTTTGATATTGGCTGGCCTGTGTATGCGTCTGTTCTTTCTAATGAACAACACAGCTTGGTATTTGACACCATTGACCTTGATTCGCCATTTAGTTAGTCAGGGCTCGAGAGTTCGCAGTGCTACTTGTAGCCTCTTTCGGGTGCACGCTAGCTAAGGATGGTGTACTGTGCGTAGAGGTGCGTGGTAGTGAGTTCCGCTGTTGGCATGTCGTTTGTAAATAGGTCGAACAGGATTGGGCCTATTAGTGACCCTTGGGCTACGCCCGCCCTAATCGTCTGCGTGCTTGACAGTGTGTTGTGAATATCTACTTGGAACTCTCGGCCTTCCAGGTATGATTTAATTAATCTTATGTACCCTGGGTGGAATTTGTGGTCTATTAATTTCGCTAACAGACCTTCATGCCATACTTTATCAAATGCCTTCTGGATATCAAGGAAAATCGTGCCTGTGTCCCTCCACTTGTTTAGTCCGATGGTCACTTGTTCTACGAACCGGGTAAGTAGTTGCGGGGGGGGGGGAGGGAGTGGCCATTTCTAAAACCGAATTGTTCGTTTTGAATGAGTCCTTTTCCCTTGATATGTGCTACTAGCCTTTTCAGTAGTATTTTCTCGAATACTTTGCTGACGGCGTCCAGGAGGCTGATGGGTCTATAGTTATTTGGATCAGATTTGTTCTTGCCTGGTTTCCCATAACAAGGATTCTCGCCTTTTTCCACTGCTCTGGATAGTACTGCAATTGGAACATTACAATATATATCTTGGTGAGTAGTGTGAAGGCTCTCTGAGTTAGTTTTTTTAGTATTATGTTTTGGATCTCGTCTGGGCCGGGTGCTTTCTTTGGGTTAAGTTGATCTATTATCCACTTAATTTCGTGTATATTAGTTTTCTTAACCTCAGGCTTCGGTGCGTTTGCGAGGAATTCCGTTACCTTAGCCTCTGTTCGTCTAATGAAAGCGGGATCGGACGGTTCCTTGTTGGGTGTAAAAGCCGTTTCCAGTGAGTCTGCTATAATCTCAGCTTTATCTCGGTTCTCGTATACTGGCCCATTTGGTCCCTTGATTGTAGGGATTACGTGTGGTTCTCGCGTGAAATATCTCGCTAAGTTCCAAACCGGTCTGGTGTTTGTGTCAAACGTACTCAGTTTGTCGTTCCATACCCGCTACCTATGTTCCATTAGTTGTGTTTCTATTTCAACTCTAAGCTGGTTTTTAATTTCCCGGTCTTCATCGCGGTGATATCGGGCCCAGTTGCGCCTGTGGTGATTGCGCTTGCGGATTAGGTCTTTAATGTGGGCCGGTATCTCGAAGTTGGTGTGGTGTTTACGCCTGTGTACCGGACTACTCGCTGTTGTGGCTGCCTGGATCGCGTCTACTAGTGTTTTGAGTGCTTCTTTAATTTGGGCTTGGCTTCCTATTGGTATGTGCTGAGCCCTCTGTAGAAGTGTGTCCAGTTTTCTTTCGAATTTACCCCATTTGGCTGCTTTATAGTTGAGGCGGCGCTTGGGATTATTGTCATATTCTTCTGGGTTCGCATTCAGCGTAAACAGCAGTGGTTGCTGCCTCGACCCTAGGTCGTTTATTACTGTTATGCTATGCCCTTGAGGAATATGTCGCAGTAGGGCTATGTCTAGTATGTCAGAGACCTGATCATTTGGTGCATGGAATGTGGGTCCGTTGGGGGCTGTTACCACACAGTCCTGGGATAACATGTGGTTGTACAGCCTTGTGACTGCTGAGTTAGGACACAGGCAGCCTCAGCTGGCGTGTTCCGAATTTAGGTCTCCTTCTAATATAGTATTTCGATTTAGCCGTAGTACTGCTCCTATGCCTTTTGGTTTTAGGCTTTTCGGTCTGGAGTATGCCGCTATGACATTAACGAGTGTTCCTCGCACTGGTATGGCAATTCCGCATGCCTCCAAGTCGACCAGCTCTGGTATGTCCACCTCCATATGTTTGATGTCCTTCCTTACCAGAACTGCCACCCCTCCGACTCCGTTGGCCTTGTCGCTTCTGTGTATTTTGTAGCCTCTAATGGTGAACTTCTTCCCCGGCGAGAAGAAAGTTTCTGTTATTAGAAGTGCTACATGTATGGTGTTCGCGACTAGGAAGGCTTCGAGTTCGTATTTTCTGGACCTGACGCCCTGGCAGTTCCATATTAGTACTCGTAGCTCGTGTGTTATTATTATTATTATTATTATTATTATTATTATTATTATTATTATTATTATTATTATTATTATTATCGCTGGGTTGTTCAGCCATCTTGGGTTTGGAGGTATGCGATTGCATTCGTCAAGTCTCCTAGCCATGGCAGTGGTAGCTTCGTGGCCAGCATTTTGATTGCGGTTAGGTTCAAGTTCGAGAAGACGTTTTTCAGAATTTCGTCTATCCGTTCCCTGAACGCCCTTCCTGCCGTGTTCCCTTCTGGTTGCTGTACCTGTTTTAGTGTTTCAGGTGTAGGTGGTGAGATGGGTGAGACTGGTGTGGTGCTGGGGGCGGGCGTCGGGGTCGGTGCCGCGGATGTTGGCTTGCTGGCGGCAGGTTCACTGCGGGGGGTCGAGCTGGCCTGGGATGGGCCCTGGGGGAGCTCGGGGGCAGCTTGATTGGGCTTGACCTGCCTTCTGTTAGTTGTAGGGGGCAGGGCCTTCTTATTTCTGTTATTGTTGGAGGTTTTACTTGGACGCCGGTGGGCGGAACTTGAGCTGAGGGCCAGAGGTTGTGTTTATCCTCCGTCCTTGGGGTCACAAGTAGAATTTGCCTCCGTCTGATGGGCCTTGTTTGCCTGAGGGTCCTTGATTTTGGCCCTTTTTGCCTGAGGGGTCTGCGAGACCTGAGGAGTCCTTTTCGCCTGAAGGGCCTTGGTTCTTCTTGCCTGAGGAGCCTGTGCCTGAGGGGCCTGTGCCTGAGGGGCCTGTTTGGGCTTTGGGATCGCCACGCTTGTCTCCATTTTGTCCTTTGCCTTGAAAAGCTGCTTCGTATTCCCTGCGGCTGGGACATTCTTTGAAATTAGCCGCGTGTTTCCCCCCGCAGTTGGCGCGTGGGGGCATTCGCGAGATAAGTGGGGGGGGGCGCATATGCGGCATCTGGGATCCAGTCGGCAGGCTGCTCCTGAATGATCATGCCTCTGACACACTCCGCAATCTCCGCAGGTTGTCCGCTCCTGGGGTGTCCGCGACGGCAACCAGGAAGAGGCAGCCTTTGGCTGGCCGATTTCCTGTTCCCATCCGATGCACCAAAAGAGCATTGATACCCCGGGCTTGCATCGCAAACCCGATATCCTCCGGCTCATAAGTGGCGTTGGGCGTTCTCACTACAAATCGCTTTACTGTGGCTTTGGGCAATATCTTTACAAATTTGATATTAAGCCCGTTCAGTACTTTTATGGCAGTTTCGTATCTTTCGTAGCTAGGCATATGTAGCCGGACTGCTTCGTGTGCATTTATTCCCGCCTTGGAGAAATAATAGTTCCCTGCTCATGTGTCAGCTCTTTGAGAAGCTCCATTTCTATTTGCTTTATGTCATTGGTGTAAACCGTAAGGGGTGGGGGGCGACCCATTACGTGTGGTTAGTTTTGTTGGTTGGGGTAGTTGAGGTGGTTTCTGGTGTGTCTGCCTCGTGTTTGTGTTTTGTGATGTTGTTGGTGGTGTCATAATTGTGTCTATTGTTGTGTCTGTGGAGTTTTCGGCTCGGGTACTCGGTTTTCGACCCCACCTTGCTGGGCCTTGCAGCACAGAGGCTTGAGGTCCCCTTTCCTTTTCTCCTTCTCCCCCTCTTGGCCTCCCTGCAACCGTCATCCTGGTTTCCCGGCTGGGTGACTGGATCCGAGATTTCGGTCGCCCCGTGCTCACGCGGCTCCTCTCCCTCTGGGGCTTCAGAATCGGCGTCCTGGGATGTACTTGATACGTCAATTACCAGTTTATCCTCATCCACGTCAGAGTCCGATTTGCCGGCTTGCTGGGGGGGGGGGGGGGTTGGACTTTAGTTGGCGCCATCCGCCGAGTCCATTTTTTCTTGCTCTCTTTCCTTCCCTTGTGCGCCGCCTCTTCGCTCGCGTTGGTGGAAGTAGGTCCCGCTTTCCCGGCGTCCGGCTGGCTGACCACTAGGTTGGGTTTTTGGGTATGGTTTGTGTTGGGGGAGAGGTAATCCTGTTTGTGTTGCTCTTCATTCATTAGCTCAGTGGAGTCAAGTGATTGTTCCTTCCCAAGTGCGAGTTTAGGCACTGCGGGGCTTGCCCCCGGTTCCCGTTCGCTCACACATAACGTCAATCTCTCTGTGGTTCGTTTTCCCAGTGTTGCGTGCTCCTTTTTCGCGGCTCAGCTCGAGATCTGGCCGGCCGAGTGGGCAGCGGCTGTACTGGTATGTTCTTCCCAGTGGTTATTGACGGGGTGGTTGTTGGAGTGGATTTTGTTGTTATGGTGGTGGTTGTGTTGGTGGTGGTGGTGAGCGCAAAGTGCCGTACCCCGTTTCGTAAACTCCCTGCGTCAGGTTTACTTGCAGAGGATCAGGGGTGAAGTCTGCTCTCTGCTCCTTTGGCGCATTTCGTTCACTGCTCACGGATCGCGTGCGACGGTGAGTCACCACCGTGCCCCACTCTGTCGGGTCATTGATCGTAGCGGTGGCCGTTAGCGATAAGCTATGCGCTCGTGCACCTTGTGTTGGGTTCCCAGGGGGTATTTTAAGGAAATCATCCCTAAAATATCCCGGTATGATGGTATGGGGCTGGTTAGCCCTACCATATTGTGAGTGGTTGGCGGGGGACGGGGGAGTCCAGTGAGAACTGCGCTGAGCCCTCCACTGATGGGTTGATGGCCGTTGAGTGGTCCGATATCGTAAAAACGCCAGCTCCTCACTTTCCGTCAGTTCTTGATGTTCGACGACTGTGTCTGTAATGGTCCCAGGCTCGCCGACAAATTGCTCTTTCCGAAGCGACTCTTTGCTCTTTCGGGAATTGCGAGCGTGGTTCCGTGTGTGTTGATGTGGGGTCATACTAAAAACGAGCTAGTGGGCGCGGTTTCACCCGATGCGAACGTGACCCTGGACCACAGAATGCCCTATCTAATCCTAGGTTCCGAGAAGCGGTAACCGGTTGGGACAGGTAGTGTAGCTTCTAGAAGTTCTCGGAGAGGAGAGAGAGAGAGAGAGGGGGGGGGGGGCGGAGCGAGAGGCACGTGCGTCCTTTCACTTCCACTGTCGAGCTGCTCCTCCCCTGTGAACGATTTTTTATTGGGGGGGGGGCGAATCCCGCTTCCCCCGCGTGGCAGTCGACTCAGTCTACATTGCCTCCGACATGCTATTATTTCTAAGAAGAAAGAGGTAGCAGGGAAGAGTGGGAATTGATACAAGGAGTATCTGCCGGTTCCCATGTCAAACACACCATCACGGCCAGAGTTTGTGTTCTTAAGGTGGTGTTAAGGTGTGGTATTGACGATCAGGGGAAAACCACATACGCAGAAAAGAGCCTACATGTAAAATCTGACATCTTTTGATAGCTCATGCAAGGATGTGGGCTGGAAAGGTCCAGAGGTTATGTTAGTTGAGAATAGATATCATGCAGCAGCCATGAAACGTAGTCTTGCCAGTCCAGTAATGAGGGGATCAGTCCGTCTGGGCACTGCTGTGACTAGCGCGGGCCTTGCCAGTTGCGGAGCTATTCGCCAGGAACCACTAGGGCCCGCTGCACAGCGCCGCCTCCTTGGGGTCCCTCGTACCCAGTCTCCGATTCCGGAGAGTGAGGCTAAGCCCGCCTGGGCGGGGGCCTCTTGGATGGGTGTGGGTCATGACGCCGGGCCTCCTTCCTCTATGCCCGCGCTATGGCCCTGTAGACATGGCAACTGCGATGGGAGGCCGGGTGGCCCACACCTCTCCTGCTGGTGGCCCCACCTCAGACAGCGGAAACACTGCAAGAGCCGCTGATGCTGTGAACGTGATTCAAGCACAGTCTAATATACCGATATAACGGCCGACTTGATGCATCGCTCTCGAGCGCAGCGTGGGATCCCGTCTGCCGTGACCGATATGCACAGAGAGTAGCGTGTACAAGTCCAACACTCGGCCAGATGGATTCCTCGCTGCACACCTTGTAATCAAAGAGAATGCTTGTAAGGAGCGCTAAGGAGTCTCGATTTCAGAAACAGTCGTGTGAGCGCTAAAGGTGTGTCTTGTATGTGCCATCTGTCAGCATTCAACTAAACCATTGGAATGGCGGTAATAGCCGGCGATTTGAATTTCTATCGCGAACTACTTCCTAGCGAATTTGGATTTTTGCCGCGTTCTACTTCCTAACATTTGGCGGCAAGGGTCGATTATTTGAATTTTTAGAGCGACATACTTCGTAGCGTTGCGCGCCAACCTGTCACTTTGTTTAGCTTTCTGTGCGTCCGATGTGTTTCACTTGATCTATCATTACGTTACTATTATAATTATCTTAAAACTGTCTTGGATTCTCAATTAAATTCTCGATGTTCAGTTATTATTTATTTCTATTTGTTTTACGTCGCACCGACACAGATAGGTCTTATGGCGACGATAGGATAAGAAAGGCATAGGAATGCGTAGGAAGCGTACGTAGCCTTAATTAAGGTACAGCCCCAGCATTAGCCTAGTGTGAAAATTGGAAACCACGGAAAACCATCTTCAGGGCTGCCGACAGTGGGTTTCGAATCCACTATCTCTCGGATGCAAGTTCACAGCTGCGCGTCCCTAACCGCACGGCCAACTCGCCCGGTCAGCAGTTATTATTCTGGGCTTTTCTATTATTACGTTTAACTCTGCTTGGTTTTTGGTACATCGTCTTGGATTCTGGATTAAGTTTGCACGATTTACTGTTCTCTGGTCTTTTAATTAATAATTGTAATTATTATTCAATTTGCTCAGTATGTTTCATTTGATATCCACCTCTGTCGTGTAGAGGTTAGTGTGATTAGCTGCCACCCCCGGAGGCCCGGGTTCGATTTCCGGCTCTACCACGAAATTTAAAAATTGGTACGAGGGCTGGAACGGGGTCCACTCAGCCTCGGGAGGTCAACTGAGTAGAGATGGGTTCGATTCCCACCTCAGCCATCCTTGAAGTGGTTTTGCTTGGTTTCCCACTTCTCCTCTAGGGAAATGCCGGGATTACAAGTGACAAGCTTTAACAGCTTCATTTCAAGTATTACTAATCCCGTATTGACTATAATCAATCAATGAATATTCAAGATAAACTTAAATATTATAATTAAGTTGTCCGCCTATTCAATACAACATATAATTTATTATATCTAGTACATGTTTCGTCCCCTAAAGGGCATCATCAGCTAATAATAAATTAACATTAATATATCAGAAATAAATATTATTAAAATTGGAAAGACACATTAAAATTTTTGACATTTAAAGTAAAGTCTACGAAATTTTGTTAAAATTGCAAGTCATAAGACAGATAAAACAGTTAAATTGTCCATATTTCTCTTGTTGATGTTCTTGGAAATTCCAGTTTTGCTTATAAAATCTTAAAATATAATTTGTTATAAATAGCATACTTGATCTGTATCTCTTGGTAGAAGATTTGTTGAAACTGAATAAGCATTCCTTAGACGGTATAATAAAATGTAAGTGCTTCATAATTTAAAGTCAGAGCGGGGCCGTGATGGTAGAGTTCTATGTGGTAATGGATATAATTTTATCTGAAATAAAATGAAAAAATAAAAAATAATAAGTGTAAGTAACGTGAAATGGAAGATGAAATAAATATAACGTAATGTAATAAAATCGTATTACTTACTCCTTATTATTGGCCCGGATGTGCGGAGATGGACTCACTTCTACCGAGGTAAGTGTGCATCTGCTTTAAAACAAGTACTGGTAGTTGCTACGCTGAGCGGGGAGTGTGGAGGGGAAGTATGGGAGTGTGTCCTAAGGTGAACAACCTGAGTGTCACCGAGCGTTGACGTGTTAGAGTCTGACGTTTCTTCCTAACTCTCGCTTTTAATAGTTCTTCAAATAAAATGCTATACTTCTCAGAAAGTTGCCAACGGCCGTAGCCGTGTTGAAACACCGGATCCAGTGAGATCTCCGAAGTTAAGGAACATTGGGCGTGGTCAGGAGTTCGATGGGTTGCCACGCGCTATTGGTGGGGTAAGGGAATGGAGGAGCGGAAATGAACTGGCCACCCTACTGCACGTAAACTCTGGCTCAGGAACACCTCTGCGGAGGTTCGGACCTGCCTTCGGGCAGAATAACCCATACCTTACCTCTCAGAAAGTTCATTGATTTTATTTGTTGGATTGTTTCTCTGGTCCAGATAAATGTAGATCTCCTCATATATGTTTAATAAATGGGCTTTATTTACGGTTTTCAGTATTTTAATGTCATTATCTATGTTTGTAAACATGTGATTGGAGTCGGTCATGTGGTCGCTCATGGCCGAGTATCTGTTGTATTTCTTGGCTCTGGTGTGTTCCTGATATCTTATAATGACGTTCCTACCTGTTTGTCTTATGTAACTTTTTAAACAACTAGCACATTTCAGTTTATAAACACCCGAATTTTGGAATTTATTATTATTATTATTATTATTATTATTATTATTATTATTATTATTATTATTATTATTATTATTAACGATATGAGAGTTATAAAATAATTCCGAGTTTGTGTTGTTAGTCCTAAAAGCGATTTTTAAATTACGTCTTTTGAATAGATTCGTAATACTATATATTTTACTGCTATGTTATGTAAATACGGCAAATTTCTTATTCTCTTTTTCTTTTCGTTCTTGGGATGAAAGAGGAATATTAAAAGCTCTGTAAATCGCACAAAGAATCCGGCTCTTTTATGAGCTCCCGGGTGTAAAGAATCATTTTTTTATCATGTTGACACTCTGCGTTGGTTTCTGAAGATGTTAAAGGAAAGGTTTTGATTATTTCTAGTAATTCTCAAGTCTAAAATATTTAAAGTGTTATTTACTTCAGAGTCAAGTGTGAATTTGATATATGGATCAAGAGAGTTAAGTTGGTTTAAAAAGGTCTGGCCATTAGTAATTCTTTCATCTAGTATTACAAAGGTGTCATCTACAAATCTAGACCAATGGTACAAACCATCAAGTTTGTCGATAATTTTAGTTTTTTTCCATGTGATAAATATAAATTTCTGCTAGGATGCCTGATGCTGAGGCACCCATCTGAAGACCACAAATTTTGAAAAACAACATTTTTCTGATGAATGAACAAGAATCTAAGAAGCTGCTTAATATGAATCCGAGACTTCCTACTGCTAGAGCGATGCCAAAAAATACATAAACCTGGGGCACCCATCGGACCTATTATTAATTACAGGACTAGCCCCACATATAAAATTTCACAATACGTACATAAATTTCTTCAAACACATTTCAAATTTCACAACAATAAATCTTTAAAGAAATCTATCGAATTCTGTAACGCTACCAAAAACTTAGAATTAAATTCCAATCACACAATACACTCGTATGGTATTAAAATATGTATCCTAGTATTCCAATAAAAGAAACCATCAACATTATTAAAGAGAATTGATCCAATTTAGCCACTTGAGCCAACAAGAAATAAGTGAATTTTTAATAGTCCTAGATTTTGTCTTAAACAATAACTATTTTATGTTTAACAACAAAATCTACCAACAAAAAGGTCTTCCGATGGGTGCCCCAGCATCAGGCATCCTAGCAGAAATTTATATTTATCACATGGAAAAACTAAAATTATCGACATACTTGATGGTTTGTACCATTGGTCTAGATTTGTAGATGACACCTTTGTAATACTAGATGAAAGAATTACTAATGGCCAGACCTTTTTAAACCAACTTAACTCTCTTGATCCATATATCAAATTCACACTTGACTCTGAAGTAAGTAACACTTTAAATTTTTTAGACTTGAAAATTACTAGAAATAATCAAAACCTTTCCTTTAACATCTTCAGAAAACCAACGCAGAGTGTCAACATGATAAAAAATGATTCTTTACACCCGGGAGCTCATAAAAGAGCCGGCTTCTTTGTATGATTTACAGAGCTTTTAATATTCCGCGTTCATCCAAGGATTTAAAAAATAAATTAATACTATATACCATTTAGCATACAAGAATGGCTATAATAAAGAGTTTGTAAAGAGGATTATAAATAAAGTAAAAAATAAGCCTACGTTAATACAAGAACGAAAAGAAAAAGAGGATAAGAAATTTGCCGTATTTACATAACATAGCAGTAAAATATATAGTATTACGAATCTATTCAAAAGACGTAATTTAAGAATCGCTTTTAGGACTAACAACACAAACTCGAAATTATTTTACAACTCTCATATCGTTAATAATAATAATAATAATAATAATAATAATAATAATGATAATAATAATAAATTCCAAAATTCGGGTGTTTATAAACTGAAATGTGCTAGTTGTTTAAAAAGTTACATACGACAAACAGGTAAAAACTTCATTATAAGATATGAGGAACACACCAGAGCCAAGAAATACAACAGATACTCGGCCATGACCGACCACATGACCGACTCCAATCACATGTTTACAAACATAGATAATGACATTAAAATACTGAAAACCGTAAATAAAGCCCATTTATTAAACATATATGAGGAGATCTACATTTATCTTGACCAGAGAAACAATCCAACAAATAATATCAATGAGCTTTCTGAGAAGTATAGCATTTTATTTGAAGAACTATTAAAAGCGAGAGTTAGGAAGAAACGTCAGACTCTAACACGTCAACGCCCGGTGACACTCAGGTTGTTCACCTTAGGACACACTCCCATACTTCCCCTCCACACTCCCCGCTCAGCGTAGCAACTACCAGTACTTGTTTTAAAGCAGATGCACACTTCCCTCGGTAGAAGTGAGTCCTCCGCACATCGGGGCTAATAATAAGGAGTAAGTAATACGATTTTATTACATTACATTATATTTATTTCATCTTCCATTTCACGTTACTTACACTTATTATTTTTTATTTTTTCATTTTATTTCAGATAAAATTATATCCATTACCACACAGAACTTTACCATCACGGCCCCGATCTGACTTTAAATTATGAAGCATTTACATTTTATTATACCGTCTAAGGAATGCTTATTCAGTTTCAACAAATCTTCTACCAAGAGATACAGATCAAGTATGCTATTTATAACAAATTATATTCTAAGATTTTATAAGATAAACTGGAATTTCCAAGAACATCAACAAGAGAAATATGGACAATTTAACGGTTTTATCTGTCTTATGACTTGCAATTTTAACAAAATTTCGAAGACCTTATTTTAAATGTCAAAAATTTTTAATGTGTCCTTCCAATTTTAATAATATTTATTTCTGATATATTAATGTTAATTTATTATTAGCTGATGACGTCCCTTAGGGGTCGAAACATGTACTAGATATAATAAATTATATATTGTATAGAATAGGCGGACCACTTAATTATAATATTTATCTTGAATATTCATTAATTACATGCCGGGATGGTACCTAACTTAAGGCCATGGCCGCTTCCTTCCCTCTTCCTTGTCTATCCCTTCCAATCTTCCCATCCCCAACCAAGGCCCCTATTCAGCATAGCAGGTGATGCAGCCTGGGCGAGGTACTGGTCATCGTTCCCAATTTTATCCCCCGACCCAATGTCTCACCCTCCAGGACACTGCCCTTTTGGCGGTAGGGGTGGGATCCCTCGCTGAGTCCGAGGGAAAAACCAACCCTGGAGTGTAAACAGTTAAAGAAAGAAAGAAAGAAAGAAAGAAAGAAAGAAAGAAAGAAAGAAGGGAATAAATAAATAAATAAATAATGTTTCACTTGATCCTTTATTACGTTTAACTCCGCTTGATTTTTTAACATTCTCTTGGATTCTGTATGGACTTTGTCGACTTATCAGATCTTTTGCTGTCAGTGTAATACGAGTATTAATTATAAAAATATTGGGAGACATATGCAATTAGTCCATGGAGGGAAGGAGGAAGTATTATCCGCGCACTTTTTAGTGATAGATTTTTGTACTCGTTGGAGAAGTAAGAAGGGTTCCGTTAATACTGCCAACTGAATGGAAATGAAATCTGAATTGAATCGATAATATGATCGATCGATATGAATTTTATAAACCTTTATTATTTTAAGCAAACAACTGTGTCACACACACAATATTTAATACTATATAACATTTCCCGTTGCGAAAAGTGTTCCTAGCATGAATTCTATAGTTTAGCTTTGCTGTGTAAACAACAACAGTACGAGTACTTAAAGTGTACGCCAGATGGCGCACAGCGATGATAAGCGGTTCTTAGTTTGTGTTTCAAAGGTTGCCAATACGAATCTCGAAGATAACCAAAGTCGACCGCTTCAGCACTAGGGTGTAAATCTATCACTAAAAAGTGCGCAGATAATATGCTCTACGCTAATGAATCGCTGTTTGGAACCACTGTGTATTGCAAGCTTCCATTTCAAAGAAGATTTAATAACACATCTTGAAAAAACATCAAATTCATAGCTCTAAGCAAGAGTTGATATTTGATTCTTTCCAAGGTAAGATATGTCTTTCCCCACATACCCTATATCACTTAAACATTCAATTACATTTTTTGCTATCTCTGACTCTGTTATTAATTTACGCTTTAAAATAATTACTATTCATTAGCGATGTAAACGTGCACAATGGTGTAATGCACTAGTTTATTTACATACATCTTCATTATAGACTGTTCAGCGTTCAGTCTGCAAACGTCTGTGAACTTACTATACACCTCCACAATCTTCTATTTCTAACTGGCTCTGTGACCACGTTTAGTTCCATACATCTTATCTTTCAGTCATTCGAATCCGAGTCTAACCATCATTGTGTTGGTCTCCCTGTACTTCTCTTATCTTCCATGACCGAGTCCTTTAAAAGGTGGAGCCGATGACCTTCGATGTTGGGCCCTTTTAAACAACAAGCAAGCATCTTTAAAAGGTACATTGTGATTTATGTGGTAAACTTAGTCATTTGTGATGCGAAGTGATCATTTTCTGCTGTAATCCATGGTGTGCTTTGTTTGTGTTTGTATGCAAATGTAAATGTCAGATGTTGACTTGTGATGACATAGTTTAATCGTGGTGACCTTCAACAAATTAACTGTGAACTATGACATCATAAACATGGCTGCAGTGGCTAAATAGTCTTAGAGCTGGGCAAATATTTTCATTTAATAATCACTTTCATATTGAGAAAAATAATTAATTTTGCACCTAAGATCCTTCTTAGGACATGGTAGGATTCGCCCTTGGGTTAAAACATTTCCGAAAACCAAATTAGCGATGGTCAGCTTCTTTACCAGGCCCGTCCATTATTCTCTTAGGTAACATATTTTCCTCCATTTGCCTCACATGGTCCCACCACCAAAGCCGGTTTATGCATACGGCTTCTAACTTTGCCTTTATCTCCTCATTCTGAGTGCCCTGTTGCCATTGTTCCCACCTGTTTTTACAACAAATCATTCACGCTACATTCATGTTTGTTACTTCTAACTATGAATAAGACATTCTGAGTCCACTCAGCAGTCACTTCCGTAAAGCAGAGTTGGATTGAAAACAGACAGGTGTAACCCCTTGTGGGCGGGGTACGCAGATGAAGAATACACCTACGGTATTCCCAGCTTGCCATAAGAGGCGACTAAAAGGGGCAAACTATGTGCGGAAATGAATTGTGGCTTTAGCATCATGTGTTGTACCCCCTGCGGATGGGAGGGGCTGAATACATCCACAGGTAATCCCTGCCTGCCGTAGAAGGCAACTAAAAGTGTCATGTGGCAATTGGTCTCCTCTTTACCTTTTTATTTCTTCTTGAGTTTTAGTTGTAGACTGAATCAAAATTTTGATGTGCTTGAGGCATGGGGAGGGGCCTCTTACGTGTGCGATGATACTCAAAAGCCCAGATGGTATCCCAGGAGTTCAGTTTGGTAGGAGCGCCATATACTCAGTAGTAGTATCCGCCTTACAATGCAGGTCCCTGCAGAGCGTAATGCCAAAATGTTTTATTATTATTTTACATCTATTCTTATCACTCTGTATACGCTATGGGGTACATGCTATTGAGGAAGGGAGTCCTTGTGCTCATAGACTCAGCCTGTATTAGGCACTGTTTAACATTGGACCCCGGGCAATACCTGCTACGACCAGGTGGGTATTGCCTTGGCAGCTTGGTTCGGCTACAGGGGCCCCTGATCTGAGTGGGTGGCATTTGGGGAGGATGTTTCTAGGCATGGCTTCAAAACGTCTCAGGTCTGCTCAGGTTCATCCACCACCCAAGTCTTTACCTTATGATTCCCTCAGGAGGTCAACCCCTTGGGAACAGGCGCAGCATGAAAGCATGAGGTCCAACTTCCCTAGGTTTCTGCGTGCAACCAGAACTGATGGGCAAGATTTCAAGGTGGTGAAGTCTGTTTTGTTCCGTGGATACACTGAAGGTGTCTACGGCAAACTGGAAGACTTAAAGAAAATGCACAATGGTAGTTTGCTACTCATGACTCGCACTCCACTTCAAGCTGATCAGTTTGGCAAAATCCCCATCAAAGTGAAAGAGCACAGAACCTCGAACCGGGTTTGTGGAGTTATCTACGACTGTCATCTTATCTTGAATACTGACAACGAGTTGATGGAAAACATGAAGCACCGTGGTGAGACACACATCCTAACGTCCATTTCTGATACACCTTCTTGTTACATTTACAAGCTGCTCTCACTTTATCATTCCACGAAGATGTTAGCTTTCTCCCATCTTCACACAAAGTTGTTCCTAGATATTCCCTTGTTGTTTCCACTACAGCATCCCTCAATGCCACCCATTTCCTTTCTATATCCTAAACTTACTTACTGTCTTTTGTTTTTAACTTTTTACTAATCATATTCATGTAGTTCTGTCTAGTTGCCTCATCCTGCAGCTTTTCTACCCTTATTTGTCTGAAGACATTTCACCTTCTCTATCCTAGGACTAGAGATATTTAGATTGCTACAGATCAGAATGGTCTATATCATCAAAAATCCCTGGAATACATGAATTCCTCAATAGTAGGTCGGTTATGATAGTCTATTATGGATCTGGTGCTCCTAACCTCCCATGTGTAACAGTGAATAGCCTTATGCTTGAATATTAGCACTGAAGTCCAGTACGATAAAGATTTCCCATTGCTATTAGCTTCCTGTTACATATCTTCCTCACATTTACCCATTACATTGTCATATCCTTCAGTTTTATTTCCACCTCTCACAATAAAATCACCCATTAGCAATATCTTATCCTTGTAGTTGATCGATACTATGATGTCACTCACCGATTCATAAAACTTGTCAACTTCATCCTCATCTGCATCCTCACATGGTAAATATACTGAGATAGTTTTCATACTAATTCCTCCAACTGCTAAACCTACCCACATCATTTCCTCATTTACATGCCTAAAATAAACTATTTTGCACACAATACTATTCCTGAGGAATTCCGTTCCTTTTAAAACACCTACCAATTTATAAAGGAAAGGGTGATAAAGGGAAACCAGAGAACTACAGACCAATCAGCCTGACCAATATAGTTTGTAAAATACTGGAGAATTTAATATCAAAGTACATCAGAGGGATATGTGATGATAAAAATTGGTTCATGACGAGCCAGTATGGATTTAGAAAGAAATTTTCTTGTGAGGCACAACTGGTGGGATTTCAGCAGGGCATATCAGATCAATTGGATTCAGGAGGCCAGTTAGATTGCATAGCCATAGATCTTTCCAAAGCCTTTGATAGAGTGGAACATGGAATATTATTATATAAATTGGAGGGGATAGGATTGGACGTAAGGGTTACACGTTTGGTAAAAACATTTCTAAGTTCAAGGGTTCAGAAAGTCAAAGTAAGAAATAATACTGTATATCACAGGAAGAGAAAGTTTGGAAGGGAATTGCACAGGGTAGTATAATCAGTCCGTTACTTTTCTTAATATACGCAAATGATTTAGGGAATAACATAACATCAAAAATAAGATTGTATGCAGATGACAATTGTTTATAGGGAAATAAATAACATTGAGGATTGTTCAGAATTACAAAGGAACCTTGAGAGTATCGAACATTGGGTTGAAGAAAATAATATGAAGGTTAATGGAGGCAAATCAACTGTTACAACATTTACAAACAGGAGCTTTAAAATTGAATTTGAATATACTTTGGATGAGGTAGTTATCCCAAAAGATGGCAAGTGCAAATACTTACGTGTGAGATTTGAAAGTAATTTGCGATGGAAGGGTCATGTTGATGACATTGTTGGGAAAGCATACAGATCGTTACATGTCATAATGAGGCTACTTAAAGGATGCAACAAAGAATTAAAAGATAAAAGTTACCTTAGTATGGTGTGTCCATTATTGCAATATGCAAACAGTGTTTGGGATCCTCACCAAGAATACCTAATAAAAGAAATAGTGTGCAGAGGAAAGCAGCAAGATTTGTACCAGGAGATTTCAGGAGAAAGAGTAGTGTATCAGAAATGTTAAAGGAACTAGTGTGGGAAACTTTAAGTAAGAGAAGGGAGAAAACTAGACTTATAGGATTATATAGAGCCTATACAGGAGAAGAAGCATGGGGAGATATCCGTGAGAGGCTTCAGTTGGTAAATAATTATATCGGCAGGACTGACCACAAATATAAAATTAGAAGGAATTTTAGCTGAAGCGACTGGGGTAAATTTTCATTCATTGGGAAGGGTGTGAAGGAGTGGAACAGTTTACCAGGGGTAGTGTTTGATCCTTTTCCAAAATCTGTACAGATATTCAAAAAGAGAATAAACAGCAATAGAGGAAATAAATGAAATGTTAGAGGGCATTCGACCAGTGCAGGTTAATGTAAATAAAATGTGTGTGAATAAATTAATTCCATCTCCTGCTCTAAGGAGTTTGAACAGCCAAATTAGGGGACTGCCTGTAGGGGTGAAGTACAGTGGGGACTTCGAGGGCCCTGGGACTGCTACGGTAGCTGTGAAGGCCCTTCAGGAACTCTGAAAAGTAGTGGTAAAAGGGGGCTCTGGTTAAGACGCAGCAGGTCGTTATGCTACTTAGGTTCCAGAATGGGTAAAGAAAAGAAAAAGTAAATAAATGCAATGCAAATTTTAATCTTATACCAGTTGTACAGTATCATTTGAAGTAATTCCACATACTGTATATCAGTTGACTATATTTGTAAGTAGTACAGGAGATATTGTAAGTAGAATTTTGTAAACGATGTAAATTTATTAAGGATGAGCTGTGTGTTTAATAGAAAAAAATGTTAGCGTAAATTATATAATATTGTATTATAGGAAAATTTTATTCTCTTGTTAATTTAATATTTAGTGCTTGACAATAATGTATTTTAGTGTACCATTTGCCACCGAGGTAGACACCTCATTTGCAAATAAAGAGATTTTGATTTGAATTTGACCTATTAAGAACACTTTATAATTTACTAACTCTTTGTCATTATTTACCCTTACCGTAATATCATAAACTCATAACCCATACAGATACATCACCTTTGCTGAATCAGCCAGTTCTACTTTCTTTCTTCCATAAATCCTAATGAAATTGATAGCTCCCCATCGAATTCTATTTCTTACGCAAAGCTGTTTCCAAGGCGTCCTTCGCCTGTCAAATGGAAGTGAGACTCTGTTACTCCCATAGGTCTGATGCTTGCTTAAAATGTTCTGAGTGCTCTGCGTAAATATTCTGTGAAGCATGATGCTACCCTACTTACACATATTCCCGATGAGAATTTCTTCCCTAACGGATTAATGACCACCGGTGGTTTGTAGTCCAGCCAGAGACCACCGGTGGATTGTATAGTCCTGGCCACTTGAGCATAAGGGGGTCCATGACTCAAAATATGTCCGAGATGTCCACTCCTATTCTATAGCAACTAGTATCCTGAATCTCAGAGCCGCTTACTAGGCCACTCAGCCATTATTGCCCATAGTTCAAGAACAAGGACGTAACTACTGTAACCCACACAACGAACCATTCCAGATGATTTTATAATGCAAAATTAATGAGATTGCAGAAATGTAATAGTTATTTAAACTCTTTCTTCTTCAGACTTTGAAGAGTGGCTAAGACAGAAGCAACGAGAAAACAACACACAGTATTATCACAGGACAAGGAGAAGAAGAACTGATGGTTCAGAAATTATTTACTATGACTGCAATCGCTGAGGAAAATCTCGTAAATGTAGAGCACTAAGACAGAGAGCTTCTAAAGCACAGGGATCTCCAAAGATCAATGCAGGTTGCACCAGCCATTGCAAAGTGACAGTGGGGGTAAAAGCAAATGTAGTGTTTTGGGCTACTCATTATGGTCATGGGCAGGAAATAAAACATCTCCAACTTACAAAGGCAGAGAGAGAGAGAGAGAGAGAGAGAGAGAGAGAGTTTAGCATGTCAGGTTAGTTTAGGTCTGCCTGCCAAAACGGTGCTAAATTCTGTTCAGGAAAATGTTGGCTCTGAAGTGAACAAGGATC
The DNA here is from genome assembly GCF_040414725.1 of Anabrus simplex. Lineage (NCBI taxonomy): Eukaryota > Metazoa > Arthropoda > Insecta > Orthoptera > Tettigoniidae > Anabrus > Anabrus simplex. The sequence goes on from NC_090265.1 coordinate 139,697,908, forward strand.
ATATAAGAGAAATAGATCCGTCACTCCTGTATAATAAAGTACGCTGAGAAAACAGGTCATGGAAACTATAGTGGCTTCTGTTTCTACGTCAACATAAGGAAATAAATACCTACCACGATAGCACCTCGTAATTAACTTTATGACCGTTGTTACTTTGTTAAAATTGTAATTGTGATACGAGATAATGATTGCATTTTGGGTAGGAAGTTGTATCACTAGCGTTTGTCGTGTGTATTACTTGAAAAGTATTTGGCAATTACCATATTTGTATGTTGGCAATCCTTTTATTACGCTAGCTTGTATCGTCGTTTCGCAGTTCGCATTTTAATGTAAATTTGCATCTATTAAACAATAAATGCAACTTAAAATGTTAGTGGAATTCATATAAAACCCCCAAACCACCATACTTCCCTAAATCACGACATAACATAACCTCATTCTTTTGCTCGTTCGTTGTACCCTTCCCACTATGTTTATGTATGGGAATGGAAAACAAGAGAAGGAAAGGAAGTAAAACACAGCATAAAGCACACAGTTTATATATTGAGTTTATTTATTCCAAACAACAGGTAAGAAGCACAAACACACAGACAAGTTTACTCACAACAGCTAGGTAGTTCAATGTGAGGTAAGTTCATGATCATAATACTATTTCTTCACAGTAAAAACGCGTATAATTCTAATTCACTCCATACTGTCAAAAAACAAGTAAAACTTGGAAAAACTAAACCTGGAATGAAAGAAATTCATCTTGCACAAGCAGGATACTCACATCGCGTAAAATCACAAAAATAACTCAAAATATATATAACAGCACCAACTGCAAATGTTTGCACTCTACGAACAAACTACAAGGCGCAACAAACAGGATCAATGAAATGATACTTCAAAACTGAAAATATACAGTACCTAACCTGTATCAATAACCACACTCCAGGTGACACAAGGTGATTAGAAGACTAATCGACATCTTCATACATCAATCATACGATTACAATACTAATCCTCTAGGTATTATTTTCCTTCTCTTCAAGATTTTAAAAGCTTTATAACATAGTGCTAATTATAATTTTACATTCCGCAGCCCAGCACTCACTATGTTCAGCAGCACACGGAACAACTGTCGTTTGTATACATGCTCAGCCGCAAAGCGGCCCTAGGCCCCTTGTTTTGTGTGGAAACACGATTGGTCTGGACTGGTTCTTGCCGGACGGTTAGGATAAGACCTGGACAAGACCACTGGTCTAGACTGGTGCTTGCTGTGCGAACGGTTAGGATAGGATCTGAACAAGACCATTGGTCTGGACAGTTACAAGCAACATTGCTATTTTACATGGTGTTTTTTGTTTGTGGTTTTATTCAGCCGGGATGGGTAACGCAATGTATTTATCAGCACTGATGGCAATGACGTCACATTCTGTTCACGTTGACCAATGAGAATACAAGAAGCTACTTTAGCCATGGCCGATGGCAGGTGCTGCTCTGTATTAGGTTATAAAATTAGATGTAATTCTTGGGGCTGAATGGTGGGTTCCTAGACATCGCAATGCACACATCTCTCCTCTAAAATATATTCCAAGTAAGAATTGCATTATTTTCTCTTCCTTATAATGTTTTAAACTCTGGGCTGCGGAAGGTAAAATTATACCTAGTGCTACACTCACACGTGGTATACTGGTCTACACGAACTTACGTCTGGCAACGATTACAAGATTGATCCTCAAGCTATTTATTCTTCTCCTTTTCAAGATTTAAAAACCTTTACAAAATAGTGCTAACATTCACAGGGGTTATACTCCTCCACACGAACTTACGTCTGGTAACGATTCCCAGATTGCTTCCTGGAAATATTTATTCTTCTCATGAAGATTATAGATACTTTTATAACACAGTGTCACAGTCACATATGCTATACTGCTCCACACGAACTTACGTCTGGTGAATAAACTATATATTATTAGTTATTAATCTGTGCATTGTTTTTTCTGTTTTTAAGTGATGGGCTGATTATGACCCAGAATTTGAGTCGAAACCAGTACCGTTTATGATCAACTAGTGATGTAACCTTACATTACTAAGCTTACATGTATTGAAAATGTGGAACCATTACATAATCTTTATTCATTTTAATTCTGCAGCACTGGCCAGACCTTTCTCCGCTTCATCCGTCTCTTGACTTGATCATCTGTAATAGAAACCAAGGAATAAGAATTAATGTTCAGTGTAGCAACTCAAAAGATAAGTGTTAAAAAACATACATTCATTTTGTAGTCATGAAGTGAGCCTAGAAATGTTAGTGCATGGATGATCCTTTGGTTATTCTGTTTATATTGTGCGTGAGTTGGTAATGGAATGTATTTGACTTGACTGAATGGAATGATGTCATATCCTGTTGTATCTCAGCCAACGAAAATGGTTCTGTGTGCTTGAGCTATGGAGAATGGCGCGTTGTAAATTATATTAGGTATAAAAGTAAATGTACATAAGGGGGTTGGCAGGTGGGTCCCTGGCTGTTGCAGTAAACACATTCCTCCTCTACAAGGTATTCCACATACAATTAGCACTACATATTTCAAATACATTATAATGTTATAAAACGTAGGCCACACTTATTTCTATAGTCGTCCCCGTGTAAGGACGTACCCTAAGGGTGCAACCTTACCCTTTCTCCCCTGTAATATTAAAGTATTGATTTATAGTAACTTTTCTTGCTGTTGGGTCTTTTTCAGTGTCGGTAACCATACAGTTTAGGGACCCTACTTGCCGATACGACGTCTTACATTTACCGTTAATCTGGCACGTTGGCAACGTTCAATCACTGTTCTAGCGTGAATTGCGTGTTGCCACCGCATTGGTATTAAAGTCACTAATGATACATTTGCGAGAATATTTAAAGAATATTTTCTTTTTCTGTGGGATTGTAAATCTATTTGGCTAATACCAGGTAAGTAGAATTGTGGCATGTTCGGATAATGCATTTAATAACATAGTTTGTGTGAAATGATGAGCACAACATTTTATTAATTACGTTCCTATTTCGTCCCATACTTATACGAACAGAATTCGATTGGGATGTCTAAGAAGGAAGAAAAATCCGCAAGAACTCCTCCGAAAAGGAAAGCAAGGTTACGGCCTTTACAAACATCAGGTCAAGAAATGCTTGTACATTGCTACGAGCAATTGAAACACGAACTACGACGAAGAAGGTATCAGTCGCAGTGATACGAAGCTAATGGCAAGAGTTTCATTATTAACTGGGGTAAGTGTTCGTTTTTATCTTGTTTCTATAAGTTTCTGACATAATGACAATCAGTTCAAATGGAGCAGTATTTCATTCTGAACCTAACCTAACCTAATCATGTAGGCCTATACCATGTCTTGTGTCGACTTCGATACGGTTTGTAGACTTAACCTTTGTGTATTCCTGTTGACGTACGGTGTATGTGTATGTAATATATTTCTGTGTGTGTATTCTTACAGGGTAGTGGTGAATATATATGTTATATATATTATATTTTATTTAAAAATCTTAGAATAATTTATCTTCATCAGGTGTCTTTGGTTTCAAATGTGCATTTCTCTTTCAGGGTCGCCCACATACTCCTGGAATAAACCACACAAATATGGACATGATGTTCAAGGAGTAATTCGTCGACCTGTGTCTGAGGGAGGAAGACTGGTTATGGTTCATGCTGGAGCTTGGCAGAATGGTAAGCTTGAAGCTTGAAGCTTGAAGCTTGAAGATATAACCAGCCGGCAGGCTGAAAATATGCCCAGTAATCTCTCTCCTTACTGGTTACCGGTATTGAAGAGAGAAGGAACTGTTCGCGCAAAAGAAAGGGAAGTCATTGGATGTCTGGAACTTTCGAAAATCACACTGCAAAGATTTATTAAATAAATTGTATCGTTTAACACGCCCCTCTTTTCAAGAATATGGTTAGTACGCCTACTGTATATCAAAATAAAGACAGATACATGTAACATTAATTTGAGTGAGAAAGTGTGTTTATTTCCTTAATTCCTCATTGAGCGTGGAAACCGACTTAATTATGAATATTTTGATTTATTTCATGTTAACTTTTAGCATTTACTAGGGTAGGGACACATTCATTATCGGTGTTTACATTGAGGTTAGTTTGTTATTGTTATGTCTGGTGATTTTAATATGTAACCAGGCAGGTTGGCAGCAGTGATCAGCCATTACAAAAAAGAGAAAAGAAGAGCATCGGGCGGCGATATTTACTTTCTGGGGTATATTCTTACGCGGCGATTACTATACCATCGGCAGCCCTGACAACACTGTGTGCCAAAGGATACAGCGTGTGATGTCAAGGTGGTTACTGCACCAGTTACCGAGAGCAGTTCCATAATTTTTCAAATAACATCAAGGTCATGACGGGTCGGTGGGTGTTCTATTCAAAAGAGCTCAAGAGGGATTATATGAAATAATGAAACATCTGAGTCATAAAGATGTTCTCTTACAAATAACAAGACTGTCTACTTGACTTTTAATACCTATACCTGTGCCCTATCCTTTAAATTGAGAACCTCTTCAGGAGCAGGTCCTTAAACTGATGCAAATGAAAGGAAAACATTCATAATTCTGATTAATTACTTTGCAAATAGCCTAATTCATGTATGAAAAACTTGCTAAACCAGTCACCACAGATTTGAAGAAATAGAGGGATATTATATTATATTATATTATATTATATTATATTATATTATATTATATTATATTATATTATATTATATTATATTATATTATATTATATTATATTATAATAATGTTATTGTCTTTACTTTTTGGTTTTTGGAGACATTGAGGTGTCAAAATTTCGTCCCACAGGAGTTTTTTTACATGCCAGTGACACAAAGCTGACATATTTTAACACCCTGAAATACCAGCAGACTGAGCCATGATCGAACCTGCCAAGTTGTGCTCAGAAGGCCAGCACTCTACTGTCTGAGCCACTGAGCCCAGCAGGGATATTATATTTTTGCCCTGCAGGAAGGGCTATATAAGTTACACAATTGCCCGTTAAGTATTTGAAACCCAGGATTCAATTTTCCTCTTCTGATACAAAAAGTTACTCTTAAATACCCCAATGGACCACTGGATGCTGAATTCAATGTTTGACATTAATGCAAGGAACTGAGTGGATTTACTTCAGAGAAAAGCCTATTGCTGCCTCTCTAACAAAAATACATTTAGGAATGAGAAAGCTAATCCTGTTAAAACAAAACATCCAGAACAGTAACACAAGCATCAATAACCCACTAGTCATCTCAATATTTTTAGACAAGGCTACATTACATTCTGTCACCCTTAATAAAATGTTGTCCCTTGAAGTTAATACAGGAAATAACAGTACGGATAACAATCTAATGACCATAGTTCCTGCTCCTCCTGATGTACACTGAAACTTACTCTTAGTGGAAGATAGCTGGGAATCTTCTCCCTGTATGAAACTGACATCGAGGACAGCAAATCCAGTAAGATGTTAGGCAGAAAGGTCTTATATAAAGTAAAGATAACATCACATCAAACGAATTCAATACAAAAATAAAGAATCCAGATGTAATTACACTACTGAATCATACATACCCCGCAGCCTTTTCTGCATATCGGAGGGTCCTGGGGTCGATGAAACCACTTCATTGAATGATTTCTCCCTACATTCGGAAGAAATTTGAAGATGACAATGTTGTCCTCTGCTTTCCACAGAGATATCTCATGTCATAAAGCTTCTTCACAGGGCGCTGCAATAATTCCCTATTTCCGCAATTTTGGACCCATGTGCGGCACCTAAGGAAAGTAGACTTCAAGATAGTACATAGTGTCTTCAGACAACTTATCAGAATTATTTTCAATTCAATGTACGAAATAATTTCACCCCTGAATATTGTAATCGACTTCAAAATTCTTCTTGAATTGTATCTTAAATAAAACTCGCTTTCCTAGCAGAGTCCTTCGGAAATCTGAAAAGCGCTGTACTTTTTAACCTGTCAGCGTATACCTGACATCCTGGAGCAACACACCGTTTATGATGTGGCATACTGGATCAAAAATATCGTTCAGCGCGAAAGAATCTCAACAATTTTTCGTCTAACAAGCACTGTGAGCACTAATACTTGCCGTACAACCAAGTTCCCAAGGATAACGGTGTTATGTTTTGAATTTCCTGTACCGCGCTCAACTGCATGTGTAATACCAACCACTGCCTTGTAAATTAACCCTCCAAAAGGGAATTTTACTTTTCAGTAGTTGGCGGAGATTCAGGTACCCATCTCGGAACTGCTTTAGACGCTCCCTATGAAGTGTCACCCCCCTGGAAGTGAAGAGATCTGACTTTGTAACAAGAATTGACCTGCACAATATAAGAAAATGGTTCAATTTAAATATTCTTTCAGGGCAGCGCCATGTAAACGATTCCTGTAGTGTTGATATTTTTGTGCAGGAATCACTGAAGCTTGGGGAACGAAATCCTGTGATTTTTTACAAAAAAACAGGGAGATGAATCACATGAGTTGTCAAGGAATGACTTTTGCATTGTGGTTATGAATGAAACACAGAAGCCTATGCTAAGAACATTTTCAAGGAATGCCATCTGTATAGGTGGAACACATGGCATAAATGGTTACGACTTTGAACTAACAACAGTATTTCATGAAAATTAAGGAAAGAACTGGTTTGCTATATATCAAATTATTTATGAGTGACATCACTGAAACATATTACATGGCATGGAAGAGTATCATGGGAGAGCCAGGTCAGAGACTGCTATGTCTACGGCATGTGTTTAAAGCATGGACTGAGAATTCCTCCAAAATTAAAAATGCTCAAAAACGTGAAAAGGTCATGTCTTCCTTGAATATTCTTCAGTCCCTTCCTCATCAAAAGGATTTTTTACGGGCACTTGAAGATTTTGTGAAGAATATGCACAAGATCCAGAGACCCAAAACTTTTGTTTGTATTTTGGAAGATATTATAGAAGTATTCCACAGATGTGGGCAAAATGCTTCAGAATAGGTTGTGATACAAGCACAAACACGCATCTAGAAAGAGTTCACAGAACCATTAAGTATGAATTTTTGGGAGGTGTGCGTGTTAAGAGACTTGATAAGAGTATACATGCTCTCTTACAGTTAGTGCGAGATAAGGAATTTGACAGAATACATACATTAATAAAAGGCAAGCACCATAAATATTGAGAAGAGTTTGAAAAAGGCATGAAATTGCATTGGCAATGGAGGAAGAAATAATTCATGAATATGAATGAAAAGTGGGCATGTACCATGTTGAGAGAAAATTGCTGGAGAACTGTTGTCAGTTGCTCTGTGATAAGTTCAAAATCTGTGTGCATACATTCTCCTGCAGTTGCCTGGATTATCTTACCATAATCATAATGTGCAAACATGTCCACTACTATATCATGTATTTAACACAAAACCTTGTTTGTACCTCTCAACAAACACTTCCCTCTTCCCTAGAAAATGATGTTGCTTAGAAGTGCAATGTCACATGAAGCAATTGCATAAACCTGCAGAAGCTACAGCAGAAAGTATCATGGAGGAAATTTAAAAAATCAGGTAACAATAGAGAAATTAGAACTACTTCAAAATGATAAGCATAAGCTAAAAGAAATTCTGAAGCAGCCTAAAGCTGTTTAAGGGTTTTACAGCACCACTTTGTTCCAATGGCAGTCAGAATGAAACTTGCTTTACACCAACACAAACAGTAGATTCACTTTGCCCTCGTTACCAAATAGAAATTCACAACAATCTGAAGAAAACTTCCCTCCAAAGCGGAAATATACTATGGTGGTTAGTAATCCTTCCTGCCCACCCATGAAACCAGGTTATGACAGGACAGCGTGTCTTAATCTTTGAAGTCATCGGGAGGTATTTACAGAAAATTCTTGTCCTCAAGTTGTAAGATTGATAAATGCAAATACCAACGAGGCTGCGTGTACCTCATGGAGGCCCAGCCAAAAGAGGGGGCACATATTTCAGCATCCACCTTCTCTGTGGAGGCCTTAAATTGTAGTCCAAATGTGGAATCGTTTCTAAGAAATTTGAAGTATTAATGGACCACATGGGACAAAACGTTCACTTTTATTTAAAGTCCTTACACGACGAGGTGGTTCTTTTATTGGTAAATTCCGCTACCTCAAAGTAAAACATGCGGTTATTGCAATGGAACTGTCGGAGTATTCTACAGTAAATAAAAAACATGAATTAGTGAATCTGTCTCACGGCGATGCATAATGGTTTCATATTTTTTTGTGTCAGAGGTTGCCAATACGAATCTCGAAGATAACCGCGGTCTACCGATTCAGCACAAGGGAGCCGAAGTATCACTTAAAGTTTCAGGTACCGTAGTACAGTATAGGTATCCGTAGAAACAATCTTACTAGAATTCTGTAAGGTATGTGTACACCCAGAAATTGCCAAAAAGTCTCATTTTTTTCAATTTTGAATTTCCCATTATCTGGATTCGTTATTTTATTAGCTTTAATTTGTTGTAAATTACATAACCCTATCTTAACTACTTTTTGAGATATTGACATTTATGTAAAATGCAGCACACTGAGCCACACCCCCTTTTATGGACACAAATGTTTATTCTTTGCCTTCTGCTCATGCTGATCATCTGTGACTTTCGTTTTCTTTCTAATTACTGATGTACAATATAAAGGTCACTCCACACTAACCCTGTGCTGCTATCTATGAGAATTGCTCTTAATTATTTGACTAAACAGCTGTGAATGTTTTGAGCACCCTTGAATTTTTAGGCCTACTATTTATATTGATACACTGTACTTTTAGAAAGTTTTCCAGCAATTCTAATTTGTTTATTTTTAATATGGTTTTACATTGTTGTTATAACCATGGGTAACAGAAAAACTAAAAGGAGGCCTGTAAGGAAGATCCATGGAAACCAGTTTACAAACATGAAGAAAGTTGATAGGTTAGAGCAGGACAATACAATTGGATACCCAAAGGTGAAGGCAGTTGGTGTTCCTTCCAAACAGCAGTGGCACATAGCACAATGGATAAATATAAGCCTCAAAATGGACTACCTGACAATTACTTGAAGCTGTCAAGCCAGTGTACTCCAAGCTGACTGATCCTGCTATGCTGAGGCGTTGTCTCCATGGCAAATGCAAATGCAAATTCAAAATGAAAGTTTTAATGGCATGATATGGAGAAGATGCCCAAAGGATGGTTATGTAGGACTAAAAACATTGAATTTGTGTTATGGATGCTATTTGCCATGATAATTTTGGCCCAAATGTAGAATTGGAAACTCTAAAGCGAGTGGGTGTTACTATTGGTAAACATACTCGAGCCAGTGTGGAGTTGACTAAAGCTCTAAAACAGAAAAAGTATCACCTACAAAACACCCTAGAGCAGAAAACCAGGAGGAGGTACCTGAGAGGAAGAAGAAAGATGAAGGAAGACCAGAATACTGCATTACACGGGACATCATATGATACAGGAGGTTTCTAAAACTGTGTTAAAACTTTGAGATGGATTTCTCTGGAATATAATTTTTAATGCTCTCCGTATTTTAAAAAATGATAACATTAGACCTAATTATCGTATTTCACTGAATATTCTTTTAAATAAAAGCCAAAAGCCTACTCCAGGGCACAAACCTCAGATATGTAACTATTGTTGTAAAATATAATTGATTATGTAATTTGTTTATAAACACTCACCAAAACATTTGTATCAACTGAAGTAATAGGACATCAACAGGCACAATTTCATTCTAGGATCATGTCTTTTAGGTTTATGCTCTGCCTATAAGTGTTGTGAAGAAAGTGCAAAAAACAGATTTGAGAAATGTCAATTAGTTTGGGAGCTATGATGTTTAAAACAATATCATAGATTTTTAAACAAAATAATTTGTTATAAACAAATAATGCAATATTTTTAGTTTATATATATACTGATCTTTCTACTTTTTCTTGCTCATTCCAGTAACCTAAATTCCAAACAGGAAACCTTGTAATTAAAAAAAATAAAATTCTGGGTGTACACATACCTTATTAGGATAAGCTTAACTGCAGTTTATAATGGTGTAATTCTTGTGTATTTCGTTCGGTATTCAGTAATTAACGGTAGTTTTTATCCTGTTAGCCAACGGACTTAGCCGTGATGAAACACCGGATCCCGTGAAATCTCCAAAGTTAAGCAACATCGGGCGTGGTCAAGATTTGGATGGGTTGCCACGCACTGCTGGGGGGGGTAAGGGAATGGTGGAGCGGAATGGAACTGGCCACCCCACCGTACGTAAACTCCGGAGGTTCGGACCTGCTTGCGGGCAGAATACACCCTTACCTTATCTTTATCCTGTTAGGGTGCTGTAGGTTAAAAATAGAGAACGACTAAGTAGTTTAATAGTGTAGTAGTATATTAATTACCTTATTATCAATATTTCTATGCTTTCCTTTTCTTTTTCTCATAAGTTATTTTATTTTTCCTTTTCTTTTCATTTTTCCATAAAGAGTGGCTAAGGAGTGCAAGTTTAGAAACTGTGGGTATGACCAAGCATTAAGGAATATGAGGGAAGAGTTGGAGGATTTGAGGGAAATAAAGACCTGCACATCATGATTAAAATAAATTGAAGTACTAATTTTGTATTGTATTGATTAGGTGGATTACCTCATTTGTCTGCAATAATTAAAATAGTAGCATTACAAAAATTTCTCAAATTTTGGGCTGGGAAAATTTGGGAGAAGGAGACGAGTTGCTCAACTAAGTGGTACGTTCTGAGCTGTCAATAGAGAGATGGCGTGAAATGACATTATTAGGCGAATAGGTTTGGCTAGTGTTTTAAATACAAGATAACTTAAGAGTTGTTTTTACCAGGTCGAAACGGCTGTTATCATGACAACCAGTACCGGTACTCAAGTATGAAATACCACAGTATAAAGATAAAGTTGGAATTCAAGAGGACAAGTTGGGTTGAATATTCGTTTATAGGAAGAGCAGTTAGAATATCCAAATTATTTGCAATTATTTAAGAAAAGACTAGGTAAAAACAGATAGGGAATCTGCCACCTGGGCATCTGCCCAAAATGCAGATCAGTGGTGATTGAGTGATTGATTTATTGATTGACTGATTGATTGTGAACAAGAAATGACGAAGGGAGGTCGGATAGGATAGATGAAAGTGAGGAACCTGACAGAAGTAGGTGGAAGCAATGTTAGGACTCCGCTAAGAACCCCGTGGTCGCCAAACCACGCTCCCAAATTAACAGCTACTGAGACCCCATTCATCCACCTCTTATTTTACTCCCTCCACCCACAGGGGGAGATCTATTCTGGGTTGTTATCACGAGGCCTTTACCTGAGTCTTGACATTGCTTTCACTTACTTACGTCAGGATCTCACATTTTCTATCCCATCCGACCTCCCCTGGTCAACTCTTGTTCTTTTCGGGCCGCGATGGCAATAGCGCATTCGAGGTCTAGGAAGTTTTTAATTTCCACGCAAATTGTGGCCTTTATCTTTCTTTGGCCGATACCTTCATTTTTCGAAGTATTGGACCTCTTCTATTTGTTCTCTTCTGATTAGTATTAATAGAGGATGGTTGCCCAGTTGTATTTCCCCTTAAAACAAAAATCACTGCCACCACTTTGTACTATATAGCTGCATGGGTTATCAATAATCTAGTTAAAAGTATCTAAGAACCTCACTCTTGATGAAAATGTGCGGAGTATTTTTGCCTTAGAACCCAAGGAAATTAGCACATGAATGGATAACAACAGTTACCACACGTAATTTAATGCACTCAACTCAAGAGGCATTCAGTGTTTGTTAAGCAACATAGGGCGTGGTCAATACTTGGATGGGTGACCGCTTGGGAACACCATGTGCCGTTGGCTCAATTCCCTTTTCACAATCTAGCCTAAGCAAGCAGCGGGAGCGGACGTGCTGAGTGGCGAGTATCGAGTAATATGATCGTAGTAGAGCAATATCGGGCCGTGATTGCAAGATGGCAATGGAGAATTCAGAAGAAAACAACCAAAGGAATGGAGTGTAAGGAGGATCTGGGAAAGATGGGAGAGGTGGTTTTGATGGCAGCTGTGATAGCTGTGTTACTAGTTATTGGGGGCGTAGGAATAAACCCCGGCCCGAATGCAAGTGGCAATATTAGTTGGGATGACGTCGAAGTTATTAAGGAGGTGGCGAAAGAGGTAGTGAAAGAATCCTGCCCATTATACCAGATTAAAGAAATGATCCAGGATCAATCTAAGGAGTTCGAATATATGAGGAGGTGGATTCAAGAAAAAACGCAGGAGTCAATGGCTAAGGCGGGAAGCAATGAGAAATTATGATACTGAGATAGAAAGTTAAAAATCTGGAAGAGGAGGTGTCGAAACTGAAGAAAGAAGCAGAAACCAGCAGTCAGAAACGTATGAGGAAATGCATATTTATATATGGTGTGCAGGCAGACGTGGAAGAAAACAAAGTGGACATAATGTATAAAGTGGTGGAAGTTATTCAGAACATAATCATCAATTCAACGACTGAGAATGGATCTGGATATCACTAACACGACGCAGGATTCAGTTAACTGCATTAGCATGAAAATTTGAAGCCGGGGACTCCTCTAAGTGCGGTATTTAGCATGTGATAATTATAGGTTTCGGAAGTTTATGTCCTAAAGAAATAGAAAATATGCAAGAAAACAGGTGCGCAGGCTTCGGGTAACAATGGGTGGGGGGGCGTGATTAACATGAACACAGGTGTTGAATTATGAATAACTATTAATGCATCCTGTATACCGCGTGTTTCAGCCGCGCCTGACGTTTTATGCTGTTAAGCATCCCACCAAACGTCACTGGTGTTGTTATGGTCTCTTCTCCTTTGCGCATACCAAGCAACAATCGCCTTCAATCACTCACCGGTACCATTACCTTTGCAAAAACACGTACCGTATACGACAGGCATTTACACAAAGCATCAAACTAGTATACGGTTATGTAAAAAGTACGTGCCAATTATAAGCTTTCAGTAGGGTATGATATGAACGCTAAAAGCTATGGTATACTGATAGAAAACACGTGTGCATTTGTGAAGCGAAAGTAGTAACCCATTTACTAGGCTTTGTACTTGCTGGAGTCACCGTGGTGTCATAGGTTAAGTGCGGTGCTGTTAATGCAGCTGCGTTTGGTAGGTGGGCTCGATTCACAATTGAGCCCTTAAATTTCATTCGCTTTTTTACTTCGAGAATCATTCACAGAGGCAATGTATCTGAATGACCTCACGTCGTGGGTTATTTAATTAACTAATTTATTAATTTTGGCACTGTTCTAGGCCACTGGGCTGCTTATGTGGATGTTTTATAAGCAAGCAGGGCTGGATGAGGATAGAATGGTTGGGGGTTTGAATCCGCTTGACTGAGCAACAGCCTGTTAGCGCAGTACTTGTTCGAATAGATGTCGTTCTGCAGTAATTCATGTTTCAGCACGCCGTTGAACTGCCAATCGGGCTCTTTCTAGCGTTGTAGATGTTATGGGTTCACAGGCTTCCGTAATAAGATTTCGAAGGCTTTCAGGATTTTCCGACTGCCGAGCATACACAACATTCATCAAATAACTCTATAGGAACAAGTCCAGTGGCGTCAAATAGGGCGATCTAGCAGGCCAGTTGACAGGTCCTCCCCCTTCCTATCCATTGACCGGGATGTGTAACATCCAGGTAGATGCGAACATCTGCTGACATGTGAGGGGCAGCCCCGTCCTGTTGATACAACATGGTTACACGTTCACCCAGGGGCACATTTTCTAGCAGCAATGGTAGTTGGTCTTGAAGAAACTGTAGGTAATGGGCTCCTGTCAAATGATCCTCAAAGAAATAGGTGATCACCCAGAATACCACACCAGTCATTTACTCTCCATCGTGCCTGAAATGCTGCCTGTCTTACAAGTGGGGATTTTCAACACTCCAGTAGTGCATATTATGACGATTCACCGAGCCATTATTATGAAATCGTGCCTCGTCCGAGAATAAAATGTGAGATACAAACGCTGGATCATTTGCTACTTGCGTCAGTATCCACGCACAGAAATCAACACGAGTTTCGAAATCTCGTCCGTGGAGTTCTTGATGTAGTTGCAGGTGATACGGACGAAAAAACTGGAATGCAATATCCTTACAACAGACGACTGGCTGATATTGGTCTGTTGTGCTACTGCTTGGGTACTCGTGTGAGGATTCTCCCGAAAAGCGTCCAAAACCATCTCAGCAGTTTCACCGGAGGTAATTAGTGCCTCTCTAACAAGACCTGTTCAGGAAAGGGTCGAAGTTATACGCAAACGTCACTCCACCCTCCTAAACGTATTTGCGATTGGTTGTTGTCTGTGTGGAAATCTTTCCTGGTACAGGAGCTGTGCTTCCTGTGCGTTCTGTCTTGCTTCTCCGTAGATGAAGAGCATGTCAACATACTCATCTGCTGAATACATAGCGAAGAAATTACCAGGACTGCTAGGCTACATCAAGTGTAAGGCCACTACAGATTCAACATGCATGCTATTGGTCGAATGTGGTACGAATGGCCTCTTATTTGACCATCAAAGTTTAAAATGTGAATAATAAAATTTATCGCTCGTGGGATTCAAACCCACCTATCAACACAACATGCGTCAACACGTCTGTGGTTACTCTACTACACCACGGTGATTGTTGCCTCCAGTTTATCAGAAAGTTTACTTCGTGTAGAACTACGTCCCACTTCACAAAATCGCACACGTTTTCTTATTTTTATTGTTGCTATTTGCTTTACGTCGCACCGACAGATACGTCTTATGGCGACGATTGGATAGGAAAGGCCTAGGAAGTGGAAGAAAGCGGCCGTGGCCTTAATTAAGGTACAGCCCCAGCATTTGCCTGGCGTGAAAATGGGAAACCACGGTAAACCATCTTCAGGGCTGCCGACAGTGGGGCTCGAACCCACTATCTCCCGATTACTGGATACTGGCCGCACTTAAGCGACTGCAGCTATCGAGCTCGGTCACACGTTTTCTATCAGTATGCCATCGCTTTTAGCGATAATTTCATAATCAGTCGAAAGCTTATAATTGGCACGTACTTTTTTCCATAAGAGTATGACAGTTTGATGTATTGTGTAAATACCTGTCGCATACATCTTTTTGCAAAAGTCGTGCAGTGATGACGCGGTAAGTGCTTTAAAGGCGACTGTAGCTTGGTATACGGCATATGAAAATCGATCATCACCCCACTGACGTTCGTTGGGATGCCTAAAAGCAGAAACATCAGGCGCGCCTGACTCATCCAGTATTAACACTATTCACAAACGACCAATAATGAAACTTGTCCTTCAAATAGGTTTTCTGAACGAATCTTATGTACGGATCTATCAAAATAATCAGAAGTAAACAGAGTACAACTTGTTTCACAAATACGTTCAAATACGAGGATTGGGGCAAAAGTCATGGCAACTATTTTTTTCTTTAAGATACCAGTCCGGTTGGAAAATGTGACATATACAGGCGAAAGGACAAGGTGTTAACTACATGTGTGGACAATGAATAGCACTGAAATATCGTTACACACTAATTTATCACGGTAGTATACAGGGCAATATGGCCTTCCCGGTGCAAAAGAATGACAACACAGTACACATAAAGTTGACATGACAAACCTGGGCCTAAAGACCCTCAAAGTAGTCCCCTGCTACTGACACCACACGCTGCCAACGATGTGGGAGGCGCTGAATACCATCTGCCTCAGCATTTGCCGCACCAAGTGTGAATCGGGTCACCTGTTGGCGCACAGCGTTAGCAATGTCCTTTCGTTTCGCAAATCGCCTACCACGTAGTGGTTCCTTAATCTTTCGAATGAGATCAAAGCCACAGGGCGAAATGTCGGGAGAGTACGGTGGGTGCTACAATTCTTCCCATCCCCAGCGTAGCAGTAGCTACCCTACACACTCTGCTTTATGTGGTTTTGCATTGTCGTGCAGGATTATTGCACTGTCCACAAGATCTGGACGTTTCTCCCGAACGCCACGTCGTACCTGTCGCACCAGGAAGTCCCTGTAGTACTGTGCGGTCACTTCTCTGCCATGTGGAACAATGTGGCAAACAATGACACCCCTGACGTCATACGCGACGATCACCATCAATTTGACTGGGGAAGGATTCTGACGGTCCTTCTGACTCCTTGGTGATCCAGCATGTCGCCACTGGCCCTGGCCCAAAATTCATCGATGGCGATTAGTCGTGACAAGAATTGTTCGCCGTCCTTTTGCTAGTGTGCAAAGTGATCGGAGCATATTGCATAGCGCATCCACCTTTGAACTTCCGTCAGTGAATGCAGTACCCACCGCGATGCAATTTTGCGCAGTTGCAGCTCATTACGTAATATCCTGTGGACGGTGCGTTTCTCGATGCCACTTGCCCTCTCTAACTCCAGTAGCGTCCATCGTCTGTCTTCATCCAGGAGCTACTCGATGACGGCACGTGCCACGTCGGTCCGCATACTGACAGGTCGTCCCGAACGTTGCTCATCACTGGTTGACACACGTCCTTACTGAAACTTTCCTACCTACCGTGCTACTGTACGGTATGGTAGGGCATTATTCCCAAGGGCTTCCACTAATTCACTGTGACATTCCATCGCATTTGTCCCCCAGAGAACGACTATTTTGATGTAAGCGCGCTGCTCAACTCGGGTTACTCCCATCTCGCACGACACTTACCAACTGACTGATTTCACAGCCCTCGCTGCGCTACTACCTGCTATCACAGAGCCACCTGTTGTTCTGCATACACACTATGCCTGCAGAACTTCCACACGGCACATATACGTTTGTGATCCGTACATATATCTACAAGAAATAGCTGCCATGACTTTTGTCCCAATCCTCGAAAATTTCCTGAATTTTTCATTCTTGGTATTGTGCCCTACAATGCTCTCGTCGCTGTCAAGCAAATGCTGAGAACCGACCAGATGCATTGTAATGGATAAACTTACTCACCAAACGGTGGGTAACCTTGGCAAATAGCTTACCTGAGTCGTAAATCCTCTTCTGCAGCACAGCATAGCTCAGCCAAAATAAGATACGTGGGTAAAATGGGTCAGCAAAAATGAAGAGGAAAGGTACGATCAGGGTTTAAAACGAACATAAGCGAAGATAAAAGAAAATGTGTGAGTCGCACCATTCGAAATCAAATACAACGTTTATTTCACAATGAGAGATTGAATTCCTCATATTTAAATTAATAAAGAAATATTTATACAATGTAATCTTTCTCCAGTTTACATCAAGAAATAGGATTCTCGTTCCTTGTCAGAGCTACTGTTGGGAAGACCTTGAATCTTCATCCACAGATACATCGGCAATCGGGTTACCAGCTAGTGAGTTCGGTACAGACAAATTCTAACCTCCAATAGAAATGAAACAAAATAATAAATCAAGGGGTAATTAACTCGCATACACAAATGGTATTTAAATTCATCCCTACTTATATTATGCTGCAGGACTTAACGTTATAACACACGCACTTAACACTAAAACATGCAACACAAACACTTGACCTCGGAGATTCGAACTCACGACTCCTCTGAAAAGCATGCAATATCTCTAATTACATCACAATCGAAAAACAACTTATTGACAATGCGCAGAATAATATGGGATCTCAAGGTGCACGTACAACAGTACAACCAACAATGTGTATATTTCCCATTTTAAAAAGTCTGTTGAAAGCAGGTCAAAGCTCCCTTGTAGACAGTAACTCCATTGTCAGACCAAATATGGAAATAATTTCCCTCAACGAGTGACGTCAGAAACCTTCACTTTCTGCGACCAGGAAGCTTGCCTCAGCCATCGAGCGCCATGATGAATCCCAGCTGTGATTTACGAGCAGCTGACAAGTGCTAAACAAGCCACATGGCGAGACTCTCATTCATACAAATACCAGCCCTAGTAAAGGTCATTAATTACCATGCCCTCTCATTAACATAACTAACGTGTAAATACCACACGTATTCTTATCTCAGACAGTGCGAATCCCAGCATCTTAATTTATTCATAACTTGAGCTCAGTTAGAGCATTATCTCTTTTTACGTTCGTGTGCATTAGTCTGTACGCACATATATCATTTCACAGCTTATACCTGCGTGCATCGCGCAATTTAGGGCACTTTTATCTCTTATTATCCCTGGGCTTATTAAACACATATCTCTCGCCTTTTATTTATCTCTGCGTGAATCCATGGCAAGCTCGACTCCCGGGCAAACCCCTAGATGCATTAAAGGAAATATTGAAGATCTTATACCTGTATATCTAGCAACAAACATTATATCTAAACATGCCTCATACGTTTCTAGCTAGGCCCTAAGACAATCGGTTTGCCTATAAAATTCTTAGACTGCGCAAGTCTTTTAAGTGACGAAATAATAACAACCCTTTCTTCATTGACTGAAGACCTTATGTACAATAAATAGGACACTCTGAAACCATAATTGAGAAATATGAAAACCTACAACCTGTTTTTCAGTCATTGACCGGGTAAGGGATGTAATGAATGAAGCATATATAGGCTGTTAGTACGATGGGGTCGCCACTCCCAAAGTGATATATTAATGACTGATAGATGCTATGAAATGAGAATGGAGAGTGTTGCTGGAATGAAAGATGACAGGGAAAACCGGAGTACCCGGAGAAAAACCTGTCCCGCCTACGCTTTGTCCAGCACAAATTTCACATGGAGTGACCGGGATTTGAACCACGGTATCAAGCGGTGAGAGACCGACGTGCTGCCCTCTGAGCCACGAAGGCTCCTGACAAATATAACATGCAAAAATTAAACTACACTAATCGTGCGTGTCCTGCGCATAATCTATATACAAGTGCCCGAGGACACACATACTATTTACAAATTTAAGGCGTTACGTTACATCTTTAGATTATGAAACTACCCTATCTCTGATCCATGCTGATAAGTAAGGATTTGCCTGACCTCCATCTGTGATTTAACTTAAGCAGTTCTCCGGACGGACATGAGGTTTAGTGACCCATGTTGACGCTGTTGGTAGAAGGCAGCAGTCCGGGGTTCGGGTTTGGCGACATCACGAGGATCTTCGTTCTTCGTCTGGATACTCGTACTGATGAGTTGATCGCCGTCTCCTAGTTGTTTCCGGTGCCTCGCCTGGAGGTGATGCACACTGCCAGCGGGTCCTCGATCGTTGCCTCTCTGCAGTGAAGGATGCTCTCGTTGTTTGGCTCGTACCACCGCCCCCAGAGTGATGAGTTGGCTGTGGCTGGTGACTTCCTGATGCTAGACAACTGTAGTGGAAAGCCATGTTATTACGTCTCCTTAGTTAGATGCCTATGTCCCAATCTTGCCTTCTGACACATTCCCTTTAGCTACCTTGACTATCCTTTGAGTTCAAACTTGTGAAACAGTACACATGATTCTGCTTTACAAATACACTTGCAATAGACCTAGATTATTCTGAAATACTTGAAGTAGTGCTGTTATTCTAAGCCTACACTGACTTAGAACACGTTAGCATCAGACTATAATATACAACTCTGCGTAGAATAATAGTGGTAAAGAATACTTCTAAAGAAATCAATTAAATCAGTTCACATGTTCAAAGTTCAAATTTACTTCTCACAAGATTGCTACTTACTTGTCACTGGGACAATGCAGTACCTCTAACTGCAACGCTTGGAGATAAAGGCTGTCTTTTTGTCGATAATCTTCCGTAACACAGGTATACCTTGCAGTCAGCGATGCGCACAGAGAATGCTCCTCGCGTCCCACGCATGCCTTATTTATTGAAGAGGCTTACCCACGCCCGCGAGGTTCTCGCTGTGTGGTCCACTTAAATGCACACTCACAGAAATGGAATTTCTCTCACGGTGCTCGAGACAAATGCATATTTATTCGTAGAGATTATTAATAATTTCATGTGGTATATCAAATTGTTCAGAAAATTATGCTCATTCTGACTATCATTTTAGAATCTCGATATTCCTCCTGTTGGCAGAAATATCCGTCGAATTTATTTCCCTCCATCCTGAATTCTCCCGCTTTTTCTCATAAAGATGCTGGCATCAGACGCTATACGTTAAGTGGTTAGCGTGGCTTCGTTTGCTTTATTGTTCATGCTGAAAACTCCACCCTGATACTGACGCTCTGATATATTAAAAAAGCGCGCAATGTTGCGTGCTATTGCACCATAATATAGAAACTGATGTCATTCCTATGTGGCCTCATCTGCATATTATAATTATCTGCAGATCATCTCTATTTGACCATGAACTGATCGGTTCAGTATGAAGTGTGTAAAGCTCTACCACTAGGTGTATTGTCTAAATAGTCTTCATTGGGAAATACAGTTCTCTGAAGGAATTCCCCCTTTATAATCTCATTTCATGATATAAAACCATCTGCCATCTTCTCCGGGTCTAACGCTTCAGCAGTCTCCTTGTGATTATGCAGAAGACTCAATGAAATTAATTTCTGCTGTCCATTAGTTGTACGCTAAAGAGTCTGAAGTCTTTTAAGGCCTGATAAGGACCTCTCAGCTGTTGAAGTGGTCACGGGTATTGTCATCACTATTCTTTTAAAGTTGAACAGTTCTGGAAGCAAATCATTAAGTAGAACTACTCACTGGAGTGATTGATAATGCCCTGTAACAAGTAGAATTGTAATTAAGTCCTGTATACCAAATTTTTTGCGCAATTAATCCTGGTAATAAGAACAGGGACAGCAACATCAACTATTTAAAAGATGTGTTTTTCCTTCTTCGATGCCTATTCACAGATCTCGACACACACCTTTCTTTTGGCCCTGTTCAAAATATATTCTTGATTGAACGTACGACAAAGGCTCGTGATTTTGAGACCTACAAAATAGAAGTTAAATAAATGTGCTGAACATACATTGGTCGAATGCCTCCACGTCTGGCCACGTTATGTTACAATCACCATCTCCGGGACCGCGGTAACGATAAATCGTAAATACACTCGTTACAACCTTTATTGTATAGGGCATTTTCTCTTATAAATGACTAACTTAATATTTAATACTTAAACACGGCCGTAATGCACTCGGAATACGTTCCATTCTTTCAAGTGGTACGGATGTCCTACCCTAAATATTTTAAAGTCATTAGCTGACACTTCGCAGGCCAAGTGGTGCGTAAAATCCGGTGGCACAGAATGCCCTTGGTAAGAATTGTCCGATATTCGTTAGTGTGTACTCATTGAACAACGTGTCCGGCTCCATGGCTAAATGGTTAGCATGCTGGCCTTTGGTCACAGGGGTCCCGGGTTCGATTCCCGGCAGGGGCGGGAATTTTAACCTTAATTGGTTAATTTCACTGACATGGGGGCTGGGTGTATGTGTCGTCTTCATCATCATTTCATCCGCATCACGACGCGCAGGTCGCCTACCGGCGCAAATCAAAAGACCTGCATCTGGCGAGCCGAACTTGTCCTCGGACACTCCCAGCACTAAAAGCCATACTTTATTTCATTGAACACCCTGGGTATAATCTCATCAACACAGCTCTATCCATCCCGCAGCAGACTTGCGAAAACAGAACTTGCGACTTTCTTTATAAATCTTGTTATACCATGATCCTATGGGCCGTGATTCTCGTCTCGGGGCTCCGAATTCCACGGCGTTTAAGAGTAGGACACAACATCTAGGAGAAAAATTATTTCTGGGCCGGGGGGTGAAGGGTGTAAATGGCACTCTTCCCCCTAAGACCAACGCTATTTTTTGGGGGAGGAATAGAAATCGCCCTGTTCCTCCTAAGTCGGCACGACTGCAAGCAAATATGCCATCAAAACTGTACCGGGCGGTACACCTCTACACCGTTTATTTAAAAGTTGCGCCAGTCGAAACTCCTCTTCTGGAGGAAGGTTGAACTTTATCTATTCTATTAATTCTCTACTTTCTCAGAAGATGTCACCACGTGGAAAATTTTGAGTTTTTGAACTGTGTCACTTTTGATGTGTTTTTGTTTCGCTTGAAGTAAGAAGTGTGAACTTTCTCTTCTAGAGGACACTACTGAAGAATTACAATAGTGCAACCTAGTGCGAAATCAAAGAACTATTTTGTTGGAGAAATTTTTATTTCAAGAGTTTGTTCTTTGTTAAGTTTCTTTCTGTCATGGTTTAAGTTGGCTGTATACCCCTCTTTTTCCCCTTATTTTGGATCTAGCCAATCCCGAATTTCTTTAATTAATTTTCCACCAATAATGTGTTTCTTCTTCCTCTATGTAGGGGTTTCTTTTCCCTAGCCAATAAAATTTTTGTGGGAGGGTGTTTTATTTCCCCTAACGCCTAGAATCTTCCGCGAGAGGATATAAACTGCTGATTTTAGGGTCTCCGGGCCACTTCTGTTCCATCTTTCAGTGTATTAAGTACATAGCAGGAGGCGGGAAGCGCCTCTTTCTTCTTCAGCCGTTCAACACCAGGTAATGGCCTATTAATAACTTCTTTTCTTGCTAGGTCGGCAGTTTAACACTCGCGGCGGGTTCGAAGCATTTCCATCATGTAACCTTTTCCTAAAATGTAATTACTCTTTTCATCTTTTTCTTGTAAAGCTACATATTGGGATAGAGAGTGCTAACCCTCTCGAGCTCCCACTCACATTTGTTTTGAGGTGAACTTATTTTCTCAAACTATTCTTCGTTTATGTAATGTAAAGTGTTCTTCTCTAAGTCACCTCTGTAGTATGGGATTAGCCCTTGCGTTAGCGGCCCAGAGCCAGATTAGGTTTTAAAAAACAAAGTGTATTAGGGGTGCAAGATCGCCTCCTCTCAAATTGTTAGTTTAGAGGTCATGTAATCAACCTTCTTTTCATGTAATAGACCTCTGTAGGTTGGGTATTTTACCCCTGTGAATACGTCCTTAGAGGACAGCTTGAAGGTAGAGTTTGGGGTGGCCTTTGAGAGGCTTAAATTTTAAGAGCGGATCGCTCTTTTGAAAATGGAGTGTCATATGCCTCGTGGAGGCTTTTCTGTGTAATTCGGAGCCAGGGGCTCCTAGGGATGAATGGGGTTTTCTGCCCCTCTGTTAAAACTTGTGTTTGTGGTAAAACTGAGCTGATCGCAGAAGTCAGGGCGTGAAGCCCAAAACCTGTAAATATTGTATCATCTCCCCTTGTTTTGCTACATTGTACCTGCCATGTCTGTTATTGCTTTGTTTTTGAAAAGAAAATATAACCTAGTTAAATTTTAAATTACTTTTACATTAACTTTGATTCCGTAGTTTGAAACCCATTCACGCCCGCACCTTCTTACGCCTCTACCTACCGCTAAAACACGGTAACAAGTGGTAGCAGAGCGTGGTTGAATGGGTCTCAATTTAGCCCCTTTTGACGGCTAAACATTGCTTTGATTCGAACTCTAACAATTGTCTCAGTTGCTGGAATTTTTTGAGTTTTTCAAAATTGTTCTGTCATCATGCCCGGCCCTCGCGATGTTCTCCTCCTTAACTATTTGCGCAAAGAGGAGTTGATATACGAGTTAACTATCAGAAATGTGCAATCTGGAGGCACGGTTGCAATCGACACCAACAAGCTTAGAGAGTCCCTTGATTTGCCCATTTCCATCCCCAATTTGGGAGAGAAAGAAATTGATGACTCTCTTTCCACGATCGTCGAGAATATTACTGGGCTAGCATCTGTAGTCAGCTTTTTTGATGAAAACGATCCGTCTCCTAATCAAATTAAGCGTGTGCAAGGCAGGCTATATCACTTTTCAAATAGAGTTAATGATCTGTTGTCTCTGAAGGTGAATGACGTTCAGAGGAAGCAAGCTAATACGCTCCTTGAAACTATCTCTGAATTGTCTAGTAAAGTCACTCAATTGTTAACTGGGGAAGTTCCTCCCAAATCTGATCAGCCCACCGTTGTGAATGTAAGTAGTGAGGAAGAACCTGCTCAGGGAGAAGTCAATAGGATAACCGTTGCTGCTCAAACTATTTCTGCCCCATCGAACAACGAATCTGAACGCCGTGCGTCATTGGGTAACATCCGCTCTGAATTAACTTCTTTGCCATTGAAACCTTTAACGACTATGTCACCTGGGTTCAGTAGCTTGCCTCATCCATTGGCAATGTTGCTTAGAGGTATCTCTAAGTTTTCCGTCAACACCACCAGTGATGTAATTTCATTTTTAAGATTTCTAGTGGAATTTCAGGATCATGCTCTGGTTTTTTCTCTTTCGCCATGTCAAATTTTGCAAATTATCTATCCGTATGCTATTGGTATTCTCTCTGATAAAATCGTAAGAGCCATTGCCGAGCAATCATCTATTGAGGATTTCCATGCCCATTTGCTAGCTAACTTCATCCCGGCTAGGGCCAGGTCCTCCCTGATTCAGAAGTACTATTACCGTGTACAGCGCTTGGATGAAAACTTGGCTGATTTCATTCAAGATATCAAATTCTACACTAGGGTGTTTGCTCTGCACTTTCCTGAAGATCAGATTGTGCAGGCTATTGTAGAAGGTATTTCGCCATCCTACAGGTCATATTTGTGTTTCGCGGCGTGTCCGCAAACCTTCTCTGAACTTGAAGCATTGGCCGTCTCAGCGGAAGGAGTTAGATACGCCGATTCTTTGCGTGTCGCGAAAGAACCCCCGCCTTCCTTTAGTAACACTCGGCCTCCACCTCGCCGACCAGTCAATCCCCGTAAATGTTATGCTTGCGGGTCGCCTGAACATCTGCGGAATAAGTGTCCTCTGATCAAGTCAAGTGGGACAAGGAATGGAGCAGGGTCATCACAAGGCTGTTTTAAGTGTGGGGCCTTCTCACATATCGCCAAGAATTGCCCAAACTCAAATAGCACCCCCTCCTGCTCAACTTCTGGTGCAAATTCCAGCTATTCCAATAATAAAAAGTGACTAGTGGCGTCGGCTGAGCCGACTAATCCATCTTCCCGAGACTTAGCCCCTAGTAAACAGGTTGTAAATGCAGAGAACAGTCAGCCTTCAAATTCATCTTTTGAATGCCCTAAAGAATGTCTTAGGATTGCGGCGGATACCCCCGCACCTGTTCCTTTTCTTAAGATTGAGTTAAATAACGAGCCTATAACAGCTCTCTTAGATTCAGGCAGTGTTTGTTCCATTATTTCGGCTGATTGGTATTCTAAATCGAAATCTGTTTGTAAACTCCCTGACTATGACTCATCTCCTGTTAAATATGTTTCGGCTAATTCATCTCCATTAGAAATTCTAGGTTCCTTACATGTCAAAATTCGGGTTTTTAAATTTACATGGAAGATCAAATTGTTTGTGGCCAAGCGTTTGTCTTGCCCCATCATATTGGGAGCGGACTTCATTTCTCACACTGGTCTTGTGCTCGATCTCCAGAGTAGGTCGTGCACATTCAAATTTGCGTCCAATTATAGAATTCCCTTGTTAAAGTGTAATTCTGTATCATGTTCATCTATTTCGCCTACCCAGGATGAGATGTTGTTAGACCTTAGACATCTACCTGAGGAGCAGGCTGATAGTATTCGGAAACTGTGTCAGTCGTTTCCCGAGGTGTTCTCTGATACTCTTGGTGTTACTGACCTTATTGAATACAAAATTGAGGTCACGGATTCAATTCCTGTCCGTTTTCCACCGTATAGGCTATCTCCACCTAAAATGAAGGCTCTGAAAGAAATCATCGATCAGATGTTGAAGGATGGTATTATTAGGCCCTCTAAGTCAGCGTATTCTTCGCCTATTTTTCTAGTCCCGAAACCCCAAGGAGGCTTCAGGCCTGTCATTGATTACAGGGCTCTCAATCGGAAGGTGGTGTTGCAATCTGTGCCCCTTCCCGACCTTCATTCTTGCTTTTCATGGTTTCGTAAGGCCAAGTTCTTCACCATCTTGGACTTGAATCAGGCCTATAATCAAATTCCCCTTGCCGAAGAGTCTAAACATCTTACAGCGTTTGCCACGGACTGGAATTTATATGAATACAACCGCGTGCCTTTCGGGCTCCCCACGGGGGCAGCTGTGCTCACTAGGCTACTAGATAGGGTCTTTTCCGACATCAAATTTGAGTACTTATATCACTACTTGGATGATGTCGTCGTATTTTCCGAAACCTTTGAAGAACATCTAGATCATTTGCGAGAAGTTCTCAATCGCCTTCGTAAGGCTGGGTTAACTGTTAAGTTGTCCAAGGTTGCCTTTGCTAAGCCCTCTATGTCATTCCTAGGGCATATTGTGTCACCTGATGGAGTAGCAGTCGATCATTCTAGAACACAGGCCATCCGTGATTTTAAACCTCCCAAGGACATCAAAGGTATCGCCAGGTTCATTGGTATGGTGAATTTCTTCAGGAAGTTCATTCCTAACTTTGCTAATAGAGCGGCGCCCTTAAACCTTCTTCGTAGGAAAGGCATCAAATTCGAGTGGGGACCTTCTCAACAAGCCGCTTTTGAAGATCTGAATTTAGCTCCCTGTAATGCCCCTGTACTTGCTATGCCTGATTTCTCGAAGAAATTCATCGTCCAAACCGACGCATCGTCGTCAGCAGTAGCTGCAGTTCTTCTTCAAGAGACTGAACTAGGGAGGCGACCCATCGCCTATGCGTCTAGGACATTGTCAGCTCAAGAAGCAAAGTACTCCATATATGAGCTTGAAGGTTTGGCAGTCTTATTCGCCTTAGAAAAGTTCCGTCTCTATCTGGAACACGTCAAATTCGATCTGGAGACAGATAATCAAGCCTTAAGCTGGGTCTTAGGTAGGCCGCGTCGTACAGGTCGTATAGCCCGTTGGGCCATCCGTATTTCTGCCTTCCAATTCGATGTACGGCATATCAGAGGTACTGAAAATGTTGTTGCCGATGGACTCAGCCGTATGTTTCATAACGACGTAGAGACCCACGAACCGGTCGACAGTTCATCACCTTCCGAGTCCATACTATCTGGTGTTAATGCCATCTTAACAGATGCTCCCATGCTTTTTAGGGATATTGAGAAATACCAACGTGAAGATCCGACGCTGGCTCCGATAATGGAAACCCTTTCTTCTGGGGAACATGCTGTCCCTTATGTTCTGAGGAATGGTGTTCTATGTTGCCCTTCGAGGCATGATAAGTTGATGAAAGTTGTTGTTCCAGCGGTTCTTGTACCTATGATCTTCAAATACTATCATGAGACCCCATTGGGGGGGCACCTTGGAATCTTTAAAACTCGTGAAAAGATTCGTGAAATGTTCATATGGAAAGGTATGGACGGTGAAATTCGGGAACTTGTAAAAGCTTGTAAATCTTGTTTGCTTAGTAAACCCACCATGTCCACTAAAGTAGGCCTTTTGTCTTCTCATCAAGCGTCGCGCCCCATGGAACGCCTGTATATCGATTATGTGGGACCCTTCCCCCAGTCAAAGGGTAATGCCAACAAGTTCATCTTTGTGTGTGTAGATGGTTTTACAAGATTTTCCTGGTTATTTCCGACGAAGCTGGCTACCGCTCAGTCCACCATTACTTGCCTAAATTCTATTTTTGCTTCTTTTGGTCCGTGCCAATATATTGTATCTGATAATGCTAAGGCGTTCACATCGAATTTATTTCGTAAATTCTGTTTTGACTTGTCCATCTCTCATGTAACTACTTCCGCTTATTACCCTCAACCATCTATGGCTGAACGGGTTAACCGTAATCTCAGGTCCGCACTTATTGCCTATCATCATGAAGATCATTCTAGGTGGGACACGTCCCTGCATTGGTTAGCTTTTGCTTTGAATTCGGCGGTTCATGAATCTCACAAATTTACTCCAGCTTCTTTGATGTTTAAGTTCGTTCCCAACACGCCGCTCTCTAACCTCTGGTCTCTGAATGACATTCTGCCCGAGACAATAGATCCGGACAACATTAAAGATCTTTGGAAGAAGGCTAAAGCCAATCTTAAAGTGTCTCATGAAAAGGTTAGGGAAAGGTATGATCGTGGACGGAGACCCACCCCTTTGAAGGTAGGCGACCAGGTTATGGTCAAAAATTTTGTTCCCGCGGGCAAGCTTGCCCCCAGATTTCATGGGCCTTGTATCATTCTCGATTTTCTTACGCCGGTTACCTTATTGCTAAGTAATCCAGCCACCGAGAGGATATTTAGAGTTCACCTGTCCCAGGTGAAACCGGTGTAATTTCTGTGTTAACTTGCTTCATATTATTTTGAAAGGATATGAAGGTTATATTTTTTTTTGAGTTTCACTTTAAGGCATTCTGCCCCTTCTGTAATATTTTGGTTTTAGATGTAAGCCTTGTGTAAAACCTGCCCCGACCCGTTAAACTGCCATCCTGTTCTTGCCACGGCCATTACCACGCTCCCGTCTCCTGCTCCACCTTACACTGTGGCTTCATAATAGTAAATGCCATGGATATCTACACGCCGCTGGCCCCTCAACCTCTCCACAAGCCTGTACCCTCAAAGAAAAGGATTGTCCAACACAATTCTGCCGCCTAGCTTTAATGTTTCAGCGCCCCCGCAGCCGCGCAGCGCCGTGCAGCGACTGGGGAGGGGGATGGGCCCCCTCCTCTCCAGCGAGGACGACATGTGCACGGCGAGCCGGAGCTCTCCTCCCGGCCAAGGCTGATGTGCGGCGCACGACCTGCTACATGCCCGCAGCCTGTATCTGTTCACCGCGGGCGCGGCGTACTCCAACACCTCTGCTCCCCTCATAGTGCGGGCGAGCGGTATCTCAGGGTACTTGAGGAGTCCGAGCGGCCTCCGTTGGACGCAAGCGGCAACGGCCGGTCCGGCCATTCGACTCAATCTACATCAACTACATGGACAGTCACCATAAGCAATAACTACACTTGGGAATTCAACTACAATATTTGGTGGACATTGCAAAATTTTTCTTCACCTTTAAGTATTAAAAGTTTATCTTCAGAAATTCAAATTTTACAAACATAAAGACTTTCATTCACCTGCAACAACAACATTTTGAAACTGAATTAAGAAATCTTGTAAATGCTTCTGCTATCTATCTTCGTATCAACATCATTACTTGGACTTTGTTTCAAACTGATTTCATGTGTCACCCCTGGAGGAACTTTTGGGGGGGGAGGTCTGTACCGGGCGGTACACCTCTACACCGTTTATTTAAAAGTTGCGCCAGTCGAAACTCCTCTTCTGGAGGAAGGTTGAACTTTATCTATTCTATTAATTCTCTACTTTCTCAGAAGATGTCACCACGTGGAAAATTTTGAGTTTTTGAACTGTGTCACTTTTGATGTGTTTTTGTTTCGCTTGAAGTAAGAAGTGTGAACTTTCTCTTCTAGAGGACACTACTGAAGAATTACAATAGTGCAACCTAGTGCGAAATCAAAGAACTATTTTGTTGGAGAAATTTTTATTTCAAGAGTTTGTTCTTTGTTAAATTTCTTTCTGTCATGGTTTAAGTTGGCTGTATACCCCTCTTTTTCCCCTTATTTTGGATCTAGCCAATCCCGAATTTCTTTAATTAATTTTCCACCAATAATGTGTTTCTTCTTCCTCTATGTAGGGGTTTCTTTTCCCTAGCCAATAAAATTTTTGTGGGAGGGTGTTTTATTTCCCCTAACGCCTAGAATCTTCCGCGAGAGGATATAAACTGCTGATTTTAGGGTCTCCGGGCCACTTCTGTTCCATCTTTCAGTGTATTAAGTACATAGCAGGAGGCGGGAAGCGCCTCTTTCTTCTTCAGCCGTTCAACACCAGGTAATGGCCTATTAATAACTTCTTTTCTTGCTAGGTCGGCAGTTTAACACTCGCGGCGGGTTCGAAGCATTTCCATCATGTAACCTTTTCCTAAAATGTAATTACTCTTTTCATCTTTTTCTTGTAAAGCTACATATTGGGATAGAGAGTGCTAACCCTCTCGAGCTCCCACTCACATTTGTTTTGAGGTGAACTTATTTTCTCAAACTATTCTTCGTTTATGTAATGTAAAGTGTTCTTCTCTAAGTCACCTCTGTAGTATGGGATTAGCCCTTGCGTTAGCGGCCCAGAGCCAGATTAGGTTTTAAAAAACAAAGTGTATTAGGGGTGCAAGATCGCCTCCTCTCAAATTGTTAGTTTAGAGGTCATGTAATCAACCTTCTTTTCATGTAATAGACCTCTGTAGGTTGGGTATTTTACCCCTGTGAATACGTCCTTAGAGGACAGCTTGAAGGTAGAGTTTGGGGTGGCCTTTGAGAGGCTTAAATTTTAAGAGCGGATCGCTCTTTTGAAAATGGAGTGTCATATGCCTCGTGGAGGCTTTTCTGTGTAATTCGGAGCCAGGGGCTCCTAGGGATGAATGGGGTTTTCTGCCCCTCTGTTAAAACTTGTGTTTGTGGTAAAACTGAGCTGATCGCAGAAGTCAGGGCGTGAAGCCCAAAACCTGTAAATATTGTATCATCTCCCCTTGTTTTGCTACATTGTACCTGCCATGTCTGTTATTGCTTTGTTTTTGAAAAGAAAATATAACCTAGTTAAATTTTAAATTACTTTTACATTAACTTTGATTCCGTAGTTTGAAACCCATTCACGCCCGCACCTTCTTACGCCTCTACCTACCGCTAAAACACGGTAACAAAAACTATCTAAATATGACCTATACAAATTAAAATATGACGTAGGCATTTTAGGGATGGATAGCAAGTATTAGAATATTACTAACATCAAACGTGCCAAAAAGTGATAAGCAATAATACAGCAGACGCATTTAATCATGCAAAATGACATAGCTACGGTAGGTAAATTAAAACTGTATGCATTCATTAACATAGCCCTGAAGCGAAGTTCTCAACTGTTTTCTTAAAAAATAACCAAAAATGAAGTAAGTTATTAGAATTTTTTTTTGGTATCTGTCGGCGTACGTTCGTACAACATCTCTTTCTCGGAATCGTGTTTCCTAAACCTGCTACCTACCCCTTTTGGGGAAAGAAAGAAATCCTGTGTTTGAACAACGCAGATAGCATGCAAGCTTACCGTGTTAAAAACGACTCCTCAATTTGAATAAAAATGCTCAAAATGTAACCAAATATGACTTTATATCACTAAAAAGGAGCAAAATATGACCAAAGCAATAAAAATGGCCAAAATATAAAGTTATATGCAACATAGAATTGCTTTAAACGGGATAAGAAACCCATCATTCACAGTTACTTCTCAGATTTCAGGTAAAATGACCTCAGGATTGAAATATGACTTTTTCTTAACATTCGAACCTTAGGATAAAATATCACATGATGCCAAGCGTTACGGGCAGAAAGGGGAGTCGCCGCTGAATTACTAAATATACTGTAGTTGTGTATCGTCGTAAGATGACACGTAGTGTTTTATACCATTTGAACGCTCAGAATCTATCTACAATATGGTGTGTGGTATATGCGATTTTGATCAATGCAATGTCTCCGAAAAAAGGTACCAAATTTCCATAAAAAGAACTAACATAATAAAAATTTTCATGAATTACTGGATTTAGTACTGAAGTACTAAAGATGGCAACCCTGCTCACGCATGGCACGTATGCAGCCTATATGTATCAACACATCGCGAAATGGGCCAACACATCATCAGTGTCCTAGCAGAGATGCGCTTGTTCGTTACGTTGGTGTTGCTGCACGTCCTTCAAGGAGCCGTGCAAGCCAGGAAGCGGAGCGCCAGTAGAGGCAAGTACATGTCGCCTATGTTGTCTGGGTGAGAGGCAGAGAGATCAATGCCCGCTAAGAGCAGTGAACATGTTATTAACTCGTTTTAGGAACCAAGGATTCCGTGAATCTTCAGCCTCGTGGGCTAGGGAGTGTAGGATCTACCTTACGTTATGATGTAATTAGATTTAGTTACTAGGGCTTTGCACGAGATGGTGCTACAATTCTTGAAGTATTACTTCAGTAATTATCTAGAATGAGCATAAACAACAAAAGTGAGTATGTATTAATATTATTTTTAGGAAGTTGCCCATTTCCTTGATCGAAACACTCAACCTTCTCAGTTCTGTCGTAAAATGTGTCTTAGGGCACTCGGTTACAAATCTGACTATTGTAAGTGTGATAAGGTGGAGTTTGTAAAGGAAAAGCATCGTCTGTAAAGAACGTCCACTAAACGATAAGAAACACATAGTAGTAACATTCTTATTTTTCAGCAATTTCATTTTTTTTTTACAAGTTGCTTTACGTCGCACCGACACAGGTAGGTCGTATGGCGACGATGGGACAGGAAAGGGCTAGGAGTGCGAAGTAAGCGGCCGTGGCCTTAATTAAGGTACAGCCTTAAGTTCGCCTGGTGTGAAAATGGGAAACCTACCGGGTGAGTTGGCAGTGCGGTCAAGGGCGCGCGGCTCTGAGCTTGCATCCGGGAGATAGTGGGTTTGAATCCCACTGTCGGCAGCTCTGAAGATGGTTTTCCGTGGTTTCTCATTTTCACACCAGGAAAATGCTGGGGCTGTACCTTAATTAAGGCCACGGCTACTTCCTTCCCACTCCTAGGCCTTTCCTACCCCATCGTCGCCCTAAGACCTATCTGTCTCCGTGCGACGTAAAGCCACTAGCAAAAAATGGGTAACCACGTACTCCAGGGCTGCCGACAATGGGGTTCGAACCCACTATCTCCCGAATACTGGATATTGGCCGCACCTAAGCGACTGTTGCTATCAAGCTCGGTAAATTTCATTTGCAATAACGTTATTGGTTTTATGTCCCACTAACTATTTTGACGTTTTTGTAGACACCAAGATGCCGGAGTTTAGTCCCACAGGAGTTCTTGACGTGCCAGTAAATCTACCGACACGAGGCTGACGAATTTGAGCACCTTAAAATGCCACCAGACAGAGCCAGGGTCGAAACTGCCACTTTGGAGTCAGAAGACCAGCGCCTCAACCGTCTGAGCCACTCAGCCTCGCTATTTCATTTGTCGTGATATAAATGGCATGATAGTAATCGAAAATGTTATTGTTATTTTTACTATTTGCTTTACTTCGCACCGGTACAGATAGGTGTAATGGCGACGTTGGTTAGGAAGGAGCTAGGGGCGATAGAAGAACATCCAACTCATGGTATAACCAGCCTGTCGTAAGAGGCGACTAATAGGGACCCCAGGGGATCTTAACTTGGGAGCGTGGGTTGGGAACAACGGGTCCCTTAACTATGTCCTGGCACTGCGTCCATCTACTTGTACACTGTTCCTCACTTTAATCTATCCTATCCGATCTCCCTTGGCCAAATCTTGTTCTTTTCCGACCCCGACGGTATTATAACATTCGAGGCCTAGGAAGTATTTAATCTTCAAGCCCTTCGTGGCCCTTGTCTTTCTTTCGCGATACCTTCATTCTTTGAAGTGTCGGACCCCTTCTGTTTTCCCCCTCTGATTTGTCTTAATAGAGGATTTTTGCCTAGTTGTACTTCCTCTTAAAACAATAATCACCACCACCACCTTAATTAAGGTACAGCCGCATTTGCCTGGCGTGAAAATGGGAAAACACAGAAAACCATGTAGGCCTGGCGCTTTAACGATCATGGACACCAGCTGGGCTTCGCAAAGAGGATGGAGATTATCACCTTGAAATGAGTTCACAGACGAAAATATAATTATATAACTCTGTTTGTAGGCCAACTTTACTTTACAAGCTGGGTGTACTCAGGATATCTTATTCATGAGCTGGGGGAAGCAGACATGAACCCATCAAGAATGATTACTGGTAAAAATTGTGGGAACAATAGCAGGGGATGTTCTGAATGAGGATAGAAGAGCTAACTAGGAAATGAAATCAATGGAGGAATAGGTATAACCGGTTTTGGTGATGCGGCGACTGGAATACCTCAGAAAATAATGATCTCAGCCATGGAGGAGGGTAGAGGGTGACCTAAACGACGATTGGTTAGATTGTTTTGTTGAGATTTACACAGGGCAAGAAGGCGTGGAACTGGATGGAGACCACAGTACTGTACAAGTTACAAATAAAGGATTGTGGAAAAGTTTAGTTTATTCACAGGCGGAACTCTGAAAGGCATTACAGTCTACATATAATAAAATAGAGAGAGAATTATGGAAGCTCCTGGAGAAGAAAATAAAGGCTTCCACTATCTGTGTTTAAATCTATGCACGACCATCTTTGCCCCCGCCAGGAATTATGATATTGTGGTACAAGCTGAGTGAACCCCTGGGTTATGTACTGCTTTAGAATAGGGATTGTGAAGACACCTGTTCTGCCTCGAATGGGCAAGCTCCTCTTTTTTAAAAAAAGTTTAAAATGAATGTTCTAACTGGCCACAAGCCTTCGCAAACTATACGGTCACGAAACACCTCATTAAATATGGGAAGATAATTTCTACCAGAATGAGTTGTTAGCCCATCCTATTGAAAAAAGAACGTTATTTTTATTCCTAAAAAAATGAAATGGCGTATGGTTTTTAGTGCCGGGAGTGTCCGAGGACAAGTTCGGCTCGCCAGATGCAGGTCTTTGATTTGATCCCCGTAGGCAACCTGCGCGTCGTGTTGAGGATGAAATGATGATGAAGATGACACGCCCAGCCCCCGTGCCAGCGAAATGAACCAATTAAGGTTAAAATTCCAGACCCTGTCGGGATTCGAACCCCGGACCCCTGTGACCAAAGGTCAGCACGCTAACCATTTAGCCATGGAGCCGGAAATTCCTACAAAGAAAGTATAGGGGTATTTCTGCATTATCTTTCTGTCTTAATCTGTTTACCCTCTAAGATTGGCTTTTCCCACCTCTACCGCCTCAAGGTCAGTGTCTTGGAGCGTGAAACTTTGGATCGGGGATACAACTGGGGAGTAGGACTAGTGCCTCGTCCAAGCGGCCTCACCTGCTATCCTGAACAGGGGCCTTGTACGGAGATGGGAAGTTTGGAAGGAATAGACAAGGTAGGGAAGCGGCCGTGGTTATAAGTTAGGTACCATCCCGGCATTTCCATGGAGAAGTGGGAATTAAGGGAAAACCATTTCGAGGATGGTTGAGATGGGAATCGAACCCGGGCCACCGGGGGTGACAGCTAATCACACTAACCACTACACCACAGAGGCGGACTCTGCACTATCTTGAAGAATTCAAAGTTCATAGTGAGCAATCTACGGTTCTGAGTGAAATGTAAATCACAGGAACATGACATTTCATTTCAAGAATCCCACGTTCATTGGCTGGAGTTCGAACCGCGGTCGCCTTGATGAGAATGTAATAGTTTCCTGGTATAAAATGGGCCTGATAAGCACTAATTGCACACCAAGAACCCACTCTTAAATAACGCAATGGCAAATGAAGAAGACTACCTAATGTTCTGAACCCCAAATGCCAACTGCATTGAGGTTAATATAGCCGCTCAGATAGAACCAAGAGGGAAAAAAATCCATCGTGAATACAATAAAAGAAACAGTAACAACATAGAACCATGTAGTCTGTGTCAAATGGAAAGCATTTAGGTCTCAAGAGGCAACTCAGATTTGTCTAACCATGCGGCTGTTACGGACGTTGTCACGTTATCTCACCCACTCAAAGCGTTACTCTCCGCGGGCATTTTCTATCTTTCTTTCTTTCTTTCTTAATCTGCTTGCCCTCCAGGGTTGGCTTTTCCCTCGGACTCAGCAAGGGATCGCACCTCTACCGCCTCAAGGGCAGTGTCCTGGAGCATGAGACATTGAGTGGGGGATACAACTGGGGAGGATGACCAGTACCTCGCCCAGGCGGCCTCCCCTGCTATGACGAACAGGGGCCTTGGTGAGGATGGGAAGATTGGAAGGGATAGACAAGGAAGAGGGAAGGAAGCGGCCGTGGCCTTAAGTTAGGTACCATCCCGGCATTTGCCTGGAGGAGAATTGGGAAACCACGGAAAACCACTTCCAGGATGGCTGAGGTGGGAATCGAATCCACCTCTACTCAGTTGACCTCCCGAAGATGAGTGGACCCCGTTCCAGCCCTCGTACCACTTTTCAATCTCGTGGCAGAGCCGGGAATCGAACCCGGACCTCCGGGGGTGGCAGCTAATCACACTAACCACTACACCACAGAGGCGGGCGGACATTTTCACTGCGTTAAATATAACTTGCGCCAGGCGAAAATAATTTTACTTCATAAAAACTACCGTGTCCGCCTCTGTGGTGTAGTGGTTAGTTTGATTAGCTGCCACCCCCGGAGGCCCGGATTCTATTCCCGGCTCTGCCATGAAATTTGAAAAGTGGTACGAGGGGTGTAACGTGATCCACTCAGCCTCGGGAGGTCAACTGAGTAGAGGTGGGTTCGATTCCCGTCTCAGCCATTCTGGAAGTGGTTTACCGTGGTTTCTCACTTCTCCTCCAGGCAAAAGCCGGGATGGTACTATAACCGTCCGTGGGTCGATTCAATTAAGGGTTCGAAGGTAATGTGAATACGCCTCAGCTGGTGTCAGCAGAGTTACACGAGTCTCCACTCATGGCATGGACATTCGACGAGCATCGGTTACATCTCATTTTCTACTTCACATTAGGCTCTTATCACTATGGCAATTATTCACTCAATTAATTATGTAAGGCTAATATAATTCCTCATCTATATATAAAAAAATATGATAACTAAAGTCAGTCAGTCCGGCCATTCTATCCGGTCGATTTCCTTCACTTTTTTAGACTGAAAGGTATTCATGCACAGATTTGTTATCAGGTACTATAAATCGCTTAACTTCCGCCTTCCTCAAATTAATTTGATTTTTCATTTTTTTGTCTTCTTGAAGCAAGTATATCTTTGGTTCTAATTGAGGTACGCAGTTCGTTTTGGTCTAAAAACACTCAGTGGATAATGCTCTTTCTTTTGAGGTTTTGAGGTAATAACTACTTAAATTGGTAGATTCTGAGAAAAGTTATGAGTACATTTGTGTCCATGACGAAGATCTTTGAAGGACTTTTTAACAGTTCGGCGGTAGTG
This sequence comes from Anabrus simplex, assembly GCF_040414725.1. Classification (NCBI taxonomy): domain Eukaryota; kingdom Metazoa; phylum Arthropoda; class Insecta; order Orthoptera; family Tettigoniidae; genus Anabrus; species Anabrus simplex. The sequence goes on from NC_090265.1 coordinate 139,734,800, forward strand.
TTGTTCCAAGGAACGTTTAAGTCAATTCCTTTGTGTGATGTATTTTCAAGCGTTTTGTTAACATAATATTAAATTCTATTACCACAGCAGATCATGTGCTTTATTTCATTAACTCGAAACTTTGCAAATACATCCGTGAGGATAGTAACGAACAACACCATACTTTGTTACATTGCGGGCGGAGCCAGCGGGAAACTACTAGTTCAACAAATGAAAATATCGAGAATTTTAGTTTCTTGGCAGGATATTTCAGTTTAATTAATCAAATGTAAGTGGAAATAAATAACAATAATATTCACATCACAACATGATTGGAAAATGTAATAATGAAATCAATATTGAATGCTTTGTTGGTTTATATTATAATATAACCAATCACACGTTGATAATAAATTAATTTAAATTAAAAATGACTTGTAATAAAATCCAACATGGAACTTGCTGAAGGCTTATTATCACAATCCATAAATTATTCTATTTTAATTGTCCGCCAATCATAGAATTAAAAATGAGAAAATATTTAAATATTTCACTCGTGTTTATCACTCACTAGTCCAAGATTTTTTTTCTACATTTCATCAACGCCACCGCTTCTCGCATGAATTAACTATCTAACAACTTGAGTTTTCCTAATAACCTATATCCACCGCTGCCATCTCTTACATGAGTAAACATATATTATTTAAAAACATTGCAACTAGGTCTACCAAATTAATCAGAGCAGGAACACCATATCCTGGAAAATCATATCCGCCGCACCTAAAATATACAATATCTAGCTGATACCATCATTAATAAATAAGAAGATTTGGAAATGATACAACAGCAGCTGGCTTCACCTAGACTATCCTACTGAAAATTGTGAAGATCTACTATTGCCTACGAAAATCCACACTATAAAGCAACTACTCAAATGAATACAAGTCATGCGCTGCTTCAGGTGACAACAACCTCACTTAAGTATGATACACCTCATTACATTCATATCAACGTCATTTGCTGTCGAAGATCCTCGATCAATGACTATCCGTTTAAATGTATAACCAGCGCATCTTGTCGTGCCACAAATTAATTCTTTGATGACCGTATACACGTTTCAATACTTATAATCTTCAGTAACATTATGTGAAAACATTAACATCAAACCTTATTGCTTGCCTACCTCTGGTACCATTTCAATTTCGCATTATGAATATTTTAATCAATCATTCTCAACCTTGAATTCATTGAAACTCTCGAAGGCTACATTACACTCCCGTAATGCTTATTTTTCAACAAATCATATATTACAGCAACCTCATTTTATCATATAAACATTTTATCGACGATCCTATTATTTATAATTCACATCAGTAGACGAATAAGTTTGGATGGTGTCTTTAAAAGTAGGAAAGATCACAATATGAAGATAAAGTTGGAATTCAAGAGGACAAATTGGGGCAAATATTCGTTTATAGGAAGCGGAGTTAGGGATTGGAATAACTTACCAGGGGGGATGTTCAATAAATTTCCAGTTTCTTTGCAATCATTTAAGAAAAGGCTAGGAAAACAACAGTAGGAAATCTGCCACCTGGGCGATTGCCCTAAATGCAGATCAGTAGTGATTGCTTTTGTAATGTACATGCGCACCATGCCTATTCATAATTATCCATCCCAAAAAAATTCACAAGCATTTTTATCCGAAGAACCATCTCATCATCAAAAACATGTTATAATCATCCTGGTATTAGGTAAGGTAAGGGTGCGTTCTGCCCGAAGGCAGGTCCGAACCTCCGTAGAGGTGTTCTTGAGCCGGAGTTTACGTACGGTAGGGTGGCCAGTTCCTTTCCGCTCCACCATTCCCTTAACGCCCACCAACAGCGCGTGGCAACCCATCCACTTCTCGACTTCGCCCAATGTTGCTTAACTTCGGAGATCCCACGGGATCCGGTGTTTCAACACGGCTACGGCCGTTGGCATCCTGGTGTTAATCTAACGAAATGCATCTGCACAACGCACGCGTATACGAAGTTATCATATAAGGAGACCTTAAAATCGACATTTAAATTACATCACCTCACAAGAATTATCTACGCAATAGCTAGAATACCATTTCAATTATGAAGAAAACATTTTCTATATTCACGAATAATCATAAAGAAATCCCGGATAAGTACGACGAAATGAGCGCTTACAATTTGAATATTATACGGGACAAATAACTCCAATATCTCCTTATTGAAAACTTAACCGCAATTATGGATATCACTGAATATTTGCGACGATCACATTAGGTTACTCAAGTTGTGTCTTAATTATGTCACCTCATGACAAATAAAAGAGAAATCTACGCTACTACTGTGCATTCTATATGATAGAATAGAGAAAAGACAATATCTTGGGTAATTATCGTTGATGGATTCTTGAAGTTATTCTCCATCCTCTCATTTGGTTGGATTTAAATTGTCATTTCATTTCACCATAGATCTAGGCCTGTCAGGACACTAATCCCGTTCAAGCCCTCATAATGGATCTGATTATGACATTACAGAAACAATCTTCAACCATCGTACGCATTCTGGCCTGAAACTTGTACAATCGGAATTAGTACAACGATATTTATGTATGTTGTATGTTGGGTATTCAGTACGAAGGCTGGTTGGATCCTCAACAGGTTCGCCATCAGCTGTCATAGATGGCCTAGGTGTCACTGAAGAGGCGTACTAGGGAAATGAGGAGTGAGGTAGTTTCCCGTTGCTTTCCTCACTGAGCCAGAAGTTGCTATTGCACATCAGTCTGCCAAGCCCAACCGACCCTATGAACGACATTTTCTCACCATTCATAGCAGGGACTGGCTGCATAAGCAATGGTATTACTAGCGTCACTCATACCTCAGCCACTTTCATATTGTCAAAGCCAAGTATAAGACTGAGACAGGTCAATGAAAGTAACAAATTTATTCTAGCCCGTACCAGAAGACATAGTGTACTATAAACACTACATCTTGCCAGCAAAGGCCTACGATATTTATATCATACAATATCTCAATATTAACCCAAAACACTCGCCTTGTTACTTATAATAAATGTTAGATATTATTATTATTATTATTATTATTATTATTATTATTATTATTATTATTATTATTTCCTTCAATATTTTTCTCTCAGTGACTTTCAAGTCCCACAATTTCAACTAGCTCTTTCTTAGAATGTGTCAACCAGTTCTTTCTCAACCTTTAATCTTAATTTTCACATCATTGTTCATAAAACAAAATCCCATAATATTGGTTCGCATTTCATAATTTCTGACAAGATCGTTAGTTTGCAATTTCCCTTCCATCTGTTTTTGACATTTGATGGCTTCTATGATGCTACTCTCTTAATTAGGAAGTTATGCAAAGGAACACTCCACCATTCGCTCTTATCTTCTTGACGTATACAATCGATTGTCTCATCAGTGCCTTCTTGATCACTGAACTTGCATCATTCAACCATGGCCTCCACCGCATATGTCACTGCTGGACCTGAATGTCACATATAAGACTTGCTTTGTTCTACCGCTGACATATAAACTTTCATTTATTGGTTTCGCTTCTATTTTAAATGATATTTTCTGAATACAGTTATCCGATGACCACGGGGTTTTGAGCTTATGAATTTACGTCCTCATTCTATTTTCATCAAATTTCTTATTCAAATGAGTGAGTTATCAAGGTTGACAGACACAGTTGGACGTATGACGGCTGGACGTATATTTCCGTGTAATTTTCGTTGACCTCTTCTTTAACATAACCTTCAATGGCTCTCTAACAGATCTGGAGGCCATTGGAAGGTTATAATACCTAACTTAAGGCCATAGTCGCTTCCTCCCCTCTTCCTTGTCTTCTCATCCCCGTGCAAGGCCCCTGTTCAGCATAGCAGGTGAGGCCACCTGCGCGAGGTACTGGTCATCCTCCCCAGTTGTATCCCAGACCCAGAGTCTGAAGCTCCAGGACACGTCCTTGAGGCGGTAAAGGTGGAATCCCTCGCTGAGTCCGAGGGAAAAACTGACCCTGGAAGGTAAACAGAAGAAGAACATTTCCTATCGAGCTGAGTGGCTGAGCCAAGCTTTCAATTCGGCAGACGCGTTGGTTCGAACCCCGCTGTTGGCTGTCCTGAAAATTGTTTTCTGTGATTTCCCACTTTCATTTCCAAGCGAATGCCGGGACACTTCTTGTTCATAGGCAATAGTCGATTCTTACCACCTCCTTACCCGATTTCATTCGCAATCATTCATTGATTTCATCTTCATTAGACCTCAACTGAGGCTGGTGTCGGAAGGGTATTCGGCCGTAAAAACATGCCATATAAAGCATCTCACCTCATCACCAACCCCGTATCAAGAACGGCTCTAAGGGGTAGACATACACTAGCTATTTTACCATGTCTTCGAAACGTCGGCCATATAGGTGGATGAGGTAAATGGAGGAAAGCAATCTGAATGGCGGCTGTAAACTCCCCATTGCTATCAGCGCCTCCATATTACACATCAAACAGCTCGAATTCTATGATGGACATGCAGTAATGACTCTTCTTTCTTTCAATCTTTCTTAATCCGTTTACCCTTCAAGGTTGGATTTTCCCTCGGACTCAACGAGGAATCCCACCTCTGCCGCCTCAAGGGCAGTGTCCTGGAGAGTGAGACTTTGGGTCGGGGGATACAACTGGAGAGGAAGACCAGTACCTCGCCCAGGCGGTCTCATCTGATATGCTGAACAGGGGCCTTGTGGATGGTTTGGAAGATTTGAAGGGATAGGCAAGGAAGAGGGAAGGAAGCAGCCGTGGCCTTAAGTTAGGTACCATTCTGGCATTTGCCTGGAGGGGAAATGGGAAACCACTTAGAGGATGACTGAGGTGGGAATCGAACCCCCCTTCTCTACTCAGTTGACCTCCCGAGGCTGAGTGGACCCCGTTCCAGCCCTCGTACCACTTTTCAAATTTCGTGGCAGAGCCGAGAATCGAACCCGGGGCTCCGAACGTGGCAGCTAATCATGCTAACCACTACACCACAGATGCGGACAGTGATGACCCTATGACCAGTAATTTAACAGATTGTTTATGATCGAGAGGAATGGCAAGAAAAAGAAGAGAGTTATCTAACTTCCCAGCTCTCCTCCCTGACAGTACTTACATCCGCCGAGATAACTCCGACTATTCGCAGTATGGGACAAACAATACATTCAAGTATCGGAACGATTAACAATTTCTACTACAGTAAACATGTATGACGTCCGCCTCTGTGGTGAAATGGTTACATTGGTTAGTATGATTAGCTGCAACCCCCGGAGGTCCGGGTTCGATTCCCGGCTCTGCCATGAAATTTGAAAAGTGGTAGAGGGCTGGAACGGGGTCCACTCAGCCTCGGGAGGTCAACTTAGTACAGGTGGGTTTGATTCCTACTTCAACCATCCTCGAAATGGTTTTCCGTGGTTTCCCACTTCTCCTCCAGGAAAATGCCGGGATGGTACCTAACTTACGGCCACGGCCGCTTCCTTCCCTCTTCCTTGTCTATCCCTTTCGATCTCCCCATCTCCCGACAAGGCCACTGTTCAGCATAGCAGGTGAGGCCACCTGGGCGAGATACTGTCCTCCTCCCTAGTTATATCCCCCGACCCAGAGTCTGAAGCTCCAGGACACTGCCCTTGAGGCGGTAGAGGTGGGATCCTTCGTTGAGTCCGAGGGAAAAACCAACCCTGGAGGATAAACAGATTAGAATAATAATAAGAAGAAGAGTGTATGAGGCACTGGTGATCAAAACTTATTGTTTCTTTTTTTATTACGAGCGATACCAAGACAGCCCTATATTTTATAGACGTGAAATCTAGGTGATGCTATAGTGGTAGTCTTCACTGATAGACTTTGGACATCGAGGCTTTGAGCGTTGTGAAATTTCTCTGATAAGAGTGGATAATACTAGATTTTCGGAAACTTAATGACTAAAAGGCCCACTTATGACTCTGTGACTTATCATCTTGAAGTCTGTACAATATAATTTGACAAATGTGTGCTGTTTTCTAAGGCGAGGGACGTAATCGTTAGACCGGGCGAAGCCGGGTACGACAGCTAGAATAGAACAAATCTTACAAGATAGTCATATTTTTTTTTTTTTTGTTGTGAATTTTGACCAATGTTTTGAGTTTTATGAGAGACTCTGAGCCGATGGGCAAATTATGATGGCGGATTCGGATTCAGTGGATCAAAATACATAGGGATATGTGGGTCTACCACCAGATCAATACTTTTTCATCTTAATTGGTCCGGTAGTTCTGACGTGACTGAACGAGAAAAGCAGATACCACACTACTCAGCTATTGTGCGACTTTTTCAAAACATTTTCAAATCATTTTTTTCTTTCTTTCTTTCTTTCTTTCTTTCTTTCTTTCTTTCTTTCTTTCCTTCTTAATGCGTTTACCCTCCAAGGTTGGTTTTCCACACAGACTCAGCGAGGGATCCTACCTCTCCTGTCTCAAGGGCAGTGTTCTGGAGTGCCAGACTTCGGGTCGGGGATACAACTCGGAAGGAGGACCAGGATCTCGTCCATGCGGCCTCACCTGCTATGCTGAACAGGAGCCTTGTGGGGAGATGGGAAGATTGGCAGGGATAGACAAGGAAGAGGGAAGGAAGCAGCCGTAGCCTTAAGTTAGGTACCATTCCGGTATTTACCTGGAGGAGAAATAGGAAACTATGGAAAACCACTTCGAGGATGGATGAGAAGGGAGTCGAACACCCTCTCTACTCAGTTGACCTACCGAGGCTGAGTGGACCTCGTTCCAGCTCTCGTACCACTTTTCAAATTTCGTGGCAGAGCCAGAAATCGAACCCGGGCCTCCGGGGGTGACAGCCAATCACGCTAACCACTACCCCGCAGACGACAGCTAGTATAGATTAAATCTTACAAGAGAGTCATAATTTCAGTGAATCTTTATCTAATTTGTTTAGTTTTATGAGAAACTCTGAGCCGATGGGCCAATTATTAAGGCCGGATTCGGACTCGGTGGGTCAAAATACATAGGGATATACCTGCCTAATCACCAGATTAATACTTTTTTCTTTGTGTGGCTGTGTTATTATCAGAGTAAGCCTATGTTAGAACTGAATAACTGAGATAGGCCAATATCAATACAGAATTTCATCTCAATTGGCCCTGTAGTTTTGGCGTGACTGAACGAGAAAAGCAGTGCGACGTAGCAGAAAAAACGTTGTAAGGTAGTAGAGTATGTATCCATACTACTCTCTATAAGTAAAGTATTTCGTACTATTTCTTACTTTACCGCAGATTTTACACTTTATTTGAGTAAAAGCAATTATTTTTTTCCATTTGGGACAAATATTACAGTGATATTTCGTGGATCCAATTCGTTCACGTAACCGCAGATACCATACTATTTTAAGCTACTGCCGTACGCGCCTTTTTGCAAAATATTTTCGGATCAATCTTTTGAAATAAAACATTAATCATGTAACAGTTTCCTCTGAGAATGTTCGTGCAAAGTTTCATGAAATTCCGTCCAGCGATCAAGACGTGACATTTCGGAGGACAGACAGACAGACAGACAGACAGACAGACAGACAGACAGACAGACAGACAGACAGACAGACAGACAGACAGACAGACAGACAGACAGACATCTTCCTTATATATACCAGGTGGCTCCCAAACGCCGTACTTTCTACTTATAAATGTCCCGCATGCACAAATGATGAATGGGATTTCTACCAACTGATTTTCACAGGGGCACTACTGCCAGCGGGCAGGTTACGTCAGATTATGAAGAGATAAGAACCGCACTGTCACTCGCAGCATGTTACTCAGCGCTACAGGTCTAATGCACCCCTTGCATTAGTAAACCTCGTTTTCCACCTCTTTAATGTCCGTTAGTTTCTTATTGTGCATTCAAATACTAAATGGTTTTTAATTGCGTAATCATGCCGTACTTTTATTTAACAGTACCGGGCGAGCTGGCCGTGGGGTTAGGGGCGCGCAGCTGTGAGCTTGCACCCGGGAGATAGTGGTTTCGAATTCCACTGTCGGCAGCCCTGAAGATGGTTTTTCGTGGTTCCTCATTTTCATACAAGGCAAATGCTGGGGCTGTACGTTATTTAAGGCCACGGGTGCTTCCTTCCCAAGCCTAGCCCTTCCCTGTCCCATCGTCATCGTAAGTCCTATCCGTGTCGGGCGACGTAAAGCCAATTGTAATATATATATATTTAATTGAAATTGTAATTTCAACGGGAGATAATACCAACTTTGCTTTCACTGGACTAATTTATTTCGTTTGTGTTATGTTATTTACTATGTAAATGTAATTAACCTGCCCCGTGGTTTATTTGTAATAATAGTTTATTTCAGATTTTGATTCAATGCTGTATGTTAAAATTATCACAATGTCACACAAACAAACCACGGGGCAGGTTAAATACATTTGCTTAATAAATAACATAACACAAAAGAAATAATTTAGCCTAGTGAAAGGAACGTTGGAATAATCTCCCGTTGATATTACAATTACAATTGCATATTTTATTTACAATTTGCTTTACGTCACACCGACACACATAGGACTTACGGCGGCGATGAGACAAGAAAGGCTACGCGTGGAAAGGCAGCGGCCGTGGTCTTAATTAATATTCAGTCTCAACACATGCCTGGTGTGAAAATGGAAACGCACGGAAAACCATCTTCAGGGCTGCCGACAGTGGGATTCGAAACCACTAACTCCCGAGTGCAAGCTCACAGCTGCGTGCCCCTAACCCCGCGGCCAGCTCGCCCGGTACAAATAAGTAGAAGTACGGCATGATTACGCAATTAAATCATTTAGTATTTGAATACACACTAAGAAACTAACGGACACTAAAGAGACTGCCAGACTGACGAGTGCGTGCGACAAGCGGGTGAATTATAACTCAGTGTCCACGACCTTGGCCAAAACATATGTACCCCGACTACCCTTCCTCACAGCACATGCAAAGTCTCCACTACTTTTCGTAGCGCTATACAAATCGGTTAGCCGCGACGAACGGCATTTTGTGCATATTTCCGCCGACAATTATGTTAATAATAATTAAAGAAAATAAAGGAAAGAATTCGCAGATAACACAACAAGGCTTGTAAAAATAGTATTTTTAAAATAATTCCTAGTTCCAGCTGGCTAAAGTGGAATAAAAATGTAATGTTTACTCCACAAAGTGGTGGTGGTGGTGGGGGTAGTGTCCCTCCTCGCCCCACCCCCTAATCGCCGCTACTATTTGTTAATACGCCAAATATGCAGAAAAGGAAATTTAATAACTTATTAATTTATACACGTGTAGACATTCCACTCGATAAAAGAGTTGCATGTATGAAACAAAAGTTAATATTGTTCAGCGAAATAAGTGTGTAGAAGGTATACGTCTGTTTGGAGCTTCGGCTGCATTCCGACCAGGTTGTCCATATTAACATAATGTCTGTGTATTCGTCGCTGCTGAACGCACTAGTCATTGCCGATATGCAGACAGCAAATATCGTGCGACTTTACTATACACCAGCCTAGAACTATGCGGTGGAAAACGAGGTTTACTAATGCAAGGGGTGCATTAGACCGGTAGCGCTGAGTAACATGCTGCGAGCGACAATGCGGTCCTTATCTCTTCATATTCTCACGTAACCTGCCCGATGGCAGTAGTGCCCCTGTGAAAATCAGTTGGTAGAGATCCCATTCATCAGCGTACATACATACATACATACATACATACATATAGTAATTGCCACGTAAGGAAATACCCCAGAAAGTAAATATCGCCGCCCGATGCTCTTCTTTTCTCTTTTTTGTAATGGCTGATCACTGCTGCCAACCTGCCTGGTTACATATTAAAATCATCAGACATAACCATAACAAACTAACCTCAATGTAAACACCGATAATGAATGTTTCCCTACCCTAGTAAATGATATAAGATAAGATGAAATAAATCAAGATAATTATGAATATCTCCTCAATGAGGAATTAAGGAAATAAACACACTTTCTCACTTAAATTATCTGTCTTTATTTTGATATACAGTAGGCGTACTATAACCATATTCTTGAAAAGAGGGGCGTGTTAAACGATGCAATTTATTTAATAAGTCTTTGCAGTGTGATTTTCGAAAGTTTCAGACATCCAATGACTTCCCTTTCTTTTGCGCGAATATTTCCTTCTGTCTTCAATACCGGAAACCAGTAAGGAGAGAGATTATTGGGCATATTTTCAGCCTGCAGGCTGGTTATATCTTCAAGCTTATCAGGAAACATATAGGAATACTAATGTGCCAAGCTCCGTGAACGGAATTTAGGTCAGCTTTCAAGTTCACTGCGGATTTGAAAATAATAATGTTATAAGTTCTACTGCCAAAATTTCGTCCCGCGAGAGTTATTTCATGTACCGGTAGATCTAGACATGAGACTGACGTATTTGAGCACTTTCATTATTTCACACAAACTATGTTATTAAATGCATTATCCGAACATGCCACAATCCTACTTACCTGGTATTAGCCAAATAGATTTACAATCCCACAGAAAAAGAAAATATGCTTTAAATATTCTCGCAAATGTATCACTAGTGACTTTAACGGCGATGCGGTGGCAACACGCACTTCACGCTAGAGCAGTGATTGAACGTTGCCAACGTGCCAGATTAACGGTAAATGTAAGACGTCGTATCGGCAAGTAGGGTCCCTAAACTGTATGGTTACCGACACTGAAAAAGACCCAACAGCAAGAAAAGTAACCATAAATCAATATCTTAATATTACAGGGGAGAAAGGGTAAGGTTGCACCCTTAGGGTACGTCGTTACACGGAGAGGACTATACATACATACATGCATACATGCATACATACATACATACATACATACAGATGGACAAACAGAAATTACGGAAAATTAAAAAATGCATTTCCTTGTTACTGTGAACACGACCGATACAGAAATGCCATTCTTTTAAAATTCTGAGCCATGTACAGAAAAAACTCTTATTTTACGGCTAGATTTACTATGCCATATACATCGTACATCACTCTCTAAAATAGTTTTGCTATTTTTGATTTCAGAATTCCCCTTTCATTCTTACCCTTGACATCGTATAACTGTGCATGCGCGGAAAAAAGACATCGGAGTCCGGATCCGGACCAGAGTCCACCATAAGTGAATTACAATCAGATCGTTACTAAAGATGTATACAGAAGGGGAAAAAAGGAAGATGTGAGATCTTTCGAAGGATGAAGGTATCGTCGAAAGAAAGGTAAGGGCCAAGAAAGCGTGAAAATGAAAGACCCCTTTGACCTCGCAAACCTAATTACGTTGGGATCGGAAGAAGACAAGAGTTTAATAGGGGAGCTCTGATAGGAAGGATGACAACGAGGAACTTGGCGCAAGTAAGCAGGAGCAATGCCAGATTCAGCTAAGGGCCCCACAGACGCTAATCCACGCTCCCAAGAAAGAGTGTGTCTGACGATAGGCAAGGAATACCGTGAATGTATTCTAATAATTACCACCACCATCATCATATGGATCATATGTAACCGACCTCAGGGTTGAGCTTATTCTTTATGACTAGAGGGCGGATTCTTATACACTTCTTTTCTTCTACGGCTTTTCCCCCAACAGCGGGGTCGCGGGTGCGAACTGCGTCGCGCAATTGGATTTGGCTCTATTTTACGACCGGATGCCCTTCCTGACGCCAACTCTATATGGAGGAATGTAATCACTATTGTGTGTTTCTATGGTGGTTAGTAGTGTGGTGTGTTGTCTGATATGACAGACACAGACACAAACACCCAGTCCCCGAGCCAGAAGAATCCACTGCTGAATTAAAATACATTTACACTCCGCCCGGCTTTATTTCTCGAGGCCGACGAGAAATACAGGCCATGGCCCGTTAAAGTCACGTGACGGGATCAGTCCCAACAATGGTAGAGTGAAGCCGGTTATTACATGTGTTCTTGCGGTGTTATTGCTAGTTTATTGTGGATTATGGAAGGAAATAACGGAGATTTTGTGTTTATGTGAATGTGTTGGTTTTGTGCAACAGTTCCTTACATTCATAGTGTTGTGTGCGGAAGTGTAAGTAAGTAGGTATTAATTTACAAAAATGTGTATATAACCTCAACGTTGTTCACATCATTCAGCAATGTTGGGCTGCAGTACACGAGTTGGATAAATTACAGCACCAGTGCTGAGAATTTAGAGGTAATGCATTCATATCCTATTTAATTACAGATATATGAAAATGAAAATGTAAATATTAGATATGATGCTGAAGCCAGGTGTGGAGTTGAACAAAAGTAAGACTTGTAAATAGCTTACAATAGGCCTACCTCTCACCTTTGATTCAAGAAGTTATTCCATACATTAATGTTATTGTAAATGTAGGCTTAATTGTACTTTCATTAGTAACACTTTTCTTATCTGAGTGTGCATCTCTTTACTGCAGTAAGATTTTTGGATTTTGTCAACCAAGACTAGTAAGATACACTCTATTTCATTTAATTTCTAATTGAATAGGGTGGTTCCAAGGTAACTTCCACGAAGGTAGCAAAATTTAAGTATTAGATATGATGCTGAAGCCAGGTACGGAGTGGAACAAATGCAAGAGATGTAAATAGCTTACAATAGCCCTACCTTTCACCCTGGATTCAATAAGATATTTCTTACATGAATGTTATTGGGAATATATAATTACTTGTACATTAACCATTAACATTATTGAGTGTGCATATCTGTACCTTAGTAAGATTTTTAGTGTTTGTTCAACCAAGGATAGTAAGAGACACTATGTTTCATTTGATCTGTAGTTCAGTAGTGTTATTTTAGTAGGCTGAAATACGCTGAAATGTATTTTATTTACCACGATACGATAGTCTCTCGCGTGAGCCTGGGGATGCATTCTCTACAGTAAGACCGGCCGAGTCACGTGACATTCAGTGTATGACGTGCGCGCAGCGGCCTGTCTTTCTCGTCGGCCTCGTTTACTTCTAAACTGACGTTTTGCAAAACAAATGAGCATCGCCTTACCTCTGTTGCCAGCGCTACCGCTGCGAGAATAACTGATGCAATCGACCGTGGTAAATAGTAGTGTAATACCGTACTCAGAAAAGCTAATGAATCGGGTTTGAAAAAAATCACAAAAACTACACTTACTAACCATACCCGACACTAAAAAGAGAATACATTGTTAAGAATAAAAGAGAATGAGGAAATATCACATCACTCACCGCTAATGGCTGGCACAGGAAGGAGGTTATGGCCTACAAAGGGAACACTCCACTGTTCTCAGACTCACTTTCTTGCCACTTGTCCATCCCGAATTACACTGAGACATTCTACACACTCACGAACTAAGTAGGCTACACTAATCAGTACACGGACGTAAATAAAACTACATCTGTTTGTATACACTGAACTACTAAACCTGTATTGTACTGACTTATGTATGCTAAACTGTGAACTACGCTATACTGCACTATACTAGGGGGATAAAGACTAATATGAAAAACAGTAATTAGGTGCTGATAAAAAATGCAAAAGATCGCGAACCGTACAGAACGCCATACACGCTGAGCGAGATAGGTTAACCACGTGGTGGAAGTAAATATTAGAGTTGGTAACTAGATTTCGAGATCGCACTCTGTCGATATAAGTCGAAATGAATGGCAGTTTGGGATTGGTTGGATGTCTATGTTTCAGCGCATAACCACCAGACAGAGTCAAAATCGGCCAAAACGTCAATTTAGAAGTAAAGCAGTGCGGAGTATAGTTGTTTTTATTTTATTTTGGCATGATTTCTAGTAGTCACTGGTTCTCATACTACGAAGAAATTAAAGTGTAGGTTAGAAACCCAGCACAGCGGCGGCTCCGGCGAGCTCGCAATGCACTGCAGGCTTGCCAACGTCGGCGCATTATCCGCAGATACGACTACGGTAACACGAAAGATGAACGGCAAAGGTAAAAGTTAGATTAGAGTTAACTATTGGTCTGGACAAGACAAAGAAAATGGTGGCAATATTTGGTTTCAAGCTGTCTCTGTTTTAATTCTTCTATATAAATAAGAATACTTTTTTGAGGACGAGCAAGTTGGTCCCTGCCAAGCATCGAGGAAGGATCTCTCCTCTGTACTATTTCATGTATCGTAAAACATTATTTTCCTATGATTCCAACATCCGAATCGAATACCAAACCCATCGATTTTTTTTTTAAACCTATTGTCAAAGTCTTGTTAATACTGTCGGCTGTCAAGAGCAATGCATTGTAAATGCTTCCGGCGGTGAATGGGATTCCTTTTACATATTCATTTCTTTGCATTTTTCACCAATTTTAATATCAATATATATGTTGTTTTATACAAAATAATAATACAAACTGTAATTATGCATTTATATGCACGAATGTTAATATGCGCGTGTTACGTATATATGCATTTATATGCATTTCGATCCGCTATTCGATTTCAAATGGTATGAATCACCTTTATTTCTTATGGGTAGCCTATATTATATCTTGAAACAAACAAAACATGCAAATATGCCAAACTCCGCCCTCTGTTTATGACCATATTCTGACAGAGCGCGAGCATCGTTCAAGGTGCCGATTCTTTTATGAAACGCTGACAGCAGATATAGGCCTATCGTACCTTTCAAAACAATTCAAGCGCAATTAAGAGCAATTAGGAGGCAACTGGCATTTAATTATCACGATTCCTGTCCGAAAACACACACCTGGCAAGGGTGGCGCTGACGCAGAAAGTCCAGTCAGAAAGTGAGTCAAGGAAAAGTCGGCATTAGATTGGACAGCCTACAGAGAATGGCATGCATAACAATAACTTGGGCTATGAGAACTACGCCGACAGAAGCCTTGAATACTTTACTACACCTTCCATTACTATGCAATTTCATAAAAGGACAGGCTAGAATGAGTTCATGTAGATTGGTACAATCAGAGTGCTGGAATGCACAAAGACCCATTTCACTGTACAATTAACAGAGTAATAAAACAGGAAGTTCTACACATGCCTTCTGATCACATGATACCAAAGTACAACTTTGAAAAACCGTTTGAGACCCAGATAATAAAAGAAGAAGACTGGGATATCAACAAATGGAATACTGAAAAAGAAAATATAGTGTGGTGGACTGATGGCTCAAAGACTGTGGATGGCACAGGAGGAGAGATCGACGGGGGAAGACCTGAGAGATCAATCCAGATCAGCCTGGGCAGACACACTACAGTCTTTCAAGCTGAAATGATAGCTATCAAAACGTGTCTTGAAGAAAATCTGAAAATCAGCTCTAGGAATAAGAACATTTTCACTTTTACGGACAGCCAAGCGGCCTTTAAGGCACTAGAGGCAGTCCGGATAATATCCAGAATTGTCTGGTATTGCCACTCACTTCTCCTGAAGCTCTCAAAGTACAACATTGTCAAAATAATATGGGTACCAGGGCATGCAGGTATAGAAGGAAATGAAAAGGCAGATAAAGTGGCTAGGAAAGGGGCAGAAACACATCTTGTAGGCCCAGAACCTGTATGCGGGATATCCTATGGATAAGCCCGATACTACATAGGAAAATGGGTACAAAAGGAACAAATGGAAAACTGAAAAAATATTCCAGGATGCAGGCTTGCAAGGAAGCTGATAAAAGGACCAAACAAGACGCTTACTAAAGAACTGTTGAAACTTAGCAGAGAAAATATAAGATGGGTAGTAGGATTGTTGACAGGACACTGCCATCTGAAAAAAAAAACACCTACACAGAATTGGAGTAATATGAGATAACATAATATGTAGGAAATCCAATGAAGCAAAGGAATCAGCTGAACACATACTTTTCGAATGTAAGGCGCTGGGTAGAATCAGGCACTCCACTCTAGGACTACCAGGTGAAGAGAGAGAAAAGTCCAAGAAGACCCAATAAGAACAACCTGCAGCTTCGTGAAGGGAGCAGGTATATCTAGGTGGGAATGAAGGAAAAATATGGTAGCAAAAGATCTTAGAGGTCGACGCTAATTAGGAACTAATATTTAGAGGCCCCATGAAGAAAAGAAGAAGAAGAATTCCAAAACATTCTACAAAATAGTGAATTGTTTCTACCTGGATCCGAAGGCAGGTTCGAGGTCCACTCAGCCTACGTGATTATAATTAAGGAGCTTTCTGACGGCGAGATAGCGGCCTCGGTCTAGAAAGCCAAGAATAACGGCTGAGAGGGTTCGCCTTGCCGACCACACGACACCTCGTAATCTGCAGGCATTCGGGCTGAGCAGCGTGTCGCTTGGTAGGTTAAGGCCCTTCAAGGGTTGTAGTGCCATTAGAGGGGGGTGGGGGCATTGAAATAATTAATTACTACAAAGAAGCTAAAATAAAGATTTAAAATGTAACCATAAGGTGGCATGATGACCAACGGCCCAGTGGCGGTGCGTTCTATATGTTCAGTGGTTCAGTGAACCCCCTAGAAATAGATAAGTCTATTTAAAATGGTTTATTACAGCCTATTCCTTTAATAACCTCTGTATATCCACGCGCGTAGCGGTATTTTGTCATCAACACTCTGTTGCTCTTCGGAACCAGCGAAGAGGTTCAATTTCAGGACTGCTGGAGCGGGGCCGTGAGACGTAAGGAGGGTGTACATGGCGAGGGGCTGTGAGGAGCAGAGAAAACATAGCCCAGGAATCGCTGGTGACTGGACCAGCGACAGACACGAGTTACATCGAGCAGTTCTGAAATTAGCCGAAGCACTGTCAGAGCGCGCGGTTTAAGTTTGCCTTATATGGTAGGTTGTGGAGGGGTTTTAATTTGACGATTTTGCAATTCTGATGTAATTAACCACAATGAGCCAGAATATTTTGGTAACTACGTTTTGCATAGCATCAATAGGCGTACATAGCCTAAGTTTATGTAATTAATGAAACGTTTCATTAGTAAGTGGTGATGGTGATTATTGTTTTAAGAGGAAGTACAACTAGGCAACCATCCTCTATATAACACTAAGCATAGAGAAAAAATGGAAGGGATCCTACACTTTGAAAATGAAGGTGTCGGCCAAAGAAAGGCAAAGGCCACGAAGGTTGTGAAAATGAAACCCTCCCTGGGCCTCGAGTGCTCTACTAATACCGTCGGGGTCGGAAAAGAACAAGACTTGATGAAGGGAGGTAAGATAGAATAGATGAAAGTGAGAGGCCTGGTGCAAGTAAGTGGAAGCAATGCCAGGACTCAGCTAAGGGCCCCGTGGTCGCCAACCCACGCTCCCAAGTTGAGAGTCCCTGGAGCTTTTCATTATTAATACGTGTTTCATGAAAAGCAAGTGGCAAAATATATCAATACATAAACAACAGTAGTCCGTCTAACACGTTCTTGAAGAAGTTACTTGTACGCAAGCAACGTCTCCAAAATCAGAGGAAACTGGATCAGCTTTAAGTAATTGCACCTCATATTCTCTGTCTTTCATCTTCATTGTTTTGGTAACTTCTTCGAGCTGTAGCCGTGTCCCTTCAAAGGAAAGTCGCGTTTCTAATCAGCAATGCCACTATTTTACATCTACGTAAACATCAAGTAACAATAAATCTCAACACGTTATTTTCGACAGCAGTGAACCCCCAGGCCGCTGTGACCAACCATTTGTAGGTTGTTCAAATTGTTAAGTACGGTACATCTTCATGTTTTGAGAAAGACGAGAGAAATTCGGGCGTACACTGTTTAATTGTTTTCATGAATGTCGTTATTCTCGTTTGTAATCAGTGAAACAATTCAGTGTCATAACAGTCGCGATTACAGTAGCTGTTAGGCCTGTTAATGAGTGTGTGTATAAAGTCATTGCAGTAAAATAGTTAATTACTGTTGTAATGCAAGTAGTAGATGAAATTACCTACCGTATTAACATATTAGTTTAGATAGCATTGTAAATCATACCTTCAGAATTCAAGTCTCGTGTTAATATTTTCAGTCGTGTGTTCAGTGTTTATCTGTTAGGTTCGTGGCGAACATGGATTTCTGTCGCGTTGGAAAACTTGGTTCGTGAAGTTGCCAGCGATGAACCATGTTTGCGCATGAGTAGTGGGTGGTGCGGACATGGTTTTCTTGTCCACTGCAAAAACCGATTATGACTGGCTGAGTTGATAACATGAGACCAGGCACTGGCAGCGAACAGTTGATAAGTACAATAGTCGGGATGGCAGACAATGCGACCTTCATGCATCCTAGCTTCTTGAAAATTATATGTAGTCGTTCAGAGGCTGTCCTTATCTTTGGAATATAGAGAGCAGGCTTCTCCGTTGGCTACTGGTTACAGCTAAAAACGCTTAAAGATTTACGTGCTGGGATCAAGACGTGGGCTACCACTAGATTTAGGTTACACCTTTTCGATGGTGAGCCAATGCACACAGAGAACGCTTTATTGTAGGAAATAGACACAGTAATATTTTCAGATTCAACTTCATTTCTGTAGCGAATTTCACTTCATGTGTTTGAGTTTCAACGAGAATCAGATTTAAATATCCGGACATTGTGTTAAAGTTTCGACTCCACCTGGCAGTATGAGTGATGTGTAGGTACCATAACGTTGGTTCAATGATAGATTTAGGATGCCACGTATATTATAATTATCGTTAAATATGAGTAGACACTGTAGCGTTGACTCAACGACCGGATTGATGATGATGATGATGATGATGATGATGATGATGCTTGGTGTTTAAAGGGCCCTAACATCTAAGTACATCGGCCCCGACGACAGGATTAGGACGCCGTCTGTATAGCCTATAGCCAAGTCGTAGGTTAGGCATTTTTGCGAATCGACTTGAACAATGTCAATGTTTGCAGTAGTGGATACAGGTACTATTTAGGCCATGTTTCGGCATAATCCTTACTGGCCGGAAGGTGCTCCCATAATAGCGTTGCATCAGTAGCGGCATGAATGTAAGGGTCGTCCCACGTGGAAACCTGGCTAATGGAGAATGATCCTTACTGCTTAGCCGCGTGTGTTCAAGTTCGATGAACTTTCGTTTCTAATTGTTTCTTTTTCTTTACTTTAAGATTTATTGTTCGAGTGTACGGTATATTATGATAGTGCCGTGTGTTGACACTTAGTTAACTTTTGTAGGATTTACACTATGAATGAGGTTTCGATTCGTCAGCTGTGGTATATTTTATTTTCATATTTCGTTGTTCACATTATTTATGTGAGATATTGATGTATGGATCTATTGTAGTTTGGTTTAATGGGACAAGAGTAGGTAGACAGATTTGTAATTGTAGTCGTAGTCTTAGAAAATTGGAAAGAGTTCCTGTTTTTTGTTTTATATTGTGGACTTGTATTTTAACGAATTTAACGACGGGATTGTTTCATAACCTGAAAGTCGGTTTAGTAAGAACATTTTCAAGTGATTCATCACTTTTCTCTAACTTCAGTGTTCGGCGTTTCTTCTAAAAGCATAATGAATTAATGTTTTCCTGCATTTCCAAGTTTTGCTCCTTCAGAATAATGTAACGTAAGATCTCTTCGGGTCAAGTGCTGTTGGTTCCTTTTGAACATCTGTTTGGGGTGATGCATGTTTCAACGTCGGGATTTCTCTGTAACTTACGGGTGTCACGAGATGACAATACATGGTAGAATTTTATTTTTGATTGTGATAATTGCTGTTAACTTGTAATGAACACCATGCTTACAAATAATATTTCGCAACCTATCCAAAGCTAATGATAGTCGATTTGGTTCGATTAAGGATCCATTCGGGTGATGTTCCGACATCCAATAGGATAGTCGACTGGTGGATAACCTTAATTAAAATTAAATCTGGAATTCTACTTGTTGAAGGTCAGATTTTCCCCGGATCGTGTGGGTTAAGTCTCAGTTATCGTTTGGATCAATATTGCCTGCTTTTCAGTTTTTCTATTATTTTTTTCTGGTTTTTGCTGTACACGAATTTTATATTGCGCTATATTCTTTGGAAGACAATAATATAAACAATTTCAAGATAATTTTACCACTCACGTTATGCATTGTGACTGCATTATAACAAGTTGTGTAAACAAATTATCGTGATTATACCGGTATTGAATAAATATTTTAGTAAGCACATTTTTGCACTTCATTGAAATAGTTATGCTCTCTTCTGAACCCTATCGATTGGTCAATGAAGTGACAGAAAGAAAAAAAACTCTTAAAGACCACAAGATCCGAGAGTACGACATTGCTCTACCGAAGCAGCCGAGGCAGACGACCAACGATGGAACGGTACGTTCAAGAGTTCAATATCTCTTAACAGGAGATCTATTATCAAGGACCCATATGAACATAATGTTCATGGATCAAATAGGGAAGGTTTCACACCATTGGACGCGTAGAGTTAATGAAGGAAATAGAACGAACAGTAGATGCATCACCTTCAGTCATTATTCAGTTTCACGCGATAGGTGTTTTGAATGAAACGAGTTTGAATATTCCAAGGGAAGGTAGGGAGAGAAAATTAATCCCCAGCGCCCCAGAATATAGACGATTGATATAAGACACCCCTCGAAGAAATTACAGTAACGGTTCTGCTCATTAGCGAGTACCATCCTTAGCGGACGATTTTCTAGCTCTAGGTCCGTGATAAGATCCGCTGTGAATGAGTGATTTATTCTCTTATGCAGACACCTCCTTTTATGGACATGGACACACCATAACCACTAGAAACTTCACTGAGTTATCTCCTTAACGGACAGTACTTTTTCAAAATAAATTCTTGTGTGCGTTAATTTTATGTTTTATTTATATTTTATGAAATACTTCCTCTCATGAAGAGGCTGCCTTCCTACAAAGTATACTCTTACGTTGATTTTTAGAAGATAAATATATACTTGAGAAATGCTGATGGTAACTTAATTATAACAATGATTTCTTAGAATTATCAATGAACCCCTTAATGCTACGATGATAATCTCCTCTAACTTTGTAACTGGCAGAGACATCTTTTTCCAGAAATTGGTGGCGAAAACGGAAATTGTTCCCCTCGCTCCAATCATCAGATCCACTATGTCGATTTCCTCTAGCCTGTATTTCTCCCTGTAGTAAGGAATTTTTAGTAGGTAAATATTCCTCTTCTCGAGGTTAGCATCTGAGCTTAATAGTACCTTACAGATGTTAATGTGCTGAAGATGCGCCTCTCAAGTGGCGCAAAAGAGTCCAAACCCCTTAGATTTTTCCCAGTGTAGACTGTTCCATTAGAAATGTCTGCAGGTATTTGAAGAATTTCCTTAAGAGCACTTCGCATTCATATTTCTGTACCAGCAAGGAACTTTTTCGGAATTTTCTCTTGTTTGATAATTTGGAATGGGTATATGAGAGATGTGTTTATTACTTTAAATTTCTGATCAGCATATAATAGCAGATAAGAAATTAATTTCTTCATTTTATTTTGTAAATTTAAGTTCCTGTGTAGGTTGAAAGATGATTTCATTCGAAAAGTTAACTCCCAGATAGCGGATTGTTTCTACATTTTGGAAATTTGATATATCATATTTCTTAAATTCAGCTGAGTCTTCGATTAACTTTCCGCATTCGATGCAGATTGCCGTAGATTTCATTGGATTGATATAAAGTCTTATTTCATTAAAAATCCTTCTGACTATTTTCCAGAGCTGAAGTGCTGGTGTTCGACTATTGCCTATGACAACGAAGTCATCAATGAAACCCATTACCATTAAAGGTGGAAGATGTGGTACTAAAGAATATCCACAGTGTCTTGTGAGGGATTCTTCAGTTAGTTCGTCTGAAATATGATCTGTCGCTAGATTGTAGAGACAGGGAGAAAGAGGTAAGCCCTGCATAACACCCCTTTTTTAGACTTAAGGTGGCTGTCTTTCCAGTTACAGTTTCTATTTTTGTAGTGTTTCCTGTCTGGAAATTAACTATTAATTCCATTAATTTCTTTCTGACGTCTAGAAAAGTCACTGTTATATCAGTTTTGTTCAGTTTCGCCGAATTTATAACCGAATCGAGAGTAGAAGTATTGATATATGTACGACTGAAGATGTAAATCCCCGTTGTTGTGGACTAAAAGCAACGTACTCTCTTAGGCGTTTATCCAGAGCTCGCTCGATTACTCTCCTAACAATAGAAAAGATTGTGATTGGTCTCCAGTTTGCATTGTCATCAAACGGCACCTCCCTTGTATATAAGAACGGTTCTTGCCTTTCTAAAACATGGTGGTACCTCTCCTGTTTGAAGCATACGAGTGGTTATTATAGCAATTATCTCGGAAACTATGTCAGTTTTGATAGCTCTAACGATGATATAATCAGGTCCAGGTGAAGTATGCACCGCGATTCTATTTGTTGTAAGAAGAATTTATTTCATTAAATGTGATGAGATGAAAGTTCCTTATGGGAATCACTGTAAGTACCTAGGTGTTAATATGAGGGAAGATTTCGTTGGGGTAATCACATAAATGGGATTGTAAATAAAGAATACAGATCTCTGCACATGGTTATGAGGGCATTTAAGGGTTGTAGTAAGGATATAAAGGAGAGGGCGTATAAGTCTCTGGTAAGACCCCAACTGGAGTACGGTTCCAGTGTATGGGACCCTCAGCAGGATTACTTGATTCAGGAACTGGGAAAAGTCCAAAGGAAAGCAGCTCGATTTGTTCTGGGTGATTTCCGATAAGAAAAAATGTAGCGTTACAAAAATGTTACAAAGTTTGGGCTGGGAAGACTTGGGAGAAAGAAGACGAGCTGCTCGACTAAGTGGTATGCTCCGAACTGTCAACGGAGAGATAGCGTGGAACGACATTAGTAGACGAATACGTTTGAGTGTTGTCTTTAAAAGTAGGAAAGATCACACTATGAAGGTAGAGTTGGAATTTAAGAGGACAAATTGGGGCAAATATTCGTTTATAGGATAGGGAGTTAGGAACTGGAATAACTTACCAAGGAAGATGTTCAATAAAAATCTAATTTCTTTGCAATCAGTTAAGAAAAGGCTAGGAAAACAACAGATAGAGAATCTGCCACCTGGGTGACTGCCCTAAATGGAGATCAGTATTGATTGATTGACGGTTCTAACTGCTTTCCTACGTTGATTGTGGAACTGAAATTGAGTCAATTGATATAAATATTTACTTCGTCTTTTTTCTCTATCCCTATTAGCCGACCTTTGCGGATTTAAACTTCGTTTATATCTTTTTTCCGTATTAACATACGATTTCTTTTTACGCACCTCGTAAAATTTCCTTGCTGGGTGTCTACGACTAGGCAAAACTTCAATAGCAGTGGAGAGAAACTTTAGAAAGTCTTCTACACATAAGAAAAATTGAGAATCATTGTTGTCACTTTTAGTTTTCCCCTCCTTTGCCCTTGATAGTACGAGATATATGTGTTTATTTATTTATTTATTTATTTATTTATTTATTTATTTATTTATTTATGTATTTATGTATTTATTTATTTATTTTCTAGATTGATGTCCTTGTTCTGCAGATGTTCCTAAATTTATTTCAGCTCTTACTTGGTGGTTTGATGCTCCCCTATCTGTTTATTCACTAACCGTGTTCGGTGCTCATTCGGATGTGCTTTTGAGATATGAAGCAGTTGCCCCCAATGAGAGGAATTAATTTGGGTAAAACTTCAGTAATACTCACGCAAGTTTATAACATAGTAATAATGGCTGACGGTGGGGGAATGGACTCTGCCATTGGTTGAAGGTTACGCCAATGAAATGTCGTTCCCATAGTTCAAGTCAACCAGAAGTTATGACCAACTGATGCGATGAAAAGACCTAAGAGAATGAGGCAATGTAAAATAAGCATATGAAGTAAATAAGAATAACAATATCTGGCTGTGTTGAATTATGGGAGTGATGTTTCATAGGACAAATCTTCAGGCGATGGCAGAGTCCATTCGTGCCACCACCAGCCGCGATTATATATGAACACACCAAAGGGAAATAAGAACATGTTGAAATAGTTGAGATAGCCAAGCAGTAATTACGCAAGCGGCTTCTAATATTTGCTTCTTCACAAACCAATGGTTTTGTCTCTAGCGGGATCTAACGAATCCATACCAATGATTTTCCAATCGCTTTGTCACTAGCCATGCATTAATAACGGATCTGAACACTGTAAAGCTTAGATTACGCCACTTGTGATTTAATATTAATAAGAAATAGAGGCCTAAAGCCGCTTCACGGCTTCTAACGTTCGCTTGTTCACAGACCAATGGCTTTGTCAAGAGGTGTGGCTTCTAATGTTTGCTTCTTCACAGACCAATGGTTTTGTCACTAGCCGGGCCTAACGAATCCAGATCAATGATTTTGTCACTAGCCGGACCTAATCTACCAAGATAATGACATGTTTAAATGGTTCAGGGGTAGCGGTACTTACTGGTCCAGGGAAAAGAAATGCTGAAAAATTATTTCATACACACACATAAAGAAGGATATAGAAAAAAAGGAACATTTATACCGACATTGAACGTTCCTTAATGGAGATCAGCAGCTGTCAGAAAGATACTTGTTGATTACCGTAGCAACGAAAAGAATAATTAAACATCACGTAACTTGCTGATTAGCATAGCAACTAAAGGAACAATTAAACATCACGCGCAATCAGTCTTCTCTCCTTGGGGTCTATGCTTACTGATGGTCTAGTTCCTATGTAGAATGGTTGGTAGCGTTGTGCTTCGCTTGATCACGTCGTCTGCGGGTCATCTGCGAGAAATAAACATAGGGCAGTCATACCTCGCGTAGATAATGGCGATGCAAGCGGTAACCGTGGTACTAATGTTGCGTGAGCTGTACTGAAGTTTTAATTATTTTTGTCATTAGCCGAAACATTACTTCTATTTGAATCATCCATCTCAATATATGAACTGTCAGCAGAGGTAGATGAACTTCGATTAACCTCACTTACATGATAACTAGCTGACCATTCGAGTGCTATGGTAACTAAGCACTGTAAGTAAATAAACAAATATGGCTTCCCAGAGTGAAGACGTATACACCAAGACCGACTCCAATCCTCAGACCGTAATATTAAAAAAACATGGCAGCCGAAGTAGCCGGATTGCTGGTATTGGCTAACACGAAAATATAACGTACATATTATATAAACGGCGGTAAATTAACATGATAAATGTAACATCATAGGGAAAATCACTTTTACACGTATGAAAAAGCTTCGCCAAAAAGAATCACATATATTCTACTAGAAAAGAGACCAACAAGCTGATTATTTAGAAATTTCAATTCGTCAAATAACGCTTTTTCTTAGATTTCACTTCGCTGGATACATGAAAATACACGATAACTCTGTTAAAATGATACTTTTAACATCATTTTGAATGTTTCATAACAAATTAAGGTACGAAATTCCTCGATTTATTCGCTCTTATGAGAATTGTGAAACACAATTCGTTGCCTTGGTTTTGAAGTGGTGGACAATTTCTTAAATTCAGCACTCAACGAATAGGAAGTACACCAGAAATAATAATGTTATTGGCTTTACGTCCCACTAACTACATTTGTTACGGTTTTCGGAGACATCGAAGTACCGAAACTTAGTCCTGCAGTAGTTCTTTTACATGCCAGTAAATCTACCGACACGAGGCTGGCGTATTTGAGCACCTTCAAATACCACCGGACTGAGCCAGGATCGAATCCACCAAGTTGGGGTCAGAGGGCCAGCGCCTTAACCGTCTGAGTCACTCAGCCCAAGTACACCCGAAATGATTATGTTAACCCAATGAACGGCCCTGGTAATATTAACATAATGTTGACATATGGCATAACAGCACTTCACACAATGATAGTAACTTTAGTAATGAAACGTTCAGATGCTAGAGATATAATAGGTTTTCGCCCATTAAAGAACATGAGTGCAAAAACTCTATTGACTAAACATTGATATTTAACCACATGCACGAGCTTCAGTTTGGCGCAGTCTGCTTGATAACAGATAACCACAGCATGAATCGGAAGGTGTTGGTAGTGTAAAACCCTACGTTACAAACCCAGCTAATCCCTCTAAGTCACTATTTCTTCTGCGAGATTGCTTCAACTGTCACACTTATAAGTTTTGTTATACTCCAAGATCCAGCCAAATATTTCCGCAGGCAAAGCACAGATTACTGAAAATAAACTTAGTATGTGGGTTTGTTTTGGTGTGTTGTTATCGTATGTAGTCGGTGTAATTTCATGAAAGTTGACGATAAATGTTAGTTTCCTTGTAGAATATAAGTGTGCGAGTGTATTTATATGAGTCAGTGGACACTTAGGATCTGTAATTATACGCAGTAATGTGAGAATCTCTTTGTTTTGTTTTGATCGTGTTGTAAACCAGGTTTAGGTCTAACTATGGCAATGCCTCTCACACAACTATTCTTAAGTTTTCTACGAAATAAAACATTAAGAGAAAAATGGATTAGGAATATCGTGATTATTTTGAAGTCGATGACAAAACTGTAGTGTTCATACATCATTTCGGGAATAAGTCTGAGGTTAGGGAAGACTTTTCTCTAATTCCAAACGGTGAACCTATTAGTTTTTCTCGAAAAATATGAATTTAGATAGAATACGGTATAATTGATATTGTGATATTCCCTCAGTGTCTATGTGCTTCAGTGTTGAGTGATTTAGATGCAAGTGTATTTTACAATAATCTGTGCTTGTCAGCGGAAATGTTTGGCTGGAGTACGACAAAACTTATAAATGTGATAGATGGAGCAATCTACATCATATGCTGTTGCACAGAAGAAATAGTGACTTGGAGGGATTAGCTGTTTGTAACGCAGGGTTTTACACTACCAACACCTTCCGAATCATGCTGTTCTATTATCAAGCAGACTACACCGATCTGAAGCTCGTCCATGTGGTTAAATATCTATGTTTAGATTCAATAGAGTTTTTGCACTCGTGTTTTCTAATGGGCAAAATACCATTATAATGTTGTGTCTGAACGTTTCATTACTAAGGTTACCATCATTGTGCGAAGTGCTGCTATGCCATATGTCAACATTATGTTTGTTATTACTAGGGCCGTTCATTGGGTTAACAATCATTTCGGGCGTACTTGGGCTGAGTAGCTCAGATGGTTAAGGCGCTCGCCTTCTGACACCAAGTTGGCAGGTTCTATCCTGGTTCAGTCCGTGGTATCTGAAGGTGCTCAAGTACGTCAGCCTCGTGCCGGTAGATTTACTGGCACGTAAAAGAACTTCTGAAGGACTAAATTCCGGCACTTCGGTGTAAATAAGTAGTTAGTGGGACGTAAATCCAAAAGCATTATTAGTTCGGGTGTACTTCCCTTTCATTGAGTGTTGAATATAAGAAATTATCCACCACTTCAAAACTAAGGCAAAAATTACGTTTCATAGTTCTCATGAGAGTGAATAAATTGAGGAATTTCGCACCTTAATTTATTTTTCAACATTCAAAATGATGTTATAAATATCATTTTAACAGTTTTATTATGTATTTTCACCTGTCCAGCGAAATGGATTCTAAGAGAAAATGTTATTCGACTAATTGAACTGTCTAAATAATCAGCTTGTTGCTCTCTTTTCTAGTAGAATATATGTGATTCTAATTGATTATATGTGGTGCGTAATTGCTGGCGAAGCGTCTCCATATGTGAAAAAGTGATTTTCCCTACGATATTACATTTGTCATGTTTTCCGCAGGTAGAAGGATTGTCATGCATAGATTCAAGTAAGCCGAGTTTAGTACACCGTAGAACGAGCAAAGGGGCCATTTACACGTTTTTCTGCTGCAAGTGTGGAACTCGTCTCACCACAAGTTTCAACGCCCCCTTGATGGAATGATACAGTCCAATCATTTGAGGTAGCATGGAATACCCCTGATGCCTTATTAGGAAGGAGAATTACGATCTTGTTCTTTTTTGGCACGTACGAGAGAAGACAGTTTTGATCAAATGCGAACAAAGCGGTCTGTGGTTTGCGTGACTTAGTTTCCAAAGCTTCCTATGAGATATGAGGTTCATTTATTCGGAATATCTCCACTATAATCAATTTGTTTTGTTCCAACATCCTATTGAATAACGGAACTGAAAACAACCAATTGTCGACTGTTATGGTCCGTTTAGATCAGGGCCATACACACAGCGCTCTGGCCGCGATCTAAGCCAGTGCTCCGAGCGCTTTGGTGGAAGGTAGTTTCGGTAGTGGTGGGAGGAGCTTGGCTGGCTGAGCGAGCGGTCTGCCCGTCGCGCCGAAGTGAGCAGCCGATCCATCAGTCGCTAGTCTAATCCAATGCACTTTGTTGACAGCGTGTAATTACAGGAAATCAATTTCGCAGTTGTCATGACTGAACGTCGTACAAAAAAGGAGTGGTAAAGCAGCAGCCTTTAAAGTAGAATGGGAAATTTCATTTTTCTGTACAGCTTATAAAGGGCATGCCAAATGTTTAGTGTACCACCGAGTTTTAACGTGTTTGCAAAAACACAATTTGCAACGACACTACATTGCTAACCACAGGGATGATTACGGTGATTTGACAGACGCCAGTCGCCAATCGAAGTTCGAAGAATTGAAAGACAATTTCAAGCAGTACTATTCTGTAAGTAAGTTTTAATTTTAAAATGCTTGTTTACAAACAGGAATGAAGAAACGATTTAATTATCTGAAGAACACTAAAATTGTGACTTGCCGTATTTTTGTCTGACAGGAGATAGAGGAGAGTGAGGTTGGTGGACCCATTTTACGAGCAAGCTACAAATGTTCGCCGCGAATTGCCAAAGCTGGGAAACCCTTCGCGGAAGGGAATTTGATCAAGGCGTGTCTAATGGACGCGGTGGCATGTATTTGTCCTATGGAGCTAGTTGAGAAATTTGAAGAAATCTCTCTTTCTCCTCAAACTGTGGCTCCCAGAATAGACGGTATGGCCGTTGATATGGAACAGCAATTAATGGAGAAGGCTGTAAATTTTGTATAATTTTTCATCGCCCTCGACGAATCAACCGACATTGTGGACACACCTCAGCTCGTTATTTTCATTCGAGGGGTGAATGGCGATCTTCGGGTCACCGAGGATTTCCTAGACTTGGTAGCTCTCAAAGACACCACTACCGATTTCGATATTTTCCAAGCTGTGAAGGGTGTGTTTGAGTCAATGGGATTAAAATGGGAGCGGTTGACGAGTGTAACGACGGATGAAGCTTCTGCTTTACGTGGTCTACGCATGGGGTTCCTCAGCTACGTAAAATTAAAGATGGCTGAGAGCAGTAGTGCCCTAATGGCGGCGATCCATTGTTTGATACACCAGGAGGTAATCTGTGCAAAAGTCGCCAAACTTAAAGACGTAATGGGAACAGTTGTGCGAATGGTAAATTATCTTCGCTCCCATGGACTCACGCACCGTCAGTTCAAAGAGTCCTTGGATGACATCGAAGCGGAGTATCCGGATATCCTGTACCGTGCAGAAGTGAGATAGCTGAGCAAGGCGAAGGTGCTTCATCCTGTTTCTTGCTTGCGGAACGCAATAGATATCTTTGTGACATGAAATGGCGGCCTGAAGTTCTTTTGCGTGATCCTAAGTGGCTGGCGGACTTGGTATTTTTAAGTGACATTACTGCCTATCTGAATACTTCATTTCAGGGCGAAAAGCGCAATATCTGCGATTTGGTGGGGAAAAATTCAAGGGTTGAAAAGAAAATTGACTTTTTGGAAAAACCAGTTGCGTGCAAGGAACACATGACATTTTCTATTGCTTGAAACAGTGAATGAATATGTCGACTTCGATGAGTACTTGCAGGTAATTCGCCAATTACAATAAGAGTTTGAAAAGAGATTTGAGAATTATCAGAACTCCATGCGGTATTAGATGTATTTGTTCGACCATTTTTTTCTTAGTGCAGACAGTGTTCCACAGCTATCTCAATTAGAGTTGATTGAACTGCAGTGCAATGTTCGTCTTAAAGACCGCTTTCTAATGTTACGAAGTTCAGAAGAATTTTACAGCAGCTTTCCGCATGAAAATTACCCCCTTTTGTTCAAGGGTCTTTCCAGTATGCGGTGTGACATTTAACACATGAGAATTTCGCGAGTTACACGTCATCGCAATTTTAAACCAATATTTTGTAAACTAAGAGGTCCACAACCTCACTATGTGCACTTATTGTTCATTTCCATCGGTATCATTTGTTTTCATTTCTTTTCTTCTTAGGTTAACATAGTTTTTAGTTTCAATTATGTTTTTGTATTAACCCATGTTTCACTGAATTTTGTCGCAGTGAGTTCTTTCTTGCTCCACATGATGACGCAGATATTGTATATTATGCTAATTTTGTTTCCGTCTAGGCTCTCTTTTGTTTTTTCATTTGTTCCTTCATTATGTTTTTATGGCATTTTTTAGCTTGTATTATGTAAATTATTTCAACCTCCTTTTTTCACTGAAGATGGCTCAAACGAGCCGAAACATGTTGAATTTGATTACTCCGTCTAATGACGGAATATATGATGTATTGAATTAGGAGGATACACTCATTTTTTGACCTTTGTAAAGGTTCGAGAATTTTCCTGTAAACTTTTCCTTTCAGATTTCCCCACAGATAAAAGTCGCATGTGCTTAAATCACGCAAACGAGGGGGGCCATAGGACTTTAATGATGGTCCGATGATCATCGAACACTTGCTGCAACTATCGCATAGAGCTATATGCCACATGGGCCGTTGCACCATCCCACTGGAAACAGCCGTACCTTTTCTTCTTCTTCAGGCAGTTTAGCAAAGAATGGTTCGAGAATGTTGTGAATGTAATGGTCGGGAGTAATCATTTCCTGAAAAAATATCGGACCGATAATTTGTCGGGCACTAATAGCGTACCATACACCCACTTTCACATCGTGCGAGGGTATCGGCTCGTAAAATGTGCGGGTTCTCTGTATTCTAGATCCTATTGTTCTGTGAACTGACATATCTAGTCAAATGATACCATGCTTCGTCACTCCTAAAAAGGAAGTTCGAACCAACGATACCATCGTGGACCTATTCATTAAACAAACACCCTATGGCACTACAGCCCTGTGGGGTCTTGGCGTATCAAGCAACCGCTGCTCAGCCCGAAGGCCTGCAGATTACGAGGTAACGCATGACGAGTGTGACGAATCCTCTCGGTCGTTATTCTTGATTTTCTATGTAGGGGTCGCCATCTAACTGCTGTCAGATTGTAATCACGTATGAGTGGACCTCGAACCAACCTTCAGGACCAAGTAAAAATCCCTGACCTCGCCAGGAATCGAGCCCGTGGACTCCGGATGAGAGGCAGACACGCTGCCCCTAGATCGTGGAGCCAGACACTATTTATTAGCCAATTGCAAAATCTTATTCTTGCAATGAAATCTGTAGGCTGTATGCTATGGACTGAATGAGTCAGTACTATCGTAAATGCAATCATTTTGTTGCATTAAGTGCTGATGAATGTGAAATACCAGTTTTCTGAGCTACTCTCCGAAGCGACTTATGTGGGTTGCCTTTACATCTTCTAACCTCTCCTGTGTGAAAGCTGTTCACTTTCGCTGTTTATTTTTATTAGTTACGGAAGCAATACAACGCCACTTGTGAACGAGTTGATGAACGTAACGTTTGTATGGAACTGTAGAATCAGGAAACTGTTTACGGAATTTTTGAAGGCACCTATTAACTGGTTTATTCTTCTTGTGGAAATAACACTGACCAAACATATTCTCTGCACTGTAGTATAGTTAACTATCGCGATAATCACCTTAGAACACACTTTTAAAATCCAATCATTACCAGCGAACTGAGCGACACAGCTAAACATCTGCTGCCTCAGCTGTCAGCTCTTCTTATCACGTCAGGCTTGACACAAGTCATAAGGCTCTCACTCGGGGATTCTTGCAGCCTGTGAGCAAAAGTGTGAAGTCTTAAACTGCACGGTACTCCCAGTATAACCGCTGTTTGCAGCGTCCATACAAAGTGCCACCCGACCCATGTACGTGTTTTTATGTTTTAGAAGTGTTTTTTCTAGGTTTTGAATAT
The DNA here is from genome assembly GCF_040414725.1 of Anabrus simplex. NCBI lineage: Eukaryota > Metazoa > Arthropoda > Insecta > Orthoptera > Tettigoniidae > Anabrus > Anabrus simplex. The sequence continues at coordinate 139,766,813 of NC_090265.1, forward strand.
TTTGTATACTTTTATTAACTTGCCGATTAATTACATGTCTGAAGATGTCCCTACGCAAGGGTCGAAATCGGTCCCTTACATATGAAATGGTGTAATTTTTAATTATTCTATTTACTTTTGTATTGAAAGGTGGATAATTCGTCTCCTATTGTCCTGAATACTGTGTCCATATGGATCAAATATGGAGTTTCTACTTATATAATATCGCCCAGTGATGTCATGGTCTCAGCTAAACTGCGGCATCTTTACATTGTGATTGATCCTATGCAGCAGTAATTGATCGGTTTAGTGCGTTTCGTGGCTTCTAAATTAAGTGTTGAACAGCGTATTTTCATGTGTTGTATATTTTTTAAGAACGAATCTGCTGGGAGTGTGAGAAGAGAATTTCACGAACAGTTTTCTGGAGTGCGAGTGCCAACGCGTTAAGGAATTAAGGAAGTTGTGAATAAATTAAAACCCCTGTCTTCAGTGCTAAACAAGAAAACAAGTTAAACAACCAGCTGTCTTAACTGACGATTAAATTCAGGATATTTATGTGAAGGACTTGAGCGATCTCCTCGAAAATCTTCAATGAAATTGGCTCAGAAAAATTGGGTTTCATATTCTTCTGCACGGCGGGCGGCACGAAATCTGAAATTTAAGCGTTACAAAGTCACAGAAGTGCAACGTTTAAGCCCAAGAAATACGGCCGCAAGAAAACATTATTGCAATTGGTTTCTTCCGTCCGTCAACAGTGGTGAATGAAAGCCTGAATTGGTACTGATTTCTGATAAGGCGTAGTTTTATTTTTATGGACATGTAAATTCGCAAAATAACCGGTACCGGTCGCGTGAGAATCTAAGAATAACAATTCATGAAACTTCACTTCATTACGGTACCTTGCAATATGAGTTTAATGCGTTATTAGGGTTAAACTAATTGTAGAATCATTTTTAATGACACAATTAATTCAGACGGTTACGTAGAATTAATTCTGAACGAGTTTTTTCCTCAGATGATGGAACAGTAAAGGTCACTCCGATATTTCCAGCAAGACGGGCCTACAGTACATAACGCTCGTATGGTAATTCATTGAATGTAGTGTGTGATGTTTAGGGGGTCAGAATAATTAGGGGAGATTTATGGTCAGATCGCTACTTCTGTGTGAGGGGTAGTTTGAAAGGTAGAGTGCACATATTGTAAGTAACCACTATACCGTAGAAGAATTCTGCCGACATCGTACGTACGATATGAAGTGCCGTATGGACTTCACTATGTCTGTGGAAAATCCAACTGCCTCTGTCGGATCTGAACCCACAGTCTTAGAAATGTACCACTGTGGGAGTTGCCCTTGATTAGACAAATAAATGTATAGATAGATGGACACAGTAGCGTGAAAATTAACCCGAACAAGATACAGGAAAGTGATCTGTTCTCATAACAAAAGTCGTAAAACCTACTGAAAATCAGTTCTGCAATATTACAGTAAGTCATACCTTACTATTTTTAGGAACCTCCTTTCTTCTTCAAAACACGTTTCGGCATTGATTCCACCTATTTTGCACGAATATTCTTTCTCTCTTCATCTTGGTGAGTGAACATATCATCTATCCCGTTTCTATATTCTCTTCTTACAAATGGCCCATAGATTTTCGATGGGATTGATATCGGGTGTGTTGCCAAGCCAAGAGAGCACTTCAATGTTTTTGTCTTCAAAGAATTTGTTGATCTTTTCTGGATGTGTGACATGGTGCAAGATCTTGTTGGAAAACACTTTCACTCTCGGGAGAGAGTTTTTGTAAATCAAGCACTACACTCCTCGAAGGGTTTTTGTGTAGGCCTACATACCTTTAACGGGGACAAAGAAGTCCTGGCCCCTGGTAGGTATAACCCAGAATTCTGATGTTTCTTTACGCATATAAGGAACACGCTGACCACAAACTTCGGAATGGCTTTTATCTGAAAATTCGACTTTCTTCCAATCTTCCTTAGTCCAATCTTAATGTAATTTAGCCCATATCAATCGCTTTTAGCACACAGCATCCATCAGAAGCAGCTTGTTTGCTGGCCAGCACGCACTTCTTTCTGTCTCCAACAGTCTACGGCGAGCTGTTTTAACATGAACAGTTTAGGTCAACAGCTGAGAGCCTGTATAAATAAACTGCCTAAATGTCGGTGCATCCAGATATAACACAGTATGTGTGTATGTTTCAAGCCCCCGGGGGCTCTGAACTTTGGAGCGTGGACTGGCGACCACGGGGCCCTGAGCTGAGTCTGGACATTGCTTCCCCTTACTTGTGCCAGGCTCCTCACTTTCATCTATCCTATCCGGCCTTCCTTGGTCAACTCTTTTCCAACCCCGACGCTATTAAGTTTGCGATGGCTAGGGAGTCTCATTTTCACGCCCTTCGTGGCCCGTGTCTTTCTTCGGCCGATACCTCTCACTAGTGTTATATAGAGGATGGTTGCCTAGTTGTACTTCCTCTTAAAACATAATCACCACCACCACCACCACCACATCCATCACCACTGTGTATGTTTTATATTGTTCTAAAATGAGTCAATATAAATAGACTATCTATCTACGGTAGTCAGGGGCGTAACGAATGCGGTGTGGGCCCACGTACCAAAATAAAAAAAAATTCGGGCCCCTCAAATAAAATATAAAAACGTATGAATAACTAATATAAATTTACAATAATTACAGCAGATAGAAATAATGCACCGAGCTGGGTAGCTGCAGTGCGGTCAGTATCAAGTAATCGGGAGATAGTGGGTTCGAGCTTCACTGTCGGCAGCCCTGAAGGTTTTCCGTGGTTTCCCATTTTCACACCAGGCAAATGCCGGGGCTGTAACTTAATTAAGGCCACGGCCGCTTCCTTCCACTTCCTAGCCCTTTCCTATCCCATCGTCGTCATAAGACCTATCTGTGTCGGTGCGACGTAAAGCAAATAGCAAAAAAAAAAAAAGTAATGCAATATATTGTCAAGTTATATAAACAAAGGGATTGATAATGATGATGTTTGTTGTTTAAAGGGGCCTAACAGCAAGGTCATCGGCCCCTAATGGTACAAGAAGGAACAAAACGACACGACACTTAAAATTTCAAAATGTATCCACTGCCTAGAATTTAAAATAAAAGGTGATGAAAAATGATTAAGAGATTAAAACAATCAGTGGATCTAATTCGCAATGGTTTATTTTCTAATAAAATTATAGAAGATTTAGGTGAAAAGCCTCCGTGACTCAGGCGGCAACACGCCGGCCTCTCAGCGTTGAATACCGTGGTTCAAATCCCGTTCACTCCATGTGCGATTTGTGCTGGGCAAAGCGGAGGCGGGGCAGGTTTTTCTCCGGTACTCCGGTTTCCCTGTCATCTTCATTCCAGTAACACTCTCCACTATTATTTCATTGCATCTGTCAGTCATTAATTATTGCCCCAGAGGAGTGCGACAGGCCTCGGCAGCCGGTACAATTCATATCCTCGCCACAAGTTGGGGGGCTTCATTCATCCCATCCCTGACCCGATTATTGACTGGAAAAAAGGTTGTAGGTTTTTCAAGATATAGGTGACAATGGAAAAAGGCATTGCCTGGAAGTACACAGACACATATATATAATTAGGGCTAGAAGTTAAAATACCACATTAAAATACGCAAACACGAGCTAAAATAGAGTAAATGGGATAAAAGCCCAGTTAACAGAAATATACTAATAAAAAGGACATTATTACACACTATAAAAAGGAACACTATCCCCCACAAAACCGATGACGAGGTCTACTGACTGCTCGTTATCCCGTAGGATGACGGAAATGGCACTCGGAAGTTGTATACTATGACGTAGATCGGCCAGGTCCACGCACTCCGTAAGGATGTGTACAGCGGTTAGATGACCGCCGCAAGTACACATTGGGCAGCGTTCACCCTTCAGTAGGTAGGAGTACGTTACTATGCCATGGCCAATCCGCAGACGACATAATACCTCTGCTTCTCTCCGAGAATCCTGAAGTGAAGTCTTCCATACCTTCGTAGTTCCTTTTATCGCTCTCAGCTTATTTGGAAGAGGGATGGCTTGCCATTCCATATCCCAATAGGACATAACCAGATGTCCCTGCTGAGAGCGAATGTCACACGAGAGTAAGGTAACAGCCTCCGTGGCGGCCTTATCAGCTAATTCGTTTTCATCTACACCCATGTGGCTTGGGGGCCAAATCAACGTAATTCCGGTGCCGGCATCCAAACACCCGGCCAGCAGGTCCTGGATCCGCTGCACCAGAGGTTGCCGAGGGAAGCATGTACAAATATCTATAGATTGTAGCGCGCTCAAGGAATCGGTACACAGCAGAAGCTCAACTTGTGGGATTCCAGCAAGATATAGCAGATATCTTGGATTCTGGAGGTCAAATGGACTGTATCGCGATTGACCTGTCTAAAGCATTTGATAGGGTGGATCATGGGAGACTACTGGAAAAAATGAGTGCAATTGGACTAGGCAAAAGAGTGACTGAATGGGTTGCTATATTTCTAGAAAATAGATCTCCGAGAATTAGAGTAGGTGAAGCTTTATCTGACCCTGTAATAATTAAGAGGGGAATTCCTCAAGGCAGTATGTTTTCTTACATATATAAATGATATGAGTAAAGGAGTGGAATCGGAGGTAAGGCTTTTTGGGGACGATGTTATTCTCTATAGAGTGATAAATAAGTTACAAGATTGTGAGCAACTGCAATATGACCTCGAAAATGTTGTGAGATGGACAGCAGGCAATGGTATGTTGATAAACGGGGTTAAAAGTCAAGTTGTGAGTTTCACAAATAGGAAAAGTCCTCTCAGTTTTAATTACTGCGTTGATGGGGTGAAAGTTCCTTTTGGGGATCATTGTAAGTATCTAGGTGTTAATATAAGGAAAGATCTTCATTGGGGTAATCACATAAATGGGATTGTAATTAAAGGATACAGATCTCTGCACATGGTTATGAGGGTGTATAGGGGTTGTAGTAAGGATGTAAAGGAGAGTGCATATAAGTCTCTGGTAAGACCCCAACTAGAGTATGGTTCCAGTGTATGGGACCCTCACCAGGATTACCTGATTCAAGAACTGGAAAAAATCCAAAGAAAAGCAGCTCGATTTGTTCTGAGTGATTTCCGACAAAAGAGTAGCGTTACAAAAATGTTGCAAAGTTTGGGTTGGGAAGAATTGAGAGAAAGAAGAAGAGCTGCTCGACTAAGTGGTATGTTCCGAGCTGTCAGTGGAGAGGTGGCGTGGAATGACATTAGTAGACGAATAAGTTTGAGTGGCTCTTATAAAAGTAGGAAAGATCACAATATGAAGATAAAGTTGGAATTCAAGAGAACAAACTGGGGCAAATATTCATTTATAGGAAGGGGAGTTTGGGATTGGAATAACTTACTAAGGGAGATGTTCAATAAATTTCCATTTTCTTTGAAATCATTTAGGAAAAGGCTAGGAAAGCAACAGATAGGAAATCTGCCACCTGGGCGACTGCCCTAAATGCAGATCAGTATTGATTGATTGATTGATTGATTGATTGATTGATTTCCGGCGCTCATCGGCCAGTGTGTACCGCAGAGCTTCCGAGATGGCATAGAGCTCTTCTATGTACACACTACAGATTTTTGGAAGAGGGAAAAGAAACGTGTTGTTGTCAACAACGAACGCACAGCCTACTCCCGCTTCTGACCTCGAATCATCCGTGAAAACAACGACCGAATCACGGTACCGGCCAACAACGGACAGGAAGAGTCTCCGATAAATTGAGGGGTCCGTGTTTTACTTCGGACCGGTTTGCAAATCTAGAATAATTTCAGGTCGTTGTATTATCCAAGGAGGTACGCTAATTGGTCGTCTGACAAGGCAAGGAACCGAAGGTACATCAAATAATCTGTGACTGCTATCCAAACGTACTCCAACCGGCCGCGTCACTCGAAGATAAGCAGCGTACAGCCGACGGTTTCTATTGTGAAATACGCAAGAATAGCTCGGCTGAAGTGGCATCTGGCGCAAATTTGCAGCATAGGACAGAAGCAGATGTAAAAAAAATCGACTGTTTTTAAACATTCTAAGCAGCATGTCCCACTATTAATATCTATTTAATTTCTTAAAGCTATAACAAAAAAATGATTAAAATTACAAAAATTACTAATTCTATCCCTGGCGTAGTAATTTGTTCTTTGTACTTGATTGACCATACACTTAATTATCTCCAATAATAGCAGTTATATACTAATTTTTATGTAAATCGGTCCATTAGTTTCCGAGATATGATTTTTGGCCGGCTAGATTCCTGAAATTACGCACTGTGCGACAGTGGGATTCGAATCCACTATCTCCCGGATGCAAGCTCACGGCTCCAGGCCTCTAACCGCAAAGCCAACTCACCTGGCATTATTATTATCATCATCATCATCATCATCATCACCACCATCATAATTATTATTATTATTATTATTATTATTATTATTATTATTATTAAATTAAAATTTTGAATTTCACAGCATTAACAGCAGCCGTACCCATTGTTCACTGGTTTATTAGCTTCTTCGGGTGATCAGTGGTGGCATCCGACCCATGATCACAGGTTTGATTCCCACCAACCAAAGAGAACACTAAACCTGAAAGATTATATTTTGTTTTAGCAGATCTAAAAAAAAAAAAAGTGAGGAAAGCAACGGGAAACTACTTCACTCCTCATTTCCCTAGTATGCCTCTTCAGTGATGCCTAGGCCATCTATGACAGCTGACTGCAGAGCTGTTGAGGATCCAACCAGCCTTTGGGCTGAAGACTGAACATATACCTACAAAAAGGAAACTATATTACTCCTGTAACAGTAGTCCTGCAGTGTCCTTCTACAAGGATGCAGAAGTGAGCAGGTGTGAAATACCAGCACCCTGTTATCTATATCATTAAATCAGAAGTATGAGGCTCCTTCATTAACAGTGGTGATCTGATGGACCGAAGCCTAGCACACCTATCCTCCCAGTTCCGACTCCTATTGGGCATTCAGAAGCAAGCCGTGTGACGTGAGGCGAGGGAAGAGGGACGCAGTGCCTGCGTTGCAATATCTTATTCCGATGCCTCCCACTCAGAAATATGGGTGACATTTTATCTCATTACATTCAAGTTTTGTAAATGAAACATTGTGCCAGATGCTTACAATAAAATGTGCTTTAGATTTCCATCGTTCTCATTTGAGATTAGCACTTCACCGATAGCCTTGGTAGCCCTCAGTACATGCAACAGAAGCACTGGCATTCTTAACTGACATTGCTTAAAATGACTCTAACTACTGTATAATGTTAGCACCACAAATGCAAGACTTAAAGTATATCTGTCCTACAGATCAGTTACCGAAAACACCAGTTCCAGAAATTGTTCAAAGCTCTCAAATGAGCTTACTAACTTACCATCAAAGGTAACAGCAAAGTCGGTATAATTCATTATAATTATTTTTACAACTGTGTCATAGACATCAACATTGAAGAATATATTATTTAAACCAGTGGCGGATCATGGTAATGATCTTGAAAGCGGGAATGGGAGTATACAATTTTTAAAACATGGCCGATATAAGTTGTACTATCAATATACTAAAGTAAAAAACCATATAATATAATTTATAACTATAAATTTTAAAATAATAAGTGAGATATGGAACCCTGTATATCATATTTTTTTTGCGAAACCCCCTCCCCACCTTGTGGAGAAAATATTTAATTTTTATTCCATTTTAGCTGCCTAAAATTAAGAATTATTTAAAAAAGCAGTTTATACAAACCTTGTTGTCTATTACCTAATTCTTTTCTTTAACTCTTTATAGGGCAAAACTATTTTTATGAAAAATATCATAGGACGCATAATGTATATGTTCACGGTTATCCTCCAAATATAGTTTATGTGTTTGAGATATATATACAGTTTTTAAAACACCGTTTATTCCTAAAAAACTGAGGTCAAAAAATCGACCACAATCCATTTAGGGAAGTGGTTTGGACTTTCATGTTTTGTGGTTGATAAATAAACCATAAAAATAAAATAATTAATTTGAATGTTTATTGTAATTTCCATGTATATTTCTGATATAATTGGACAATATATATTACTTGAAAATATAAAAAGAAGGAAAAAATCTTTTTACAATAATGTGAGCACTTTGTCAACACAAAATCAACTTGTGAATGTTGATGTCGTGATCGGATTCGAAGTCTGCACCCATTGATCTATCTCCACTCAAGCCTAGTACTTCGTTGTCTGTCGAATATGTTTGCTTTGCCGCAGGAAATGGACGACAATCCTCAGCATTAGAACCGCCCTCCAAATCTGACTCAGAAGCTTGTTCTTCTGTTATTGTATCTAAAATATTGAGTAGTGCTCCCACATCCAAGCAATCAGGCCTCCTCGCCATGACTGTAGCCTACAAAAAATCAACAGTTTGATATAGTTTGATAACCGGGTGAACAATTATATAAACAGTTTTGTTGTTTCAGAAGTACATGCTGCGGAGTGAAACAGCACGCAATGATAAAGAATTTTGTGTTCACAAGGAATCATGGTGGCCAATGGAACACTTGACACCACCATAAACAAAATGCTATAACAAGTCAGCGCAACACATATGGCGACTATATATTTGTTGAACTAACTGACAACATAGCGCTGATATTTATTTTGATAAGCACATGTTCCTATCTGTCACTGTGAGTTTAGAATGAACATAAAAATTATGGCATGAATTTGAACAAAGTGAGGTTACGAATGCATGGCCTCTTTCTAGGATATATAACTAAAATGCTACAACATCTGTTGTGCTATTTCCACGTAAATACGGTAAAACATACATTTCAGATTACCTTAGAACCAGTATATAGGTACAGGAATAAATGAAATATTATTGAATAAATTTAACTTACCTCATGAGATGATCTACTTCCATGCACAGTGGGTGAGCTGAATGGATTGTGGCTCAGTTTTCAACCACAACGTGCATTGCGTTCTACAAAGTGCTGCTCTCTGTTTACCAGCGCTTGGAAACACATTGTGGCTGATTTTCCAACCACAGAACATTCCATGCCAGTAGCCTAACACCGTTAGGCTGATATTTATAATATAATGTAAGAGAAATTGAACCTTAAGTGGTGTGGTTGAAAATTCGACCACAAACCTATAAAGAGTTAAATATTAAAACAAATACTTAGTGGAAATATGCACAAACATCATTCGACGCAGTGCCACAGCAAGTAGTGGAGACCCACGCAGCAACTTGTAGAAGCGCAATTAGTATCTGCTGGCACAATACTTTAGTTTTGCACATGTGGTCTAATTGTTCTTTTTGTTGAAAATTTTATTGTATAATATTGAATAAAAACCTCCAAAAAAAACTATTACTACAGCAGTTTAAGTTGGTGAACCATCAACCTTTACTTCTCTGTCAAAATTCGCTCAGAGAATATCATAAACTTACCATTTGTTGCTATTTTGTTTTAATTTTGTTGCCTACTCCCCACTATATTCTCCAGGTCCCCAGTACTATTTTATTTTCTATAAATGCTTGTGTCCCCATTTCCAATTTTCAATCACCACTACTGCTGAAATGAACTCATCAGCCATTATTCTGGTTGGCAGACTATTAACATATCTGTTGTTGAAATTTTGAATTTGACCAATTTCCTCCTCATGAATTCAACAGACAGCCAGTGAATTCAGCCTGTTTCGTTCTATACCGCCCTGTTCCTGTTCCAAAGGAAAGTTTTTATTTTCAAGGTGGTGAAATATCGCCCAGTCTTTGCTATTAAGAGACTAAATTCCAAACTATGCACAGGATATTTTTATTTAACTTTCTCAACTAACTAGTGTCACTTTGGAAGTAATAATTAAAGGGAAATAAATTATAAAATTATTAAGAAATGACTATGCATTAAACATCATTCTTAGACAAACCTGACACTTCGCTGGCCCCTAATACCATTCTGCCGCTGATTTAAACAAAGACAATAGATTCTGAAAAGTGTGTAATACATACAATTAGATTTCACTAGGGTTAATACATTGTAAATTTGCATTCCCTTTGCTGATAAAGACTCTCTGTTTCAGGTTGCTCCATTAATACTAACACTGATCTACCACAGAATGAACCTGTAATGCTGATTGTAAGTGGTAAGTCACCACACTTAGCACTTTCAATTGAGGACACGGTGAAGTTGCAGCTAAATGAGGGTGAACAGATGGTACTGGCATGTCCTGGACGAAGCAACAAAATGGAGAAAGTGCAGGGTACACCTATATCTTTGTCAGCGACTTGTGGCAACAGCAATATCAAGGTATGGATTTGTATTGAAATTTTCAGAGAGATGAAGTAACATATCCTTTTAATATTAATCAAGAAGTAAGAACTACTCCCTTCCATGAAAAATACTCTCACTTTGTTATCCCATTTCCACCAAATGTCAATGTGGGCACAGGACAGACAGGCATGTAACATTCGCCTGTCATTTACCACACCCAAACTCTCCCCTCTGACCATCACATGTTATAGGGTGATTGGACCAGTAGCGAGACTCATTACACCACCAAAGCAGCGCAGTGATATGTAGGTTCATGAACCTTGAACTCTAGTCCCTGTATCTACCAGCGCTCAGCATGGTGCTAGCTGCACAATTAATGACAGTGCAGAATTCATGGCTGATGATATCACACAATGTAAAGCGAATTTCCCCTTTAACCTTCTTCACTACTTGTCAGTCCAAGTCAGTCAATACTTAGCCATGGTGTGGTTGTGGTTGTGTCATCCCGTTCCCACTTCACAATCCCTGACAGTCATCAGCATTCAGGGCTGTCGCACAGGTGACATATTCCCTATCACTTGTTTACCTAACCTTTTCTTAAATGTTTCCAAAGAAGTTGAAAATTTATTGAACATTTCCCTTCATAAATTATTACAAACCCTTACTCCTTGTCCTATTTATTTATTTATTTACATTTTTTAGCCAACATAGGACTACTTAGTCAGGTTTATGGAGGTTTTTCTTCTTTTTGTCAGTCCAATACTGTTTCATCCTTTCAGAGTGTAATTTTCTTTCTACTTCTGGGATCACTCTTCCTATTCTCTGCTTGTTGATTTTTGTCTGTAGACTAGTGTGTTTATCTTTCAATATTTTGAGTGTATTGGTTTTGTATTTTAAATCTTCTATTGTAATATGCAACTCTCTCATGTCTTCTTTAAGTTCTGTGATCCATCTAATATTATTCTTACTCTTCCATATTTTATCTATTATTTTTCCGCTGATTCTATTTTTGATGACAGCATTAGATGGCCTAAGAATGATATTCGTTTCTTTTTCATTGTGCTAGTCACAGGTTCTATTTCTTTATAAACTGTCTCATTGAAAGCTAGTCTCCAGGCTCCATTTACTTGATAATTTTTATTTCAACAGGTCCTCACTATTCTCCTTTCTAACTTGAGTACTCTATATTGCAACTGTGTTTGTTGTTTTGAATAATGTTTCACTTGCATATGTAATTTGTGGCTGGGTGACTGTTTTGTAGTGTTTCAATTTGGTTGCTATTGAGAGAGACTTTTTGTTATATGCATTCTTGGTGTGCTGTAACCAGTTTATCAATTCTATTTTGCCATGCTGGTTTCTCGTTCAGGTTATATGTGATTATTTCACCTAAATATTTAAATTTTTCTACAGTTTTTATTTCTTGGTCTCCCAGCTTAATTTTGTTTGCAAGCAGAAGTTGAGTTAGCATAATTTCTGTTTTTTCAAATGAAATTTTCAAACCAATATTTTGAGCTATTTCCTGTAAAGATTTTATTTGTAGTTTTGTTTCCTGAATATCATTGGCCAGAAGAGTTAGATCATCAGCAAATCCTAAACAGTTCAAATGTATGTTATCCTTCCAAGTTCCAATTTTTATATTTTTCGAGTTGTTCTTGTACCATTACCTCATAACGTACTCTAGTGCACAGTTAAAAAGAAGAGGTGACAATCCATCACTCTGTCTTAAACCAGTTGTTACCAAGAATGGTTCAGAAAGTTCTCCTCTGAACTTAATTTTAGAAATTGTATTAGTTAGAGTAAGTTCAGTCAATTTGATTAGCTTTGGGTGAAGTCCGAAATGTCCTAAAATTTTTAATAATGATGGTCTGTGGATGGAGTCGTAAGCTTTCTTGAAATCTATAAATTTTTTTGTTTTCTGTAATATGTCATGACTAGCTTCAAAGTTATTATTTGTTCAGAGCAGCTTCTCCAAGGTCTGAAGCCTCCCTGGTATTTACCTAACTCTTGATCAAGTTGTTCTTTAACCCGATTAGGCCTATACAGTATCTTAGAGAAAATCTTATACGTGCAGTCAAGGATGGAAATACCTCTATAATTGTCTGGATTACTTCTTTCACCTTTCTTATGAATTGAATTAATTATTGCTGTTGTCCATTGTTCTGGGAATTCTTCTGATATCCAAATCTTCTGTAATATTATATGGAGGGATGTCTGAGTTGCACTGCTGGCATATTTCCACATCTCTGCAAAAACCTGGTCTTCTCCACACACTTTGTAGTTCTTCATTTACTTAACCCCTTAAGCAGGGAGCTCAGTACACACAAGCTCACTCTCAGGTGGGGAGCAATTTCCCTGATTGAAGAAAATATTTAATTACTTGATTAAAAACAATCTTAGACTAAAATGAACTATTGAAGGGCCAAAAGAGAAATATTTACTTGAATATAATGTATTTTTGAAAAAATTGATTATTTTAATTTTTCAATACTTTGTGCAAAACTGTACTAAGTGCTTTCACACTGTGATATTGAGATTGCTTCTTCCTAACAGCAAAGCTCTGGTTTTTGTTTATACAGTAACTTTCACCTGAATATTTTAGGCAGTTTACTATCAATCTCTGCCTGTAAATAAATGTTTCTGTATATGTAAATAGTAGATTTACAAAGTTTACATGTACTTAAAAGATGTACAATGGAATAAATTATAATACTCCCGAAATTTTCTGTTATGTTGCTTAGCGCTTTTGAGGGATCAAGTTTATATAGCCTTCCTACAATTACTAAGTGACATAAACGGACTATATTACACTACAATACAGGTAATATTTACAGTATTTACAGTCTTCACAGTGTTATGTCTTTTACAGCTGTTCATTATGATACACACGGAAGCAGGTCATGTTATATAACCTGTCTCGCCTTCGCATAATTTGTATAATTCCATTCCGAAACGCGATCGTTTTCTTGTTATGTAAACTTTCCACCCTAGCCGCCTTTTCCATAGCAAGAGGTTCTCATCAATTGACATTTTGCCATCAGGGGTATAAGTTTCCGAAAATTTTGCTAACAGTTGGTTAAATACCTACTGGATTTATCTCGTATATTTTTGGAGGAAGTTGTGCATTATTCACCTCATTGTCAGAGATATGTATAAAGCTGTGGAGGAAAATAATAATAATAATAATAATAATAATAATAATAATAATAATAATAATAATAATAATAATAATAATAATAATAATAATAATAATAATAATAATAATAATAATAATAATAATAATAATAATAATAATAATAATAATAATAATAATAATAATAATAATAATAATAATAATAATAATAATAATAATAATAATAATAATAATAATAATAATAATAATAATAATAATAATAATAATAATAATAATAATAATAATAATAATAATAATAATAATAATAATAATAATAATAATAATAATAATAATAATAATAATAATAATAATAATAATAATAATAATAATAATAATAATAATAATAATAATAATAATAATAATAATAATAATAATAATAATAATAATAATAATAATAATAATAATAATAATAATAATAATAATAATAATAATAATAATAATAATAATAATAATAATAATAATAATAATAATAATAATAATAATAATAATAATGGCTTCATGTCCCACTAACTACTTTTAAGGTTTTCGGAGACACTGAAGTGCTGGAATTTAGTCCCGCAGGAGTTCTTTTGCATGCCAGTAAATCTACTTACAAGAGGCTGACGTATTTGAGCACCTTCAAATACCACCGGTCTGAGCCAGAATCGAACCTGCCAAGTTGGGGTCAGGAGGCTGGCCAGGCCACTCAATCTGGCGAGAAAAAAATCTCTTCTGTGTCATCAGCTCATAGAAAATAGGCAAAATGAACAAGCGATTACGAGAAATAGTGTCCTAATTTAGGTTTCTGTACAATCCCCTGCGGCAACAGTATGGCCATAAGAAGCTTAATTTCATCCTTATTTGTTCGGACATGGTCTTGATCTCGATTCCTTCCTTTTGTCTTACTAAACTGGGTTTTATGTGCGATTTCCTGCTTGGCATCTTTTGTGTGTTCAGCTATGTTCTGGCATATCTCCTCATAAAGAAGTAATTAAAGTATTTTGCTCAATTTTGTTTTCCCTAAAAACACTCTCTTTACATCACAATGGAAATTTGAATCAAAGTGGGAATTTCTTTGTCCATTTTCAGTATAAGTTGATGAAGAACTTGCAATGGTTGGATTGTAATCAGTATTATCGTCACAACTGTCACTGTCATGATCGTTACTTGAACTGGAATCAAACATGTGTTGTCTCTTTTGCGACTGCTGAACGTTCGCATCAGCTACACCCATACCCTGTATATTCGAGCCTGCAGTACTTATTCCGGGTAATTTCCTATCACTTACGAATTCCCCTTGGGCAGAACTTACTTCACTAATATCACAATTCTGCCCACTAAATTCCAACATTTCATTTATCATGACTCGTAAATCATCTTCCTCTAACAGTGGGGGCCGGTAATTCGTTATAGATATTTTAGCGGAAGAAAATGTAAGAAAAAGGATCGAATAGAACCCTGGTCTCAGCAGTTTGGATGGAAATCATAAAATATGACTGTATTACGGATGTGTACGATAATAAAATGTTGTGTAACTCGCGATAAACACACACTCCAGTCGTGAAGGAAAAACTCAAGACTGGGGATAATAAATCAGGTCACAGTTCTAAAATGTCATCAGAGAGGTCTGTTCAGAGTCATAATCTCTAGAAATCCCTTCTACAGCAATATTATTACATCCGAGGGACGATTAGGTGATAAGCTAAAGCTTCAGCGCGGAGCTATTAGGCCTTAGGTCGTTCTTGCCCGGACTTCAGTTGCGTTCTTTATGTTGCAACTCATGGATGACACATTGATATTGGGGGAACATAGTTGAAAAAATTCACATCAGTGGGCAGACTCATCCGGAGTATGCTGCTGAAAAGGAAATAAACCTCTGCAGGCAGGCAACTGAGAAAAAAAATATAATTTGAATCGGCAGATATATCTGTGTTCCCCACCGAGCAAGCGACTTGTAGCCGCGGATCTTGCCGCATCGCCCACTGAACGGGTTAAGCACTGTTTCAACTTCTTTTGCTGTAGGTGGGTTTACACTTTCTGGTTTAGTTTTTATTGGGGTATGTGTATCAGTTAACAAGAGCTTTTCAGGATCATCACTGTTCAAGTGCTTGTTAAATGCTTCCGCCAGGATTTCTGCATTTTTCTCATTGTTATGTGCTATTTTTCCATCTTTATTTTTCAACAATAATGTGGGGAAATTGTATTTTTGAAATTGTTTACCAAAGGCTTTGTAAGTGCAAAGTGCAAATGTACGCAGATGATGTACAAATTTACTGTTATTCAAAACCGAGTGATATTGATACTGCAATTACTAAAACAAATTCCGACCTAAAACATCTTAGTGACTTTGCAAATAAAAACAGTTTACTAATAAATCCGAATAAAACTCAAGTTATTATTATCGGTACCAGTTAAAACCTATATTCCCTCATGCAACGGGACATCTCTCCAATAATTTTAACAATAAAATCATATCCTACTCTACTTCAGTGACTAACTTAGGAATTATTATGACTGAGACCCTTAATTGGACTCAACAAGTGATAAGCACATTTAATAAAGTACACAAATGCTTATATCCTCTGAAGCGATTCTGTAATGCAGTCTCGGTTCGACTTAAAGTACAACTAATTCACTCTCTTATACTACCTATACTTGACTATTGTGACATTGTGTTGACTGAAATTACCTGCGACAGTAACGAGAAACTGGACCAGAGCCTGTATAGCTGCGTAAGATATATGTTTAATCTGCGATATGATGCTCATATATCACCATATTATAAGGAATTGTCGTGGCTTCGAGTGCACCAGCGCCATGAATTTCACATGTTATCACTTCTGCACAAAATACTTTCCACTAATACTCCTAACTATCTTTCTTTACCTTTTTCTTATCTCTTTTCATATCATGACCACAGTATGAGATCTGGCTCCTCCCTTACCATACCTGTAAACCGCATTGCTGCTTACAACTGCTCCTTCATAATCTCTGAATCCAGGGCATGGAATTTGCTACCTGCGAACATTAGGGACAATCCCTCTCATCGCAAGTTTAAAGTGGCGTGCCGCAAGTATTTGTTGAGTAGATCCTGCTGACTTGCTGGATAATTGTTGAGTGAATGAAAGAATGAATGGGATGAACAAACGGATTATTGCAGTTACATCACTTAAGTGTATTTTACTTTGTGTATTTTAAAATTAAGGATTCTTTTATTGTCATTTTTAATATTATTTCTATTGTTTTTGCTATTAATATTATTTGTATTTGTAAGTACTGTATAAGTTATGTACATGTATACTCTTCTAGTGGTTAAGTGTAAGAGAGGGCCTTGAGCCCTAACTTCGCCACCAATTCTGCCCACTAAATTCCAACATTTAGTTTATCATGACTTGTAAATCATCTTCCTCTAACAGTGGGGGCCGGTAATTCGTTATAGATATTTTAGAGGAAGAAAATGTAAGAAAAAGGATCGAATAGAACCCTGGTCTCAGCAGTTTGGACAGAAATCATAAAATATGACTGTATTACGGATGCGTACGATAATAAAATGTTGTGTTCTTTATCTATCTATCTATCTATCTATCTATCTATCTAATCTGTAGAATTGGTTTTGTAATAATTTTCCTCAGTAGAATTTAATCAATTTTTGATATTTTCTCTTAATTCTTCTAATCGTTTTGGGTGAATTATTTTCTGACATTCTTGAGGTTCATGGAGTTTTCTTCTGTTTTGTGGGCTTGAAATTTCAACCAAGCTTGATGACTTTTTTCATGCATTCTATTACAATCAGAGGTCCACCAGGCATCTTCTGCATTCTGTTTAAGAATTGGTATTAGGTCATCTAAACTGTCTGTTAGTCTTGTAATTCCTGTTCTTTGCCAATACTGGGCATTCTGGATTAAGTGATGAGGGTCGTATGTCCTTTTCTCTCCAACTCTTTGTCTTTTTCTTCTTAATGGAGTAAATTTAATTTTGATTTTAATTAAGTAATGATCTGAACCAGTGTCCGTTCCCCTGAGAACTTTGACATTGTGGATTTCCTTGTGAAAGAATTTGTCCATGCATACATGGTCTAGCTGCCATTCTCCTTTTGTCCAATCAGGATGTTTCCAAGTTTTAAGTTTGTGTGGTTTTCTTTTAAAATATGTAGATTTGGAGATTAGTCCATGGGTTCTGCAAATTTGAGTCTTTGGCCATTTCTGTTAGTATATTAATGAGGAGTCCACTTTCCTACCATGTCTCGATACTTCTTTTCCTTACCCACTTGAGCGTTAAAGTCCCCTATAAGGATCTTGATGTTATTCATTGTCTGATCAAGGAGATCCCAGAAGTTATCAACCTTGCAGAGTTTTGGTTAGGAAATTTTTTTCATTAGTAGGGGCATGAGCATTTATGATGGTGTAAAATTTGTTTGTGGTTTGTAAAGTTAGAATTGGAATTCTTGGTGAGATGGCTTTAAAATCAATTATGGAATCTATTATTTTCAAATTTACTATAAATCCTGTGCCAAATTGGGGACAATGTTTCATGACCCTTTGGCCTGGTTTCCCATTGTACACTCTATAACCTTGAGATTCCATTGGATCTTCTGTTAAATTTCTTATTTCTTGGAGCCCTACCACAAGAATATTTTGCCTATCTGATTCATCTGTGAAGTTCTTGAGCTTTTCGGTTTTCAGTAAGGAGTTTATATTGTCCGTCGCAATGTAGTTGATTCTATGTTTGTATGTTTGGTTATATGTATGTATTTTTGAGTGTTCATATTCATTCTTGTCTTTTAGGCGACTACCCACCGAATCCGATGTAGTCTTCTCCATCCTTAAGGGGTTGGATGGTGGAATTCTTTTACTAAAAAACTTTTCCATATCTGACTATCAAAGGCTATCAACCTTAAGTGGAGCAAGCTCCGATTTACAACTATGGTAGTTAGCCGCAGAGGATATTTATTCAGCTGCCACTAACATGTGAAACAGACGCTGTTGGGGTACTGCCACCAACATGTGGAACCGTCGTGCCTTTTATTGCCTCAAGATGTTTATTTTCTAGCTGTAATTTTACAGCTTCAAGCCGACCCTCCTCTTTTTTCCAGGCTTGGGACCGGCAACAGCAACTACTGAGCTACTCAATCCGCCCAGGAGATACTGCAGGCATAACTTCTCGTCCTATACATGAATATATTACTGAATTTATCCTCTTGAATTCCAAATTTATCTTAAATGTTTTGACCTTTCCTACTTCTAAAAGCTCCATTCAAGCTTATACATCTACTAATGCCATTCCATGCCATCTCTCCACTGACTTCTTGGAACATACCACTTAGTTGAGCATCTCATCTACTAATGCCATTCCATGCCATCTCTCCACTGACTGCTTGGAACATACCATTTAGTTGAACATCTCATCTCCTTACTCCCAAGTCTTCAAGTCCAAATTTTACAACATTTTTGTAATACTACTCTTTTGTTGGAAATCGCCAAGAACAAAACATGCTGCTTACCTTTGTATCATTTCCAATTCCCATATCAAGTTTTCCTGGTGAGGGTCCCATACACTGGAACCATACTCTAATTTGGGTCTTAACAGAGATTTAAATGCCCTCTCCTTTACATCCTTACTACAACCCATAAATACCCTCATAACCATGTGAAGAGATCTGTAACCTTCCTTTACAAACTTGTTAATCTTATTGCAGTGTGTAACATTTAAAAACGAGGACAAATTCTCTGTCCTAAAATTTAAAATGACAGTCTGTCTTTGTTGAGTCACCATCACGAATAGTTAAGAGAGCAGCAAAAACTTGAGAAACTAAATTTGAGAAGAAAACAAGTGCCAGGTATAATGTATGTGACACGTAGTGGAAATTTATTAAGTAGTTGCACTCTCAAAAGGCCTGACCTTCTCAAATTTAGTGGTTCCGTTCTCAATGATCATGTCCAATGTTGGCTCAGCTATGTTTGCCTTATTTTTAAATAGTCAGAAAGGCAGTGACAAATTGAGAAACTATGTTTGAGAAGATACTTACCGTGATCCCCATGAGGTAATATCACTCCATCACCACAGCAATTATTAAAACTGAGGGGACATTATTTCCTCCTGGTGAAACTTATAGACCTCATTACATGATATTAGAATCATTCCATATTGACGGTTTTTTACTTTACAAAGGAAATTTATATGTCCTCCTATTCAATACATACACACCTCTATCATTAGCTGGAGTAATAATGGTCATACATGTTTAAATTCATTTGAGTCATATTCAGTAAAAAATAGGTTAAAGTTATTTAGATAATTGATACTAAAAAATGTGTTAAAACATAATGAAGAAAGGAATGAAAACAACTGAAATATGACAGAATAAAAAGCAATAAGTGATTATGGAGAGGTTGTGGACCTCTTAGTCTTAAACTTGCAGTGTGTAACATTTAAAAACAAGGACAAATTCTCTGTCCTAAAACTTAAAATGACAGTCTGTCTTCGTTGAGTCACCATCACGAATAATTAAGAGGGCAGCAAAAACTTGAGAAACTAAATTTGAGAAGAAAACAAGTGCCAGGTATAATGTATGTGACACGTAGTGGAAATTTATTAAGTAGTTGCACTCTCAAAAGGCCTGACCTTCTCAAATTTAGTGGTTCCGTTCTCAATGATCATGTCCAATGTTGGCTCAGCTGTGTTTGCCTTATTTTTAAATAGTCAGGAGGGCAGCGAAAAATTGAGAAACTATGTTTGAGAAGATAACGAATGTCAGGTAAAATGCATGTGACACATAGTGGAAACTGCCAATGAAGTTCAAATCTGTAATGAAAAAAATGAGGCTGTATGAGAAACTTGGGCTAGTACTGTAAGTAAAAAAATAAGTTAAATGTGAAGAAAACTTCAAACTTACTTATTAAATAGTTGTCCTCTGGAATGGCCTGACCTCTCAAATGTAATGGTCCCGTACTTACTGATCATGTTTATTGTTGGCTTAGCTGTGTTTGCGAGGATGGGAGGAGTGAAGGGGGAAGGGGAGAGGGGTGTGGGGCTGGTAGGGAGAGGCAGGAGGGAGGGGTGGTGTTGAGTTGGAGAGATGGAGGCGGGGTTTGTTTTTATTACAGAAGTTCTGACAAATATATGGAATGAATGTTTCAAGTAGAATGTACATTTTTCTTTTTTGTTGATTTCATTTAAATGATGAGAGGTGTTCATAAGCTAATCTATATCGATGTGGATGCTCTTGAGAACGTTGAGCAAGGTGCCTTTTTTGCACATGATGTGAGATCTCAAGATCTCTATTGTTGTGTATTCATGACTGGATTCCTTATGATGCTCACTCATAGCTGAAAAACTATTATATTTGAGAGTGTTGTGATGTTCAGCTTATTGTATGATAAAATTGTGGCCTGTATGACCGAAATAGCTGGAATTACAAGATTGGCATTATAATTTGTAAACTCCGAAGTTCAAGTATCTATTATTATTGTTATCGCTGACAGTGCATTTTGAAAAGAGTCTGGAGTTGGTGTGGGAGGTTGTAAATGCTATTTTAATATTGTGTTTTTTAAAGGTATTAGAAATTAGAGAGGAGGGAAGGAGGGGTGGTGTTGAGTTGGAGACCTTCTCAAATTTAACAGTCCCGTTCTTCCTGATCATGTGTATTGTTGGCTCAGCTGTGTTTGCAAGGATGGGAGGAATGAAGGGGCAGGGGGAGAGGAGTTGGGGCTGGTGGGGAGAGGGGGGAGGGAGTTTAAATCTGTAATGGAAAAAATGAGGTTGTATGAGAAACTTGGGCTAATAAGTAAAAAATAAGTAAAGTGTGAAGAAAACTTTAAACTTACTTATTAAATAGTTGTCCTCTCGAATGGCCTGACCTTCTCAAATTTAATGGTCACGTTCTTACTGATCGTGTCTATTGTTGGCTAAGCAGTGTTTGTGAGGATGGGGTAAGTTAAGGGGGGAGGATAGGGAGTGTGGGGGCTGGTGGGGAAAGGGGGAGGGAGGGGTGGTGTTGAGTTGAAGAGATGGAGGCAGGGTTTGTTTTTATTATAGAAGTTCTGACAAATATATGGAATAAATGTTTCAAGTAGAAGGTTCTTATTTTTTTCATTGATTTCATTTAAATTATGAGAGGGGTTCATAAACTGATCTATATCGATGTGGATGCTCTCAAGAATGTTGAGCAAGGTGCCTTTTGGCTCATAATGCATGATCTTAAGATCTTTATCTATTATTGTGTATTTGTGACTGGATTCTGTATGATGCTCACTCAGAGCTGATAAACGATTACATCTGAGATAGTTGCGATGTTAGGCATATTTTGGGTTTATGAGTGAGCATCATAAACCCCTCCCTTTCCCCCTTCACTACTCCCATCCTCGCAAACACAGCTGAGCCAACAATAGATACGATTAGTAAGAACGGGACTGTTAAATTTGAGATCAGGCCATTCAAGAGGACAACTGTTTAATAAGTAAGTTGAAGACACTTATGTGTATTCCACTATGTGTCACATACATTTTACCTGGCATTTGTTATATTCTTCAACAAACTTTTCTGTACCCAGACGTGGCTTACAATAGCATGATACTCAGAGCATTAACTGTTCCTTTATCTTGCATGAATTACAAAAAGGAAATTAATGCTATTTAAAATATTGCAGAATACAATGGTTTCAGTGGAAACTTTATCAACAGAATCATGAACAGAAATAAGAGCAGACCCAAGACTTTCCTATAAAAAGATTCTGCACCTAAAGAGAAGTTTTCTGCTTTCACATTCAATAGTAATATAATTTACCATATTTCTAATATTTTTAAAAAACACAACATTACAATAGCGTTTAGAACCTCCCACACCAACTCCAGACTTATTTTCAATCTGCACACTGTCAACAATAACAATACATACTTGAAATCTGGAGTTGTCAAATTATAATGTCAATCCTGTCATTCCGGCAATGTCGGTCAAACAGGCTGCAATTTTGTCATAAGATACGCCAAACATCACAACGCTCTCAAATATAATCGATTTTTAGCTATGAGTGATAAAGAATCCAGTCACGAATACACAACAATAGATAAAGATCTTAAGATCTTGCATTATGAGCAAAAAGGCACCTCCCTCAATGTTCTTGAGAGCATCCACATCAATATAGATCAGTTTTTGAACCCCTCTCATGATTTAAATTAAATCAATGAAGAAAAAGGACATTCTACTTGAAACATTTATTCCATATATTTGTCAGAACTTCTATAATAAAAGCAAACCCTGTCTCCACCTCTCCAACTCAACATCACCCTTCCCTTTCACCCCCTCTTCCCACAAGCACCAAACCCCTCTCACCTCCCCCTTCACTCCTCCCATCCTTGCAAACACAGCTGAGTCAACAATGGACATGATCAGTGAAAACAGGACCGTATAATTTGAGAAGGTCAGGCTGTTTAAGAGGACAACTATTTAATAAGTAAGTTTAAAGTTTTCTTCACACTTAACTTATTTTTTACTTATTAGCCCAAGTTTCTCATACAACCTCAATTTTTTCCATTACAGATTTGAACTTCTTTGGCGGCTTCCACTATGTGTCTCATACATTTTACCTGGCGTTTGTTATCTTCTCAAACATAGTTTCTCAATTTTTTGCTGCCCTCCTGACTATTTAAAAATAAGGCAAACACAGCTGAGCCAACATTGGACATGATCATTGAGAACGGAACCGCTAAATTTGAGAAGGTCAGGCCTTTCGAGAGTGCAACTACTTAATAAATTTCTACTATGTGTCACATACATTTTACCTAGCACTTGTTTTCTTCTCAAATTTAGTCTCTCAAGTTTTCGCTGCCCTCTTAACTATTTGTGATGGTGACTCAACGAAGTCAGACTGTCATTTTAAATTTTAGCACAGTGAATTCGTCCTTATTTTTAAACATTGCACACAGCAAGTTTTAGGTTAAGAGGTCAACAGCCTCGCCATAATCAGTTATTGTTTTAATTCTGTCATGTCTCATTTGTTTTTATCCTTGTATTCATTATGTTTTAACACATTTTTAGCATCAATTATGTAAATAACTAACTTTTTTCACTGAAAAATGGCTGAAACGAGTTGAAACATATATGACCATTATTACTCCAACTAATGATGAAGATGTGTATAATTATATTGAATAGGAGGATATATTAAATTTCCTTTGTAAAGTTATGGACCTCATGTGCATGTGTTACTGCACTCTGGCGAATTGTCCATGTGACTTGCTTGTCGGTAAAGTGAAATGTGTTTATGAGGCTGCGCTTGTTCAGTTCAGCCGACAATACTCAGTCATTAAACATAGAATATGCAATAGACATCATCACATACATGTTGTAATTAACATCCTCAAAAAGCTTTATCTCATTGCAGTTCTTTACTCATATCATTTATATGTGTAAGAAATCATAAATGTCCAATAATACTGCTTTGCAAAATGCCCCTATTAATCATTACAGGATCAGATAATGCTGCACCTATTTTAATTCATTGATTTGTATTTTATAGAAATTTAGCCATGCATTCATTCAACAATTTTGTCTAGTCCATTAGCACTCATTTTCATCACTAATTTCACATGATCCACCCTGTTAAAAGCCTTGGATTTGTCAATAACAATTCAGTCCATTTGACCTCCTGAATCTAAACTAACTGGTATATCTTGCTGGAATTCTGCAGGTTGAACCTCAATGGAATAACCTTTCCTATACCTAAACTGCCTTCGCTCAAACCAGTTAGTAATTTTTCAGGCATGTCTAATATAATCAGAAGCAACGTTTTTCCAAAGCTTACATGCAACACATATCAAAGTGACTGATCTGTAATTATCTGCTTGATGTTTATTGCCCTTTTCTTTATACACTGGGACTGCTAGAATAACTTCCCATTCATTTGGCATAGCTCCTTCATGTAAACAGTAATCAAATAAGTACCAGTACTTCTGATATGGCACTATATTGCAACCCCTTTTTTTTGGAATATCCCTAGAAAACTTATCTATTCCAGCTGTTTTTTTTTGTTTTTTTGTTTTTTTAGCTTTCAACTTTTGTACTTTATTTGTAAATATCTTTATTACCACTAGTAAATTTCAGTACTTTGCTAGTATTAGTCACCTTTTCTAGCTGGACATTATCCTTATGTCCAATATCTTTACATAATGCTGACTAAATACTTCGGTCTTCAGTAAATTTTCACATCTCCTTCCCATGTTCAATATTGATTCCTGGAATGATTTTTCAGAAACCTGTTCCTCAATTAAAGAACATGTACATACCCTTCCATGTTTCATTAAAATTTTGATGAAACTTACAGCCAAAATATTTATAAACTGAGGCCCAAAGAGTTTAAATAAAAAATTAAAATAGTACATTTCCATGCTGAAAGTTTTGTTTTTCTGTATAGGTTATGTGTAACTACATATTTGTAGGCTGAAATCATCATATACCTACTCTAATAATGTCAGTAGATAATTGTACTGTGGACTGTGCAAACAAATATTCAAGAATAAGATTATATTACCTAGTCATATCTGTGCACACTTCAGAAAAAAATTTAAAAAAATAAAAAATGCCAGGATGTTGTTGTCATTACATGTTGTCCACCGATACGTCGAGGAGGATTTCATTCTCATCATTATATATATTCTCTTGAATCATCATTGCTTACTAAATTCTGTAGTTATTTGCTAAGTAGTCAAAATAAATAAAACTTGAGCTGCAGATTCCTTCTAGATAAATTCTGGAGACATGGTGTGGAATGACATTAGCAGACGAATAAGTTTGAATGATGTTTTTTAAAAGTAGAGAAGATCAAAATATGAAGATAAATTTGGAATTGAAGAGGACAAAATGGGGCAAATATTCATTTATAGGAAGGGGAGTTAGGGATTGGAATAATTTACCAAGGGAGTTGTTCAATAAATTTCCAAATTCCTAGCAGTTATTTAAGAGAAGACTAGGTAAGCAATAGATACCCTCTCCACTGGCAGCTCGAAACATACCACTTACGTGAGCAAATCATCTCCTTTCTCCCAAGTCTTTCCAGCCCAAACTTTGCAACATATTTGTAACACTACTATTTTGTTATAAATCACCCAGAACAAATTGAGCTGTTTTTCTTTGGATATTTTCCAGTTCTTGAAACAAGTATTCCAGGTGAGGGGTCCCATACATTAGAACCATACTCTAGTCAGGGTCTTACCAGAGACTTACATGTCCTCTTGTTTACATCCTTACTACAACCCCTAAATACCCTCATAACCATGTGAAGAGATCTGTACCCTTTATTTATAATCCCATTTATGTGATTGGCCCAATGGAGATCTTTCCTTATATTAACACATAGCTCAAAAGGAACTTTCACCCCCACCAACATAGTAATTAAAATAGAGAACTTTTCCTGTTAATGAAATTCACAACCTGACTTTTAACTCTTTTTATCATCATCCCATTGCCTGCTGTCCATCTCACAACATTGTTGAGGTTTGTTCTTCTTTTTTTTTTTCACTTGCTCACAATCTTGTAACTTATTTATTATGGTACTCTGCCAACAACAGCAACAAGAACCAACTGTTCCCCTAGACGAACTTATTACATATTTCTCTGGAGAACGAATTGCGTTTAAACCATTCAATCAGGCAGAATTAAATACGAATCAACCAGCCATCCCTCCACTTAACCGTCCTCATTTTCATTCCAAGAGGTCACTAGCAACCAAATTAAAAAAAAGTACTATACTCTATTAAATCTAAAGCAGTAGGAGTAGATGACATCCCTATACATTTCATACATAATATAATAGGTGCGCTATCATCCTAATTATCACACATATATTCAATTACTGTCTTAGGAATGGAACTTTCTCTGCACTCTGGAAACAAGCTAATGTCATCCCAGTGCCTAAGATAAACGATCCTAAACTGACCTCTGATTATCATCCAGTTTCTTTTCTTCCAGTGCTTTCTAAGGCTTTGGAAAGACTGGTGTATGAGCAAGTATCGAAATATTTAAATAACTATTCTCTCCTTGACCCATTACAATCGGGCTTTAAGAATGGGTACAGCACTGCCACGGCTCTCCTTAAAGTGACAGAAGATATCAGACTAGCTATGGAACAACGACAAGTTACAGTACTAACGCTACTGGATTTCAGTGGTGCATTTGATACAATAGATTTACAGCTACTAATTAAGAAAGTGGAATCTTACTTGTTTGACCCTTTAGTACTGAAGTTTTCTACGTCATATTTGGAAGATCGGAGGCAGCGGGTGATAACTCGCAAAAGAAATTCAGAATGGCGTACAAGGAAAGTTGGCACGCCACAAGGTAGTATTTTAGGACCGTTGCTTTTTACATTGTATATCAATGACATTCCATCTTCTCTAAAAACGTGTAATTATCACCTATATGCTGATGGTCTCCAAATTTATTACCATTGCAGCTTAAGTGAATTACCAAATGCAGTAAAATGCATAAATGATGACATGAAAAACTCAGTGAATATACTCTCGCAAACAGACTTCTCATAAATCCATCAAAATCGCAAGCTATCATTGTCGGTTCCCAGAAGCTCCTACACAAGATCAATGATTCGATCATTCCTCCTCTGCAAATAAATAATAGCACAATCCCGTACAGTAAAACAGTGAGAAATCTTGGGGTGACTATGACTAAAACTCTAAATTGGACAGAACATATCAAAAACATAAGTCAGAAGGTGTTTGCTACTCTATACCCACTGAAATTAATTAAAGATATTATACCACTAAATATGCAGCAAAGATTAACACAGACCCTACTTCTTCCTACCCTTGACTACTGTGATGTTATCTTGGTAGACGCTACTAAAGAACAAACTAGGAAACTGCAGCTTATTATGAATTGTTGCCTTAGATTCATTTTTAATCTAAGGTATGATGTGCATATTACTCCTTATTATCAAGCACTGCACTGGTTAAAACCTCATAAGAGATGTGAATATCATATACTTGTCTTCATACACAAACTCCTGCATAGTAACTCCCCCCAGTATATTTCATCTACACTTCACTTCCTCTCTTCCTTCCATAACCATAACAGTCACTCGAGCTCCACTTTAACTATCCCTCTTCACCACTCTTCTGTGTATAATAAATCTTTTATTGTAACCGGTTCCAGGCTTT
This sequence comes from Anabrus simplex, assembly GCF_040414725.1. Classification (NCBI taxonomy): domain Eukaryota; kingdom Metazoa; phylum Arthropoda; class Insecta; order Orthoptera; family Tettigoniidae; genus Anabrus; species Anabrus simplex. The sequence goes on from NC_090265.1 coordinate 139,794,407, forward strand.
GGAATTCCCTGCCAGTAAGTGTCAGGGGCACTGACTCTTTCCTCAAATTTAAAACATCTTGCCGAGACTTCCTGTTGAGAGTTACCGATTGAAGTGTGTATTGGTGTGTATTGTGTACGTGTGATTGGTAATTGTAAAATTAAAAATTGTTGATAAGTGTGTACATTGTAAGTGTGTGTGCAAGTGTCTGTGTGAGATAGAAAAGAGGACTGAAGTAACAAGCTAATAAGCTAATAAGCTGCGTATTGTGTGGGTGTGTAACTTAAGCTTAATTTAGGAAATAGTATAAGTAGTATAATTAGTAATAGGCAACCTTAATATTATTTGTTGTATTGTGGTTAAGTGTAAGAGAGGGCCATGTGCCCTAACTTCAGCACATGAAAGAAGTCATAATAAATAAATAAATAAATAAATAAATAAATAAATAAATAAATAAATAAATAAATAAATAAATAAACAAACAAACAAACAAACAAACAAACAAACAAACAAACAAACAAATAAATAAAATGCTAATAATATCACAAAGAAAATAGAGCTTTCAAATGGACAGCCAATTAGCAATGAAAAATGAAGTATTACTGGAGTTCAATAGATATTTCAATCACTTACTGAACAGTAATATAAATGATGACCAACAAGATGTTCTGAGCTTGCCTTCGGGAGATGGTGGTTTCAAATCCCACCATCGGCAGACCGGAAGATGGTTTTCTGTGGTCTCCTATTTTCACACCAGGCTGGGGCTGTACTTTGATCAAGGCCATATCTATTTCTTCCCACTTCTAGCCCTTTCCTGTCCTATTGTCATCCCTAAAAAAACCTATCTGTGTCAGTGTAACATAAAAAAATAAAAAATAAATAATGCAGGAAGTTTGACTTGACTGGATGAGTTCAGTGTGGAAATAATAATAATAATAATAATAATAATAATAATAATAATAATAATAATAATAATAATAATAATAATAATAATAATAATAATAATAATAATAATGATGATGATGACGACGACGACGACGACGTCGATGATGATGATGATGATGATGATGATGATGATGATGATGATGATAGTAGCAGCGTGTGGCCTCCGGAGAGGCCTGGCCCAGGTCTTTTGAGTTGATGCCATATGGGCAACTTCCATATCTATGAAGATGGGCCCCTACCTAAGAAAAATTCTAATGCTGAAAATGGCACAAACACTCAGCCCCTGAACTAGAGAAATCAATTAATGAAGGTTAAAATCTCCGACCCAGCCAGGAATTGAACCCAGAACCCCTTGGACCAAAAGCCAGCATAATAACCAACTAGTCACAGAGCTGGACAGTATGGGCATGATGACAGCACTTGGGGAACCTGGAATAAAATTGTTATACAGAGCGCTAAATAAAATTTGGAAGAAAATGAAATCCCCAGCCGCTGGAGGAAAGGCATGATCATTCCAGTTTTTAGGGAAGGTGGCTGAAAGAAGTGTAATACTCTTAAGAAAATGAAAATTGCAACACCATGAAGGCATTGGTCGTTTGTGTTGATTTTCAAGACATGGAACGATGACATGTAGGTATGTAAATGATCAAAGTTTCAGACCCATTGAATTGTTGCTACAGGTCTCCCCACGTGATTGGTCGCGGAGGAATCAACTACAGTATACGGACTCTGGTGTAGCGTAGTTGACTTGCAGTCTGTGCAGTGAAGTGTTCCCCGTCAAACATGCCTCGACGACAGGGAAGAGCACGCTATCAATAACTGTCGCCATTTGAGAGGGTTCGGATAATTGGGCTGTGTGAGGATGGATTATCGTTAAGGACTGTCGCTGCACCTGTTGGCCGACAGGCATCTACGGTACAACGTGTATGGCAGCAGTGGTCAAATGAAGGTACCCACACTCGTAGACCTGGCACAGGCCCAGCGCGGCGGACAACTGTGAGAGAGGATCACCGCATCATTCGGATGGCCCGGATGGAACCCCATGCAACAGCAGCGCAAATTCGAGCAGCTGTGGCACCCTACGTTACACAACAAACAGTTGGTAATCGCCTGTGTGCAGCTGGCTTACGAGCCCGTGTCCCTGCAGAAGGTGTTCCATTGACCCCACAACAGCGACATGTAAGGCTGACCTGGTGTCAAGAAAGATCGACGTGGGTCGACGAATGGCATAGGGTTGTTTTTAGTGATGAATTACGCTTCTGTCTTGCCCGCAGTGATCGCCGGAATCGTGTGCGCCGGCGTACCGGGGAGAGGGGCTGCCCAAATCTTATTGTCGAGAGGCACACAGGGCCAACACTATGCATTATGGTCTGGGGAGCTAGTGGCTTTAATGTGAAATCACAATTAGTGCTTGTTGAGGGCACTATGACTGCTCGACAGTATGTTGATAGGGTACTCAATCCCGTGGTTGTCCCTATGATGGCGAACATTGCTAATGGGATATTTCAGCAGGACAATGCCCGGGTTCACACTGCACGCATCTCCAGAGAAGCTCTCCATGACATCACAACCTTAGAATGGCCCGCCAGATCCCCGGACCTCAGTCCTATTGAGCATGTGTGGGACATGATGGGTCGACGACTGGCCAACCGTCCTCAGCCACCCACAACTCTGGAACACCTGACCCATGCAGTGCAGCAAGCATGGGCCACAATTCCTCAGGAAGCGATCCAGGGCCTTATTGACTCCATGGCTCGACGAATTCATCAATGTATTTCAGCTCGTGGTGGGCACATCCTGTATTAATTGTTGTCCAAACTTGCGGTCAGAGGGACCTGAAAGTGTAATCATCGAAGCATAACCGAACACTCGTCCTGCATGTTCAATTGCAGCAATGTAGCACCACTCGTTCTGGGTGTTGCAATTTCCATTTTCTTCAGTGTAACTATAGAGGTATAACCCTTCTACCTCATGGGAGAGAGAGAGAGAGAGAGAGAGAGAAATCCTGGGGATAAAAATCAGAACATTTGTTGAACTTAAGCTTAAGGAAGAACAACATGGATTCAGACTGGGCAGATCTTTTTTCCAACAAGAATGCTCTTTGAAAAATATTGTAATAATAGTAGAATGTTACAGCTGTATTTTGGATAATGAGAAGGCATATGCTCATGTACCTCGTAAGTAAAGAAGAGCCAGATGAGATTATACCTCAAGTTAAGTAACTGTATTAAGAAGCAAAGTGCTGCGTGCTAATTCATGGGGGCAGATCAGGTTGTTTTGAAACCAAGAGCAGATCCAACAAGGAAGTTGTCTCACCACTTCTCTTCATTATTATAATGGATGAGGTTATAAAAACAGTGAAAAGAAAGGATTCAACAACAAATGTGCTTGTATTTGCTGATGATGATATGCTATAGGGTGAGACAAAAGCAGAACTTCAAGCTAAACTAGATCTTTAGAAAGAAGAATTTGAAAGAAACTAAAACAGTTGATTTAGTGATGAGTCAAAATTCCAAAGTAGTTCATCTGCAAGTGAAAAATGAAGAATTAGATATTATTAACTTCAAAATTTTAGGGAACTTTGTTCCTTCTGACAATTTCATAAACCAAGGAATAGACAATAGGATACGAGCTGCATCAAAATTCTACCAGTCCATTCGTCAACTTTGTGATGATACATTTCCCCGAGCTTCAAAAACCACACTGTACAAAACATATATTGCATTAACTCTAATGTTGAACAGACTGGAAAGCAGCAAGTTTGACTGGACCTGCAAAAAGCCACCTACAGGTCACTGAAATGAAGTTCCTCCATTCTCGTCTCCAAATGGCAAGGAGACACAAAATAAGGAATGAGAATATCCAGCAAAATCATGGATTGGACAAGAGTCTGTTGGAAACCTAGTATTAAGCAGATTACGATGGTATGAATGCATGTGTGAATTAAGGCTCCAAATAGGACCCCAAGATCATATTAAGAAAGGAATATTTTTGATAGCGGCCCAGAAGTAGGTCTCATGATAATTGGGAAAAGCAAATTTTCAAAGACCTTGCCAAACGTGATGTAAATTTGCAGCAAAATGTAGAACATCAGCTGTTGATGAATAGGATGAACTGGAGAAGTCTCATAAATAACCGTACCCAGCTTGCTGGAGCAGAGAATTGATGATGATGATGATGATGATGATGATGATGATGATGATGATGATGACAATGACTAGGGTAGACAAATACCTCTATAGTTGTTTACACATCCTGTTTACAGTATATCTCTTTTTGTACAGAGGGTGAATTAGGCTCCTTTTATAGTTACATGCCACATGCTATACGCTACATGACAAGCATGTGAATTAACATTGTTTAAATGGGACCATTCCTCACTTACCTGTTCATGCCTCGCGGTCCCTTCCCCCCGCCAGGCATGTGACTGAGGCAGGTTGGGACGAGCAGGTGACCACCACGCCTGACATATCACGCCATGCGGATGGGACCAAAGCCTTATGGGAATGTTTATAGTTAACACGTCATGCCGGGTGGTTCAGTATAGTTTGTGGTCTAGTCAAGTGCTAACCGGGACAATGGATGCTGGGTTAGATATGGAAGTGCTCATTAGCGAAGTGCAGTGTAGATCGGTATTATGGGATTCAGGTAACGAAGACTACAAAAACCGAGACCTTCGGAATAAGGCGCGGGTGTAAATCTGCAGAGATATCCCTACGTATGAAGAAAGATTCATATAATGCACACTCTCGGAACCAAACCGATTCGGGTCAGTGCCAATTGAGTTATGTCCTCCCAAACCAACCTTCTACATCTTGTCTGATCCAGGTCAATCCCAAAATCACTATAATCATCCACATCAACCCTGTTCATCATCTGTTTGCCTAGATGAATCTACACATTCTTGGGAATCAGCAAATACCAAATAGTTTTAAATGTTACAAGTGATTAATCTTATTATTAGACCGTATTGAAATTCTTGCATGGATGCTAACTTCATAAGCTTCACAACCCAGGCAGCATACTGCATATTTAAAGAGAAGATGGAATAATTTGTTATATGAATTAGACTTGATCAAACATTCTCTACTAGCTATCTTGCCATCTAACCAGCATCTTCACTTCGAATATCATTAATAAAGACTCTCGTTTCAATAACGAAAAGATTTTAATCTATAGAAGATTCTAACTAATCCACAAATCATTTTAAGATGAATATATTAATTTCTTGTATATACTGAAAAACCCTGTGTAAATATCTTGTTTTCCTTTTGACTTCAATTGCCAACCCAGTATCAACATTATGAGTGTTAATATTATTTTATATTATCTCCATTAGATGGGAACTCAAATATGATATCCCATTAGATCTTTAAAACAGGATTAACCAGTTCAATCCAAATAGACCATAATGTTCTTATACATCAATGTAAATTATTGTAAACAATTAGATTTTAAGAATAGTTTTAATATAACATCCACTTCAGAGCTCTGACTTGGTGTATAGAATTTATGGCTGATGATGCTCGCAACGACAGGTGAGACATGTACCATTACAACCTTAATATAATGATTATATCATAGTCTTAAAGACTTTAAAGTAATGAACAGGTGGTTTTCAATAAATTAATGTAAAAAAGTTTAATATAAATTTTCATAATTTTTAATAAATTTTAATATAGTTTTAAATGTGACATGACTAGTCAGCAACATACATGAATCAACAAAGAATAATGACCTTTACTCGAAGCTAAAGTTACAGACATAATGTTAGTAATAATTCATATTTAGTAGTTTATATGGTATTTTATATAATGTTCTTTGTATTTGATACGGTAAGTCTGTAGATTGTAGAATTTAGTTTTGCTGTGTATGCCGAAAGAAAAATATACATACCTCAGAGTTACACAGAGCTGCTCCATTGGACAAATCGGCATGAAGTGTTTTCTTATAATATGGAACTGACATTCTATTTTTCCAAATAATTCATCAAATAATTTGGGGTCGTCCTAAAATAATTAAAAACTTTGTTTCGTCTTCTCATAGGTCAGTGTAGAGGGTTTCAAAAGCTCCTATCATATATCTTTGAATGTTCAGAGGATGAACACTGAAACGCCTTTCTGTCTTTTTTCTTGTCATTATCTCTTAGAGGTATGCAGCTGCGAATACATTAGTTGTGGCATGTAAGTAAAGTATAAAAGGAGCCTTAGAACAGTGGTCCATTCTTCACAGATTTCCTCTTTAATCCATATATATTGTACAATTTTTTGTTTTGGATGCTTATTATTCTATCGTCTATGAATTTTCCATAGTTCAGCTATAATCAGTGATGGGTAATGTACAAAATAAAAGTAATTGGGCTCAAGTAATTTACTCAGTTACAATTACTAATTACTTTTCCAATATATATATAAAAAAAAAGGAAAATCCTCAGTCTGTTTCCAGTCATTCGTCCAGGACAGGAATGGAATGAATGAAGGCCCCATCTAACGGTGAGGATAGAAATTGTGCCAACTACTGAAGCCTGTCACACTCCTTTGGGGCAATGATTAATGACTAACAGATGAAACAACATGATATTAGAGAGTGTCGCTGGAATGAAAGATGATAGGGAAAACTGGAGTACGCGGAGGAAAACCTGTTCTGCCTCTGCTTGTTCAGCAGAAATCTCACATGGAGTGACTGGGATTTGAACCACAGAACCCAGGGGTGAGAGGCCAGCGCACTGCTGCCTGAGCCATGGAGTCTTACTTTTCTGACAAGTAACAAATAAAATTACAAGTACTGCACAGAACACAAGCTGTTGACTTTTATTTTTCACATGGAGCTGGATGATAATAAAGTTTGTAAGGATAAGTACTCCACTTTTTTATTTTAGCATAGAGACATTAAGTCACTATGATCACTAAGTGAGACTAAAGAAACTTTCAAAATGATTGCTTTCAAGCAAATTTTACATGTCACATTCTTGTTTAAATTATATTCAGAGCCAAAATTTCAAAATATATATTCAAATAGGGTAATGGAAATTACTTAACCCCTTCACCATCACAAGTTTATTATGGTTCTGTTCTCGATGACGTAGTACACAATCATCTCAACCAGTCCTGGATGTATAACAAGGTTGTTAGCTATGGATTCTACATTGATAGAGGAATGTTTTTGTGGGGTGTGGATGTTGAATCCAATTCCCAGACACAAGGAGTTTTGCAGACAGGTATGAACGAATTTCAACCTGTTAAAATGAGAAATCCAACAACAATCATTTTATTCACAACCATTCTCTTCAGAAGAGATACATAATGGTTTAGATGCTCTACAAACTGGCAAAGCAGTGGGATTCGATGGTATGTATCTAGAGTTCCTCAAGAAATGTGGTCCAGCAACCAAATGATGGCTTGCCACCTTCTTCAGTTCTATTTTACATTCAGGACATCTACTTTCGTCTTTCAAGAACACCAAAATTACAGTATTGCATTACTGAAGCAAGAAAAGACGCAAGGTTACCGGTACCTCAAAGTTACACCAGTAGCCTTACTTAGTGCCATCTACAAATTACTTCAAAGGCTCTTACTGAATAGAATTGCTCCTGCAATTGAGCACCTGATTCCTGTCGAATAAACTGGTTTACACCCAAAGTGAGACTGCTGTGATCAAGTCCTTGTCTTAACTTCATATCTAGAAACTGGCTTTGAGAAGAAACTTAAAAGTGTTTCTGCCTTCCTGGATCTTTCAGTGGCCTATGATACTGTTTGGAGAAAAAGAAAAAAGATAGTTCCTTACCTTAAAACAGTCACCCTCATTGGCAACAGGGTATTCCAAGTTCACACTGAAATTATCAAGAGCAAGTTCCATGTACTCAGTATTGGTCTGCCGCAGAGATAAGTTTTATCTTCTATGTTATTTAACTTGTGTGCCTGAAACCATATCCCGAAAATTCATCTATGCAGACTATATAAGTCTTATAGTTCACCACACCACCTTTAATCCATCAGAGGAAACCTTGAATGAAGATCCTCAGAAGATGGACGACTACTTCAGAAAGTGGTGGGTCCAGCCTAGTCCCTTCAAAGCTGAGGTAGCCATATTTCACCTTAGGAACCTACAGGCAAACTACCATCCTAAAGTGACATTCATGAATCAATATCTAAAGTACAGTACTACAGTTGTTCTAAGTACTTTGGTGTGACACTAGGAAGGTCGCTGACTTACCGGTATCTTATTGGAAAAACGGCTATAAATCTAAAAAGTTGTAACAACCTACTCAGTAGGTTCTCGCCATCATGTGTTTTCTGGCTAAATACTGTGCAAGTGTGTGGTTAAACAGCTCCCATTGCTGAATAGTTGATATTCAACTCCATTAGACAATGCAGATCATCTCTGGTACTCTACATTGCACTCCCTCACTTCAGGAGACAGCAAGCCCTTGCCTGCCTGAGATGTAGGATTAAGCAGAATGATACTCTTCCTATCCATCACAACATCAAACAGCTCTCTACAACTAGGCTGAAATCCCAAAAACCAGCATGCAAAACAGTTATGGATCTTACATCCACTCAGTTCAACCACCGAAATGCCTGGAGAAACAAATGGTTAAACTCATCACCTCATGGCCTCATTCAAATCTCTGACTCTATCACAAGACTAGCTGGTTTCAATATGTCTCAGACAATTTGGTCAAGACTGAACAGAATTTGGTGCGACACTGCTCGAACTGGCACAGCCCTACTTCAGTAGAGTTGGATGGACTTTTCTCGATGTGACTGTGGTTTTGAAATGCAGACTATCAAGCATATCATACAGAGGTGCCTTTATACTCATACCCTGGTTCCTCGGATGAAAATACTCAGCTACCCCTGAAGCAATCACATAGATTACAAACGTTTCAATCCAAATATGAAAATGCGGTCCTAATGCTGTAAATTTGTATTTAGAAAATTTATTTCTTATTGTGTCATATGCATCATACACTAAATAAATAAATAATACCAATATAGTTGGTCCGTCATTGGACATTATAAATTTTCCAGCTAACTCATTCCTAATACCAATATAGTTGGTCCGTCATTGGACGTTATAAATTTTCCAGCTATCTCATTCCCAGTTGCCAGCATTTTGCCCCAGTGTGCTAAGTTGGGCTCATCAGTTGGTAAATAGCACACTCGCCAAGGCGCAAGGTTAGTGCATACCGTGGTGGTATCATCATCCTCAAATGCTTTCATTCCCCACCCTGAAGTGGTGGATAGGAGAGATAGGTGAGATGGACGGAATGGTATTATGATTTTTGGGGTAATTTTAAGGGGTGCGTGGTTGAATGGGACGTGATAGAGGGGTAACTTTATTAAAGGTATATGGTGGTGGTGGGTATTTTAAAAATGTTTTTGAAGATATACTGCAATTTTTTCTGAATCAACAAATAGAATAAATAAATAAGTTCAGCAGATAAACAACATACAATGATATGATGGAATTTCAATGACAGAATGAGGATGATGGTTACATACATTTTCATAGATGACTGAGCTATATGTACATGTTAAGTCATGAATGAAAATGCAATGGTACAGATTTCAATGTTACAATATTTGAAAGATGAATTGTAAATGGTGATATGGTAAGGTAAATGGTGAGTTGTGCCTATGGTAAACATAGAACTGTATCTCCCGAGAATGATTATGCGGGAGGTATAGTGTAGAAGATAGGGATGGATTGAAGGTAAGGGTTTACCTCAGTACAGTCTGTTCCCATGGAGGTGGGCGGTCTGTGGGCTGAGTGAGGATGCAGTGGTATTGGAGTGGTGATAAGGTATGGTAGGTGGGAGGGGTTAGGTTGGTCTGTGGGAATTCGAATGTGACCGGGTTGTTGTGATCAAGGGCCTTGGCTAGGAATCTACGGAAGAGTAGGGAGACGTGAGTATCAATCTTGGGGAAAGGGAAGATGTCATAAAGGTCCTTGGTATGAAATAAGGGAGGGAGTCGGAGGGCAACATGGACAATTCGGCGTTCTAGGGGCAGGAGGAGATGATATAGGTTGGGTTTGGTATGGGCTACAGTTGCCCAGGCTGAGTGACCGCAGGTAATGGCAGAGTGGATAAAGGATTTGTAGGTGAGGAGGAGGAGTTTGGTGTTAAGATCCCAGCTGGTGCCAGCGAGCCGATGTACCAGATGAGATCTTTTGGAGGATTTGGATTTAAGGTTGAGGAAGTGAGGGTGGAATGTGAGGTGCTGGTCTAAGGTGATGCCTAGGTATTTGAGGGATGGTTGGGTACGGAGTGGGGTCTCATCAAGGGTGAGTCGGAGGTTGGTCGGATTGCAGGTTAATGGAGAAGTGCCTTTTGGGAGGTCGAATTAGGATAGACTGCATTTTGGAAGGATTGAGGTGGAGGAACCATTGATCGCACCAGGAAGAGAAGATGTTCAGGAAGGGTTGCAGGGAATGGTTGATGCTCTGGACAGGCAGGAGCAGGGCTAGGATGGCAGTGTCATCGACAAATTGGAGAATTTGGATGGGCGGTGGTGGTTGAAGGATGTCCGCGACGAAAAGGATAAATAGCAGTGGGGATAGGGGCAAACTTTGGGGTACTTCTACCACCATGGGGAATGGCTGAGAGAGCTGGCCATTGAGTGATATGCAGGTGAGATGGTTGGTGAGATAGGCAGTGAAGAACCAGATGTAGGAGACAGGGAATGTGAAGAAGTGGAGCTTGAAAATTAGGGCGGGATGCCATACAGAATCAAAAGCCAGGTTAAAATCGAAGGTAATCGGAAGGGACAGACGGGCTAGGTTGAAGTTATTGGCTATTGACTGGATTAGGTGGAGAAGCTGGTGTGAGGTGGAGAGGACAGGATGGAAACCACATTGGGATGAGGGTAGAAGGTGGAGTGATTGCAGGTAGGGGTGTATTCGACAGAGGAGGATTTTGTGCAGGATTGAGATGAGGCAGATGGGGCAATACGAATTTAGGTCGGAGGGATGTTTACTGGGTTTGAGGAACAGGAGCATTGTGGTTCTTTTCCAGGAGGAGGGATAAAAGCCTGAGGTTAAGATGAATGTATATAGGGATGCTAGGAGCATGAGGAGTTCAACTGGTGCTTGGCGGATATGGCAGTATCGGATTTGGTTGGGGCCTGGGGGGGTGTCACGGGTGTGGGTTAAGGCATTGGTTATGTTGGTGCCAGTTATGGGGGAGTTTAAGGGGTGGGGTGTGAGTGTGTGTGTAAGAGAAGGTTGGAGTGAGGGGGAAGATAGGATGTTCAGGTAGAGGGTGGTATCTTACGGTCGTGAATAGTGGTAGGGCGAAGGGCTGAAGCGCTTGCGGAAATGAGAAGAGAATATCTCCAACATTTCTTGGGTGTTGGTTGGAGCTTGTCCGTTGTGGATGATGGAGTAGGAAGGGTTGCTGAGAGGGTGTGGCATGTAGGGAGTTGAGGATCGTACAGGTCTGGGACCAAGTTATGCGACGGTGAGCTTTTAGGTAATGGGATACGGTTCGCAGAGTTTGACGATGGAAGTGAAGGAATTAGTGGTCACGTGTGCGGGAATATTCAGACAAGTAAGACTGGAGGAGTTTCTGGAGATGGAGAAACCTGAGGGGGAGGTGGGGTTTGAATGGCGTGTGAAGTGAGGTGGGGATGTGTTTTTCTGAGGCATGGGTTAGGGTGGTTTGGATGAAGTCGGCTAGGATGTCTACAGATTGGGCATCAGTGGGAGCGGGGGGAGGTTATTATGAAAGGGACTTGGTGATGTGTTCACGGTAACCTGACCAATTAGCTTTTGCAAAGTTTGGTATTAGACAAGCAGGAGGTGGATTGATCTGGAGGAGTGTGAGGGTATTTTGAGTAGGACGGTGAGATGGTCACTGCCGATGCTGGGGAGGTAGGAAACATTTAGCAAGTGGATAAGGGAGTTGTGAGAAATGACGGTGTTGGGGTGGTTTGGCTGGAGGGGCGGAAGGGACCTGGGAGTGGGATTACAGATGAGTCAATATGCAAATTCCATGGCCTGGACACAGAGATTATGAAGGAGCAGTTGTAAACAGCAGTGCGGTTTACAGGTATGGGAAGAGATAGGATGAAATAGTGCTGGAATGTGGTATGAAGGTATGTCATGAACTCCATGGGAAGGGGGCAGTGCTGGCGGGTGTGAATTGTGGCAAGGAGAAGAATCCTGGCTGGGAAGTACATGATAACGATCACGGATTTGCAGAAGGAGTGGAGATGGGGGGGAATGTGGATCCGGGTGGGGGAGAGAGGCGAAGGCAATAGCTGCACTCCCCCATCCAAAGTCCAGTGGATGATCAGCTCAGTGGAGGGTATAGCCGGGTATGTGGGCGAATTGGTGAGGGAGGAGCATGGTCTTGTTTAAAAGAAGGGAGTGGGCAGGATATTGCTTAAGGAGGGTTAGGAGGTGAAGGCGCTTTTTGGAAAAGGACTGTCTTCTTTTTCTTTTCCTGCCACTGTTCCCACACCTGTGGGGTCGCGGGTGCGAACTGCGTCGCACAATGTGGATTTGGCCCTGTTTTACGGCCGGATGCCCTTCCTGACGCCAACCCTCTATGGAGGGATGTAAGCACTATTGCGTGTTTCTGTGGTGGTTGGTAGTTTAGTATGTTGTCTGAATATGATGAGGAGAGTGTTGGGACGGACATATACACCTAGTCCCCAAGCCAGAAGAATTAATCAGAAGCGATTAAAATCCCCGACCGGCCGGGAATCGAACCCGGGACCCTCTGAACCGAAGGCCAGTACGCTGACCATTCAGCCAACGAGTCGGACTTTTTGGAAAAGGACTGTTATGTTGAGGAATATGATAGAGATGGGAGGGGATGATCTGGTTCTATTGGGTCTACTAGCCATAATTAAACAAATGTTTCTAGGCAGTGGAATTTAAAATGGGTTTTGAAGCCGGAGTGAGTTGTCTGAAAGTGGAGGTTTAAGGTTTGGTTTGCTGCTGCTTGGAGGTGGGTGAGGACGAGTTGACTGTGATACGGGAAGATATTGAGGAGTGATAGGGTGAAGAACCTGACAATGTCCTCTATGGAGGGTGGGGGGGAAGATGGTATTTGTGAGAGTGGTGGGAGGGTCGATGGTTTTGAATGGGGCTACAAGATCGGGACAGTTTTCGGGAGGAGGAGGACGGGCTTTGCTGAGTCAGGAATATGTGGTGTGGCCTGACCACAGGTTTTGCAGATGGGTGGGAGCTGAGTGTTTGGGCACTTGTTGGTAGGGTGGGATTGTGAACAGTGCCCACAGACCGGCTGTTGAGCTCTGCATTGAGCGGTACTGTACTCGTTATAACACAGACACTGCTCGCAGCAAATGGGCTGTGGTGGAGGGGCCTTCGAAGGTTCTACTCTGTAATGCCGTTTAAACAGCGACACTCCAGTCAATAACAGATGATCAACATCGGCGATGGTGGGCAGGAGTATTCTGACCATGAAGGTCGGCTCGGACTTGTGAATGTGAAATACTTTCTTCACAGGGATGTTTTCAGCAATAAGTTCTTGGTGAATGACATCATCAGGCATTTCCAGGTCAACCCCCCTGATCACACAGCTGAACAGGCTGTACCGAGGGGGTGGTGGGGGTATTTTGATGGCAGGTTAGGATAGATGCTTGAAAGGAGTTGAAGATCCCAATTGGGCCGCTCCGATGGTATGAGTCAATTTGTAGGCAGCTTCCTCACCATTAACCTTTATGATTAAGCCATTAGATGTAGGGTGAATGTTAGCGAGGCCTTCTTGTTTCATGTGGAATTGATGAAGTGTTCTGAAGATATGTTGAGAGGAACGAAACTCAGGTGAGGGATTGACAAGCAGGAAACTGTGCGTGCCTTGTGGTTGGGGTTGGATAGTATGGACGGAGGTGACTGGTCTGGTGGCTTGTGAAAGAGGTGGGAATTTGGTGTTGGAGGCAGGGTTTGGTGGGGATGGTTGCAATGAATCGTCCATGGCATCCGGTGCATGGTGCTGAGGAGGAATGGAGTCAATCTCGAATTTCTTCTTTAGGGTGACTTCTTCTTGAAGCTGAGTTTATGGACATTTAGATGCTACTCCTCTGCTGTAGTCTCGCTGAGGTGTTGGTGGGATTGGTAAGTGGCGTGTCTGCATGGAAGTTGACGATGTAGGGTCAGGTTCAGGGCACATTATCCCTGTGTAATGCGAAGGACAGGTTAGAGTTGATGCAGTAGATGATGCAACGGTGGTAGTTGCGGTGTTGGAGGTTGAAATTGTCGTAGTTGTAGTAGTGATAGTGCTTGCCGGGAGAGGCATGGCAAAGTAGGAACGTTCAGCGTGTAGAGTATAAACCCCTGTCAAATCCATGCTGAAGGTCAATTGGCAGGTGGTTCTCCTGGGGACAAAGCCCCATCACGGTGGTGGGTGAACCCGGTAAACCGAGAGTGACCCAGCAGAGTTCCGTGAAGAGCGAAGAGACTGGGGATGAGACCCCGACAGTAGTGCTGTGTCCGGAGGCGAAACCTCGTTGGTAGTTTCTCAGTTCACCTGTTGGTAGGGATGGGCGCGACTGAAGCCTGGAATCGAGAGTGTCGACGCCATCGACTCGAAACACTGGACTCGGTTCACATGAAGCCTTGTGACTCCAAGTTAACCTGTTGCGCATTGTGGGGCCGCACGGTCACTTTGCATGAAGCTTCGCGACTCCAAGCTCACTTGACTCTCGTTGCAGGGCCGCTAGCACGTCAAAGCACGGAAGATAACATGAAATATTGTACATGTTTCTGCTCATTTTCCCACTGGGTGTTTTAAGAATATTGTAGAATGAAGTACGGTACCATTAATGAAGACAACGAGCGTAAAGGTGTAGTTAAAATAAAACATGTCAAGTCAGAAAGTATTAGCATAGTAGACCACGGGCATTTCACGTCTTTATTTGTCGTGATCAGGAAACTGATAAACAAATATCGATGGTAAATCATTGTGAATTGCACATGAAAGATGAAAACAAATCTAATATGGTTAAAGCTACTAACATATTTTGAACATAGATGAAACCATTAAATAAACACTGTGAACAAAGCCTTACTAAACAACACCAATGTTGTCTCTCACACATGTTGATGGCTATACAGTGCGACAATGAACACTGAATAATATTCGTCCACAAGAAACGTTTCACAAATGAACAATACCAATGATGCCCCTACATAATTTGCGCATATTTCACCATCATCATAAAAACTGATGTACAGGTAAAAATCCCTAGCCTGGCCAGAATCAATCCCGGGGCCTCAATAGACTGCAGAGGCAGCTTATATGATGTGCAATAATATTGGTAAAATATTTGTTGTTAAATCATACTCTAAGCACTCACCTTTTTTCTGTTTTACGTCATTGAAGTTAATGTTGGCAGTTATTTAAAAGTATACTGTTGGATTATTATTACCACTACTATTATTGTCATCATCATCACCAAAATAGACCTACAACATTAACAATAACAATGATAATAATCAAAAACAATATTTAATGTTTGCTGGCTCATAATCATCTTGTGTTCATTGTATCACAAGTTACCAAGGGAAGAGCATGGATCTATAGTTCCAAGCAGTTCTGAAAACAGTTGTTAGATGGCATTAGTGCATCAGTGGAGTCGACACTGGAGTCAAGAGTGTCGGTTCCAGAGGCAGCAGTCTCGATTCTTCGCGACTCCATTCACAGCCCATCCCTACCTGTTGGTGCACGTTTTCAAACGGCATATGCCGTTGTGGCCAAGTTGGGTGTAGGTACTGGCTTTGGACAAGCGTTTCAAGTGAAAGATAAGATCATTGCATTCGTGGCTCTCTCATCAGAGGATCCCATTGAGGCCACTGCGCAGGCTACTTGGAGCCACCAGAAGTGCCAATGCACTATGAGAGACTTCGTCTCATTTTCAAAAATTTCAAAAATTGATGCCTGCCTGGCCATCAGATGATAATGATGTTGATTCTCATAGGGAACCTGAAATGCATCAATTTTTGAAAATGAGACAAAATCTCTCATACTGCATTGGCACTGCTGGTGGCTCCAAGTAGCCTGTGCAGTGGCCTCGATGGTATGCACTAACCATGCATCTTGGTGAGTGTGCCGTTTACCAACTGATGAGCCCAACTTAGCACACTGGGGCAAAATGCTGGCAACTGGGAATGAGTTGGCTGGAAAAATTTTAATGTCCAATGGCGGACCAACTATATTGGTTTTATAAATTTACTCATTCGGAACAAATAGTATTTCAGGTTTCCTATGGGAATCAACATTTTGTCATTAACTCACTCCTGGTTGTATCAAATAAGTAAATATCAACCAGTAATCATAACAAGCTGCGAGTAAATGAATGAGTGTGCATCATCACCATCATCATCATCATCATCATCAAGGAATTATTGCAATTCCCACATGTGATAGGTTAGGCAAGCTGTCAGCTGAGCGTGTGGCTATTGGGCCATTGGTTTGGAAATTTATTCATTTATTTATACGCTTGAAGTGGCACCTTGTGAATGCTGGGGCTCCAAAGTAGCCAGATTCTCAATGTGATGTATATCGTCTACTAGAATCTAACGCTTACTAAAATGTAAAAATTACAATCTTATTTCAAAGTGTAAATTATGAGAGATGGGAAAGTGAAAAGTAATGATTAAGGTAAAAATTGCTGAAAAGTTAATCATTACAAGTAATTCAATACCTTTAACTCAATTACTTCCCAATTCTGACTATATTAAGTCTTCCCTAGAGGTTTACTACTACTACTACTACTACTACTACTAATACTACTACTACTATTACTAAAATGTTTTCATTCCTCCCATGAGGGGTGAAGCGGGTCTCCTAGATGGTAACACCGTCTCTCAGGCCAGGAGATTTGTTTTGGTGAAGGAGATGTGCGGAGAAGGTTAGGGGTTTGGCGGCTGTGGCCTATACTAAGAACTGTCCCGGAATTCGCCTTAGAGCAGGAGAATGGAAAACCATGGAAAACCATTCTCAGGACAGCTGACAGTGAGGAGCAGCCACGAGGTCCAGACCTTTCTCATCTCACGTATACAGAGGCATAGAGCCATGGTAGAGCTGAGGCCACCCTTTCTCTGCTCGAGTGGTCAGAGTGCAGAGCTGTTGGACCACGGGCCAGTCAGGGCCACTTGTGGGCCAAGACCCACTTTGCATCTACCAATCTTAGGCTTTACTTTCCTTGAGATCATTGATAGCTTGTTGTATATCCTATTTTGATGATACAGAATCTTTGGTTTGATGCACTTGACTCTGTCAAATGTTAGTTTCTTTATGGTAGTTAACAGTTAAGTAGTTGTTCTTATATTTTGCTAGGACATTATTAAAGTTATTATTATTGGTTCTCTTTACAGGTGAACCAGTCCAACTATTCTCTGAAGGATTTGGGCTGCACCAACAAAGTCAGTGGTGATATCTACAATACAGAGAAGACCTGTGGCCCTAAACATGCAGTTATGTTGCAGCTTGGCTATTTGATAGAAGACAAATGGTATCCTGTTTTTTCTGTGTGTCACATCAAGAACCGCTCCACCACTTTGTTTTCTAAGCACATTATACATGGTAAACAAATGAAAGAAGCTGGCAAACAATCAACAGTACGGCCATATTTTCAAGTAGGAGGGGATTATTATCCTGGTTTCTCCCCAGAACAAGCCTATCGAAAGTCAGTTCAGAAGAATACCCTTAAGAAGATTCTGAATTCTACAGAGCTTGCACAGAAATACATGAGCACAACGTATATAGCCCGTGGTCATCTTGCTCCTGATGCAGACTTTGTTTTACATGCCTATCAGTGCTTGACCTATTTTTATGTAAATACTGCTCCACAGTGGCAGTCAGTAAATGCTGGCAATTGGTTATCGCTGGAGAACACTATACGAAAATTGGCCAAGGCCAATGAAGTAGATCTAGATATAACAACTGGCACTTATGATGTACTTAAGTTGGAGGCTGATTCAGGTAGATCAAGAGAAATATACCTATATTACAATACATCCCATAATTCACAATTACCAATACCTAAGTACTTTTGGAAGGTTGCTTACAATAATGCTACAAAGGAGGGAATAGCATTTGTCGCACTGAACAATCCTTTTATCACAAAAGTTACACTCAATGACATATTGTGTACTAACATTTGTGAACAGGCAGGGTGGATGCCTACATCCAAAGTTTGGCAAAAATTCACTAATGGCTACTTGTATTGCTGTGAGGTCAATGCACTGAGGAAAACCATATCATATGTTCCAAGGTTTAATATCAGTGGGATTCTTCAAGGTCCTAATTAAAATAGAATAAGGCTGTACTTTTACCTAAATAATTTAGGTAGCATATTAATTCCTTCTCTAAAGAAAGAGTGAAAACAATTTCCAAGCTGATGAAGAAGAGAGGAAAGCTAGGTAAATCTGAATATAAAGATGAAGTGACAAGAACAATCCATTCCTACATCCTTAGCAAAACTTAACAGAATATTAATTTATTGTAAACCATGTGCTTAAAGATGTAACAGGTTTTCCTTTTGTGGCCACAATTCAGCATTGTTATACAGCTTTCCTTTTGTTTAAAATCCATTAGTTACAATTCGTTAGATCACTTCTTTTCAATGCTTTGAATCAAGAAGCCTATTTTGGTTACTTCTGAAACTTAAACTAAAGGAAACAACATGGTTTTTACAAAGCAAAACACAGCAAATATGTTTTGTGCATTTTAGGGATATTAACCCTTTAACTGCCAATGTCCGATTGATCGCACGTTCGAGGTTCAGTCCAAAAATGCCAAGGTCCGATTGATCGGACGTTCTGGAAAAAAATATTTTCCAAGTTATTTATTCATTCTAATAGTTTTGGACTAGTATTGGATTAAATAAGACTATATACAACAAGTTTAGTTGAGGAACTTGCTGCCGAGTGGCTTGATGACCAAGCGGCAATTCAGCTCCCACGGGCGGGCAACGAACCCCTTACTCTTTTACCGAAAAATAAAGAATGCAACTGTTCTGTATGCAAAAAGATTAGTACTAGCCAACGTGGTAAATGGAAAAAGACCAGATACATTTGTAAACTGTGTAAGAAGGGTGTACACCCTTTGTGCCTCCCTAAGCATTTTGTTAGAACACATCATAAACATGTGTAAATATTAGTAAAATTTTTTCTTGTATCATATTTTTAAGGAAAAAAGTGAATTTTTGAATGTTAAGTATGTGTGAAATAGACGTTAGTAATCCTGTTTTACTTAAAACAAACCACGAACTGGAGCATTTGCATATAATGTAAGAGTAGAAAAATTCACCTTAATGTAATAATAATAATTAAAAAGTATTGTAACTGTAATATTGTATATAAAGCTCTATTTTTGTTATATGTGGCATAGGGAACATTACCTTCTAAAATAATGCAGTTTTTGATAGTAAAAATTTTTTTTTTTCTTAGCATTGTTTTTAATCATGACATACTTTTTCTCAAAGAAAGAATTTTTTTTTTGAATTATCACTTCATAAAATAGAAAATTACAAAATAAAGGTGCATTAAGGTACATTAATAAAATGCCCAAAGCATTAGCTTTGTAACAAAATAAGCCCATCCAATTTACATAAATTGAACAGAAGTTATTACGAATAATTTACTGCAAGGTAAAAAGTGCTCATTAGGCCTTGGTGGTATAGGATATGGACACCGCGTATGAGGCTGGCGGTCAAAGGGTTAAGTGAGTGTGTTTATGGAGTGGTCTATTATATAATTAATAATCATGAATAAAATATGTGTTAAAAATCACTTACACTGTCATTTAACCCCTGCTGTAAAAATAAAACAGGAAATATTACGATGGCCAATTTGTCACCCAAGTCCTCCACATTTGTTGAGGAGTATTAGTTCTGGAATAATGTGAAAGAAAAGGAGAGAAAGACTATGAGTGAAAATGTACTCTTCTTATTTCTACATTTGTCACCAAAATTTCAAAATGTTCAGAATTTCTAATGAATTCCTTACAGTTCATTTTCAGCCTATCAATACTTTTCCTAAAGAACTGAAATTAATTCAAGAAAGTCCTATTCTGAAGTCTGGGAAGCTAATGTCAATTAAAATAACTGTCACATTTGCATTTTATTGTTTAAAGCCAAAATTTTTCAATGTATTATCTAAAATAAAATGTATGCACACACAAAGCCAATATTACTGTCAAGCAACAGCATGGTTTCATTTCACCAGAGTTAACAGAAACAAACCTAGTGCACCTCACACAGACCATCACTGAGCAGTTAGATAAAGGGAGGCTAAATGGACATCATACAAATTTTCCAAAGCTCTTGACTGCATAAGCCATGACATTCAATTACAGAAACTTTGTGTAGTAAGGTATTTTTCAACATGCTTGCTCAATTATCAGCAACTATCTTGGTGACAGGAAGCAGTATATACATACAAGGGAATTAAATGTGGATAATTTATGAAGTCTATTCTGGGATTGCATATGGTTTGAATCTAGGTCTGCCTTTACATTACATTTTTGTTAATGATCTCCCCACTTGCATTAAAAATTCCAGTTTCTGAACTTTTAAACTCTTAAACCCAGTATCCTCACCTCAGGATTGGGAACTATTACAGGCAAGGTACTGCTACTGAGGAATGTAATCAATCTAAATGTTAAAAAGAGATCAAATATTTTACAATGCCATTGACCAGAAGTGAAAATGAGCACTCTGTTTACTGACAGTGAGTGAGGTAAATTACCTGAGAGTACAGTTTAACAAGGGGCAGTCATTCATTTCACATTTTCTTAAGCTCTCAGCTGAAGATTTTCACTACCTAGGTTTTCTAGAGAGGATAGTCGCAACATTCTGGAGTAAGAAAGCTATAACTCTGCTCTATTTATGTCTAAGAATTTCTAAGCTAGTGTCATCTGGCAAGATGATTAAACTATCCAGAGATGATTTCTGAATTGTAAAATAAATGGCAGTTAGCCCTAAAAAAATAGATTTCAAATTTAACAGGCTGAAAAACACACAGAAAATTACATTGAATTTCTGTATAAATTAATTAATGGCTTAATGGAAAGTTCTGAATTCTTAAGCAAAACTGATTTCACTGTGCTACATATTAATACCTGTGTGCATCCAAATTTCAGGAATAATCTTGCAAAAGAATACAGAAGCATTCAGTAATTTATCACTTATTCTTACAATGTATAGCCTAATATATGTAATTCTATCAACACACATAAAGGAAACATAAGTTTTAGTTCAGATACAAGCAATTTCCTATGGTATGTCACTACCTCCTTTTGGTTCTTCTTCTTCATCCATTCCCTTTTCCAGATTCTCTGGGTAGGGTAGTGTACCAAAGCCCTCCACCTTACTCGGTTTTTCCACCATTCCTCTTCTAGTACTTTATTGCTATCAACTCCTCTATTTGCAGTACAGACCACAACAGAACTCCTCCATCTCATTCTAAGCCATCCCATAGGCCTCTTTGCAGTCTCTGTATCCATGAATGTTCACTATGGTATTCTTTCACCTGGCATTCTCATCATGTGTCCAAACAATTTTAGTTTTGCTGTATCAATCTCTTCTTGAAGTTTACACACTCCCATGCTTCTCATTATTTCCTCTTTTCAAATTCTATCTCGTCTTGTCTTTCCCTTTATGCTCCTTTTGATTACTTGATCTCTAATTAATCTTTATCTTAACACAAAATCATTTTAGGTTTGTCTTGTTTTTTATAGTCTTCTGTTTATATTTCACTTTATTACCACTCCATCAATTGCTGCTTAAATTCATGGGTTATGAGGGACACCAATGTCTTGTCCCGTGATGATCTGAACCATTTGTGTGTGTGTGCACATGCCTTGGAAGGCACTCTGGAAGCAATCAATAGCCTTACTTCCTGAAGAGCAAGTTTTCTGAAACAATTTTGAAGAGAAATGACCTTGAAACTTGAACAAATTATAATGACAGTGTGGAAATTGTGAACCAGCTGTTCAGGTAAAGAAAGGAATCTGTTGCCGTCTACCGCATTCACATCATAGACGATTGCAGATGGCCAGCCCAAGTGGGTGTTGTCATATATATTTCCAGACACAGAAAGTGAGCATCCCCTAGAAGGTATGGTTGCCTGCAACACATGCGGGTGGAAGGATAGGACATGAAACATGACCTTGCCTTGCTGAGTTTTGTTCTATTTTATTCTCCTTATACAGCAACAAGACATGGCTTACTATGTCGGCCTGGGATGTAATACCAGATGAGTTAACCGCGCCTGACGTTTTATGCTGTTAGGCATCCTACCGAACGACACTGGTGTTTTTATGGTCTATTCTCCCTTGCCATATACCAAGCAGAAATTGCTTTTAATCACTCATGGCACGATTACCGTTGCAAAAACATGTACCGTATGCAACAGGCATTTACACAATGCATCAAACTGTCTTACGGTTATGTAAAAAGTATGTGCCAATTATGAGCTTTCAGTAGGGTATGAAATGAATGCTAAAAGTGGCAACATACTGATAGAAAATATGTGTGCATTTGTGAAGCAGAAGTAGTAGTCTATCTAGTACGCTTTCTGGAAACCTACTCACTGGAGTCACCGTGGTGTCATAGGTTAAGTGTGGTGCTGTTAATACAGCTGTGTTTGGTAGGTGGGGTGGAATCCCACTTGAGCCTGTAAATTTGATTCGCATTTTGTACTTCGAGAATCACCCACAGAGCCAATGTATCCGAATGCCCTCACGTTGTGGGTTATTTAATTAATTAATTAATTAATTAATTAATTAATTTAATTAATTTATTTTTGCACTGTTCTAGGCCATTAGGGTTGCTTATGTGGATGTTTTATAAGCAGGGCTGGATGAGGATAGAATGGTAGGGGGTTTGAATCCGCTTGACCGAGCAACAGCCTATTAGCACAGTGAGTGTTCGAATAGATGGCCTTAACAGTAGTGCACATTTCAGCACACCGTTGAACTGCCATTCGTGCTCTTTGTAGCATTATAGACGTTACAGATTCACAGGCTTCCATAATAAGATTTCAAAGACTTTCAAAATTTTCCGGCTGCTGAGCGTACACTACATCCTTCAAATAGCCCCATAGGAAGAAGTCCAATGACATCAAATCAGGCGATCTAGCAGGCCAGGTGACAGGTCCTCCCCTTCCTATCCATCGACTGGGATGTGTAACATTCAGGTACTTGCGAACATCTGCTGACATGTGAGGGAGAGCTTCGTCGTGTTGATACCACAGGGTTAAACGCTCACCCAGGGGCACGTCCTCTAGCAACAATGGTAGTTTGTTTGAAGAAACTGTAGGTACCGGGCTCCTGTCAAATGATCCTCAAAGAAATATGGTCCAATTAGGTGATCACCCAGTATACCACATCAGACATTACTTCCCATCGTGCCTGAAATGCTGCCTGCCTTACCCAGTGGGGATTTTCACTGCTCCAGTAGTGCCTCCAGTTCATCAGAAAGACTTGGTGTGAAACTACATCCCGCTTCACAAACTCACACATGTTTTCTATCAGTATGCCATCGCTTTTAGCAATAATTTCATAATTAATCGAAAGTTCATAATTGGCACGTGCATTTTACATAACCGTATGACGATATGATGTATTGTGTAAATACCTGTCACATACATGTTTTTGAAAAAGTCATGCAGTGATTACGCAGTAAGTGCTTTATAGGTAACTGTAGCTTAATATGCAGCAAAGAAAAATCGATCATCACCCCACTGACATTCGGTGGAATGCCTAACAGCATAAAACGTCAGGCGCTGCTGACTCACCCGATATATTCATCCAGTGGCCTCATTAGTTATAATGATGTATTGCAAGCATTATATTTTGTCTGTTGATTATGTTATGGTTTTGTGAAGTGTCTCCGAACATGGAGGCTCTGCCAGCCATTTTTGATTAGAAGTTACTCACCTGATGTGTTATACAGTGGCCATAATTCAGCAAAGTGATTGGTCTATAATCTTCTACCAACATAAATGGTCCGTTATTGGACATTATAAATTTTCCAGCTTACTCATTCCTGGTCCCAGCATTTTGCTCCCATGTGCTATGTTGGGCTCATCAGTTGGTACATAGCACACCCACCAAGATGCATGGCTAGTGCATAATACCAATATAAATGGTCCGTTATTGAAATTATAAAATTTCCAGCTAACTCATCCTGGTTGCCAGCGTTTTGCCCCCGTGTGCTAGGTTGGGCTCATCAGTTGGTACATAGCACACCCACCAAGATGCTGGCTAGTGCATCATACCAATATAAATGGTCCGTTATTGGACATTATAAATTTTCCAGCTAACTCATTCTTGGTTGCTAGCGTTTCACCCCCGTGTGCTAGGTTGGGCTCATCAGTTGGTACATAGCACACCTATCAAGACGCATGGCTAGTGCATACTGTGGAGGCCACTGAGTAGGCTACTTGGAGCCACCGGCAGTGCCAATGCTCTATCCCTTTCAGACCGTGTACGCACAATTGTGCGGGTTCATATTTTAGTTATCCCTGACCGTATTTGATGTTTTTTGGCACTAGACCGTACTGCAGTGATTGTGCGGGACATGTGGCATGTATTTCAATTGCTTTTAGTATGCGCTTGACCGCCAGGGCAAAGGAAGAAGAGTTTAAAAAGCACAGTTGATTGGCGAGATGGCGGGAAGCAGTAGTGCCAAAAGTATTTATTTATTTATTGCATTTATATTAATCTAGAAGCTTTACTGAATACCGGAATATATTCAATGAAGTGTGCACAATGGTTAGTGAATGTAAATTTTGAAGATACATCATCGTATGTGATACAACGAGGTTTTGAATTTTGATATGCACAATTGTGTGGGTACTGTTTTTCGGATGTTAGTTTTTATTTTGTAAAATAAACTATCAATATGTGTATTGAGGAGCATTTTAGTCAGTTTTTGACATACAAACAAAAATTCACACCTCCAATTTTCTTTCAGGTCTGAAAGGGCTATGAGAGATTTTGTCTCATTACCAAAAATTGATGCCTGCTTGGCCATCAGATGATATAGATGTTGATTCCCTTAGGGAATTTGAAATATTTGTCCCAAATGAGTAAATTTATAATACCAATATAAATGGTCCGTTATTGGACATTATAAATTTTACAGCTAACTCATTCCTGGTTGCCAGCATTTCGCCCTCATGTGCTAGGTTGGGCTCATCAGTTGGTACCTAGCACACCTACCAAGACGCATGGCTAGTGCCTACTGTGGAGGCCACTGCACAGGCTACTTGGTGCCACTGGCATTGCCAATGTACTATGAGAGATTTTGTCTGATTACCAAGAAATTGATGCCTGCTTGGCCATTAGATGATATAGATGTTGATTCCCATAGGGAACCTGAAATATTTGTCTGAATGAGTAAATTTATAATACCAACATAGTACACGGGGGCAAAACGCTGGCAACCAGGAATGAGTTAGTTGGAAAATTTATAATGTCCAATAACGGACCATTTATGAAGTCATTTAAGGTAAGGTAAGACTAGGAAAACAACAGATAGGGAATCTGCCACCTGGGTGACTGCCCTAAATGCAGATCAGTAGTGATTGACTGATTAGCCATAAAAGGTACCACACTACAACTGTCAGTCAGACTGATTTTATGTCAGCAAAAAGGAGTCTGAAAAGTACTATTAGAAACATGTGTGAAGAAATGGAAAAGAAAACAGAAGAAGCCAAATTATGGAAGGCTATTTATGCTAAATAGGATCAATATAAAATAAAACCAAGAAGAGGATCTGTAGGCTTCTTCAGACTCAACACTGGCAACGACTGTCTTGCAGCTCATCAGAAACGAATCAACATCCTGAGATCCGAAAAATGTACACCTTGCCATGGCCCTGGAAGCAAAATGGATAAGGAACACATGCTACATTGCAACAAACTTGATGTGACAGCCAGAACTTCTGGAAGTCTCACTCAACTATACTGGAATGCAAGCCACAAGATACAACAACAACAACAACAACATTAGTGAGGTTGCCAATGACAGCTTACCACAAGTGCCTGTGTCTGCAATAGTGCATAGAACATAGGGCCTAGGAGATGAATGACGTATCATAATCTTCTCTGATGAATCCTACTTCTGTTTGCAGTTCCATGATGGTTGCCTCTGGGTCTGGTAGCACTGTGGTGCATGCCTGACCAAAAGTCCTGCATAGTGCACTGCCATACTGGCCTGGCATTGAGAGTTAAGTTATGGGGTGCCATAGGATTCCAGTCCCGCTCACATTAGTACGCATCACTTTACACAGACCAACAATCATTACATCACGGAGGTCTTGTAGCCTATTGGTTTACCCTACCTTCATCGCCAGCCTGGGGCCTTGTACGTGTCCCGTTGTGACTGTATGTGGTACACATTGTCCAACATCTCCTCGATGACCACCATGGCACATTGTTTCCTTGGCCTGCCCGTTCACTATATCCCTTACTCTTAATAATACAAGCTATTATGGGAAGTAGACAAGGACAAACATAAAATCACAAAAGGACAAGCAGAAACAAGCTCATAAGAGACTGAGAAGAAGTGGTGAGATTAATCAGAAGAGACCCTATCTATTTGAGCATGGTAGTGTGTAAAGATGTAGGGATGAAGCTGGGAACCAGAAACAAGCTTGTTGGAAGACTGAGAAGGATTGGGACTGACATGGAGAGAACCAATCTATAAGGAGCAGTCAAATGAAAACCGAACACCTGCTGCAACTTGATCATGGAATGGTTTTGTTCACAAAAGTGTTAATACATTTATTCCACCAGGAGACAAGACGATCAATTCCATTTTTATAGAAAGAGGTAGGTCACTGACAGATCTACAACTGCACTCACTCTTGCACTTCCTTATCTGAATGAAACCAACGTCTATGAATGTCTTTCTTTGGGTCGCCAAAAATATGAAAATTGCAAGGTGTAAGATCTGAGCTGTATGGAGGATGTTGAAGCATTTCCCAACCAAATTGCTGAAGCATGGCCTTCGCCAGATTGTAAAGTATGCGGATAAACATTATCTTGCGACAGGATGACTTCATCCAACAGCATTCCAGGGTGTTTTGACCTTATGGTGCATCACAGTTTCTGCAAAGTGTTTCCATAGTGCTGCACCACCAGAAAACGAACCACACTTCTTTACTCTTCTTTGCTTGGCTCAATTTCTACAGCTTGACGAATACACTAGACCAATCTGTGCACAAACAAAGACATAACTCAACTACTGCGTGAACCTGTGAGTTGTCACTATTCAGTTCTCCTACCACAGAGATGGCAGTATCGATTCGTAAGAACAGTGTTGCCACCTTTCATGCTCGGTTTTCATTCGACTGCCCCTTATATTTGAAGACAGAGGAGTTTGTCTTTGTAGTTTTGTGTTTTCCTGTGTGTTTTTATCTCCTCTTTCCATTGCTCCATATACTCACAATGACTTGTCATTATGTTCATCCTGTTGTATGTTCCTATTCATTTTCCTTGTTTTTACACATCGTCACTTAAGATGAGGTCTTGTGTGTAACAAAGGCATGATTTTACAGGAGAGAGAAAGAGCTATCGCATGGTTGTATGGAAAATATTCAGTGCTAATACAAATTATGAATTAAATTTGATAGAAATATATTGATTACTACAAGACAAATTCATTTTGTTCTTTTAAGATTTTCATTTTGCACTTATGAAGTATCTGTAGACAAATGTCAATGAATATATATGGGGTCATGGTGTTGGCTCATTTTAAGCAATTAAAACAAAATTGTAATGTGGTCCCCACAGAACAATTCAGAGACTTCGTACAGCCACAATGAAATAACAAAAGTTTTCAGAAAAATTACAGATAGAAGAAGGTCTCAATCCTTAAGCGATGATGTAACTCTTTAATCAAATCAAATCAAATCAAATCAAATCAAATCAAATCAAATCAAATCAAATCAAATCAAATCAAATCAAATCAAATCAAATCAAATCAAATCAAATCAAATCAAATCAAATCAAATCAAATCAAATCAAATCAAATCAAATCAAATCAAATCAAATCAAATCAAATCAAATCAAATCAAATCAAATCAAATCAAATCAAATCAAATCAAATCAAATCAAATCAAATCAAATCAAATCAAATCAAATCAAATCAAATCAAATCAAATCAAATCAAATCAAATCAAATCAAATCAAATCAAATCAAATCAAATCAAATCAAATCAAATCAAATCAAATCAAATCAAATCAAATCAAATCAAATCAAATCAAATCAAATCAAATCAAATCAAATCAAATCAAATCAAATCAAATCAAATCAAATCAAATCAAATCAAATCAAATCAAATCAAATCAAATCAAATCAAATCAAATCAAATCAAATCAAATCAAATCAAATCAAATCAAATCAAATCAAATCAAATCAAATCAAATCAAATCAAATCAAATCAAATCAAATCAAATCAAATCAAATCAAATCAAATCAAATCAAATCAAATCAAATCAAATCAAATCAAATCAAATCAAATCAAATCAAATCAAATCAAATCAAATCAAATCAAATCAAATCAAATCAAATCAAATCAAATCAAATCAAATCAAATCAAATCAAATCAAATCAAATCAAATCAAATCAAATCAAATCAAATCAAATTTCTTTATTTGCACATGAGGTGTATACCTCGGTGGCAAATGGTACACTAAAATACATAATTGTCAAGCACTAAATATTAAATTAACAAGAGAAGAAAATTTTCCTATAATACAATATTATACAATTTACGCTAACAATTTTTTCTATTAAACACACAGCTCATCCTTAATAAATTTATATTGTTTACAAAATTCAACTTATAATATCTTCTGTACTACTTACAAATATAGTCAACTGATATACAGTATGTGAAATTACTTCAAATGATACTATACAACTGGTATAAGATTAAAATTTACATTGCATTTATTTAAAAAAATTTTTTTTTACCTATTCTGGAACCTAAGTAGCATAATGACCTGCTGCGTCTTAACCAGAGCCCCCTTTTGCCACCACTTTTCGGAGTTCCTGAAGGGCCTTCACAGCTACCATAGCAGTCCCAGGGCCCTCAAAGTCCCCACTGTACTTCACCCCTACAGGCAGTCCCCTACTTTGGCTGTCCAAACTCTTTAGACCAGGGGATGAAATTAATTTATTCACACACATTTTTTATTTACAATAACCTGCACTGGTCGAATGTCCTCTAACACTTCATTTATTTTCTTTGTTGCTTTTTATTCTCTTCTTGAATAACTGTACAGATATTGGAAAAGGATCAAACACTACCCCGATTAACTATTCCACTCCTTCACACCCTTCTCAATGAATGAAAATTTACCACAATCGCTTCTGCTAAAATTCCTTCTAATTTAATATTTATGGTCAGTCCTGCCGATATAATAATTTTCCAACTGAAGCCTCTCACGGATATCTCCCCATGCTTCTTCTCCTGTATAGGCTCTGTATAATCCTATAAGTCTAGTTTTCTCCCTTCCCCCCAAGTTCCTTTAACATTTCTGATACACTACTTCTCCTGAAATCCCCTGTTACAAATCTTGCTGCTTTCCTCTGCACACTATCTGTTTCTTTTATTAGGTATTCTTGGTGAGGATCCCAAACACTGTTTGCATATTCCAATAATGGACGAACCATACTTAAGTAACTTTTTTCTTTTAATTCTTTGTTGCATCCTTTAAGTAGCCTCATGACATGTAACGGTCCATATGCTTTCCCAACAATGTCATGAACATGATCCTTCCAGTGCAAATTACTTTTAAAACTCACACCTAAGTATTTGTACTTGCCATCTTTTGGGATAACTACCTCATCCAAAGTATATTCAAATTCAGTTTTAAAGCTCATGTTTGTAAAAGTTATAACAGTTGATTTGCCTCCATTAACCTTCATATTATTTTCTTTAACCCATTGTTGGATACTTTCAAGGTCCCTTTGTAATTCTGAACAATCCTCAATGTTATTTATTTCCCTATAAACAATTATGTCATCTGCATACAATCTTATTTTTGATGTTATATTGTTCCCTAAATCATTTGCGTATATTAAGAAAAGTAACGGACCGATTATACTGCCCTGTGCAAATTCCCTTCCAAACTTTCTCTTCCTGCGATACATTATTTCCTACTTTGACTTTCTGAACCCTTGAATTTAGAAATGTTTTTATCCAACATGTAACCCTTATGTCCAAACCTATTCCCTCCAATTTCTTTAATAATATTCCATGGTCCACTCTCTCAAAGGCTTTGGAAAGATCTATGGCTATGCAATCTAACTGACCTCCTGAATCCAATTGATCTGATATGTCCTGCTGAAATCCCACCAGTTGTGCCTCACAAGAAAATTTCTTTCTAAATCCATACTGGCTCCTCATGAACCAATTTTTATCATCACATATCCCTCTAATGTACTTTGATATTAAACTCTCTAGTATTTTACAAACTATACTGGTCAGGCTAATTGGTCTGTAGTTGTCTGGTTTCCTTTCATCACCCTTTCTTTTATAAATTGGTATTATAGATTCCTTCCATTCCTTTGGTATTACACTATTATTTATGACAGTCAAAGAGAAATTTTAAATAAGGCACT
The DNA here is from genome assembly GCF_040414725.1 of Anabrus simplex. Taxonomy (NCBI): domain Eukaryota; kingdom Metazoa; phylum Arthropoda; class Insecta; order Orthoptera; family Tettigoniidae; genus Anabrus; species Anabrus simplex. The sequence goes on from NC_090265.1 coordinate 139,824,951, forward strand.
ATGTACCACCCCCTTGTCTTTAATACCTCCCCAGTAATTTGATCACTTCCTGCTGCTTTTCCTTGCTGAAGCAGCTGGATTTCTCTGAAAATATCTTCATTTGTGAATGAGAAGATTCTTGTTTCCCTCTGTGTCTCTCCCTCTCTGTCTTCTGTTTCGGTTTCCAACTCCTGACAATCATCTACTGAATGTCTGATTTCCCTACTAAATAGATTTGCTTTCTCAGTATCTGTTAAATAGTGTTCACCCCCTTCTCCCACCGTTGTAGGAATTTGGATTCCTTTTCCTTTTTGATTCCTGATATATGAATACAGCTTTTACCATTTCCCTTTGTGGTCATTACCCTCTTGAAGTATGCCATTCATATAATTCTCTTTTGCTTCCTTTTTCACTCTATTCAGTTTCCTCATTAGCTGTTTTCTCTACTCGTATATTTTCCTTTCCATAGACCATATATAATGTTTGGACTCTTACAAATACCTGGCTCTGTCATGTAGTGGTGGAGGATGCGAGCACCCAGTAGTACTGTCAATAGCTTCATGCATCTCAGGATAAAGCACCATGTAAAGCAGAGCAAAGCCCAATGTGTTGCCAACAGACTCAGCTCCAGCAGTGAAGAGGTCCATGCAGATTACAACAAGACTATCTTTTACAAGGAAAAAACAAGTATATATAACTTAAACAGGTTTTAAAATATTGTATCTCACTCTGAATGAGACCAAGTTGATTTCTTGAACTTTTTTTTTGATAGTGGCTTTACGTCACACCGACACAGATAGGTCTTATGGCGACAATGGGATAGGAAAGGCCTAGGAGTTGGAAGGAAGCGGCCGTGACCTTAATTAAGGTACAGCCCCAGCATTTGCCTGGTGTGAAAATGGAGAAACCATGGAAAACCATCTTCAGGACTTCTGACAGTGGGATTCGAACCCACTATCTCCCGGATGCAAGCTCACTGCCGTGTACCTCTAACCGCATGGCCAACCCACCTGGTGATTTCTTGAACTTGAGGAAAGTACAATGTTGATGAAATCACTGAAAACGCCACACACCATCAAGTGACAGTGGTAATAATAATAATAATAATCATCATCATCATCATCATCTTCCTTCCAAGTATTGGGCCATGTGACCCGTTACGCTCTTGCATTTTACTTTTTGCAAGACTTGAAAGCAATCAAATGTCCTTCCGACGGGTTGCTAGCCTGAAGGAAGTAATAATAATAATAATAATAATAATAATAATAATAATAATAATAATAATAATAATAATAATAATAATAATAATAATAATAATAATAATAATAATAATAATAATAATAATAATAATAATAATAATAATAATAATAATAATAATAATAATAATAATAATAATAATAATAATAATAATTGAACCTGGCAATGTGCACAATATTTGCAGTAGTTTTGAAATGTTGGAATAAATTTCAGGATCACACTGCTGAAAGGCCTCAATTGCACTTCTGGGAACTAAGTTCATTATAACTGGTCTAGATTTCCATAAACAAAACTCTGAATGAATATTTATTGATACTGGGTGAGAGCAAGTAGAACTCTGCAAGCTTCGAAAAATTTCTCTGTCATCTTCAGTACTGGTTTTAAGAAGGCACATAAATTCTACAAAACAGTATTTTGTGACTCAAAAATCATTACTCTAGTTGGTAGTGTGAGGGTATATTTTACCCAAGGCAAACAGAATAGTGAATAATTCTTGGTGTAACTAGTATCCTGCCTTCCACCCCTTGCTACTTTACCAACGGATTCTCCCATGCTGTCCCGATTTCTTGCTATTTTTGTATCACTAGCATTGTTCGAACCATTGACACGTTTGTATGCTGATGTCAGTCTTGGGTAATTTTTATCCAGCATGCATGCTTGCATAAATTTACAGTGAAGTCTAATTTTCTCGTGGACTCGCCGAAGTTGTGCAATGGACAGAGTAACTGGTAAGGTTATCGGTGATTTACTTGGTGGCAGAAAGGATGATGTTGTTGATGGAAGTGACAATTCAGATATAGACTTGGTTTATGAAAGTGATCATGGCAGCGATACTGAGTGGGACAGCTGTATGACAGGACACGAAGGTACTCCATCCAGTGAATCTGACCATGAAGTTGATGAGGATGATACACTGTTGACAGCATATGTCTAACAAGTCTCACTTTTTGTAGATCCATATCAATTTGCACACTTTTTTAATGTTTACAGTTTTATTTTGTATGGTCCTTCAGATAATTTAACAAATTTAGAAAATTCAAATTGATATGTTGACTATGTATCATTCATTTCTTTCACAAAATGCTGCAAAATGCTAAATGTTCTTCTGTGGATCAGTCCTAGAATACCAGCCTACAAATCCCAAAGTTGTGGTAGAGGTAGTCATATCTTTTAAGGGAAAAATCCATTAGCACTCCAAATCATATAATGAGTAAAGGAGTCTGAAGGCATATTCGGTGATTTCCCATCAAAATTAATTAAAGCTCGGCCATATTTGGAGTTGCAGTGCTTTGTCATCTGGTAATGTAAATGGAACATCAAAATTGACATGCAAGCAGCCTAAATGGAATCAAATCTAAATGTCTGCATATGGTAAATTATTATTTTTGCTTAAACATTGAAGATTTTTGGCAATGTAATGACAGAAAAGGGAAGGTAACATCTGTGGCCTTAAGCAAGGTGCAGCCCCAGGATTTGCATGATGTAATACTGGGAAAAAACAGAAAACCATCTTCAGAGCTGCCAATGGTGGTCCTCGAACCTACCATCTCCTGAATGCAAGCTCACAGTTACTCAAACTGTGCAACTAATTTGCTTGGTGTTATTCCATTCTATTCTTCTTATTCTTCTTCTTCACAGTACCATATCAGGTCCCCCTGACGTTGGCAATCACTGTGGCGAATGCAGTACGATCTCTTGCTAGGTGGAAAAGTCTTTCAACACTGTGAATTTCAGTCTATTCTTTAATGTTTCCAAGCCATGATGTTCGCCTCCTCTCGACACCTCTTCGACCCTGTATTTTGCCTTGTACAGTCAGCTGTAAGATGAGTTGACGGTCATTTCTAAGGATGTGGCCAAGGTAAGAGATGTTCCAGTGTTTTAATGTTTGAACAAGTTCCCAACTTGCTCTTGCCCTTCTGAGTACTTGGTTCGTTAGTCGTGCAACCCACAAAATCCTGAGCATCCTACGGTAGATCCACATTTCAAAGGCTTCCAAGTGTTTCACTGATATGTTCTTGAGAGCCCATGTTTCCACACCATATAGCAAGCCTGACCATATATAGCATTTGACCATCCTCTGTCTTAGGTAGTCATTGCAAAAGAAAGATTTCATTTTTGTAAATATTCTTCATGCTGTTGCTGTCCTCTGTTTCACTTCTTTCTCAGGATCGAGTTTTTCAGTGACAATGGCACCCAGATATTTAAAAGTGGTTACCGGTACTCTCTCAATCTGTTGGTTGTTTAGTTGTAAGATTGCCTCAGCATTGGCACGTCTGCTGAAGATCATGAAGTTGGTCTTGTTTACATTTATTTTTAGTCTCATGTCCTCACTAACTGCACTAATATTATTGAACAGGAGTTGGAGTCATTCAAAATTGTTACACAAGATGACTGTATCATCCACATATTGTATGTTGTTAATTATGCCACCATTTACTTTTATTCCATATTGGTGATTTTCTAAAACTGTTTTGAAAATTTTATCCAAGTAAAGGTTGAATAACAGTGGAGATAGAATACAACCTTGTCTAACTCCTCTTTGGATGGCTATCTCTTTTGTAGTTTGATTTCCGATTCAGACAACGGCCTTTTGTCTCCAGTAAACATTTCCAATAATGCGGATTACTGTCAACTCCTATATCCTTTAGGACTTCTACAAGTTTTGGATGTTGTACTCTGTCAAATGCCTACTCAAAATCAATGAAACAAGCAAAGCACTTCTTGCTGTTGATCTAGACTGTTCTGAATTAGGATATTTAGCGCAAACAGTGCTTCCCTTGTACCAAAAGAATTTCTGAACCCAAACTGTGTTATGTCGAGGTCTTGTTCACACTTAGTCTTGATTCTGTTATGTATTACACGAAAGAATATCTTAAGTGTGTGGCTCATGAGGCTTATTAGCCTATAATCATTACACTTACATGCCTTTTGCTTCTTTGGCAACGTGACGAACGTAGATAACAGCCAGTCAGATGGGATGCCTCCAGTATTATATATAGTACTGAACAACTTTTCCAAGAATTGGATATTGTCTTCGACAATCATTTTAAGAAGTTCTACAGGGATGTTATCTGGAACTGGTGATTTCTTCCTTTTTGAAACATTCACAGCATATAGCACTTCTGATTTAAGAATCAGGACCTTCAAAATTAGCTCATTGGTTAGTTTCCTCACCTCTCTGATCACAGAAAAGTTCCATCAGATAATTTTCCCAAGTATTTAAGACTTCTTGTTCATTAATAATAGGCCTGTCTGTGGCATCAACCAGTACAGAAAGGTTACATTTTCTGTACATGACAGCCATTTCCTTTAATTTTCGATGTACATTGAACAGATCATGTTTAGACTGAAAGATTTCCATTTCCACACATTGTTCTTTCATCTAGTTCTCTTTTGCAGCACGTATTTCTTTCCTTATGTGGCATTAAATTTTTTGTATTCCTCTGCACCATTGTTTTACTAATCTTCGTTGTTCCATTAGTTCAAGAATATCATCTGTCATCCATTTCTTTTTCTTCATTGGATGTATCTTCTGATCTTTGTTTTGAAGAAGTACTTCTACCTGACTTTTAAACTGATTCCACAAATCATTTGCTGTTTCACAGTTATTGGTACGGTATTGATTTCTTTTAAATCCCTATTCAAATCCTGAGCAATTTTCTGCCGAGTTCCACAATTTTGGAGATTAGCGGTATTTAAATATCATTCTTCTAGGCTTATTCTTCATGATTTTCAGACGAACTCTTACAGTTGGGCCAACGAGAGTTGAACTCTGATGTTTAGCGCCACCGGCGAGAAAAAGTTGACTAACGCTGCTCGACATAAATGGTCTGTTGCTATGGCAACGATAACAGAGATGCCACATTTGAGGATGCTATCGCCACATGAGTTGGCTTGCTCTCAGTCGCTTTTGTGATATTATTCGGAGTGGTGCTGTGTTAGCTGTGTTAGTTGTTGCTGGTTTATGTAATAATTTAAGTGTTTGTTTCAGGGGCGTATTCTCCTTGAATGGAAGGCATTCATTGCATGCGTTATGATAACACAAAGAACTGTCTGATTTACGATTTTAGGTTGTTTCAGGTCAAATATTAACGATTTCATCTCTCAGAAGTTCAAAAGTTCCGCGCAACTGTACTAGTTCCGTTGCTTGATTACGTGTGGTGCTGGTGTAGTCTCGCCGTCTACTCCACTCTCGGAAGAAAGAGACAGCAAATGTAGGAGTTAAGGACGTAAGGCATTCAATCTTAAAATTGCATTCAGTGGCAGACGTAGTTCTGAAACCCTCCGAACGATTTCGCTGCAATTGAAACTTGGTCAGAATTTGTCACCCCATACCCGTGCTACCCTCTGCCATCTGTTAGCAACTTGGAGAAAGTCGACATGTTTACAGCGAACGGGACCCACAGATTACCCCCCAGTGAGAACCCAACGTGACGAGACTGACCAATGCCATTGGGGTGACTTACCTCCAGTGCTTGAGTTGTGGCTAACTAGTGAGTTAATTCATTGTGTGTTTTGCTGATTAGTGAGTTCATTCTGTGTGTGCTGTTCCTGTGCTATTCGTCGTTTTCGGTGTTTTATATTTTGCGCACGTGGTATTAACGATGGATGAGTCTAAAACGGATATAATTGTAAATCAGTTTGAAAATCCATTTACTGACCGTTCGTTTGATGAAAAGATGCAAATAGTTAAAGCCGCGAGACCTCTACCTTCCCTCGTAGACTTCTTCTTCTTCTTCTTCTTCTTAATCTGCTTACCCTCCAGGGTTGGCCTTTCCCTCGGACTCAGCGAGGGATCCCTCCTCTACCGCCTCAAGGGCAGTGTCCTGGAGCTTCAGACTCTGGGTCGGGGGATACAACTGGGGAGGATGACCAGTACCTCGCCCAGGCTGCCTCACCTGCTATGCTGAACAGGGGCCTTGCGGGGGATGGGAAGATTGGAAGGGATAGACAAGGAAGAGGGAAGGAAGTGGCCGTGGCCTGAAGTTAGGTACCATCGCGGCATTTGCCTGGAGGAGAAGTGGGAAACCACGGAAAACCACTTCGAGGATGGCTGAGGTGGGAATCGAACCCACCTCTACTCAGTTGACCTCTCGAGGCTGAGTGGACCCCGTTCCAGCCCTCGTACCACTTTTCAAATTTCGTGGCAGAGCCGGGAATCGAACCCGGGCCTCCGGGGGTGGCAGCTAAATACACTAACTACTACACCACAGAGGCGGACCCTAGTAAATTTAAAAACAGAAAACAAGAATTGTGTACGCACGTTCAATCCAGAAACTTACAGTAAAACTGTTTGGCTCGAGTTCACCTACATGTAATTAGGGTGAGTAGAATTGAAATTTACTTAATACATTGTGTTAACTGCATGGTTACTAGTTGCATGCCTCAGTGGAGATTCCAGGATACGCCACTGGTTTGTTTCCTAAATATTATTTTCGTTGTTAGACTATTTTTTGTAAGTTAATCAGTGGCTAGTTGTACTATTCTCTATTTAACATGTGCATTTGTTAAGGTTATTGTCAGTTTAGTGATTATGAAATCTTATATTTATCGGCAATGTCGGAATTATTAGCACGAGCTTAGGAACGGGGCAAAGTTCATTGAATTGCTATAGGTCAACATAGTTTATTAAATATTCAGCCTGTATGAAAGGGTGATATGCCGCAGATTGAGGTAACTGATAACGCAGTGTACTTCGTAGTTACTGTTTTCGCCGCTCATATGTCAGACTTCAACTCTCGTGGGCCCAACTATACATTAGCTATCAATGGATTATGATCCGAGGAAATATCTGCACCTGGATATGCTGAGACTCTTTTGATGGAATTTCTGAAACGCTTATTTATCAGAATGTAAACAATTTGGTTTCTTGCTGAGTCAGGAATCTGAGGATCATTTTTAGGAGCTTTCCATGTGTATAAACGATGTTTTGGAAGTTTGAACCATGTAATGGTGAGAATCATTTGATGTCCTACACCAAACTCGTACAGCTTTTCTCCCCGGTCATTGCATTTACCAAGCCCAAATTCGCCTACCAAGTCAGAACGTCCTTGACCAATTTTTGCGTTGAAATAGCCTATTATGACAGTTATTTCATCCTTCTTCAGGTCTTTAAGAACAGTTCCAAGTTGTTCATAGAATGTTTCTACTTCGTCATCATACTTTTTGTCCGCTGTTGGCGCATATATCTGCAAGATGTTTACCCTAAAAAGTGAGCATGAAAGTTGTATTAACATGATTCAATCAGAAATTGGTACAAAGTTGCTGACATACTTCGTAAGTTCAGATTTTATAAAGATTCTGACTCCATTTCTATGATCTTTATCATTATCTTCACTACCAGAGTAATAGAATGTATCATCATCATGAACTTCACTAATTCCCATTAATGGTGTTCTTAATCTAACCATTTCCTTGATAAGATTGTCAAGCTTGCCAGCTGCATAGAGACTTCCGACGTTCCAAGTCCCCATTCTTATTCCGGAATTCACTAATTTAAGCCGGGAGATTCATAGTACCCCTCGCCAATTTAAGTGCTGCCCGGGACTAGGGGCCCTTTCTTTCTAATTTCTCGCCATAGTGATTTTCTGGGAATTTATACTAGTGTTGTTTCCCCTTGCCTTCACTGGTGTAGACGGACCATCACCCTCCTAAGGGAGCTTCTCCTCCATAAGGCGTTGGCTTCTTTAGGGTGTCAGGTTATTTCCCACCACCCAACACTCGGCGTTGAGTCGCTAGCTGTACGGTCTACTCCATAATGTAGCAGGATAACCTGGTCAGACATTATGTTCTTACAAAATAAAATAAATGGAATTTTTTTAAAGTATGAAATTCCTAATTTTAAAATTTCATCTCTTCATCTTCATCTGTAGACACAGTCAGGGAAAGTAATATGTTATTTCTGGCTGACTAAACACAGACATACAATTTTTTTAAAAAGGATGCCATTGCCTTGCTCAAACTTATTTTCAATAAAAAAAAGGCCTAACCTTATCTATATAAGTACCTACTGGTACCTGAAAATGATGAGCTGTCTTTTGGTTGATGATGCATTTCTGTAAGATATACATCAATGAAGTCTCTGAGATTCTGTTCATCAAGCGTTTCTTCATGTAGCTGAATTACTTTCTGCAAATAGAGAAGAAGGGTTTGTTGTACACATACAAAATAAAATTGTAAATATTAAAATTGTGTACAATATCTGGGATATTTGTAAGTTTTCCTTTATGCTGCTTTATTAATATAATTATCCATTTTTATGAGGTCATTATGGAGAATGGTCGAGTTAATGAAACAGATAACGTGTATCTTGTACGGAAAATGCAAGTTAGGTATAGGAAAAGGCATTTTTGTTTAGCGCTTTAACAATTACGCTCTTTGTTGATTGAAGCTGAGATTTGGCTTTTATCATAGATAAGGGGACGGAGTGTATTTAAACACTGTAAGCAATGCTTATTGACAGGAAACTCAAATTACGCATGTAATCCTACAATAGATCGCTTTAATATACATTATACAAAATAAATGTTACTCTATCCAAACAGTGAGTCCACCTTGTTGCAATGCTCAAAACTGCCAAAAGGTGCTGTGACAAGACATGTAAGTAATGTGCTTTCACTCGTGAGCCAGCTGTGATAACGATCAATGCACTCAATGGTACACACAGCCACACGATAACCTCCTTGTAAGCAGTCGGAAAAGTAGTTACATGCGGACTTAAGAGCGAAGAATAACGATTAACCTCCCGAGTTTTTAGTGCTGGGTTGATTATTTTAACAATGGCTTCATCAATGGAAACTTCATTATTCATTGTAATGGTTATGGCTGCAATTGGTTTATAGAAGTCTTATTGATGGTAAAGTCGTCTAGTGCTAGAAATTACCCCAACAAACTAAGCATTAGTTCAAAGGTATGATCAATTCCATTAATCTCCACTATTTCTACAGTGCAAGTAGCTTACTATTTCAAGAAACAAAACTATGATGCAATTCTGTGGCTATTAAAAACTTGCAAAATTATTCTGTTAGCCATGTCTTTTCTTAACAAAAACATTTCTTTGAAAAATACCTACACAGAAAGATCTATCCTGAATGAAAACATTCTGCAAAAGAATTACTTGCAGACAATATACAAAGTGAAAGTAGAAAATATTAAAGAGATAATAGCAGAGCATCCTCTTTGATTTTTTAGATGGAACACTTGATTTTGTCTTGAGAGCTGTCCTGGATATCCTTGTGATGCCCCTGTCAGGAAATCAATCAAAAACCAATGTTGTTTGCAATGTATGATTTGCATATAGTCAACTCTACAGTTGCCATGGCTGCTGCTGCACTCAGGAAAAGCATACAAGAAACTATGGCAAGTTTTTACTGACCGGTCACCTTACATGGTCTCAGCATTTAGACAGTTGAAACCACTATGCTCCCTCTATAACATGTGTTGTTCACACTTAACATCAAACTCCTCTATATCCAAACTCAAGAAGACTCTGATTAAGGCTCCCAATAGAGCACACCATTACAGAGAGATCACAGACTTGCCGCTGCCCAAATTTCCCACCATAACCAGATGAGGAAGATGGTTCATGGGCTGTTTTTCTGACTGAGAATTTTAACAAGATTAAAGAGTTCTTGTGGTGCTTAGACAATGAAGAATCAACAGTGTAGAACAGGCAAAGGCTTTATTGAAGAATCCAAATTTAGGACTGTATTCAGTGCACTCCTTCAGGTTTTCTATTTGACACCCGTAGGCGACCTACGCGTACTATGAAATTAAATCCTGTATAATATATTTTCACAGTCCAACCTGCTTTAAAGGACACCTTTCTTCAGCAGAAACCTGCTATACGGACATTTTTGCATGGAACCGATTTTATTTTACATAAGACATATGTAAAACAAGCCTCATTTAAGCAGAGACACCCTGAATTCCGGACAGTGAACATCGCCTTTAGTCTCGTCCACTTGTCTTAAGTGGACACTCTTCTGTTCCAGGACACTGCCTTTAGATAGGACTCTGTTATACTTTCTCTTAATATCATTCTGCAAACATATAGGAATTCCTTTTGAATGTTTGTATTATTTCATGTCTAATGAAAACAAAAGAACGTACATAGGAATGCCGAAGTAGCAACATGGATGAGGAAGACCCGAAAGATGAGGTTGTCGTTCCAGAAAATGAAGAGTTTGAAGAAGAAATAATCGTGGAAAAACATGAAAATGCACCCAAAGCTAAGGACGAAGAATGCAAAGAATGCAGCGGCAACCAGAGAAAAATTATGGCATTTTTGAACATATGTTATCGAGGAAGGAAGAAGAAGAACTCCTAGAAATGAACAGCAGGCTTATTCAACAGAAAGAGCGCTCAAAGGAGGAAATTCTTCACAGCAGCGCATAACAACATTTTGGCTACTCACAACTTTTCGAAAAAGAAAAACATTTCATAAGTTTTTCATCGGAGTACGGGAGGGATGAACCGTATCACCAGTTCACGGCGCAATAAGCATCATTTTATATAACCACTACATTCAAATATTGCACAATGTAGATCCTGAACTCCGTGCTTTAGGAGGAGGTGACTCCATAGCGCAGTTTCCAGTCCGTGCGATTACTTGTGAAGACCCCGGACGGGAAGGAAGCCTTATTTCAAACTTACTGGTAAATATCCCGAAGATAGCGTTATCCAGCCAGGGAGAGAGAGAAAAGAGAGCGCGCGAAAGTGACAGAGATATTTGACTTTGTCACGTGGAGCGAATAATACCAACTACGCATAGCCAAATATGAGCACTTCAGGCCTGACAGCATGTTATTACATCAAGCTATTTCCACATGAGCGCCAGTTATATCATTCATAGGACACAAGAACATGTTGATTTAATTTATGGAAGGCTACTTGCACCAATGCGGTGAGAAGCAAGCAAGCTTAGGGTTTCCTCACTCAAAATTCAAACGACCGTTGATGGCAAACGGCCAGTACACAAAGACAGTCTGTAGAGAAGACGGGGATGTACTATCCGTAACGGAAACAGACCTTTTCTATAAAGGAAAGCCGGCCGAGGAGTTCAGCCCTTGTGACTGACAGACCAGTGCGAAGTGAGTATCGCTCGTGTGAAACATCGAGACAGCTTACCTAAATTACAGTGCCTTAAACAAAATGATAGTAGAGTTGTTAATAGGATGTAAACTAGCTCGCCTGAGCGTGTACTGTGAATGGAAGATAGCTGAACTAGATCAAGTTCGTCACTTTTAATGAGGTTCGCCGAATTATATCTGTCCAATTAACTTGTGGTGACCAGTTTTCCTACCGTAATAGGCTCTACATGTGATAGGACTGTTTCATAAGTAGGAATTTAGCTAAACGATCTTGCCTAGGTTACAGCACTGTGCTCATATACGTACGAGGCAGTGAGGAAGAATATTTACTTGCAGCAGCCAGTTACTAGGAGGTACAGAGAAGACAAGAAAGACGCAGACGGCAGCAGTGATGGCGTTCCCAGGAGTCGAGTGCCAGGCTTCCAGACTTAACGTTCGCAGGTCCAGGATGGCTTAATTCTACCACGAGCCCCGGACTATGGCCCGAGGCAATGGCGGAGGATATCAGATGAGTAAGCAGCAAATTTTTAGCATGATGTACACTTATAGACTCAATTTAGGCCCTTTTAATTTATCAATAATGTAAATATTTCATTACGTAAGTTCAGTGCTTTAAGCATAGTCATTTCAAGTGTACTTTAATTAATTTAACTTGGAGCCGACGATACGCATCAGCCATGTGTTTTATTAGCTTTGTTTAAGAAGGTTTGAGGGTGATATTATTTTGGTGGTTGTTATGTGTTTCTTATGTAATTTATTTAAGCGCCATTTTTTGGTGCTAGGGTTATTGATGTCATTGTTTTCAATTAGATTCGGAGGTAATATCACCTCTAGTGTTTCAAGCGGGGAACCCAGTATCGAATACCATGTAGTTAATGTCTTTTATTATTGCTAGTGGCTTTACGTCGCGCCGACACAAATAGGTCTTATGTCGATGATGGACAGGAAAGGCCTGGGAATGGGGAGGAAGTTGCCGTGGCATTAATTAAGGTGCAGCCCCAGCATTCGCCTGGTGTGAAAATGGGAAACCATGGAAAACCATCTTCAGGGCTGCCGACAGTGGGGTTCGAACCAACTATCTCCCGGATGCGAGCTCACAGCTACGCGCTCCTAATCACACGGCCAACTCGCTCGGTGTGTAGTTAATGTCAGGATGTGCATGAGTTGCATGAAGTATGTTTCTAAGCTTGGAGCCAGACCAGTGAAACAATGTCCACCGTTGTGATGAGCGAGGATCCATTAGAATTATATGCAACAGACCGATCCATAGCCGAGGGTGAGATGCGAACCCGATATGTCATCGAGATTAGCCGAGAGAAGGCTTAGATAAAGGGCCGAGATCGAGCCAAGATTCGAACCTGTATATTCTAGATGCGAGACGCCAAAAGCGCTAATGAGTGTAGGTGTGAAGTACGGGTTACTGTGAGCCCTAACGTGGCGTTTATTGTGACGCAAATGTTGAAGTGTGAAGAGGGCTTATTTATGTCGCTTTTCTGCCGATGTGGATATTTGTGTAATATCGCCACGAGATAATAGTGGAATTAGCCGTGTGAGGGCTTAGTTAACAGGCGGAGAGTAAGCCGAGATGTTATTGAGATTAGCCGAGAGAAGGCTTAGATAATGGGCTGAGAGCGAGCCAAGGTTCGAACTTCTATATTCGAGATGTGAGACGCCAGAAGCGCTAATGAATATATGTGTGGATTACGGGTTACTGTGAGCCCTGACGTGGCGTTTATTGTGACACAAATGTTGGAATGTGAAGAGGGCTTATTTATATCGCTTTTCTTTCGATGTGGCAGGTGAAGCTCGTTTCTGTAAGCCGTAAGGATAGATATTTGTAAGGAGCTCACGTAGTTTCAATGTCAGCGACTCAACACGTGGTAAATGAATGAGTGTACACACGGTACAGTTATGTTTCTGACCGAGGCAAGGGGAGGTCCGTCCGCAGTTAAAGCTCCATTTCGTTGCACAATCACATTCACCGCTCAGCTGGTAATGTGTGCAGGACACAGCTGTCGATATCCCGAGTTCGTGGCCGGGATGTCAGTTGACGACGTCAATTGTATTTATGTGTTTCTTTTTTCAGGATGTGTTGCATTGTATATTGTTTTTTATGTATGTGCATTTCATTTTTCTCTGTTATTTGTGTGCAGTGTTGTATAATGGGATTACAGCTCGAGCTGGATTTGTGGTTGCGGGTTTTCCGTCCTCTCAGTTACCCGGGCGGATCCCGTGATATTAAATTCAGTGTTCTTTTGGGGGAAATGTGTCAGTCCCAAGACAGTTTTTTATATATGTTACCGACTGGATCGGATTTGTTAAACTGGGGCGAGATGTATACATGTACGTCAGTTGCAGTGTATAGTTAATTTGAGGCTTCGTGCCCCGTAGATTTTACTCATCTGTACATTCCGCAAAAGTACAAAGGTACAACCGTGATTTTCACTCACGATGTGTTGATTTGGGTTCGAGACCCATGTTTCGACTCACACTTGTGACGTCAAATTTCCTGTATACATTTTTGTAAATTTGATATTGTTATAAATTTTTACCTTGCCAAATTATCATGAGTTTTTGAAAATGAATTGGTCCACCCTTTATTTCGCGATTATCATTTACGAAATATGTATTCTAGATCTTGTCCTATTGATTTAAGTTAATTTTAGATAGATTTTGAGACCCCCTTTTCAATCGAACGCTCCACGCAGCTTGTCCGCTGAGCTAAGCCAAAACTTAGAGGACAGGGTAAGGTACAGTAAGAAAAGGAGAGGAGAGAATTTGACTGACCTCTACAACTCTCGTGCGCTTGTGCACTCTCTTGGACACTTACGGGATTCAGTTTTTCTTTCACTGCTATAACTGGGCTCTCCTGTTCGCTTCACGACCTTGTGATACAGTACTCTTTTGGAGATCCCTCCAGGACCTGTAACGCTGCAGGCTGGTGCCCATGTAGATTAGATGGGTATTCGTTTCCAGCTTAGTCCTTTCCCGATCTTCAGTGCAAGATATTATCACAATGAGGATATACAGTCTGTGGAGTTGGTCTTAAGTATCCAGCCACATTCCATGCATTTTCATTAATCGCTGTGTATGCTTGATTGGTATGGACAGAGGTGCTCCATACTGTTGAGATGTACACTGAGAGAGAGATGCACAATGTCAGGGCTGATGTTCTCAGTGTTTTTGGGCAGGCACCCTATGTCTTTGTCAAGAGATTCCTGATGATATTATTTTGGTGTTGAAATAGTGCTGACTGAAGGTGAGAGTGAGATCTAATGTGACACCTAGGTATTTCGGTGTTGGACAGTGTGGGAATATGTCACCTCACCAAGCTACGTCCAGTTCTCGACATGCTTTCCTATTATTCAGATGAAACGCACAGACTTTTCTCTTACCTAGATTAGCCTTCAAGTGGTTGGCATTGTCGTAGAGGGAGAGCTCGTCCAGAATCTTGATCACTTTGTCTTCTATTGTACGGTACCTCCACAATGTATAGGCTTGGGCAGCTACAGCTTTATCATTGGTATAGGTAAAATGCCTAATAGTATATGAAATCGACTGATAGTTTTTAAAAATATTTTATAATGCTGGAGACACGACATATCCTTGGGGCAGACTATACTTCTGAATCTTCCACCTGCTGTTCATCCCCTGGAGGTACATGTAGAACCTTCTGTGGTGAAAGAGGGTCCAATAAATAACGTCAATTGGTAATCCCTTGTCAGCTTGTACACTTTCTTCAGTAGATTCCTGTGAATTATGGTGTTATATACACTTCTGAACTCCATAAAAACCACTCCTGTGATTTCCTTCTTCTCATATCAGTAAGGTTGAGAATTTGGCTGAAATATGACCTGACAGATTGGAATCCTATTTGATGAGGGATGATGTTTCCTTCCAGTATGCCTTGGATCTGGATCAATGTCATTTGTTCAAAGATGTTGAAAGAATGGCAAAGCAGAGACACTGCATGGAAATATTAGGGATTATTCAACTATTTTCCTGGTTTTGAACAGCGCTACGACATGAGTTTCCTGCCACATCTTCTGAATCTGCATATTGGAGACATGTGTTCATCAAGTTCAAAATTGCCTCAAGAGTTTTTGACCTTCTAAACCCTCAGTTCATCGACCCCCCCCCTGCTTTATTTAACTCCATATTAGAGATATCCACTTCCATCTGCGATATGGTTCCTTGAGAAAGAGGTTCTCGCCTCCCAGGTTGTGCAACAGAGGCTCCTGTGTCTTTCTTTTGGGGGTTTCGCCATTCAGGAGCAATCAATTTGGATTTGTCACTTGATCTGTAGGCGCTTGTAATGATATCCTTCGTTTAAGTAGCATTTCCATTTGGATTTTCCAGGACTTCCCAGAACTTCATAACGTTCTTCTTCATACCCACGGTTTTTACCAAGTTGATCTATTTTATCTGACATTATTCAGTGATAGTCAGCCTTCAGATCTTTGCCAGGTTTCAATGGTGTTCCCTGCCAAAGGAAAAATTCACGAAAGAAATCTTGATACCAGTTAAGCAGAGGTTTGGCATTCTCAGAGAGTGCTCCGATATACTGTATTCTGCATCCTCATGGTATGGTTTTCCTCGAGACTTTATTGATGACTATTTTATTGGATAAAAGTTATTTCCAAACAGTCCTGAAATACGTGTTGGAGGCTGGTAGCATTCAATAAGCAGCCACCACTTTGAATGTACAGATCATGTATCTTTTTTCAAAACAATTTATCGTCTGTTGAGTACAAAAGTGGCCATTGAAACTAGATTCCCATATTTCAATGATGTTCCCTCTGTGGGTCAATGGTAGAGTATCGGCGTCTGAACCCCGTGATTGCAGTTCAGACACGACAGAAATGAAACAAAAGGCCATTTGGCTCTCCGCGTTATAGAGTACATTGTTGGCATGTTAAAAATCTCTAATACAAAATTTGGTGCTTACCCAACAAAATTAATTAAAATTCAGACATACTGCAGACCACCCAGCAGATACCCGGTCTACTCTGCTATCTGGTGGAGTAAAACAGAACATCAAAATTACCACAGAGGCAGCCTAGATGGTGTCAAACTGAAATGCCTGCCCACGGTAGTTGAGGCCATGCGATTGTTACATTTACTTATATTGCAAAGTTGTGTGCATATGTGCGATGCTTGTGGACCTAAACAATTGTGAATTGAATTTTGATTCCCCCACCCCACTAGCTGCACTAATGCATCACCAGTGTTGGCTGCATAGAAATAAGGGCAATGGTTATAGCAGGCCAAACATCCAAACACTTCATCTTCAATGTTACTTACTGGCATTAAGCATGAATGACAGCATGAAATTTAAAAATCAGAAATTTCCAGAACGTGAAATATCATTTTATATCAAAATTGCTCCTCTTTTAGCCAAAAGGTAGTTCATGCAAATACAAAAAATAAAATGAATTAATTAAAAACCTTGAAAAGTTGTAGTGAGAGATGAATCAGTTCCAGTAATAAAAGTTTAGAGTTAAATAACCTACATTGTCTCTCCTTTGATCTCTTTTATTAATACCTGTATGTCTTCCACCATGAGACCTTCCATACTTGTCTTGCCAAAGCCAAACTCCTTCAGTTGTCTGAGTGTAAATCGCCGCTGTTCTAACCATTCAGCTCCATCATTGAACAGTATGCCTGCATTGAGAATCATAGTAGAGATATTAGACACTGAGACCAGTGTAAACATACAGTACTATCAATTTTAAGAATATGAAAAGAACTGAAGAATAACAAACCCAACATGATTGTATAATCAATCAGTCACTACTAATCCGCATTTAGGGCAATCGCCCAGGTGGCAGATTTCCTATTTGTTGTTTTCCTAGCCTTTTCTTAAATGATTGCAAAGAAATTGCAAATTTATTGAACATCTCCCTTGGTAAGTTATTCCAATCCCTAAATCTCCTTCCTATAAACGAATATTTGCCCCAATTTGTCCTCTTGAATTCCAAATTTATGTTCATATTGTGATCTTTTCTACTTTCAATGACACCACTCAAACTTTTTCGTCTATTGATGTCATTCCACGCCATCTCTCCACTGACACCTTGGAACATACCACTTAGTCGAGCAGCTCGTATCCTTTCTCCCAAGTCTTCCCAGCTCAAACTTTGCAACATTTTTGTAACGCTACTCTTTTGTCGCAAATCACACAGAACAAATCGAGCTGCTATTCTTTGAATTTTTTCCAGTTCCTGAATCAAGTAATCCTGGTGAGGGTTTGATACACTGGAACCATACTCTAGTTGGGGTCTTACCAGAGACTTATATGCCACTCCTTTACATCCTTACTACAACCCCTAAATACCCTCATAAACCATGTGCAGAGATCTGTATCTTTTATTTACAATCCCATTTATGTGATTACCCCAATGAAGATCTTTCCTTATAGTAACACCTAGGTACTTAAAATGATCTCCAAAAGGAACTTTCACCCCATCAAGGCGGTAATTGAAACTGAGAGAACTTTTCCTATTTGTGGAACTCACAACCTGACTTCTACCCCATTTATCATCATACCATTGCCTACTGTCCATCTCACAACATTATCGAGGCCATTTTGCAGTTGCTCACCATCTTGTAACTTATTTATTACCCTGTACAGAATATCATAATCTGCAAAAGGCCTTATCTCTGATTCCACTTCTTTACACATATCATTGATGTATATAAGAAAACATAAAGGTCCAATAATACTGCCTTGAGAAATTTCCCTCTTAATTATTACAGGGACAGATAAAGCTTTGCCTAACTCAAGCCATAGTTTTAAAAACATGAGATAATAATAATAATAATAATAATAATAATAATAATAATAATAATAATAATATAATCAATCACTACTTATCTGAATTTAGGACAGTCGTCCAGGTGGCAGATTCCCTACCTGTTGTTTACCTAGTCTTTTCTTAAATGACTTCAACGGAATTGGAAATGTATTGAACATCTCCCTTGCTAAGTTATTCCAATCCCTAACTCCCCTTCCTATAAACGAATATTTGTCCCAATTTGTCCTCTTGAATTCTAACTTTATCTTCTTATTGTGATCTTTTCTACTTTTAAAGACACCGCTCAAACTTATTCGTTTACTAATTCCATTCCACGCCATTTCTCCGCTGACAGCTCAGAACATACCACTCAGTCGAAGAGTTCGTCTCCTTTCTCCAGACTGGGCTTCATTATCACTGTCACATTCAAACACGACCTCACTTTCAATGGAACTTTTTGTCACGCTGCTATTACTTTCACCGCTAGTAAATAAACCTGTATCACTTTATGAAGCTATTTCACTGCCAGATTCACTCCCACTATCCTGTAAAATACGCTCAGTTTCATGCCTCGTAATACGAGGTTTGCTACGGCGGGCCATTTAACACTTTGGCGACTATGAGACCCGCCGGCGGGTCACGCCAACTCTTTACTTCTGGACGGTCAGACTCGCCGGCGGTCTCATGACACATTATGTATACTGGAGCCGTATCGCGCGCCGTTCACAGATTATGCTTTCGTCCTTTCTGGTTCGTCTCTACATAACGCAAACTAACGTCGTATACAGTGGGACATGCAGGGAGTACATAGGAGTTAGGATAATTAAGAAATTATTCAATATGCTTGTTTCATTACTCAAATCATTTTATATGAAGAAAAAATATGTACAAAAATATAAGAATAGACACACACTTAACATGTTGCTTCACAACACTACGTTCGATCAAAACAAACAATGCTGCATAAAGACCGCCAATTTCAGTGAGGTCGCCGGCGGGTCACAGAGTGCGCGCCAACCCCGTGCGTTACTTGTGGACGATGAGACCCGCCGGGCGGTCTCAGCAGACAGTGCACACAGTGCACCCTAACGCCTATAGGCTGTACTTAAGATGTGTAATAGTATGTAATATATCTAACAGAGTTCAAGTAAAGACCGCCAATTTCAGTGAGGTCGCCGGTGGGTCACAGAGAACGTGCGAACCCCGTGCGTTACTTGTGGACGATGAGACCCGCCGGGCGGTCTCAGCACACAGTGCACACAGTGCACCCCAACGCCTACAGGCTGTACTTAATATGTGTAATAGTATGTAATATATCTATTAGAGTTCAAGTATCTCTGATTTTTCACTTCGTTCCTACTTAATAAACTCGGAAAACAATACGCCGTCGTCAACGTGTTAAGCTAACACGCAGGGAATCACTCTACTTTGAGACTGATTGTCTGCGGCGTGCCAGCTGTGGGCAGCTGTGGGCAGAAGCCTTGAAATAGTTGCAAAAGGCAGCCTATGCTTAGACTGCCTGCCAAGCGTCTGTGTATGAATGGTCACGGCGCGCTAGACCGACAGGTACAGTAGACGGCAAAGTATGCCAACGAGTTACAGTAACACCTAAGTACGGTACTTACAGTAATTCCCATAAGGAACTTTCACCCCATCAACGCAGTAATTAAAACTGGGAGGACTTTTCCTATGTGTGAAACTTACTGTACAACCTGACTTTTAACCCCGTTTATCATCATACCATTTCGTACTGTCCATTTCACAACATTATCGAGGTCATTTTGCAGTTTCTCACAATCCTGTAACATATTTAGTACTCTATACAGAATAACATAGCCCTCAAAAAGTATTGTCTCTGATTGCACTTCTTTACTCATATCATTTGCGCATTTAAGGAAACATAACGGTCCAATAATTCTGCCTTGAGGAATTCCCAATTATTACAAGGTCAGATAAAGCTTCGCCTACTCTAATTCTCTGAAATATATTTTCTAGAAATGTAGCCACCCAATCAGTCACTCTTTCGTTTAGACCAATTGCATTCATTTTTCCCAGTAGTCTCCCATGATCCACCGTAGCAAATGCCTTAGACAGGTCAATCGCGATACAATCCATTTGACCTCCTGAATTCATGATGTCTGCTATATCTCGCTGGAATCCTATAAGTTGAGCTTCAGTGGAATAACCTTTCCTAAAGCCGATCTGCCTTCTATCGAGTCAAACGGACTGGCCTGTAGTAATATTTATTTATTTATTTATTTATTTATTGATTTATTTATTTGTAACTTATCTAAAATACATTTGCAAAGGTGTGGTCGGTTATTATACATAATCTTTCGAATTATTTACACCATCAAAGCACTTAATGTGCTTATCTGCCAGTGAAATTGTTTCATATTTTTATACATTGTTGCAATCCTTACTGTTTACAACATTAATAGGTTTTGCGCATTTACATTGGCATACTTATCATGGTAATTTTGTCCTGTGGTGTGGGTTTTTTCAATCCCTGAAGGTATCATTCAAAATAGAAAAATGTGTGGTATATTTTTCATACATGAGCAAATATTTAAACTGTAATTTTTTTTCTATGATCCATAGTTTCACATTTTTTTAGCTGATACTTTGTTTTCAAGTGTGTCAATTCTGAGGGCAACTTGTTCAAATATTTAGGAACTGCAACTTGTAATGGTCTGGATCCTTATTTGTCGTAGTACATGATGATATGAAAATAACTTCTATGCCTCAGTCTTGTTCCATGTGTATGTACATTTACAATTCTATATTGTGGCTTCCAGTAATTTTCTTTAATTGGTACATCCTTGTTAACATATCATCACTTAAGCTAAGTATTCCTCTCTTTTTGTACCAGAAGATCGCCTTGACAGTGCGATTTTGTATCATTTGTACTATATTTATATCTGTAACAGAAGCCGATCCCCATACGCTTACACTGTATCATATAAGTGAGTCAACAAATGAATAACAAACCATTTTTATCATGAGGTGTTATATACTTAACGATTTGCATATTAAACAAGCTTAGCCTCAGTCTTTCACACAATTTACTAATATGTTGTTCCCATGAAAAATGTCTATTATTATACCTAGATATTTCATGTTATCTACTTCCTCTATTACATAGTCACAATTGCATGGTTTCTGTTCACCATCATGAATACACCGAACTGAATGGCCTGTTATTCTAATATTTTCTCTCTGAAATTTTGGGGTAGTAATGTACAAGACTTTTGTTTCTGAAGTGTTAATTATTAAGTTCTTATCATGGCACCATTCTTGAAAATAGTTGTACTCCTCTTGTAAATGCTTCTTTGCCACTTTTGGGTTTTCAAGTACTGATACAAATTAGTTTATCATCTGCGTAAATTAATTATTTACAGTTAAAAAAATGAGTTTATATCATTGACAAAAATAATATATTTCCTAGGATAATTCCTTCTGGAACACCTCTTATTTCTCCATATATATTATCAGTTTTTACCCTATACGCTCGGTCAGTCAAATTACTTTCAAAACCTTGCAGCGGTGTCCTCTTACACCAATTTTGCTTAAGGCTGCAATAATTTTATCATGTTAAGTTGAATCAAATGGCTTTGAGAAACCAATAAACGTATCTAAAACCTGCATACCTTGATTTAGCTTCCCACTGATCAGATTTGAGAATTCCTCGAGAAGATTGCTTGTACCCTTGTGTTTTTGATAAGCAAATTGCTGTTAATAAATAATTTTAATTCTTTTTGATACAAGATTAGGTGATCAGCAATATATCTTTCAATTACTTTTCCTATAGTTTAAGGAATATATATCTGTCTATAGTTTTCATACTGTAAATGTGAACCTTGCTTGTAAATAGGTCTCACTACGACAGCCTTCAGATTCTTTGGGAAAATATCTGTCTCTATTATTTTATTGAATAACTGTATTATTGGTGTTATTATGTGCATATTATCTTTCAGATGTTAAACTGTTAATTTATCCATGCCTGGTGATTTATTTTTGTCCATTCCTTCACTTATGTTTGCTATACCTTCTGTAGTTGCTAGTGGTAGGTTGATTTTCGTTGTACCCTACATTCATGTGCTACCTTTTCTAGTTGTCCAGCTCCGTGGCTAAATGTATAGTGTGATGGCCTTCGGTTACAGGGGTCCCGAGTTCGATTCACGGCAGGGTCGAGAATTTTAACCATAATTGGTTAATTTCGCTGATACGGGGTTGGGTGTATGTGTAGTCTTCACCATCATTTCATCCTCATCACCATGCGCAGGTAGCCTACGGGAGTCAAATCAGAAAACCTGCATCTGGTGAGCCGAACTTGCCCTCAGACACTCCCGGCACTAAAATTCATACGCGATTATTTAATTTTTTAAAAATTTTCTTCTAGCTGTTCTAGAAATGTTTGTGAAAAGTTCTTCTTCTTAATCTGTTATCCTCCAGGGTTGCTTTTTCCCTCGGACTCACCGAGGGATCCCACCTCTACCGCCTCAAGGGCAGTGTCCTGGAACGAGAGACTTTGTGTAGGGGATACAACTGGGGTGGATGACCAATACCTCGCCCAGGCGGCCTCACCTGCTATGCTGAACAGGGGCTCTGTCGGGGATGGGAAGATAGGCAGGGATAGACAAGGAAGAGGGAAGGAAGCGGCCGTGACCTTAACTATGGTACCATCCCGGCATTTGCCTGGAGGAGGAGTGGGAAACCACGGAAAACCACTTCGAGGATGGCTGAGGAGGGAATCGAACCCCCCTCTACCCAGTTGACCTCACGAGGCTGAGTGGACTCCGTTTCAGCCCTCGTACCACTTTCCAAATTTCGTGGCAGAGCCGGGAATCGAACCCGAACCTCGGGAGTTGGCAGTCAATCACACTAACCACTACACCACCGAGGCGGTCTTTTGAAAAGTTATAAACTATATTTTCTAGTGAGTCTTGCCGTCCTAAATAATGTTTTACCATTTTTTATATTGTCAGTTTCTTTTTAAGTCTTTAGCACATCATTTAATACTTCCCAACTTTTCTTCATGTCCCCTCTACAACTTTCAAATTGCAATCTGTAATACTTTCCTTTTTCTTTATTAATATCAGCTATTATATCATTCCACATTCTTTCATATAAACTTCTTAAATTTTCCTCGTTTTATGGATTTAAAATTGATGCTTTTTTCATATTTTGAAAAATCTGTCCCTTTCTTTGATTTTTTCTCTTATAGCACCCGTTAGCCATGGTTGAGTATGTTTCCTTTGCAACTGGATTTTTTTGTCTTTCGTCTTGTTAGTTGCATTGTTAACTGCACTGAAAATTTTCATGTACATATTATCTGAACTTATATTCTCATTTATTTATTTTCCTGTAATTTCTATTTCTGTTCTTAACATGGATTTACGCACCCTTTCCTGTATGTTCCATTTGGAACATCTTTTTACACCTAGTATCATATGATATCTGTACATTTATTATATAATGATCAGAAACTTTTGTCTGAATTACAGCAGAATCTTTTACATTTTTCCCATTCGTAATCAATACTTGGTCGATAGTGGATTGTGTTAGATTTCCATTTATATACTCTTCCCTTGTGGGCTTGTAATGCAATGAACTAACTGATGACCCGCCACCACATTATTTTACAAGGATATGACTCTGTTGTACTTCAGAATACCTATGTTCATATCCCCAATAACTACTAAGTTTCTGGCTTTCTTACTTTGTAAATGAAGATCTAACTCCTCAACAAAATCTTTTGGATAATAGTCAGGTGATCTGTATACTGCCATAATGATCCCATATAGTGATCCATTAATCCAAACTTCCCCAGATAAATTTTCAAAATTATTTGATATAAATTTCGCTTCTTTCAAAGTGAACCCTTCCTTAACAAAAATGACTATTCCTACACCAGAGCTGTCAGTGGAGAGATGGTGTGGGAGGACATCAGTAGACGAATAAGTTTGAGGGGTGTCTTTAAAAGTAGGAAATATCACAATATGAAGATAAAGTTGAAATTCAAGAAGACAAACTGGGGCAAATATTCATTTATAGGAAGGGGAGTTGATGATTGGAATAACTTACCAAGGGAGATGTTCAATAAATTTCCAGTTTTCTTGTAATCATTTAAGAAAAGGCTAGGACAACAGCAGATGGGGAATCTGCCACCTGGGCGACTGCCCTAAGTGCAGATCAGTAGTGACTGATTGATTGATTGATTGATTGATTGACTGATTGATTGATTGATTGATTGATTGATTGATTGATTGCTTGATTGATTGATTGATTGACATTTCTTATTGAATAATGTTTTCTTCTAGCTGTTCTGGAAGTGTTTGTGGAAAGTTCTTCTTCTTAATCTGTTCTAACTCATACTGCTCGTTTTCCATTTCATTATTTACACTTACTTCACCGAATTTTTTTACAAGTTGTTCTACGTCGCACCGACACAGATAGGTCTCATGGAGACGATTGGACAGGAAAAGGCTAGGAGTGGGAAGAGAGCGGCCGTGGCCTTAATTAAGGTACAGTCCCAGCATTTTCCTGTTGTGAAAATGGGAAACTACGTAAAACCATCTTCAGGGCTGCCGACAGTGGGGTTTGAAACCACAATCTCCTGAATACTGGAAAATTGCCGTGCTTAAGCGACTGCAGCTATCGAACTCGGTACTTCACCGAATATTAGCACATCTACCAGTGGCCAGCTGTGTCTTAATATTATATCCATCTGATCCCAATTTTTTCTGATTGATCTTATATTCATATAAAGTACACACAATTAACTTTCTTGTTTCTTTGTCATCTGTAGCCATTCATCACAATTATTGTAAACCTTTGAGTCTAGTAATAAACTACAACTATCAATGTAAGTAACATCCATAACTAAATTTAAGATACACTAGAGTAAAATTAAATGATGATACTTGTAGCCAGTTACTGGATTTTTTCAATGTCCTTTTTTGAAAGAATTCTTACCAGGGCTCTGTTTCATAAAACTAGCTAATAATATTAGAACTCATAAAAATAATTATTAGTTAACCAAATTCCGTTTCATAAAGAATAACACATGACCAACAAAATATCTGCACTCATAATACTAGTTCATTAGTCAGCTTATACAAATGGAGGTTAGAATCGGTCTCCTGCATATGTTCTTGGTTTGTGTTTGTTCCTAGCAGGAGGCTAGTACTTGACTACAATCGGCTATTAATCCATATGTTCGCTAGGCTCACTTGATATTTTCGTTGTTCTGACTTTGATACATAATGACAATGGATAAAAGAAGTGAAAATGATGTGAGAGAAGAAAGTTTCTTTGCGGAAAGTGATTGAGTTAAAGCATCAACTATTCGCAGACTTTTGCACACTGTAACCCTCCTTTTCCTTTTTACATTTTTATTTTATGTGTTCTTAAAATCTCTGTTGAGATGGACTAGCAACATCTTGGTTTATCACCCCGTGTTAGTAGGGGCGGTAGAATAAAATCCGCGGTATCCCCTGCCTGTCGTAAGCGACAACTAAAAGGGTGCCCAGGGGCTGTCAACTTGGGAGCGTGGGGTGGCAAACACGGGGCACTGAGCTGAGGAAATTTGTTTAGAAGGGTTATAGGGAGGTATATTCAGGCGAAGGGGTGGTATAGGGAGCGTAGATAGGGTACAGGGATAAGGGAAGTCAAGCAGGGATGACATAATAATGCTAGTATTGAATTGCAGAAGTATCGTAAAGAAAGGAATAGAATTAAGTAATTTAATACATATTTGCCTTTATTTGTAGTGACGAAGTTAGGACTCATGGTCCTATCTTACACTTAAACACACTTCATTAACAGTGTATATCAGAGAATAATATTCAGAATCTTATCTTAAAATTACCATTACAAACTAAAAACAAAATATGAAACAAATAACATAAACACTATACATATTCTTAGTGTTGTCTTAAGACTATCGTTACAAATTAAAAGTTGAATGACACAAAATAACAAGCACAGTAAACGTACAATCATATACACATTCACTCTACTCTATATATGAAAAAAATGAAAATCCACAGCCTGTTTCCAGTCATTCGACCGGGTCGGGAAGGGAATGAATGAAGCCCCCATCTAGCGGCGAGGATAGGAATGGTTCCAGCTGCCGAAGCCTGTCGCACTCCTCTGGGGCAATGATTAATGAATGACAGATGGCATTGGAGAGTGTTGCTGGAATGAAATACGACAGGGAAAACCGGAGTACCCGGAGAAAATCCTGTCCCGCCTCCGCTTTGTCCAGCACAAATCTCACATGGAGTGACCGGGATTTGAACCACGGAACCCAGCGGTAAGAGGCGGGCCCGCTGCCGCCTGAGCCACGGCTCCCAGATATTGTAACACGAGTTGAATCATAGCTGAGAAATTATATAATGGATGCAAAAATTTTCTCACGAAACTGGAGTGTGTATCGTAGAGATAGAACAGGAATGGCAGGAGGGGGAGTATTTTCTGGTGAATGAAGAATTTGTAAGCTACGAAAAAGTTAAAGATGAGAAATATGAAATTCTAGGTGTAAGACTCGTCTCTAAAGATAACAGACAAGTTGATATCTTTGGAGTGTGCAGATCAGGATAGGGTTGTGCTGACTCTGATTCAGAATTAATTGGTAAGATAATCAGCTATGTGGGAAACGATATCGAAAGGAATGTGATTGTAGCGGGAGATCTTAATTCACCAAATGTCAATTGCGAAAGGTAATGCGAACGACAGGAAGCATGACCAACAAATGACAAATAAGTTACTATGGGAAGGAAAGCTGATTCAGAAAGGGATGAAACTAACTAGAGGGAAGGATATTCTGGACGTGGTGCTCGTAATAACAGATGAGCTCTATAGAGAAACTGAAGTAATAGATGGTATTTGCGACCGCGAAGCTGTTTTTGTCATAGTTAAAAATGAATGTGATAGAAAGGAAATCTTAAAAGTAGGACTATAAGGCAGTATCATATGGCTGATAAAACAAGCATGAGGGAGTTTTTGAAACGAACTATGATCGGTGGAAAACGGTAAATAAAGATGTAAACAGACTCTGGGATTGGTTTAAAGCAATTGTTGAGGAATGTAAAAACAGGTTTGTACCTTTAAAGGTCGCAAGGAATGGCACAGACCCGCTATATTATAATAGAAGTAAATAGACTAAGGAGGTGCAGATTGTAAAGAAATATAAATGACTGTGGAAGTAAAGAGAAATTGAGGGAACTCTCTAGGAAATTGAATCTAGCAAAAAAGTCAGGTAAGGATAACATGATACAAGCGTAATTGGCAGTCATACAAATTTAAGTGAAAAATAGAAGGGTATACCTAGGTACTTTAAGGCAGAAACTGGTTCCAAGAGGGATTTCCCAGGAATCATTAATGAACAAGGGGAGTGTGTATGTGATGATCTTCAGAAGGCAGAAAGTATTCAGTCAGGAGTATGTAAAGATTATTGGTTACAAGGATAATGTCCAGTTAGAGGAGGTAACTAGTACTAAATAAGTATTGCAATTTACCTATGATAACAACGACATTTACAATAAGATAAAAAAGTTGAAAATAGAAAAGCGGCTGGAATTGATGAAGTTTTGGGAGATATACTAAAGACAATGGGTGTGGATATAGTACCATATCTGAAATACTTATTTGATTATTGTTTGTATGAAGGAGCTATACCAAAAAGTATGGAGAGTTGCTAAAGTAGCCCCTGTGTATAAAGGAAAACGTGACCGACATAAAGATGAAAATTACAGGCCAGTCAGTTTGACATGGATTGTATGTAAGCTTTGGGAAAGCCTTCTTTCTTATTATATTGGACATGTTTGCAAAATTAATAACAGGTTCGATAGAAAGCATTTATGGATTACGAAGGGTTATTCCACTGAAGCTCACAGCAATCATGATCAGAAGAGGTGCTGTCATCAGAAGGAACCGTAGTACAAAGATAAGAGGCGCATCACTTCTTGTCGATGGGTCAATTTGTTCCAGTAAACACTTCCTGTATGCTGATATGGATAATAATCTTAATAAGGAGAAGATGAAGAAAATGTTACGTATGTCACCGGGTCTTACAATACTGGACCATATCAGAAATGAAGAAATGAGAGAAAATGCGAGAAGCACGACAGAGATGGTATGTTTATGTCATACGAAGCCCTGCTGACTCAATGATACAGCCCTCCAATTCGATCTTGGAGGTTCCCGATCCCGAGGTCGTCCCAAGAAGCGATGGCTCGACTGCATCAAGGAAGACGTGCTTCTTCTGGGCATCATTGAAACTAACGCCCTTGATCGCAGAAAGTGGAGGATGGCATGTTCAAAAGCGGACCCGGCACCAACGAGGGAATAAACGCTAGGAAGGAAGAAGAAATTGTGACGTGAATAAGATAAACTGTGTTTATTTGAACATATTTGACTTGTGTACTGGAATTTTATTCCCCTTGAATTTTATTTCAGTGTAGTGCAACAGAATTATGGTAGAATTGTACGATAATTTTATTATAGGAGGAGCGAAGACAGTGTCAGCTGGGTGTTTATTGTGAATCTACGTGTCATTGTGAAGCTACGTGTTTATTACGAGTCTACGTATTTATTGAGATAGAGAGGAATTTGTTGAATATAGAATCTTCGCATATGAAAATGAGTAGGACGTTTACAGTAATGAATTCATATGAAGGCGACAGAATATAGCGATCTTCGATATGAAACAAAATAGGTATTAGAAGCCGTATGTCAAGTTCTGCTTTCGTTGTTTCTCCTGGTTACATTTCTACGGGAACCCGACCTGAACCTGTGACCATCATCATCATTCTAGTATTGTGCATGTGCATGATAATTTCTTACAGCCATTCGTGATGGAATGATCCAGAATCATCGATCTAGTGTGGCTATGCGACTGAAGTGTATTTTGGGAATATATTTTATACATTCTAGGAACGAGCCTATGCCACATTATGGTCAAGTGCTATATATGGTCAGCCTTGCTATATGGTGTGGAAACATGACTCTCAAGAACATATCAGTGAAACGCTTGGAAGCCTTTGAAATGTGGATCCACCGTAGGATGCTCAGGATTTCGTAGGTTGCACGACTAACGAACCAAGAAGTACTCAGAAGGGCAAGAGCAAGTCGGGAACTCGTTCAAACAATAAAACTCCGGAAGATCTCTTACCTTGGCCACATCCTTAGAAATGACCGTTACCTCATCTTACAGCGGATTGTACAAGGCAAAATACAGGGTCGAAGAGGTGTCGGGAGGAGGCGAACATCATGGCTTTGAAACATCAAAGAATGGACTGGAATTCACAGTGTTGAAAGACTTTTCCACCTAGCTAGAGATCGTTCTGCATTCGCCACAGTGATCGCCAACGTCAGGGGGACCTGATACGGTACTATGAAGAAGAAGAAGAATTCGCATGTTGGTGCATAATTCTTTTCTTACTTTGAGATGATGTTATATTTGCATATCTTACCTTCAAAATGAATCCTTTCAATTTTATGATATCTACATTTCATTGAATCATGTGATTTGGTATAAGAGAAAAATCTCTTTCATATTTTAATGAATATCTGGATGTTGCTGCCATTGATGTAATATTAATTTATATTTGTTTTAAGTGGAAACAACCTGAAGGCGCGTAGTAACATTGACGTGAGGATTTCTCTTTAGAACCGCGGGCGAAGGAAACAATAATTTACCAAATCATACAACCCATATATTTATGTTTCAAGCCGTATATTTATATAGACATTTAAGCCATGATTTCTAATGGCATCTCAAGTCTTTTCTTATAAGGTTTTTAAATATTCAATTTTAATATTGTCATTATTCATGAATTTAATGTGATGTAAAGATTTATTTGAAACCTTCACATGAACTCACGCTAGGATATTTATTTATAAATTGCATTGTATTTCACGGACATATTATCATTGTTTAAAGTACGCCATTGTTAAAGATCAATACCGCCATTATCGTCATCTTCTTTCTATTCAACAATGTAATGTTGCGCCTCGACAACAATGCAAAAGAATGTAAATAAACTAGCCATCCCATATTTAATCTTATCATTTGAAGATAGAAAATCCTTTCATATCCATTCATTTAGATTAAATTTATACCACTGCACGAGACTCCTGTCTGTCTCAGGTATTATTCTGATGATTATCTGTCGTGAGAACCTACCCTTATGAGATATGAATCTTATGTTTTGCCGGAGCTATGATATAATATTTACATGGTAATGCGCTAACACTACCTGTATAATTAAAGCTGTTTGATGACTTCCTATTTTGACAATAATTCAGACTTTATTATATTTAAGATGTAGGCCTAAGTATTTATTGTGATGATAACCGGGTTTGGTAGGAAGCCGTAGTGTGATTAACATTGGTTGCGCATAATTACTATTAGTGGAACATTATTTGGCCACGTTTCGACGCTCAATTTCACCACATTTGTTACATATTTGATGCCCAACTTCGGGGCAAATTTGAAGACCATTTTGTCGCATTTTTTGACGCCCAACGGTGGACAACTTCACCATATATTTTTCCAGTACTTACCATGATTCCTGTAAGGAACTTTCACCCCATCAACACAGTAAATGAAACTGAGAGGACTTATCCTATTTGTGAAACTCACAGCCTGAATTTTAACCCCATTTATCATCATACTGTTGCCTATTGTCCATCTCACAATATTATCGAGGTCATTTTGCAGTTCCTCACAATCTTGTAACTTATTTAGTACTCTATACAAAATAACATCATCCATAAAAAGCCATATTTATTATTCCACTTCTTTACTCACATCATTTATATACAACCTGTGACAATAAAGTTCGGTGAATAGTCCTGTACTATCAATATAGATGAACAATGCACGGCAGTGACCTTACTGTCTTTCGAAATAGTCCCCCTCCCCCATAACTATGCACTGCTGAGATCGGCGGTACATGGCCTGGAAACTTTGCAAAAAGGCTTCCTTTGGGATGGTGTTCAAATGCCTTGTCACGTTTCGTTGGATGTCAGGAATATCATCAAGTCTTTTTCCTTTCAAAGCGAGTTCGATGCATGACTTTTCGGCTCTGACCTTTTTCCGACGAGGGGATCCCGGAGAACGCCATTCCATGCTTTGCCGTTTCGTTTCAGGGTCATACCCGAGACACCAGGTTTCATCCTCAGTGACAATACAGTTCAAGAAATTTGGTGTCGCATCCGCCGTTTCGACAAAATCCTGTGAAGCCTCTAAACGTGCCTGCTTCTGGTCGTCAGTCAGGTGATGTGGCACAAGACGAGAACACGTTTCCCTCTTCCCCAACTTCTGGATAACGATCTGTCGCACGGATTCACGGTTAATCTTCAGTTCATCCGCTATCATCGCCGATCGTCCGTGATTAATGTCCTCACCTTCTCAATGTTTTCGTCACTGACGGCGGTCGCCGGTCTTCCGCTGCGGGGGTTGTCAGAAACACTTTCCCGGCCTCCTCGAAAAAGTACCAATGGCCCGGGGGATGGGTGCTTGTGCTGTCCCCAACATCCCTGCAACTCACATACCACACATAACACTATCCTCCACTACAATAACACGGAGTTACCTACACATTGCAGATGACGTCCACCTTCATCGGAGGGTCTGCCTTACAAGGGCTGCACTCGGCTACTAATAGCCAACGAAATTAAGTACTTTAGATATGGTACTATATTCCAACCCATTGTCTTTAGTATATCCCCAGGATTTTATCAATTCCAACTGCTTTTCTAGTTTTCAACTTTTGTATCTTATTGTAGATGCCGTTGTTATCATAGGTAAATTTTATTACTTCTTTAGCATTCTCAACGTATAAGGAAATATTCATGGTGGTGTAGCGAATAACGGAGCTCATGGCGAGGAGGAAAATTATGTTGGTGAAATTACGCTTGAAGGATTGAAAAGGTTGGTAAATAAACACCATTATCATAAAGCAGCAGGAATAGATCAAATTAGACCTGAAATGATGAAGTAGGTATAGTGGGAAGGCAGGGATGAAATGACTTCATAGAATAATAAGATTAGCATGGAGTGTTGGTAAGGTACCTTTAGATTGGACAAAGGCAGTAATTGCACCTAACTGTAAGCAAGGGAAGAGGAAGGATTGCAACACCTATCGAAGTATCTCACTGATTAGTGTACCAGGCAAAGTATTCAATGGAATATTGGAAGGGAGGGTGCGATCAGTCGTTGAGAGGAAATTGGATGAAAACCAGTGTTGTTTCAGACCACAGAGAGGCTGTCAGGATATAATTTTCAGTAGGCCTATGGGCCAGGTAATTGAAAAATGCTACAAGAGGAATAGACAGTTGTGTTTAAGTTTCGTAGATCTAGAGAAAGCATATGAGAGGGTACCGAGGGAAAAGATGTTCACCATACTGGGGGACTATGGGATTAAGGGTAGAATATTAAAATCAATCGAAGGCATATATGTTGACAATTGGGCTTCAGTGAGAATTGATGGTAGAATGAGTTCTTGGTTCAGGGTACTTACAGGGTTTAGACAAAGCTGTAATCTTTCACCTTTGCTGTTCGTACTTTACATGGATCATCTGTCCGACTCGTTGGCTGAATGGTCAGCGTACTGGCCTTCGGTTCAGAGGGTCCCGGGTTCGATTCCCGGCCGGGTCGGGGATTTTAACCTTCATTGGTGAGTTCCAATGGCCCGGGGGATGGGTGCTTGTGCTGTCCCCAACATCCCTGCAACTCACATACCACACATAACACTATGCTCCACCACAATAACACGGAGTTACCTACACATTGCAGATGACGTCCACCTTCATCGGAGGGTCTGCCTTACAAGGGCTGCACTCGGCTACTAATAGCCAACGAAATTAATTAATGGATCATCTGCTGAATGATATAAAATGGCAGGGAGAGATTGAGTTAGGTGGAAATGTAGTAAGCAGTTTGGCCTTTGCTGACGACTTGGTCTTAATGGCAGATAATGCTGAAAGACTGCAGTCTAATATCTTTAATTTGAAAATAGGTGCAATGAGTATGGTATGAAAATTAGCCTTTAGAAGACCAAATTGATGTCAGTAGGTAAGAAATCCAACACAATTGAATGTCAGATTGGTGATACAAAGCCAGAACAGGTCGATAATTTCAAGTATTTATGTTGCGTGTTCTCCCAGGATGGTAATATAATAAGTGAGATTGAATCAAGGTGTAGTAAAGCTAATGCAGTGAGCTCGCAGTTGCGATCAACAGTGTGTTGTAAGAAGGAAGTCAACTCCCAGACGAAACTATCTTTAGATTGGTCTGTTTTCAGACCAACTTTGCTTTACGGGAGCGAAAGCTGGGTGGACTCAGGATATCTTATACATAAGTTAGAAGTAACAGACATGAAAGTAGCGAGAATGATTGTTGGTACAAACAGGTGGGAGCAATAGCAGGAGGGTACTCGGATGAGGAGATAAAGGCTAATTTAGGAATGAACTCGATGGATGAAGCTGTACGCATAAACCGGCTTCGGTGGTGGGGTCATGTGAGGCGAAGGAAGGATAGGTTACCTAGGAGAATAATGGACTCTGTTTGGAGGGTAAGAGAAGTAGAGGTAGACCAAGACGACGATGTTTAGACTCACTTTCTAACGATGTAAATATAAGAGGTATAGAACTAAATTAGGCCACAGAACTAGTTACAAATAGAGGGTTGTGGCGACGTTTATTAAATTCACAGAGGCTTGCAGACTGAACGCTGAAAGGCATAACAGTCTATGATGAAAATGTATTTATGTATGTATGTTTAGCATTAGTCACCTCCTCTATCTCTACATTCCTTGTAACGAACAACCTTTGCATACTGCTGACTGAATACTTCTGACTTTTGAAGTTCCTCGCATACACACTCCCTTTTTTCATTAATGATTCCTGGAATGTCCTCCTTGAAATCTGTTTCCGCCTTAAAGTACCTATACATACACTTCCATTTTCACTAAAAATTTTATGGCTGCCAATTGTCTTTGCCATCATGCTGACTTCCTTGCTAGATTCAATTTCATAGAAGTTCCTTCAATTTCACCTTACTTCCACGGGCATTTCTAACTCTATTTCTTCCCAACCTGCACTTCCTTCTTAGTCTCTTAAAGCAATCTGTGAATCTGACAATTACAATACGAGGAAATGACCCACAAATACCCAATTTCTCACTTAATGAATATTTCTTGTTGCTTCACTGGAGTGAAAATGTTAATGATTTGTGGAGTGTCCTTTCTGAAACTTCTTTCTGACTACAGACAGACGGAGATCTAGAAAAAATTAAGAGGGAGCCTAGCACTGACTTTTTAGTTCCTGTCATTTTGTTCTAAAACCGTTATTTATATAAGAATCAGATTACAAATATAGCACACACTAAAATTCCTATGTTATTTACTTAATTTGGCCAAAATACAAACACACTGTGCAATAACGCAACATTTCAAAATCACTTGCCGAAAATTTACATTTAAAATGACTTTACATTAAGAAAAAAAGTTTGAAACCTTCCCCTCAAGTTATCTCCCTGGGGCCGTCATATGTTAAGAAATGTGTAGATAAGGTGGTTTCCTCCTCAACTTGCGACGAGCAATGTTTCACAAGTGTATCTTGAGTTCATCACAAAACGTGACGAGCTAGCAAAATAACGTTTAGAACAATTTATTTGTGTCCTCACGATAAAATAAAGTAAACTCATGTCCTCATCCTGAGGTGGTGCAGCTTTTTTCAGGCACACCCCCAGTGGAGATGAGCTTGGATGTACCATTCTAACCACATGCCAGCCCTCCTGCCATACTTAAATTTCTTGCAGTACCGGGAATCAAATCCGGGCCACCGAGGAAGGCAGCTAGTAGTGCTAACCGTTACACTACGAAGGTGGACGTGAAGGAACATAATAATACACTGACTGACAGAGCAAATGCAACACCAAGAAGGAGTGGTTCGAAAGGGATGAAAGTTGGGGAAAAAACAGAGACGGCACGGACGAATAATTGATGTTTATTTCAAACCGATATGCAGGTTACACAATGCGCACGGCATCGACTCAGTAGGATGTAGGACCACCGCGAGCGGCGATGCACGCAGAAACACGTCGAGGTACAGAGTCAATAAGAGTGCGGATGGTGTCCTGAGGGATGGTTCTTCATTCTCTGTCAACCATTTGCCACAGTTGGTCGTCCGTACGAGGCTGGGGCAGAGTTTGCAAACGGCGTCCAATGAGATCCCACACGTGTTCGATTGGTGAGAGATCCGGAGAGTACGCTGGCCACGGAAGCATCTGTACATCTCGTAGAGCCTGTTGGGAGATGCGAGCAGTGTGTGGGCGGGCATTATCCTGCTGAAACAGAGCATTGGGCGTGCCACCGGCCGCAGCACATACTGCACGTAGCGGTGGGCATTTAACGTGCCTTGAATACGCACTAGAGGTGACGTGGAATCATACGCAATAGCGCCCCAAACCATGATGCCGCGTTGTCTAGCGGTAGGGCGCTCCACAGTTACTGCCGGATTTGACCTTTCTCCACGCCGACGCCACACTCGTCTGCGGTGACTATCACTGACAGAACAGAAGCCCGATCACCATACCCCTCGTAAAGTCGTCTGTCTGCTAGAAATGCCTCCGTTGACGGCGGCCTGGCATTCTTAGCTATACATGTGTCCTGTGGCACACGACAACACGTTCTACAATGACTGTCGGCTGAGAAATCACGGTACGAAGTGGGCCATTCGCCAACGCCGTGTCCCATTTATCGTTCGCTACGTGCGCAGCACAGCGGCGTATTTCACATCATGAGCATACCTCAGTGACGTCAGTCTACCCTGCAATTGGCATAAAGTTCTGACCACTCCTTCTTGGTGTTGCATTTGCTCTGTCAGTCAGTGTACATGTCCCGGGGTTTCCGTGGTTCACAGGTGGCGGGGTGAATGGGTGGACAGGGGAATGACCAGGGCCCTGTTTCATAAAACTAACTAATAATATTAGAACTCATAAAAATAATTATTAGTTAACCAAATTCTGTTTCATAAAGATTTACACATGACTAATAAAATATCGTCACTAATAATATTAGTTCATTAGTCAGCTGATTGAGGTTAGAATCGGTCTGTTGCATATGTTCTTGATTTGGGTTTGTTCCTCGCAGTAGATAGATAGATAGATTAATGCTTGACTACAACCGACTATTAATCCACCTGTTCAAAAGGCTCACTTGATATTTTCTTTGTTATGAATTAGATACGTGTGAAAATGGATAAATGAAGTGAAAATAATGTGAGAGAAGAAAGTTACTTTGCAGAAAGTGATTGAGTTAAAGCGTCAACTATCGCAGCCCTTTGCACACTATAACCTCTTTGTTCCTTTTACTTTTTTATTTCATGTGTTCTTAAAAATCTCTGAGATGGACTAGCAAAATCTTTGTTTACTATGCCCTATTGATGGGGGCGGCAGGATAACAGCCACGGTATTCCCTGCCTGTCGTAAGAGGCGACTAAAAGGGATCCCAGGGCTTTCAACGTGGGAGCGTGTGTTGGCGAACATGGGGCACTGAGATGAGTCCTGCCATTGCTTTAACTTACTTCTGCCAGGCTCATTTTCATCTACCCTTCTAACCTCCCTTGTTCAACTCTTGTTCTTTTCCGACCCTGCAGTATTAGGTTGCGAGGCCGAGAGAGTCTTTCATTTTCACGCCCATCGTGGCCCTTCTCTTTCTTTAGCCGATACCTTCGTTTTTCGAAATGTCGGATCCTTTCCATTTTTCTATCTGATTAGTGTTATTATAGATG
The DNA here is from genome assembly GCF_040414725.1 of Anabrus simplex. Lineage (NCBI taxonomy): Eukaryota > Metazoa > Arthropoda > Insecta > Orthoptera > Tettigoniidae > Anabrus > Anabrus simplex. Next base: position 139,861,882 of record NC_090265.1, read on the forward strand.
ATAGTTGCCTAGTTGTAGCCTACTTTCCCTTAAAACAATAATCATCACCAGCATCATCTTGGTTTATTTGTGATATAAGCCAAGATTTTAAAGGATACCTGGATTGTCCGAGCAGAACTGCACTAGAGAAACACAATGATACTGTGTATCACTACCAACCGGTGGAGTGCAATGCGAAGCTGCTGTTTTAAGGTTATGCTTCATTCCATGCAGCGGGACGTTCTATTACCAATCCTATCAAGCAAATACTCAGTAGTTCTGTAATCCAACCTAAATCTCCCATTGTATTCATATGTTTGTTATATTCCAGTACAGGCTGTTTTTGACGTGGCATTTATTGAACGGTGAATACCTACAGTCGTTCCTTATCACTATTTGAATCAGAGTCGACCATTTCAGTGATCTTCATGATTTTATGCCAAAATATTAAAATACCGCTCACTTTGGTTTCACTAATAATATGAATTATGAGTCAAAATACACTCATGGAAATAATCCTAATAATATGAGTAACTTTTATTAATCATGTTGTCTATGAACAATTTACTAATATTATTAGGAACATCTACTAACAATTTCGACTCATAAACTAATAACTAATATTATTAGCTAATAATTTTATGAAACATAATACTAATATTATTAGTTAATATTATTGGTTTCTTAGTAATAATATTAGTGAAAGTTGTTTTATGAAACAGGGCCCAGAGTATAACTTAAAGCACTAAATTTTGAAATTTTAGTTATTTCCTTCTTTTTTTAATTTTAAAATTTGATAGATAATCTGAATAAACAACAACAATATAATTATGATGAGCTCGTCAGCTCGACCAACAACAGCGGGCTATGAGTCCGGAACTGAGATACAATAGAGAAAATTATCCACACAATAATTTACAAGTCATGAGCATTGTAGCTCTGAAGGTACACTGTTTTATAAGAGCATATTTGATACACTCACATTCTAGGAGACCGAGCTCCGAAAGGTTACTGTAGTGCAACCTCTAAGAGGCACAAGCTTCTTACAAAATTGTTTCTTACAACTTTCAAATCAATGTTTGCAGTCACTTGTGTTCAAAGTTTGTTGCAAACTCATTTATCAATAATTACACTTTAAACCGGGGTAATGAGTGCCCATATTAAATGACCTTAATATAAAGTTAAAAGGTTTAAGGCGATAGGCCAAGAACTAAAGGCTAGGAGGCGCAACACATGCACTCCTTTTTGAAAAAAAACCTAAATGGGATTATGGCACGAAGTTGTAGAGGGCAAGCCTATGCTACAGAGGGGTGACTAGATGCGAAATAATAAGTACAAAAACAGTGTGAAGAATTGAGAAGTTTAGAAAATCTTAGTCACCCCATACGAAGTTGAATGTGAATTAACAGAGGGCGAACACTATTCATTCCCTTAATGTACATATTACCCATCAGGGATTAGAACACTTGTCGAAAATTTACTTTTAAACAATGACTTTACATTAAGAAAAGAAGTTTTAAACCTTCCCCTCAAGTTATCTCCCTGCAGCTGTCATGTGTTAAGAAATGTTTGCCATTACCTTCAGTAGTTGGGCTCTCCGAAGGACGGTGGCAGCATCTGCCTCGTTATTACGCCGCACACCCATTAGACCAGAGCGATGAAGATGACAATACGGCCCTAAAGCTCCTAGTTTTTATAGCATCTGAGAGGGGAAAGTTCCAGAACTCGCTTGAGATCGGCAGAATGCCTGTACCCACCCCACATTTTAATTGGCTAGAGAAATATACATAAAATTCCTGATTGGTTATTAACCTTAGCACATTAAAGAAAACAATTTACAAAAACTTAAGGTTTATGGACATTGAAAATTGAAAATTGAAAATTGAAAATTCCCTTAAAAATTAATTGTCCGTAATCCCGCCATAGAGGCACATACGCCGATAGTAGAGACATCTAATGGTTAAAGGTCCAAGTATCTTGAGTTACATTCGTTCCGGATTCACCACTCAGATGGCCTTCCAGAAGGCTCGCAGTTCAACGGAACGGAGAGGGTGTGCCCCCGATACAATATACATTCATTTTAATAATAAGTTAAAGGTAAACTATTTACACGTTTTGAATGATTGTAATCAGCCGCAATGTTCGCGTGCAAAAATGTCAATACTTCTCATGGAGATCTATCATTGTCCTGACGAGAATGCAGAAAATGCAATGAATTCAATCCCTCGTCACTCATTGTTAAACGAATGCGTCTTTACTCTTCTAATAGTAGCAAATTGCCTTTCAGCAGAACATATTGTAATAGGTACAATAGCAACTAATTTCAGAAGACATTATATATGTGGATAGTATCCATTTCCAGCTAATGAAAGAGACCCAGCAGGGGTATCGTCGCTGTCTGATTTATTATTCTATTATGTTTTCTATATACACTGACTGACAGAGCAAATGCAACACCAAGAAGGAGTGGTTCGAAAGGGATGAAAGTTGGGGAAAAAACAGAGACGGCACGGACGAATAATTGATGTTTATTTCAAACCGATATGCAGGTTACACAATGCGCACGGCATCGACTCAGTAGGATGTAGGACCACCGCGAGCGGCGATGCACGCAGAAACACGTCGAGGTACAGCGTCAATAAGAGTGCGGATGGTGTCCTGAGGGATGGTTCTCCATTCTCTGTCAACCATTTGCCACAGTTGGTCGTCCGTACGAGGCTGGGGCAGAGTTTGCAAACGGCGTCCAATGAGATCCCACACGTGTTCGATTGGTGAGAGATCCGGAGAGTACGCTGGCCACGGAAGCATCTGTACATCTCGTAGAGCCTGTTGGGAGATGCGAGCAGTGTGTGGGCGGGCATTATCCTGCTGAAACAGAGCATTGGGCAGCCCCTGAAGGTACGGGAGTGCCACCGGCCGCAGCACATGCTGCACGTAGCGGTGGGCATTTAACGTGCCTTGAATACACACTAGAGGTGACGTGGAATCATACGCAATAGCGCCCCAAACCATGATGCCGCGTTGTCTAGCGGTAGGGCGCTCCACAGTTACTGCCGGATTTGACCTTTCTCCACGCCGACGCCACACTCGTCTGCGGTGACTATCACTGACAGAACAGAAGCGTGACTCATCGGAGAACACGACGTTCCGCCATTCCCTCATCCAAGTCGCTCTAGCCCGGCACTATGCCAGGCGTGCACGTCTATGCTGTGGAGTCAATGGTAGTCTTCTGAGCGGACGCCGGGAGTGCAGGCCTCCTTCAACCAATCGACGGGAAATTGTTCTGGTCGATATTGGAACAGCCAGGGTGTCTTGCACATGCTGAAGAATGGCGGTTGACGTGGCGTGCGGGGCTGCCACCGCTTGGCGGCGGATGCGCCGATCCTCGCGTGCTGACGTCACTCGGGCTGCGCCTGGACCCCTCGCACGTGCCACATGTCCCTGCGCCAACCATCTTCGCCACAGGCGCTGCACCGTGGACACATCCCTATGGGTATCGGCTGCGATTTGACGAAGCGACCAACCTGCCCTTCTCAGCCCGATCACCATACCCCTCGTAAAGTCGTCTGTCTGCTGGAAATGCCTCCGTTGACGGCGGCCTGGCATTCTTAGCTATACACGTGTCCTGTGGCACACGACAACACGTTCTACAATGACTGTCGGCTGAGAAATCACGGTACGAAGTGGGCCATTCGCCAACGCCGTGTCCCATTTATCGTTCGCTACGTGCGCAGCACAGCGGCGCATTTCACATCATGAGCATACCTCAGTGACGTCAGTCTACCCTGCAATTGGCGTAAAGTTCTGACCACTCCTTCTTGGTGTTGCATTTGCTCTGTCAGTCAGTGTATTTATTTCACACCTCAGAGCATCTGTTGTGCCCCGCAAGTTACCCTCACACTTAATGGTAGCCATAGTGTTTTTAGTATCAGAAGCTTGGTTTGAACCGTAAGTTTGTATGAGATACTGTAAAGCTATTATTTCCCGAAGCTGTTCTGAGAAGAGTTCCATCAACTCTGATACTACGTGATCTAGAAACAGCACATGCACTGTATCACGATAATGTGTCTTAGGACCTTTGCTTGGCAGACTAAATCTATGAATCTGACAATTTAGAATACGAGGAAATGACACACAAATACCCAGTTCCTCACTTAATAAAACGCGTTTTAAGTAAACGGCTGAAAATATTTATTTGAATAAAGTGCTGTGCTCTGCCAGTGTACTAATTACAATATTGAGTCATTTAATGTGCATTAAGCAAGTCAGGGGAAGGATCTTGTAATTGACAAGAGAGTACAAATGTCATAGGAAAAATCTCCACAACTTTCAACCTCGACGTTTGAGAGTCATTGAAACTTACATTCCCAAACACGGTTTTGCACACACTTTCAATGATAGGTCCTGCACCTGTGCAAACGCTTTACAAAACTCTATTTTGTACACCTCTTTGTTGGTCTACCGTTACCCAGCGAACATAGTAGGTTTGACTTATAACGTTATTTTTGCCTTTATTCCAGTCTTCCAAAACCATACGAAATTTTCTTCAATGCTATCTTGAACACAATACCGGAAAATGATGCTCGTCGTCTTAGATTGAAACAAAAGAGAATTCTTGAATACGAGTGCCCCCTGAATCAGCGCCACTGGATTTCAATCCATTATAAAACATAATAATATCATATGATGAGGCACCTTTATTACATACCAATTTTCCAAAATTTTACACACTTGTCCTGGGGAGGGGTTAACGGCACATGGGGATGCCACTCTAAATCCGTGCCTGCCTATACGTACCCTTCCATTTTTCACTAATATGACTGCCAATTATGCTTGCCATCATCTTAGCATTAGCTGACTCTTTTGCAAAATTAAATATCGTAGTAAGTATCTTCGACATCTCCTTATCTCCACAACCATTTCAATTTTTTTCTAACCTGCACCTCCTTATTAATCCCTTTATTTCTCTGTCATAATATAGTTGGTATTACCCAATCTTTACCACCTTTAAGGGTACATACACAGTTTCACACCAAAAAATTGCTTCAAACTCATCCCATAGGCAGTTTATATGTTTATTTACCATTTTCCATTGATCATAATAGCTTTATATAACTCCCCATACCTCCATAGCGTAGCAGTTAGCTTTATTAGCTGCCATTTTTGGAGGTTAGTGTTTGATTGCTTAAGGGTATACAGCTCCCCACAGCCAAAGCTCTTAACTCTCTTCTGCTCCAAACTCCCCAAGGCAGGGACCAATATGACACGTTGACTGACCTATGGTTCCTATCCGCGGGGCCTACCTTGACAATACCCAGCGATCCTACGCTTACACTAGAACAAGCCTGCTCTACATTGCATTGTCAAAGGGATGGGCCTATGCCATCCAATTGGATTCAGCAACTGGGGACAAACTGGTCAACCTCAATCCGGGGTTCCAGTTCGTCCAGCCCGCCCACCAGGTGTGCACCGGTCAGCCGCCGAGCCGCAGCCCACAGGGGTTGGAGATCTGGCAGGTCAACAGCAGCAGGGCCAGCTTAAAACTTCACTGCGGCCTCAGGTAAGTGCCCCTAAGGACCTTCCTCTACAAGGCAGATGTGCAGTGATTCATGGACGTGTGTTAATGTGGTTTTCCTTAGTTAATTTGTGGCTGTATTTATATTTTTCGCAGGAGTTTATTGTCACTACTCTCAAGTCCTGGCTGAACGATGGATGGAGGGCCACCTTTCCTGTGTGTGTTTCCGTAGAAGAAACGGAGTGGTTACGGATTGGACGACGAGGGAGGTATGGTGTTACAGAATGGATTAAGGTTATTTTTGAAAAAAATCCTTAATTGACATCTGTTTCTGAATGCTGCATCGTTTCTGTGCAGCCGTGTCACGCTATCGCTTGAAGAGCAGGTTGTCGGTGGGAAATGCCTCTACGAAACTTAGTGCCGCCTCCATCGCTATGAAACATCTTAGGTGTCGTCTCTTCTAAAACTTCTTCCTCGTTATTTTCTACTTCGATTTCACTAGCACCTTTACGTCCGGGTATCTGTGAGTTTAGATCTGGCAAGTATGATACGTCAGCACTTCCTTATTATCTTCCATGATTTCGTAAGTGTCTCTGACTTCACTTCTTCTTATGATTCTGCTAACCAGTACACTACGTTCCTCAAGGTTATCTTTTTGAGGAAGTTGGTGATGTATTCCCACTTTCAGTTGCGGTGGCGATACATTTTTTTTTTAGACATTCCAAAACGCCCTGATGCAAACTTGTTGTATTACAAATTCCATTATACTAGTTCCCATTCATCTGGATGTGATCCTGGGTTGTCCAGCAATAAAACTGTTTTAATAGGCAGACTCTTGTCTCAAACATCATTTTAGTTTCAGGCATATAATCTTCAATTGTAAACCTCTTTGCAGTGATCATAATATGATGTCATTTTTCCCAAGAAGGTGCAGCTTTTTTTTTAAGAACGGTTCCACACTGTCTCCTCCTCCCGCTTTCACCCTTATATACAAGCAGGGATTTATTGCCTCAGAAGGGGAGACTGCTAGAGACAATTATAATCAGAGCCCAACGAACAGCATACACCAATTTAATGAAATATATTCAGATTTGGTATGAAGACTGAGTCTGAGGTGGTCTTAGCAAAAACATCCCATATACACATATCTATGAACACTATCCACTGCGAAGTCCCATCAAGGCACGCAGGTTCACACAATATGGTGCCAAGAGGGGGCAAAAGATCCACATGGGTCGACGCCGACGAACAAATAGCATTAAAAATATGATGAATTGGTAATTACGGTACAGTTTCGCAAATCCGAGAGTTATTTGAACTTTTACTTTTGCAATTTTAAAATGAGTTTTCTACAGCATTTAATTCCTTTCTTATTCCCGCCATATCACCATACGGTGCCTCCCATCTACTGACATCACGTGCATGTTTGTTGTCATTATGTTCTCTCCCCTCCGTCAGTAGAGAGCGCGCCTGCTCTCACTCAGTGCTTGTGTGTCGGACTTGCTGCACAGTACTTGGTGGTTGTGAACAATGTTATCGTAAGTTGTTTCATTACGAACAGTAAAAGCTAGAATAAGTTTGCACCGTTAAAAGTGAAATTAGAAGCTTTAGAAAGACTCGATAATGGGGACAGACAATTAAAAAGCAAGCTGCTGAGTACAGAGTTGGAGAAATTATGACTGGTGACTGGCGATGCGACAGACATAACCTGGAAAAGTTTTTTCTGGTAAGAGCTTAGAAAATGCTTCTGATAGAAAATGCATGAGGAAGTCTGAATACGAAAAAAAAAGTCTATCATTGTTTTCGTGGTTTAGTCAACAGAGGCAGAAGGGAAGTCCAATATTAGGACCAGTGTTACAACATAAAGCGTAGCTCTTCAGAAATTAATTTAAGGAAGGAGAAGATGATTTGAATGCGAGTGTATGCTGGTTACAGGGAAGGAGAAACAGACATGGTGTTCGACTACTAGAAATGTGTGGGTATATAATCTTTCTGGTGATTCCGAAGGCGCAAGCAAGTTCTGTTAAAAGCTTGAATAGTTATATTTGTAATGACACAGGGTTCACTTTTAAAATGTTGTCTTTTAAGACACTTGCTTCATGTGAAGAAACTCATGCCCCTGGTCACAAAGAAAGTAAAGATAACGTGGCAGTTCTCGCTAGTTCAAATGCATCTGGAAATCATAAATTAAAACCAGGCAAGTCTTCTGTGCTGAGAGCCCCTGAAGACATTTCACTGTCAGCACTGCCCGTCTCTTACGAAAACTAAAATAACTCATGGATGGATAGACAAGTATTTAAAAAGTGGTTCTTTGAAGAATATGTGCTTGAAACTAAAATGATGTTTGAGACAAAAGTCTGCCTTTTAAAACAGTTTTATTGCTGGACAACCCAGAATCGCATCCAGATGAATAGGAATTAGTTGTAATGGAATTTGTAATACAACAAGTTTGGATCAGAGCGTTTTGGAATGTCCAAAAAATGTATCGCCACCGCAACTGAAAGAGGGAATACATCACCAGCTTCCTCAAACAGATAACCATGAGGAACGTAGTGTACTGGTTAGCAGAATCATGGGACGAAGTGAAGTCAGAGACACTTACGAAATCATAGAAGATGTTAGGAAGTGCTGTCTGCTGTCAGCAACTCCCATGACAGCAATGATGATGACGTAGCAAACTTGCCAGATCTAAACTCACAGATACCCGGACATAAAGGTACTAGTGGTATCGAAGTTAGGGAATGGGTGAACAGTGATGAACGGTACGAATTTACAGTCGCATCAATAATTGAAATGTCGAATGAACCAAAAGAAAATAGCGAGGAAGAAGTTTTAGAAGAAACGGTGCTAAAGATGCCTCATAGCGATGGAGGCGGCACTAAGTTTCGTAGAGGCATTTCCCACCGACAACCTGCTCTTCAAGCGATAGCGTGACACGGCTGCACAGAAACGATGCAACATTCAGAAACAGAAGTCAATTAAGGATTTTTTCAAAAATAACCTTAATCCATTCCGTAATAACGTAAGAAATGAAAATAAAGAACCTTAGTTTCAATCGTTATTGACCTTTACTCATGTTTCATGATTCTCCCTGTGCTGTTCCGTGTAGTCCGAGTTATTCCTAATCCGAGGTACCTTCCCCCCACAATAACATCGAATTATCCAGACTCTAAAATAATAATAATAATAATAATAATACTAATAATAATAATAATAATAATAATAATAACAATAATAATAATAATACAATTGGCTTTACATCCCCTAACTACTTTTTTGGTTTTCGGAGACACCGAGGTGCCGGAATTTAATCCCGCGGGAGTTCTTTTACGTGCCAATATATCTAGCGACACGAGGCTGGGGTATTTGAGCACCTTCAAATGCCACCGGAATGAGCCAGGATCGAACCTGCCAAGTTGGGGTCAGAAGGCCAGAGCCTATTGTACATATAAGTACTTATGAGCTTAAGTAAGGCGCCATTTGTGTCCTCCTGTCGTACAGGCTACAAGTATGGGGTTGTGAAGGTAGCCATGAGATAAAAATATCAAAATTAATAATTCAAATGTATTTTAAAGTTTCGTTTTACAACATTTGCTAAGAAATTCAGATTGAAAGTTGCTGAACGAAATGCCTCAATAAGGAGCCAATACTCTACACAAATATTGTTCCTTCATCTGTAAGTGCCCATTGAAATATAATTTCTTTACTCTCTAGATGTAGATGGATTGTAAAATGACATCTGCAAACAAACTGAGTTTTAATACCGGTACTCTAAACGGTAATATCATCTTCCTTCAAGGTCTCCTGTATTCCAATTAATGAAGACGTCGACATTCGTTATCAGAAGGAAATTATAATTTGCAATAGTTTGATCTCTGCCAACATAAGGAAGTAAATACAACTTTAAACTGACAGTGTCAGTAGTTACCGTTCTTTGTTGAATTCATAATGTTAACAGCAAAACAAAAAGGTATTTCAATTAATAATTTAAAATCTTTCCATTAAGGGAGGATTTCTTGTTGCTTAAATATTCCCATTTTAAAATAATTTTTCTCCTATAGATTAAGTAATGCATCTTTGATTACTGAAAATGTTAATAACATTTATATAAAAAACTGAATTGTGTATTCTCGAAGTAGGGCAATTTCTGTGAACTGACAACTTTTGAAAATGTGAAGATTAACAAATAATTGTGTGAAAATTAAAATGCCAAGATCTAATCTCTAAAATAGTGTTAAATTTTTGCAGAATTTTCTTTAAAATAAAATCTACTTGATAATAATTATAAGAGTATAATATCCGCTTTGTTCATGTAGGATAAAAACATTTCAACGACACAAATTATTACCTACCTCAGAATTACAATATGCAGCAGAACAGAATATGCGATCACACAAATGAACTACACAAGACAATAACCGACTTGTTTGTCAGCTATTGTCGGATTAGCGGTATTTGAAAATGAGATCTTGGCAATTCTGAAACAAACCTTTATCTGTACAAAAGCAGATCAAGAAGCCCAGAAACAGGACTCTCGTGTCTAATCTGGGACGTTCCACCTATAACTGCCGAATACTTACCTCATTCTCTGGTTCAATCCCCACCTGGAAGAACTTATGAGCCTATGTAAGTCTCCACTTTCCTTTCATTCCCCTGTACAAGTATGTGGTTATGAAGGTACCCAAGAGATGCAAAAAAAAAAAAAAAAAAAAAAAATCATGAACCTTACTGTACGAATGTATGTTTGCACGGCGTATTTGTACTCCGCTTATTCGTAAACATAGAAAAATGTACAACAAAATTTCTTCAGATGAACTGCATATCCATACGAGGCTGGGAATCGGGACCAGTCTTAAGGAAAATAATGGATGGGAAGAGCATTGTCAGTTACGTGGTATTGTTAGCTGACCATATTTCAGTTATTTACACTGATAATGCTTCATTTACAGGAGTCTATCATCCGTTCAACATTACAATTTTACTTGCGGAAATGCAGTCTTCGATTAATGAAGATGGCAATAGCAGTCATATACAAACAGAGTAGGGCGATTGCTGTAAACTGACAACTTCCGAAAAGACAAACTCAGACGGTGAGATTTTGCAAGTTTTAATAATTCCTAGGTTGAATATCAGCGCAATAAGTGTTATTGTTATCCATTTTTAGTTCTGAATTTGAAAGATTCACTTTGATTCAAACTTGACAGAGCAAGTGGCCCCGTGGTTTGGGTCATGTAGCAGTCGGCTCACATTCGGAAAATAGTGTGTTTGAACCCCCTGTCGGCAGTCTCGAAGTCAGTTTTCCGTTGTTTCCCATTTTCACACCGGGCAAATGCTACGCTGTACTTTAATTACGGCCACGGTCACTTGCTTCCCGCCCCCAAACACCTTCCTATCATATCATCGCCATAAGACCTAATCTGTGTCAGTGCGACATAAAACAAATTGTAAACAAATGAAGTTTAAACTTGCTGCTGCACAACAGTTGCACATATTCTAAAACAATTGGTTGAAAACAAAAATGCCAATGTCTAGTTTCTAAAATTGAGCAGTTATATTTTAGCACAAATCATTAAGTATAATATCCAATTTGTTCATGTGGGAGAAAATTACTGCAACCGACAAACACATTTCTACCTACATTTTTTAAAATTTGCTTTATATCGCACTGGCACAGAGAAGTCTTATGGCGACGAAGGGAGAGGAAAGCGCTTGGAGTGGGAAGGAAGCGGCTGTGGCCTTAGTTAGGGTTCAGCTCCAGCATTTGCCTGGTGTGAAAATGGTAAACCACGGAAAACTAGCCTCAAGCCTGCAGACATTGTGATTCGAAGCCACTACCTCCCGAATGTAAGCTCTTAGCTGCGCGACCCTAACCGCACGGCCAACTCACTTGGTACCTACCTCAGAACAGAATATGCGATCATGCGACTGAAATACAAGAAATAACTGATTTGATTGATAGCCATCGTCAGGGCAGTGAACACGAGACCTCAGCATTTGTGAAGCAAACCTTTAATTTATCGGAAGGACAAAACGTGGTTAGCGTGATTAGCTGCCACCCCCGGAGGCCCGGGTTCGATTCCCGGCTCTGCCACGAAATTTGAAAAGTGGTACGAAGGCTGGAACGGGGTCCACTCAGCCTCGGGAGGTCAACTGAGTAGAGGTGGGTTCGATTCCCACCTCAGCCATCCTGGAAGTGGTTTTCCGTGGTTTCCCACTTCTCCTCCAGGCAAATGCCGGGATGGTACCTAACTTAAGACCACGGCCGCTTCCTTCCCACTTCCTTGCCTATACCTTCCAATCTTCCCATGCCCCCACAAGGCCCCTGTTCAGCATAGCAGGTGAGGCCGCCTGGGCGAGGTACTGGTCATACTCCCCAGTTGTATCCCCTGACCCAGGGTCTGAAGCTCCAGGACACTGCCCTTGAGGCGGTAGAGGTGGGATCCCTCGCTGTGTCCGAGGTAAAAACCGAACCTGGAGGGTAAACAGATTACGAACAAACCAAAATACTTACCAACACTATCTGTTTTACACGACCACCAAACTTCCTGGGTGTAACTCTCCTTATGACACTAGTGATAACGGAACAGGAAAAAGTTAAACACAAAAGAAAGTACAGTTTATACTTTTAAATTCCCACAAATTTATTCAAAACTGAAGTGTACACTGGAAAGCTACAAATGTATCAGTGTATAGATTAACTTTTTCGCCTATAATCAATCGAGTTGCCAAATTTCAAAAACATATTTTTCCACTGGGCAGCAGATCTTCACTTGTTGAGGGCGATGACTGGCAAATCCCCGGCCCCTGAAAGGATAAAATTATTTCCCATACTCTGGCAATACCAACCACATTCAAAGTCTGAAATGTAAACCTCAATGTACAAACAGCTGATGCAATCCTTAGATGCAATAATAATAATAATAATAATAATAATAATAATAATAATAATAATAATAATAATAATAATAATAATAATAATAATAATAATAATAATAATAATAATAATAATAATAATAATAATCGTATGGCCTCAGATATCGTGTGCAGACATTTCAATTTGACACCATCTGGCTGCCTGCTCGTCAATTTCGACATTCCGTTTTGCTCTAGGCCTACTAGATGGCAGACCGAGTAAACCGAATCTCTCGTGGGCGTCCATTGCTGAAATGTAATGAATTTTGTCGGGTAAACACCAAACGTGTCACCAGAGATCTTTTACATGCCGACATCGCACGACATGGAGTGTCGAATGGACTTTTTTCCGCCCTTCAAAAATCCGACTACCTCTGCCGGGTTTGAACCCGCTATCTTGGGATCCAGAGGCCGACACTCTAACGCTGATCCACAGAGGCAATGAAAGACCAATAAAAGAAGAAATTCAGGAATGAAGGCGTTAAACCCCATGAAGCAAGGGTCATCACAGGTGGGAGTTCCAATAGCAAAGGTGAGAAGGTCATTCTGACAATTACCACCGAAGCAATAATAACTCCCTCATCTCCTTCAATAATGCCTTCTCATTTATTGCCTACGAGTGTTGAGGTGAGCCAACTGAACATCTGTATTTAATATAATTAAATTTACAACAAGGGTTCATAACAATTTATCGGCCCCTACCAGGGAAAACAAGAAAGCTGAAGGAAGATTATTATTATGATTATTGATATCTTTATGGAGTTGGACTTGAAGGTAATTGGAACAACAGGGTGAATAGTTACAAAGGGTTCACTTTTAACATTGAGCAGGAAGATGATCGCTTAAAAAGGTGGATAGATAGGTAAGTAATGTAGGATACAGTGTGGGTCTCTGTCAGTAGCATACGTTTTACTTCCTGTTGGCCTGTGAGTGGCGAAAAGATGCATTTGCTGCTTCACCTTAAAAAACAAAACAAAAATTCACAGACTTCTTAACAAATGTAAATTTCTGTTGTCATAATTACCATCTTATAGCAAGTTGCCCTTCTCGACATACCATCATCTTAGGGAACATAGTTTTAAAGCAATCTGACCTTCTCAACACTCTCAGACTTTAGCCTTACTGCTGTTATCCTAAGTACGTTGTCTATGGAATTTGTAACAACCTTCTTCTCCTCCTACTGCTCCTCCTCCTCCTCCTCTACCTCCTAACGTCATAGTTCTTTTCCGACAATCCGTATAGCAAAAGGGCTCCTCCTTGCAAAAGAGCTCCTCCTTCTCCCCCTTATCCGTTTAACAAAATGACAAAAGGGCTCCTCCTCCTGGTAAACGGACAAATCTTCCTGGCAATAGGTCTCCTCCTTCTCCTCCTGGCAAAAGGGCAAAAGTGCAAAACGGAAACTCTTCCTGGCAAAAGAGCTCCTCCTCCTCTTCCTAGCAAAAGGGCAAAAGCGCTCCTCTCCCTGGCAAAAGATCTTCTCCTCCTAGCAAAAGAGCAAAAGGACTCCTCCTTACAGTTACTGAGGTTAGCTCAATTCCCTCCTCCTATGGACAGATACATTCCTGCGCAGATAGTATTGAAAGTCACATAAAAAGTATGCTTACGTTATGTCGCGTTGTCCTCGTCGCATAGGCTTTTCGATTGAAGATAGAGCGGTAGAAGGAGGAGGAGGAGGCGGTAAGGAGAAGGTAATACTTTTCTGATTGCAATCAGCATGCAAAAAATATTGTAGGATAAGCAAATTCTGTATCTGACAAGACAAACCAGCTTCAATCTAGTTGCAGAATGCAGTTAGCAAAAATATAGAATTGACATGCTAATGCTGTATGTTTTCATCCGACTACAAAATATGTTGACTATTAAACAGAAAACTTTTAACGCTACTGTGTTGTATGTCCCGATTTGACAAGACAAGATGAATCCTGTTACAGCTAGCAGACACTAGAATTGATTGTAGAACAAGCTAATGATGTATGTCTTTATCCGACAAGACAAAACTTGTTCACTATTAGTGTTTAGAACACAAACACTTTTAACTCTACTGTGCTGTATATCTCTATTCAACAAGCCAAGTTACAATTAGCACACACTAGAATAGATTGTAGAACAAGACAAAACATGTTAGCTATTAGTGTATAGAACAGAAAACTTATAAAGTAAAACATTATGAGATTAATCTCTTTGTTGATACAAAAGTACTTCTGTGCAATCAGCGCGCACACATAGAATTGCAAATGTTGTATATCTCTACCCGACATACTTCTTCTTAATCATTCCAGATAAAATGATTACTACTTAGCAGGGGATACCTTTGTCATAAGGAGATGGATTTTGCGGGATTCGAACACATGTAACTTCTGTACACTGATTTAGTTACCGAGACAGAATAAAAAATCATACTACTGTGCACATAAAATGATTTTACTACTTAGCAGGGGATACCTTTTTTCCTACATCATATTGTGTTTGGGAAAAATTATGGATTCAAACCCTGTTCTAACACAATAATCATGGGATTCAAACTTTGTTTACAAGGGAGAGGAATGGAAGTGTACTTCCTCTTAAATCAAAATTTACTACTATTATGCTGATAAAATGCGCTGTAAGAGGGATCATAAATGTATTGAAACAGGAACGCCCGTAATTCAGTTTATCGGAGAGCATGAGAAACGACAAGGCGTGTACGGCCCTTGCTAAGAGAGTGAGAGAGAGAAGGGTAGTGAAAAAAAATGTTTATGATTAAGTGGATCCTTCAGTTTATTCAATAGATATGCAAAGAATTATGTCACCTTTTACAGCTGAATCGTGGAGTTGTCCTTGAAGGCGTAGAGGGAACGTCGTCCTGCGGCGGCTGCATCGTCTTGCGGTCGGCGTCGGCGTTGTCTTCCGTCGTTGGTGTTTTCTCTGTATTAGTGTTGATGGCGACTCGAACCTGAGGCAGGAACAGGGAAATGTGGAGCTTCCACATCGGACGTCATGGGACTCTGGTGTGGCACCTCTCTAAGGCGAAGCACACCGAAATAGTTCCCACAGTCAATGATGTTGAACGCACTTTAGCAGCAAGGATAAAGTCAGAGTCACAGTTCCATGAGAATAAGATGGAAGGAATTATCGTATTTGGAATAATAAACAAACGAAAACAATCTAGGACCTTCCGAGGTGCAGTGATTAAGCACTTCACAAAGAAAATTAAATTCACCGGGTACAGTCTCTGCACTGTACACCATGAGCACAATATTCACACACTTGTTGAAATAAACGACAGTCCAAGTTCTGTTACGTCGTAATTTTTAGAAGATTATCACTGGCACTTAAGATCATACGTGATTCAGAACAAGTTATGATGGTAATTGGCATGGTCCCTCGGAAAGAAATTACGATACCGTATTCCACAAGTTAATACTGTCTTTAAGAGGGAATGTTGGCACAGTTCTATTACGAACACAGTTCAATGGATAGACACAGTCTTTAAATGAAATGAAGGCTGGCACAGTTCTATTACGAACACAGTTCCGAAAAATGGATAGACACAGTCTTTAAACGAAATGAAGGTCGGCGCAGTTCTATTACGAACACAGTTCAATGGATAGACACAGTCTTTAAATGAAATGAAGGCTGGCACAGTTTTATGTTAGAAACACTATCGCTGTTTTCACACAGTCTTTAAATGAAATCAAGGTTGGCACAGTTTATGCTAGAAACACTATCGCTGTTTTCACACAGTCTTTAAATGAAATCAAGGTTGGCACAGTTTATGCTAGAAACACTCATAGTCCACAAACGAAATATAATCGCCCAGTCGTACAGACTGATAAAAACGAAATTACGTTTTTGTTCATGCACAAAGTTCAAGTCCACGGAGAAAGCTTCTAACACTAACGTTTCTGAACTCAAGTATACAGCCGGACCGAGTGACGAATTATATCGCGACGTGCTTACTTGCACACACACACTGAACTCACGGCTTACTGCCGACTCCCCTCTCTCTCTCTACCTACGGCACACTTCAGCTGCACACTGCCCACACTGCACACTCTCTGCTTTACCCCAGGCTGGCGATTCGCTTATATTGCCGAAGGTCGGTAGGCGTGGTTACACATGTGGGCCCCAAGAAAATTTTATATCTTGGCCATCTTTACACCGATTGACATGAAATTTCGGCTAGCAGCGTTCATTATTCCTGCCTGCAAGGTGACGTTATTGAAATATTGATATCACATTTCGTTCATGCTGCAATGCTATGGAACACGAAAGAACCTTCTGCGTGACGTCGCTTGACCTTGGCCGGTGTTCTAGAACAGCGCGAGCTTGCTTGCAGTACCCACAATGCCTGTGCACTCGGCGCAAGTTTTAAATGCTTACGGCCGGGTGTTAGCGAGTTCCTCTTAATAAATGAATGAAACGTGAATGCTCGTAGGGCGTTTCCGTTTCAGTATATTGTTAACTTACCTTGATTTTATGTACGAGTACATACGCGACATTCTTTTTTAGTCGACAGGTGTTTTGAATCGATGTAACCTCGAACAATTTACTTCTACGAATCGAACCTTCAGCCTCATAAAATAGGACTGAATGCCGACACTTACGACAGGTATTTGGTGTTTAGAACACTGAATGTCCGATCAAAACATTTTGTGAGTATAGATTTAAACAGTAGAGTGATTGTATTACCTGCTGCAATGTTTACATGACTAGAATCGAACAAGAGACAGCCACATGCCCTAACCGCGCAGCCAATTCGCTCGGTGTTGCAATAGCAACGTTACTTTACAAAATATCATACGCCTAAGATACATCTTCCATCATTTGCCTGGCACGGAAATAAGAAATTACTGAAGCACATATTGCCCTAACCACACAGCCAATTCGCTCGGTGATGCAGCTACATTACAAAATATTATTACAGCTAAGATACAACTTCCATCATTTGCCTGGTGTGAAAATCAGAAACCGCGGAAACATATATTGCCCTAACCGCTCAGCCAATTCGCTCGGTAATCGCTATATTACAAGGTAATATTAGAGCTAAGATGCAAATTCCATAATTTGTCTATTGCGTAAATCAGAAACTACGGAAACACATATTTTCATTTCCGCGCAGCTGACTCACTCGGTGATAGCTACTTTACAGAATATGAATATAGCTAAGATACAACTTCTATCATTTCCTGGTGCGAAAATCAAAAACCACGGAAACACATATTGCCCTAAGCGCGCAGCTAATTCACTCGGTGATCGCTACTTTACAAAATATGAATGTAGCTAAGATACGACTTCCATCATTTGCCTGGTGCGAAAATCAGAAACCACGGAAATACAAATTGCCCTAAACGCACAGATTCGTCACTCACCGCGCACCCAGCAAACCGCTGCCTTGGATCTTAGCACCTCCGACAATATTTTTAATACTTACATGTAATCTCAAATACGTAAGTGTTGGTCTGCATTAAATAAAAGAATGGAATATTTTTGTGACGTGCACGCGAAATCTTGTAGTGTAAAATGCTCATAGTTGTTGAAATTCGGGACAAAATTTTGCAGTGCGGTAAAAATGCTGACATCGATACATCCGGTATCGGCATGCAAGTAGAATGTTCACATTCTTTTAATGAATGTAGACCATCACTTACGTATTAGAGATAACATTTAAGTATAAAAAATACGAATAGGGTGTATTATTATTATTATTATTATTATTATTATTATTATTATTATTATTATTATTATTATTATTATTATTATATTTATTATTATTATTATTATTATTATTATTATCGTATGGCATTTACAAGCATAATCTGTAAAAATATACAATTAACATACACATTAAAATATAGAGGTAATTAAACTAGAATATCCAGCTTCGACAACCAGTCCACTGCACTTGGTGTCAATTCATGCAGAGTCCGTAAACCGTCCTTAAATGCTGACAGTGGACAGCTCTCAACAACATGAAGCAATGTCTGCTTCTCAGCACCACACTCACACGCAGCACTTTCATAATATCCCCACTTTTTCATCATATATCGGCACCTGCCGTGGCCTGTTCTGAAACGGTTGAGTTTTGACCACTCATGTCGAGGAAGATCGAAACCTGGCACTTTCTTCGTTGGGTCTTTAATCAGAAAGGCGTTAGTGGGTGGACATTGTTCCCATCGCTGTCTCCATTCTGCTGTTACACTGAATTTTTCATAGGAGTGTAGATTAGTGATGGGACATTCGATTCATTTTACTGAATCGATTCATTTGATTCCGTTCACGTTACTGAATCGATACAGTGATCCGATTCACGGCTCATTGGTCACCGCTCCTACTGCATCTGTGTAGTATGTGCTGGTAAGGCAGCAGCAACAGCATTCAGTGCTCGCAGCTGCCATCTGGTCTTCATACTATGAACTCTTTTCTTAGAAAAAATGCTAGTTACTCTAATACATCGAAGGTTTCCGGCGACGGAGGGTGGGAATGGTTAGGAAGGAAGCAGCCATGGCCTGAATGAAGGTACAGTCCCAGCATTCCCTGGTGTGAAAATGGGGAAACTATGGAAAAACCATCTTAACGGCTGCCGACGGTGGGATTCGAACCCACCATCCCCCGAATGCAAGCGCATAGCCACGCGATATTAACCGCACGACAACTCGCTCTGTCTTTTAAAAAAAGTATTTTTCCATCATCTGAGGATTTTTTTCAATCGTCATATTTTGTATAGGCTACCCGAGATGTACAGTAGTCCGCTGGTTTTCTTATTCAACATACTGTTATTGCGTCTGTCCACATATGATTGAAGTCTTGTGCAACGATGTGACATATGAACTGAGAGAATACTGAGCCGTTCTTCCCAATATAAAACAGGTATTTTTGAGTGGTCATGACTCATGAGCATGACTCACAGTCATAGGGCAGACTAGAGTCGAGTTTAACTGTCAAATGTCAACTAAGTTATAATACTAAGATTCATTAAACTAATAAATAGTATAACCTAATAGCCTACCTACTTATTAGCTACTTCAGAATTATGTTGTGACTACTTTTTTAACACTGCAAATAAATCCATCTATTATTTAAACCTCCCTGTAAGAAGAGGACAGTGAATGCAAATGGGTATTATTTTCAAATGAACTGAGCTCGAGAGTCCATTATAGCATACGATTCTTTCAATCTAGCATGGCTCACTGTATGTCTCGCTGCAGCGGAAGCTCGGCTCTCCGCGTGTCCAGTGAGCCGATAGGGAGCCGTGTGTATCATGTGTCTCACTGAGCCGCGCTCGTTCACGATTCTTTCGATGTGCCATGATTCACTGTATGCCTCGCTGCAGCGGAAGCTCGGCTCTCCGCGTGTCCAGTGAGCCGATAAGGAGCCGTGTGTATCATGTGTCTCACTGAGCCGCGCTCGTTCACGATTCTTTCGATGTGCCATGATACACTGTCTCGCTGCAGCGGAAGCTCGGCTCCCCGTCAACGTCCAGTGAGTGCGCCACTCATCACTGTCCGCTGGGAGTAAGCTGAATCGTGTGCCGTGAGCTCGCCTTTCCTGTGAATCGATTCACTCGGACACTTGAATGAATCGATACACTGCTTCGAATCATGCATTCAGTAGCCAACACTAGTGTAGATCAGTCCAGAGTGGATTCCTGGATTTTAACCTCATCACAGGTGGATCTCGTAAGGCATTGAACAAAAGTGAGTTCCTGTGTGCAAAGGTCTTCTTGAGCAACTGTACTTTTGCTGCTTTTCTCCTCAGATCTGGAGGAGCAAATAGGGTGTATAATTGATATTTTCGTAGGTGTTAAGACACTGAGCAGGGGTCGTTGGCTGCGCAGTGGGTGATATAGCTGGGTGTTAGGGCAATATGTGTTTCCGTGGTTTCTGATACTCGCACCAGACAAATGATGGAAGTCGTGTCTTAGCTGTATTCATATTTCGTAAAGTAGAGATCACCGAGCGAATTGGCTGCGCGGTTAGGGCAATATGCTTTTCCGTGTTTTTTTTTAATTTTCACACCAGACAAATGATAGGAATTGTATTTTTTTGGTTACTTGCTTTACGTCGCACCGACACATATAGTTTTATGGCGACGATGGGACAGGAAAGGCCCAGTCAACATGTTTTGTCTTGTCGGATGAAGACATACATCATTAGCATGTCAATTCTATATTTTTGCTAATTGCATTCTGCAACAAAATTGAACCTGTTTTGTCTTGTCAGATACAGAATTTGCTTATCCTGCAATATTTTGTGCATGCTGATTGCAATGAAAAAGTATTACCTTCTCCTTACCGCCTCCTCCTCCTCCTACCGCTCCATCCTCAATAGAAAAACATATGCGACGAGGACAGCGCGACATAACGTAACTGTATTTTTTGTAATGTGACGTTGAATTCTATTTGCGCAGTAAAGTATCTGTCCGTAGGAGGAGGAGATTGAGCTAACCTCAGTAACTGTAAGGAGGAGCCCTTTTGCTATTTTGCTAGGAGCGGAAGCCCTTTTGCCAGGAAGAGATAGCCTTTTGCCCTCTTGCCAGGAGGAGTAGGAAGAGAAAGAGCCCTTTAGCCCTTTTACCAGTAAGAGGAAGAGGAGGAGCAGCCCTATTTCCAGGAAGAGGTGCCTTTTTGCCCTTTTGACAAAAGGAGGAGCCCTTTAGTCAGGAAGAGTTACCGTTTTGCCAGCACGTGTAGGATTATTTCCAAGAGGAGCCGGTTTTGCCCTTTTGCCATACAGATGAGGGGGAGGAGGAGCCCCTTTTCCCTTTTGTTAAACGGATAAGGAGGATAAGGAGAAGCCCTTTTGCAAAGAGAAGTTCATTTGCTATACGCATTGTCGGGAAGGAACTATGTCGTTAGGAGGTGGAGGAGGAGAATGAGGCTGTTACATTTTCAAATTCCAAAGACAACGTAGTTAAAATAACAGCAGTAAGGTGAAGATCTGAGAGTGTTGAGAAGGGCAGCTTTCTTTAAAACTATGTTCTATAAGATGATGGTATGTCGAGACGGGCAGCTTGCTATAAAATGGTAAGTATATCGAGAAGGGGAGCTTGCTATAAGATGGTAAGTATGTCGAGAAGGGGAGCTTGCTATAAGATGGTAAGTATGTCGAGAAGGGGAGCTTGATTTAAGATGGTAAGTATGTCGAGAAGGGGAGCTTGCTTTAAGATGGTAAGTATATCGAGAAGGGGAGCTTGCTTTAAGATGGTAAGTATGTCGAGAAGGGGAGCTTGCTATAAGATGGTAAGTATATCGAGAAGGGGAGCTTGCTATAAGATGGTAAGTATGTCGAGAAGGGCAGCTTGCTATAAGATGGTAAGTATGTCGAGAAGGGGAGCTTGCTTTAAGATGGTAAGTATGTCGAGAAGGGGAGCTTGCTATAAGATGGTAAGTATGTCGAGAAGGGGAGCTTGCTTTAAGATGGTAAGTATGTCGAGAAGGGCAGCTTGCTATAAGATGGTAAGTATATCGAGAAGGGCAGCTTGCTATAAGATGGTAAGTATGTCGAGAAGGGGAGCTTGCTATAAGATGGTAAGTATATCGAGAAGGGGAGCTTGCTTTAAGATGGTAAGTATGTCGAGAAGGGGAGCTTGCTATAAGATGGTAAGTATGTCGAGAAGGGGAGCTTGCTTTAAGATGGTAAGTATGTCGAGAAGGGGAGCTTGCTTTAAGATGGTAAGTATGTCGAGAAGGGGAGCTTGCTTTAAGATGGTAAGTATGTCGAGAAGAGCAGCTTGCTTTAAGATGGTAAGTATGTCGAGAAGGGCAGCTTGCTATAAGATGGTAAGTATGTCGAGAAGAGCATCTTGCTATAAAATGGTAAGTATGTCGAGAAGGGGAGCTTGCTTTAAGTTGGTAAGTATGTCGAGAAGGGCAGCTTGCTATAAGATGGTAAGTATGTCGAGAAGGGGAGCTTGCCTTAAGATGATGGTATTTCGAGAAGTGCAGCTTGCCTTAAGATGATGGTATTTCGAGAAGAGCAGCTTGCCTTAAGATGATGGTATTTCGAGAAGAGCAGCTTGCTTTAAGATGGTAAGTATGTCGAGAAGGGGAGCTTGCTATAAGATGGTAAGTATATCGAGAAGGGGAGCTTGCTTTAAGATGGTAAGTATGTCGAGAAGGGGAGCTTGCTTTAAGATGGTAAGTATATCGAGAAGGGGAGCTTGCTATAAGATGGTAAGTATATCGAGAAGAGCAGCTTGCTTTAAGATTATAAGTATATCGAGAAGGGGAGCTTGCTATAAGATGGTAAGTATGTCGAGAAGGGGAGCTTGCTTTAAGATGGTAAGTATATCGAGAAGGGGAGCTTGCTTTAAGATGGTAAGTATGTCGAGAAGGGGAGCTTGCTATAAGATGGTAAGTATGTCGAGAAGGGGAGCTTGCTTTAAGATGGTAAGTATGTCGAGAAGGGGAGCTTGCTATAAGATGATAAGTATATCGAGAAGGGGAGCTTGCCTTAATATGATGGTATTTCGAGAAGAGCAGCTTGCCTTAAGATGGTAAGTATATCGAGAAGGGGAGCTTGCTATAAGATGGTAAGTATATCGAGAAGGGGAGCTTGCCTTAAGATGATGGTATTTCGAGAAGAGCAGCTTGCTATAAGATGGTAAGGATGTCGAGAAGGGCAGCTTGCTATAAGATGGTAAGTATGTCGAGAAGGGGAGCTTGCCTTAAGATGATGGTATTTCGAGAAGAGCAGCTTGCTATAAGATGGTAAGGATGTCGAGAAGGGCAGCTTGCTATAAGATGGTAAGTATGTCGAGAAGAGCAGCTTGCTTTAAGATGGTAAGTATGTCGAGAAGGGGAGCTTGCTTTAAGATGGTAAGTATGTCGAAAAGGGGAGCTTGCTTTAAGATGGTAAGTATATCGAGAAGGGGAGCTTGCTATAAGATGGTAAGTATGTCGAGAAGGGGAGCTTGCCTTAAGATGATGGTATTTCGAGAAGAGCAGCTTGCTATAAGATGGTAAGGATGTCGAGAAGGGCAGCTTGCTATAAGATGGTAAGTATGTCGAGAAGAGCAGCTTGCTTTAAGATGGTAAGTATGTCGAGAAGGGGAGCTTGCTTTAAGATGGTAAGTATGTCGAAAAGGGGAGCTTGCTTTAAGATGGTAAGTATGTCGAGAAGGGGAGCTTGCTATAAGATGGTAAGTATGTCGAGAAGGGGAGCTTGCTTTAAGATGGTAAGTATGTCGAGAAGAGCAGCTTGCTATAAGATATTAAGTATGTCGAGAAGAGCAGCTTGCTATAAGATGGTAAGTATGTCGAGAAGGAGAGCTTGCTATAAGATGGTAAGTATGTCGAGAAGAGCAGCTTGCTATAAGATGGTAAGTATGTCGAGAAGAGCAGCTTGCTATAAGATGGTAAGTATGTCGAGAAGGGGAGCTTGCTTTAAGATGGTAAGTATGTCGAGAAGGGGAGCTTGCTATAAGATGGTAAGTATGTCGAGAAGGGGAGCTTGCTATAAGATGGTAAGTATGTCGAGAAGAGCAGCTTGCTATAAGATGGTAAGTATGTCGAGAAGAGCAGCTTGCTATAAGATGGTAAGTATGTCGAGAAGGAGAGCTTGCCTTAAGATGATGGTATTTCGAGAAGAGCAGCTTGCCTTAAGATGGTAAGTATGTCGAGAAGAGCAGCTTGCTTTAAGATGGTAAGTATATCGAGAAGGGGAGCTTGCTTTAAGATGGTAAGTATGTCGAGAAGAGCAGCTTGCTATAAGATGGTAAGTATGTCGAGAAGGAGAGCTTGCTATAAGATGGTAAGTATGTCGAGAAGGGGAGCTTGCTATAAGATGGTAAGTATGTCGAGAAGAGCAGCTTGCTATAAGATGGTAAGTATGTCGAGAAGAGCAGCTTGCTATAAGATGGTAAGTATGTCGAGAAGGAGAGCTTGCCTTAAGATGATGGTATTTCGAGAAGAGCAGCTTGCCTTAAGATGGTAAGTATGTCGAGAAGAGCAGCTTGCTTTAAGATGGTAAGTATGTCGAGAAGAGCAGCTTGCTATAAAATGGTAAGTATGTCGAGAAGGGGAGCTTGCTTTAAGATGGTAAGTATATCGAGAAGGGGAGCTTGCTTTAAGATGGTAAGTATGTCGAGAAGGGGAGCTTGCTTTAAGATGGTAAGTATATCGAGAAGGGGAGCTTGCTATAAGATGGTAAGTATATCGAGAAGAGCAGCTTGCTTTAAGATTATAAGTATATCGAGAAGGGGAGCTTGCTATAAGATGGTAAGTATGTCGAGAAGGGGAGCTTGCTTTAAGATGGTAAGTATATCGAGAAGGGGAGCTTGCTATAAGATGGTAAGTATGTCGAGAAGAGCAGCTTGCTTTAAGATTATAAGTATATCGAGAAGGGGAGCTTGCTATAAGATGGTAAGTATGTCGAGAAGGGGAGCTTGCTTTAAGATGGTAAGTATATCGAGAAGGGGAGCTTGCTTTAAGATGGTAAGTATGTCGAGAAGGGGAGCTTGCTATAAGATGATAAGTATATCGAGAAGGGGAGCTTGCTTTAAGATGGTAAGTATGTCGAGAAGGGGAGCTTGCTATAAGATGGTAAGTATGTCGAGAAGGGGAGCTTGCTTTAAGATGGTAAGTATGTCGAGAAGGGGAGCTTGCTATAAGATGATAAGTATATCGAGAAGGGGAGCTTGCTTTAAGATGGTAAGTATGACGAGAAGGGGAGCTTGCTATAAGATGGTAAGTATGTCGAGAAGGGGAGCTTGCTATAAGATGGTAAGTATGTCGAGAAGGGGAGCTTGCTTTAAGATGGTAAGTATGTCGAGAAGGGGAGCTTGCTATAAGATGGTATATCGAGAAGGGGAGCTTGCTATAAGATGGTAAGTATGTCGAGAAGGGGAGCTTGCTATAAGATGGTAAGTATGTCGAGAAGAGCAGCTTGCTATAAGATGGTAAGTATGTCGAGAAGGGGAGCTTGCTTTAAGATGGTATGTATGTCGCGAAGGGGAGCTTGCTTTAAGATGGTAAGTATGTCGAGAAGTGCAGCTTGCTTTAAGATGGTAAGTATGCCGAGAAGGGCAGCTTGCTATAAGATGGTAAGTATGTCGAGAAGGGCAGCTTGCTATAAGATGGTAAGTATGTCGAGAAGGGCAGCTTGCTATAAGATGGTAAGTATGTCGAGAAGGGGAGCTTGCTATAAGATGGTAAGTATGTCGAGAAGGGGAGCTTGCTATAAGATGGTAAGTATGTCGAGAAGGGCAGCTTGCGATAAGATGGTAAGTATATCGAGAAGGGGAGCTTGCTATAAGATGGTAAGTATGTCGAGAAGGGGAGCTTGCTTTAAGATGGTAAGTATATCGAGAAGAGCAGCTTGCTATAAGATGGTAAGTATGTCGAGAAGGGGAGCTTGCTATAAGATGGTAAGTATGTCGAGACGGGCAGCTTGCTATAAGATGGTAAGTATATCGAGAAGGGGAGCTTGCTTTAAGATGGTAAGTATGTCGAGAAGGGGAGCTTGCTTTAAGATGGTAAGTATGTCGAGAAGGGCAGCTTGCTTTAAGATGGTAAGTATGTCGAGAAGGGGAGCTTGCTTTAAGTTGGTAAGTATGTCGAGAAGAGCAGCTTGCTATAAGATGGTAAGTATATCGAGAAGGGGAGCTTGCTATAAGATGGTAAGTATATCGAGAAGGGGAGCTTGCTTTAAGATGGTAAGTATGTCGAGAAGGGGAGCTTGCTTTAAGATGGTAAGTATGTCGAGAAGGGCAGCTTGCTATAAGATGGTAAGTATGTCGAGAAGGGGAGCTTGCTTTAAGATGGTCAGTATGTCGAGAAGGGCAGCTTGCTTTAAGATGATGGTATTTCGAGAAGAGCAGCTTGCTCTAAGATGGTAAGTATGTCGAGAACTGCAGCTTGCTATAAGATGGTAAGTATGTCGAGAAGGGGAGCTTGCTTTAAGTTGGTAAGTATGTCGAGAAGAGCAGCTTGCTATAAGATGGTAAGTATGTCGAGAAGGGGAGCTTGCTATAAGATGGTAAGTATGTCGAGAAGGGGAGCTTGCTATAAGATGGTAAGTATGTCGAGAAGGGGAGCTTGCTATAAGATGGTAAGTATGTCGAGAAGGGGAGCTTGCTATAAGATGGTAAGTATGTCGAGAAGGGCAGCTTGCTATAAAATGGTAAGTATATCGAGAAGGGGAGCTTGCTATAAGATGGTAAGTATGTCTAGAAGGGGAGCTTGCCTTAAGATGATGGTATTTCGAGAAGAGCAGCTTGCTATAAGATGGTAAGTATGTCGAGAAGGGGAGCTTGCTTTTAGATGGTAAGTGTGTCGAGAAGGGCAGCTTGCTATAAGATGGTAAGTATGTCGACAAGGGGAGCTTGCTTTAAGATGGTAAGTATGTCGAGAAGGGCAGCTTGCTATAAGATGGTAAGTATGTCGAGAAGGGGAGCTTGCTATAAGATGGTAAGTATGTCGAGAAGTGGAGCTTGCTATAAGATGGTAAGTATGTCGAGAAGGGGAGCTTGCTATAAGATGGTAAGTATGTCGAGAAGGGGAGCTTGCTTCAAGATGGTAAGTATGTCGAGAAGGGCAGCTTGCTTTAAGATGGTAAGTATGTCGAGAAGGGGAGCTTGCTTTAAGATGGATAGTATGTCGAGAAGGGCAACTTGCTATAAGATGGTAAGTATGTCGGGAAGGGCAGCTTGCTTTAAGATGGTAAGTATGTCGAGAAGGGGAGCTTGCTTTAAGATGGTAAGTATGTCGAGAAGGGCAGCTTGCTATAAGATGGTAAGTATGTCGAGAAGGGGAGTTTGCCTTAAGATGATGGTATTTCGAGAAGAGCAGCTTGCTATAAGATGGTAAGTATGTCGAGAAGGGGAGCTTGCTTTAAGATGGTAAGTATATCGAGAAGGGGAGCTTGCTATAAGATGGTAAGTATGTCGAGAAGAGCAGCTTGCTTTAAGATTATAAGTATATCGAGAAGGGGAGCTTGCTATAAGATGGTAAGTATGTCGAGAAGGGGAGCTTGCTTTAAGATGGTAAGTATATCGAGAAGGGGAGCTTGCTTTAAGATGGTAAGTATGTCGAGAAGGGGAGCTTGCTATAAGATGATAAGTATATCGAGAAGGGGAGCTTGCTTTAAGATGGTAAGTATGTCGAGAAGGGGAGCTTGCTATAAGATGGTAAGTATGTCGAGAAGGGGAGCTTGCTTTAAGATGGTAAGTATGTCGAGAAGGGGAGCTTGCTATAAGATGATAAGTATATCGAGAAGGGGAGCTTGCTTTAAGATGGTAAGTATGTCGAGAAGGGGAGCTTGCTATAAGATGGTAAGTATGTCGAGAAGGGGAGCTTGCTATAAGATGGTAAGTATGTCGAGAAGGGGAGCTTGCTTTAAGATGGTAAGTATGTCGAGAAGGGGAGCTTGCTATAAGATGGTATATCGAGAAGGGGAGCTTGCTATAAGATGGTAAGTATGTCGAGAAGGGGAGCTTGCTATAAGATGGTAAGTATGTCGAGAAGAGCAGCTTGCTATAAGATGGTAAGTATGTCGAGAAGGGGAGCTTGCTATAAGATGGTATGTATGTCGCGAAGGGGAGCTTGCTTTAAGATGGTAAGTATGTCGAGAAGTGCAGCTTGCTTTAAGATGGTAAGTATGCCGAGAAGGGCAGCTTGCTATAAGATGGTAAGTATGTCGAGAAGGGCAGCTTGCTATAAGATGGTAAGTATGTCGAGAAGGGCAGCTTGCTATAAGATGGTAAGTATGTCGAGAAGGGGAGCTTGCTATAAGATGGTAAGTATGTCGAGAAGGGGAGCTTGCTATAAGATGGTAAGTATGTCGAGAAGGGCAGCTTGCTATAAGATGGTAAGTATATCGAGAAGGGGAGCTTGCTATAAGATGGTAAGTATGTCGAGAAGGGGAGCTTGCTTTAAGATGGTAAGTATATCGAGAAGAGCAGCTTGCTATAAGATGGTAAGTATGTCGAGAAGGGGAGCTTGCTATAAGATGGTAAGTATGTCGAGACGGGCAGCTTGCTATAAGATGGTAAGTATATCGAGAAGGGGAGCTTGCTTTAAGATGGTAAGTATGTCGAGAAGGGGAGCTTGCTTTAAGATGGTAAGTATGTCGAGAAGGGCAGCTTGCTTTAAGATGGTAAGTATGTCGAGAAGGGGAGCTTGCTTTAAGTTGGTAAGTATGTCGAGAAGAGCAGCTTGCTATAAGATGGTAAGTATATCGAGAAGGGGAGCTTGCTATAAGATGGTAAGTATATCGAGAAGGGGAGCTTGCTTTAAGATGGTAAGTATGTCGAGAAGGGGAGCTTGCTTTAAGATGGTAAGTATGTCGAGAAGGGCAGCTTGCTATAAGATGGTAAGTATGTCGAGAAGGGGAGCTTGCTTTAAGATGGTCAGTATGTCGAGAAGGGCAGCTTGCTTTAAGATGATGGTATTTCGAGAAGAGCAGCTTGCTCTAAGATGGTAAGTATGTCGAGAACTGCAGCTTGCTATAAGATGGTAAGTATGTCGAGAAGGGGAGCTTGCTTTAAGTTGGTAAGTATGTCGAGAAGAGCAGCTTGCTATAAGATGGTAAGTATGTCGAGAAGGGGAGCTTGCTATAAGATGGTAAGTATGTCGAGAAGGGGAGCTTGCTATAAGATGGTAAGTATGTCGAGAAGGGGAGCTTGCTATAAGATGGTAAGTATGTCGAGAAGGGGAGCTTGCTATAAGATGGTAAGTATGTCGAGAAGGGCAGCTTGCTATAAAATGGTAAGTATATCGAGAAGGGGAGCTTGCTATAAGATGGTAAGTATGTCTAGAAGGGGAGCTTGCCTTAAGATGATGGTATTTCGAGAAGAGCAGCTTGCTATAAGATGGTAAGTATGTCGAGAAGGGGAGCTTGCTTTTAGATGGTAAGTGTGTCGAGAAGGGCAGCTTGCTATAAGATGGTAAGTATGTCGACAAGGGGAGCTTGCTTTAAGATGGTAAGTATGTCGAGAAGGGCAGCTTGCTATAAGATGGTAAGTATGTCGAGAAGGGGAGCTTGCTATAAGATGGTAAGTATGTCGAGAAGTGGAGCTTGCTATAAGATGGTAAGTATGTCGAGAAGGGGAGCTTGCTATAAGATGGTAAGTATGTCGAGAAGGGGAGCTTGCTTCAAGATGGTAAGTATGTCGAGAAGGGCAGCTTGCTTTAAGATGGTAAGTATGTCGAGAAGGGGAGCTTGCTTTAAGATGGATAGTATGTCGAGAAGGGCAACTTGCTATAAGATGGTAAGTATGTCGGGAAGGGCAGCTTGCTTTAAGATGGTAAGTATGTCGAGAAGGGGAGCTTGCTTTAAGATGGTAAGTATGTCGAGAAGGGCAGCTTGCTATAAGATGGTAAGTATGTCGAGAAGGGGAGTTTGCCTTAAGATGATGGTATTTCGAGAAGAGCAGCTTGCTATAAGATGGTAAGTATGTCGAGAAGGGGAGCTTACTTTAAGATGGTAAGTATGTCGAGAAGGGGAGCTTGCTTTAAGTTGGTAAGTATGTCGAATAAGCAGCTTGCTATAAGATGGTAAGTATATCGAGAAGGGCAGCTTGCTATAAGATGGTAAGTATGTCGAGAAGGGCAGCTTGCTATAAGATGGTAAGTATGTCGAGAAGGGGAGCTTGCTATAAGATGGTAAGTATGTCGAGAAGGGCAGCTTGCTTTAAGATGGTAAGTATGTCGAGAAGGGCAGCTTGCTATAAGATGGTAAGTATGACGAGAAGGGGAGCTTGCTTTAAGTTGGTAAGTATGTCGAGAAGGGCAGCTTGCTATAAGATGGTAAGTATGTCGAGAAGAGCAGCTTGCTATAAGATGGTAAGTATGTCGAGAAGAGCAGCTTGCTATAAGATGGTAAGTATGTCGAGAAGAGCAGCTTGCTATAAGATGGTAAGTATGTCGAGAAGGGGACCTTGCTTTAAGATGGTATGTATGTCGAGAAGGGCAGCTTGCTATAAGGTGGTAAGTATGTCGAGAAGGGGAGCTTGCCTTAAGATGATGGTATTTCGAGAACAGCAGCTTGCTATAAGATGGTAAGTACGTCAGAAGGGGAGCTTGCTTTAAGATGGTAAGTATGTCGAGAAGGGGAGCTTGCTTTAAGATGGTAAGTATGTCGAGAAGGGGAGCTTGCCTTAAGATGATGTTATTTCGAGAAGAGCAGCTTGCTATAAGTTGGTAAGTATGTCGAGAAGGGGAGCTTGCTTTAAGATGGTAAGTATGTCGAGAAGGGGAGCTTGCTATAAGATGGTAAGTATGTCGAGAAGGGGAGCTTGCTTTAAGATGGTAAGTATGTCGAGAAGGGGAGCTTGCCTTAAGATGATGGTATTTCGAGAAGAGCAGCTTGCTATAAGATGGTAAGTATGTCGAGAAGGGGAGCTTGCTTTAAGATGGTATGTCGAGAAGGGGAGCTTGCTTTAAGATGGTAAGTATGTCGAGAAGGGGAGCTTGCTTTAAGATGGTAAGTATGTCGAGAAGGGCAGCTTGCTATAAGGTGGTAAGTATGTCGAGAAGGGGAGCTTGCCTTAAGATGATGGTATTTCGAGAAGAGCAGCTTGCTATAAGATGGTAAGTATGTCGAGAAGGGCAGCTTGCTATAAGATGGTAAGTATGTCGAGAAGGGGAGCTTGCCTTAAGATGATGGTATTTCGAGAACAGCAGCTTGCTATAAGATGGTAAGTACGTCAGAAGGGGAGCTTGCTTTAAGATGGTAAGTATGTCGAGAAGGGGAGCTTGCTTTAAGATGGTAAGTATGTCGAGAAGGGGAGCTTGCCTTAAGATGATGGTATTTCGAGAAGAGCAGCTTGCTATAAGATGGTAAGTATGTCGAGAAGGGGAGCTTTCTTTAAGATGGTAAGTATGTCGAGAAGGGGAGCTTGCCTTAAGATGATGTTATTTCGAGAAGAGCAGCTTGCTATAAGTTGGTAAGTATGTCGAGAAGGGGAGCTTGCTTTAAGATGGTAAGTATGTCGAGAAGGGGAGCTTGCTATAAGATGGTAAGTATGTCGAGAAGGGGAGCTTGCTTTAAGATGGTAAGTATGTCGAGAAGGGTAGCTTGCTATAAGTTGGTAAGTATGTCGAGAAGGGGAGCTTGCTATAAGATGGTAAGTATGTCGAAAAGGGGAGCTTGCCTTAAGATGATGGTATTTCGAGAAGAGCAGCTTGCTATAAGTTGGTAAGTAAGTCGAGAAGGGGAGCTTGCTATAAGTTGGTAAGTATGTCGAGAAGGGGAGCTTGCTATAAGTTGGTAAGTATGTCGAGAAGGGCAGCTTGCTATAAGATGGTAAGTATGTCGAGAAGGGGAGCTTGCTTTAAGATGGTAATTATGTCGAGAAGGGCAGCTTGCTATACGTTGGTAAGTATGTCGAGAAGGGGAGCTTGACTTAAGATGATGGTATTTCGAGAAGAGCAGCTTGCTATAAGTTGGTAAGTATGTCGAGAAGGGGAGCTTACTTTAAGATGGTAAGTATGTCGAGAAGGGGAGCTTGCTTTAAGATGGTAAGTATGTCGAGAAGGGGAGCTTGCTTTAAGATGGTAAGTATATCGAGAAGGGGAGCTTGCTATAAGATGGTAAGTATGTCGAGAAGGGGAGCTTGCCTTAAGATGATGGTATTTCGAGAAGAGCAGCTTGCTATAAGATGGTAAGTATGTCGAGAAGGGGAGCTTGCTTTAAGATGGTAAGTATGTCGAGAAGAGCAGCTTGCTATGAGATGGTAAGTATGTCGAGAAGGGGAGCTTGCTTTAAGATGGTAAGTATGTCGAGAAGGGGAGCTTGCTTTAAGATGGTAAGTATGTCGAGAAGGGGAGCTTGCTTTAAGATGGTAAGTATGTCGAGAAGGGGAGCTTGCTATAAGATGGTAAGTATGTCGAGAAGGGGAGCTTGCTATAAGATGGTAAGTATGTCGAGAAGGGGAGCTTGCTTTAAGATGGTAAGTATATCGAGAAGGGGAGCTTGCTATAAGATGGTAAGTATGTCGAGAAGGGGAGCTTGCCTTAAGATGATGGTATTTCGAGAAGAGCAGTTTGCTATAAGATGGTAAGTATGTCGAGAAAGGGAGCTTGCTTTAAGATGGTAAGTATGTCGAGAAGGGGAGCTTGCCTTAAGATGATGGTATTTCGAGGAGAGCAGCTTGCTATAAGTTGGTAAGTATGTCGAGAAGGGGAGCTTGCTTTAAGATGGTAAGTATGTCGAGAAGGGGAGCTTTCTATAAGATGGTAAGTATGTCGAGAAGGGGAGCTTGCTTTAAGATGGTAAGTATATCGAGAAGGGGAGCTTGCTATAAGATGGTAAGTATGTCGAGAAGAGCAGCTTGCTATAAGATGGTAAGTATTTCGAGAAGGGTAGCTTGCTATAAGATGGTAAGTTTGTCGAGAAGGGCAGCTTGCTTTATGATGGTAAGTATGTCGAGAAGGGGAGCTTGCTTTAAGATGGTAAGTATGTCGAGAAGGGGAGCTTGCTATAAGATGGTAAGTATGTCGAGAAGGGGAGCTTGCTTTAAGATGGTAAGTATATCGAGAAGGGGAGCTTGCTATAAGATGGTAAGTATGTCGAGAAGGGGAGCTTGCCTTAAGATGATGGTATTTCGAGAAGAGCAGCTTGCTATAAGATGGTAAGTATGTCGAGAAGGGGAGCTTGCTTTAAGATGATAAGTATGTCGAGAAGGGCAGCTTGCTATAAGATGGTAAGTATGTCGAGAAGGGCAGCTTGCTATAAGATGTTAAGTATGTCGAGAAGGGGATCTTGCTTTAAGATGGTAAGTATGTCGAGGAGGGCAGCTTGCTATAAGATGGTAAGTATGTCGAGAAGGGCAGCTTGCTATAAGATGGTAAGTATGTCGAGAAGGGGAGCTTGCTTTAAGATGGTAAGTATGTCGAGAAGAGCAGCTTGCTATGAGATGGTAAGTATGTCGAGAAGGGGAGCTTGCTTTAAGATGGTAAGTATGTCGAGAAGGGGAGCTTGCTTTAAGATGGTAAGTATGTCGAGAAGGGGAGCTTGCTTTAAGATGGTAAGTATGTCGAGAAGGGGAGCTTGCTATAAGATGGTAAGTATGTCGAGAAGGGGAGCTTGCTATAAGATGGTAAGTATGTCGAGAAGGGGAGCTTGCTTTAAGATGGTAAGTATATCGAGAAGGGGAGCTTGCTATAAGATGGTAAGTATGTCGAGAAGGGGAGCTTGCCTTAAGATGATGGTATTTCGAGAAGAGCAGCTTGCTGTAAGATGGTAAGTATGTCGAGAAGGGTAGCTTGCTTTAAGATGATAAGTATGTCGAGAAGGGCAGCTTGCTATAAGATGGTAAGTATGTCGAGAAGGGGAGCTTGCTTTAAGATGGTAAGTATGTCGAGAAGAGCAGCTTGCTATAAGATGGTAAGTATGTCGAGAAGGGGAGCTTTCTTTAAGATGGTAAGTATATCGAGAAGGGGAGCTTGCTATAAGATGGTAAGTATGTCGAGAAGGGGAGCTTGCTATAAGATGGTAAGTATGTCGAGAAGGGCAGCTTGCTATAAGATGGTAAGTATGTCGAGAAGGGCAGCTTGCTATAAGATGGTAAGTATGTCGAGAAGGGGATCTTGCTTTAAGATGGTAAGTATGTCGAGATGGGCAGCTTGCTATAAGATGGTAAGTATGTCGAGAAGGGCAGCTTGCTATAAGATGGTAAGTATGTCGAGAAGGGCAGCTTCCTATAAGATGGTAAGTATGTCGAGAAGGGGAGCTTGCTTTGAGATGGTAAGTATGTCGATAAGTGCAGCTTGCTATAAGATGGTAAGTATGTCGAGAAGGGGAGCTTGCTTTAAGATGGTAAGTATGTCGAGAAGGGGAGCTTGCTTTAAGATGGTAAGTATGTCGAGAAGGGGAGCTTGCTATAAGATGGTAAGTATGTCGAGAAGGGGAGCTTGCTTTAAGATGGTAAGTATATCGAGAAGGGGAGCTTGCTTTAAGATTATAAGTATATCGAGAAGGGGAGCTTGCTTTAAGATGGTAAGTATATCGAGAAGGGGAGCTTGCTTTAAGATGGTAAGTATATCGAGAAGGGGAGCTTGCTTTAAGATGGTAAGTATATCGAGATGGGGAGCTTGCTTTAAGATGGTAAGTATGTCGAGAAGGGGAGCTTGCTATAAGATGGTAAGTATATCGAGAAGGGGAGCTTGCTATAAGATGGTAAGTATATCGAGAAGGGGAGCTTGCTATAAGATGGTAAGTATGTCGAGAAGGGGAGCTTGCTATAAGATGGTAAGTATGTCGAGAAGGGGAGCTTGCTATAAGATGGTAAGTATGTCGAGAAGGGGAGCTTGCCTTAAGATGATGGTATTTCGAGAAGAGCAGCTTGCTATAATATAGAGCTATGTTGACAAGGGCAGCTTGCCTGTGGTTAGGCCCCTAGCTATGTCCTGAAATTCCGCGGCGTGGCTAAGTCCCGTCGAGATGAATTTAAATTCCGCGCCACTTCGTGCATAAGGCCTCTCGTCCTTTGGATGCGTAATCATGCGACAAGTAGCGATGAAGTGTATACGCACAACAACGCAGGGATGGGAGCTCGTCCACTGGTAGTACGTACACGTGCGACGCCACATTACATCCATGTCCAGTTTGGATTTTCTGTGCGACAACACGCGACAGCAATGGATTGTGAGAAACTCCTTAATTTAATTCAAGAACGAAAATATCTATGGGACCAGAAGGAGCCTCAGTATCACACGAGGAATGTGCAATTGAAGTTTTGGAAGGAAGTTGCACTTGGAAGAATCAGGTACATTATGTTATGTAATTACCGTGTTATTAATTTCATACTTATATTTACTTACATTATTATATTTGTATTTAACAACTCTGATTCAAGTAGGCTTACAGTTGCGATCATATATTTACGACCTCAGATTAACAGTTTTTGTTAACATTCATGATCATTATGGATTATTAGCAAAATAGGTCTTTAATTTTTCCCTCACATCGGTAGCTTTAAGACTGTTCCTATTCTCAGCCCTGCTAGCAAATCTAGAGTGGTTTTAGTCGATTCTGTTGAATGATGTATTTCTGGTGAGCCTTCTGTCTATTATCACATTGTCTAATAAACAAATACATTTCACAATGTTTTCCGCTCTCTCGGGGGTAACTTCTATTGCTTTCATTAATATACGCCATTTATTGCTTATTGTACCGAAGGCACAGTTGACCACTTGCCTTGCATGCGATAAAAGTTTATTAAACATGTCTTGTTCGGGTGTTAAATGTCTCATAGGATAAGGGCGCATCAAATAGGGTTTCAGGGATATCCTCCGTCCCCTATCAGAAAATGTGGTACAGTTACATCACTACCAGGAAGTTCTTTCAAGCATTTCACCTTTAACGCACCATGATCCAGTTGTTTATTCAAGTTTGAGTACCCGAAAATCCCACTATCACTCTGTTTTCCATAGGCCCCTATATCAATACAAATGAATTTGTAGTCTGCTCCTACCACTGCTTGCAATACGATAGAGAAAAATGTTTTGTAGTTGTAATACATACTTCCAGACTGCTTCGGACACTTGATTCTTATGTGTTTACTGTCTATACACCCAACACAATTCGGACATTTCCATTTTC
Organism: Anabrus simplex; assembly: GCF_040414725.1. Lineage (NCBI taxonomy): Eukaryota > Metazoa > Arthropoda > Insecta > Orthoptera > Tettigoniidae > Anabrus > Anabrus simplex. Next base: position 139,897,813 of record NC_090265.1, read on the forward strand.
TCCAAAACTGTGATTCAATCTCAACAATTTGCTCGCCAGAAGGGAATGGAATATGGTCACTTTGTAATGTTTCCCATAACACAGAACACGTTTCGTGAATAATTCTTCCGACTGTAGAATCTGATATCCGAAAAGAATAACCCTGTGCTTTGAAAGATGAACCAGTTGCAAAGTACCTGCAAAATACAAAGCACGTGGTTATGTTGTAATAAAATGCATCCATAGTGAGCTAGTTACAACATAATTTAATTAAAAACTTAATGGCTATTATTTAAAAATTAGTATATTCATATATATATGTTTTCATTGTTTTTTGTTGTGATTTAATGAAATTAATTTATTTGATTTTCTTTGTGTCGATGATTAACATAGAAGTTTGAATTGTAGTAAAGTAAACTTCAGGACCTCAAAGGATCTGTTACAACAGTTCCTTATCTTTTCACTTAACTGTTGTATAATTTCGCTGCGTTTTCCTTTCTATTGCAGTTGAGGAACTTAAGAAAAGATGGAGGAATCTCAGGGATTCGTTTAGGAGAGAATTAAAAAAATCAACGAAACAAAATCTGGCAGTGGTAGAGAATCGTCAAATACATGGGCTTTCTTCAACCAAATGAATTTTCTTACTGATACTATGCAACCAAAAAGCATGCAAAGCAGCGTTCCTGATATTACAAACAGCACAATAGATGAAATGTTCGACGGTCCTAGTACCTCCAATACAGCCCATACAGACTCAAATCAGGAGGATAATGCACAACCGAATGCCAATGATCGCGAAGGGGAATGTTCACAATCGAGTAAAGAAACAACCAAAATTACAGGAAATAGAACATTTCAGAGCCCTCGTTTTTAAGAAGAAGAATAAACAGATAATTACGACGAAAACTTCTTGAGATTGAAAGCAAGAAATTGTCTTTCTTTCAGACAAGAGCACAAAATGATGGAGACAGTGACTACCAGTTTTTGGTTAGTCTTCTCCCACATTTACGTGAAGTACCACCGGGAAACAAGTTACGTATACGGATGGAATTAATGAATGTTCTCTTGGTTGAACAGGCAGAAAGACAGAGACGTAATCAATCTTCAACAGGTTCATCATCTCAATCTTCATATTGTCAAATTAATGTTTCCACCTTCACTAATTCTAGCACTGTTTCGTACTATGAGAATTTTTATCCTCGGCAATAGGGCATTGGTTGTTTCAACTGTTTATTTTTCAGTGACATGCTTTCTTAATTAAGGTATTAGTTACCGCATTAATTGTATCTTGTAATGATTTATTGTATGATTCCGATTTGTAATACAGGTTCTTAGTTTTCTCCTGTCTTGTATAAATACTTTTAAATTATCCCTACCTTAATGTTAGTGCTAGACGTTCTGCGGGTGCAATAGTGTCCCTGAAATTACTGTGCTTCTGCAGACGATCCTCCACCTTGGATAATATGTACTGAAAAGTTTCTTTCCTCATCCGAATATAACCAAAACGTTGAGCTTCATTAACTTGAAGATCGTCATATAAGTGGGAAAATTCACCAAATCGACTCCTTTTGCTTAAAATTTCATTTACCCACTCCTTTTACCACTTTCGGGCTCATCGCTTCGCAAGCAAAGGCATCTCCAAAGCATACAGCAAAAATGCATCATCATGGAAGGCCATGATCACATCACAGAGCTAAGATTGACTCCGCTGCTATCAGACGAAAAACGCATGCAAAGAACGATGCACTGTCGTACGACACTGGACTGCTTCACGTCGCGCGTACACGCTCAACGTCGCAGTCGCAGATGTACGCATCCAGTGGACGAGAAGGGGCAGCAATGCGGTTTAGCTCCGTCAAGATAATAGCACTGAGGTAAGCCATGTTCACTTGTTTAAAAACCATGACCACGTAGTTAAAGTTGGCAGCTGTCATCTTAACAGATGTCAAAAAAAGCATGTGGTTTTTTAAATTGCTCGTCACCACGTGCATTTGGTGGCAACAGTGAGGTCAAGATGGCAGCACTGAGGTTAGCCCACATTCACATGTTTAAAATCCACGCTGTTAAAGATGGCAGCTGTCATCTTAACAGATGTCAAAAAGTACGTGGATTTCAAATTCCGCGCCACCACATACATAAGGTAGCAACAGTGAGGTTTAGCCCCATCAAGGTGGCAGTGCTGAGGTTAGCGATGCTCTGTTGACCATAAAAGTCAGGTTAGGGTCCGTCAAGATAACAGCTGTCAAAATAGCACGTGACCAGGCACGCGGCTTTGTTTACAAACAATAGCACGTGGTCGTGACGTCACAGTCACGTAACCGGGATCAATCGCCCGGGGTCTTTCTTTCTTTCTTTCTTAATCTGTTTACCCTCCAGGGTTGGTTTTTACCCCGGAGTCCGCGAGGGATCCCAACTCTACTAACTGAAGGGCGGTGTCCTGGAGCGTGGGACTTTGGGTCGGGGGATATAGCTGGCGAGGAGGACCAGTACCTCACCCAGGTGGCTTCACCTGCTATGATGAGCAGGGTCTTTGTGGGGGAATGGGAAGACTGGAATAGACAAGGAAGAGGGAAGGAAGCGGCCATGGCCTTAAGTTAGGTACCATTAGTGAGAACTCATTGAACGCATCTGGGTATAATCCTATAAGCACTAATGAGTATCGGATAATTCCTACCAAGGGAATTCTGTGCCACCGGATTTTATGCACTACTTGGCCTGTAAAGTGTCAGCTAATGACTTTAAAATATTTAGGGAAGGTCATCCGTACCACTTGAAAGAATGGAACGTATTACGGCCGTGTTTAAGTCTTACATATGCGATAACAGAATATTAAGTTAGTCATTTATAAGAGAAAATATCCCATAAACCATAGGGTGTAACGAGTGTAATTAGTTAATTACCGTTAGCGCGGTCCCGGAGACGGTAATTGTAACACAACGTGGCCAGAAGTGGAGGTATTCGAGCAAGGCATGTTCAGCACATTTATTTACTTCTATTATGTAGGTCTCAAAATCACGAGCCTTTGTCGTACTATCATTCAAGAATTTATCTCGAACAGTGTAAAAAGACGGCGTGTGTCGAGATGTGTGAATGGGCATCGAAGTTACAGAAGGAAAAAAACACATTTTTTAAAAATATTTGATGTTATTGTCTCCGAACTTATTACCAGGATTAATTGAGCAGAATATTTGGTATACAGGACTTAATTGCAATTCTAATCGTTACTGGGCCTTATCAATCACTTCGAGAAGTAGTTCATCTTAATGATTTGCGTCCAGAACTGTTCAACATTTTGAAAATAGTGATGACAATTCCCGTGACAACTTCAACAGCTGAGAGGTCCTTCTCAGGCCTTAAAAGTCTACATACTCTTTTTGCGTACAACTAATGGACAGCAGAGATTAAATTCATTGAGCCTTCTGTATAAGGTGCAGTAAAGCTAATGCAGTGAACTCGCATTTGCAATCAACAGAATTCTGTAAGAAGGAAGACAGCTCCCAGATGTAACTATTTTTACATCAGTCTGTTTTCAGACCAACTTTGCTTTACATGAGCGAAAGATGGGTAGACTCAGGATATCTTATTCATAAGTTGGAAATAACAGACATGCAAGTAGTGAGAATGATTGCTGATTCAAACAAGTGGGAACAATGGCAGGAGGGTACTGGGAATGAGGAGATAAAGGGTAAGTTAGGAATAGAGTCGATGGATGAAGCTCTACGCATAAACCGGCTTCAGTGGTGGGGTTATGTGAGGCGAATGGAGGGTAAGAGAAATAGAGGGAGACCAAGACGACAATGGTTAGACTCAGTTTCTAACGACGTAAAGATAAGAGGTATAGAATTAAATGAGGGCACAAAACTAGTTGCAAATAGAGGATTGTGGCGACGTTTAGTAAATCACAGAGGCTTACAGACTGAACGCTGAAAGTCATAACTGTCTATAATGATAATGTATATATGTTAAACGTTCAAAAATGTGATAAGCAATAATACAGCAGACGCATTTAATCGTGCAAATTGACGTAGCTACAGTAGGTAAATTAAAACTGTATGCATTCATTATCATAGCCCTGAGGTGAAGTTCTCAACTGTTTTGCTGAAAAATAACCAAAAATGAAGTATTAGGGTTATATTTGGTATCTGTCGGCGTACGTTCGTACAGCATCTCTTTCTCGGAATCGTGTCTTCTAAAATACATCTACTACAGTATTTGAGAAATCCTGTTTTTGAAAATCGACGCAGATAGTATATAGGCTTACCGTTTAAAAATGACGCCTCAATTTGAAAAATCTCAAAATGTAAACAAATATGACCTTATATCACTGAAATGATCAAAACATGACCAAAGCAATAAAAATGGCCTAAGTATCCATTTATATGCAACATAAAATTGCTTTAAACGGGACCAGGAACCACTCATTCACAGTTATTTCTTAGATTTTATGTAGAGTGTCATCAGGAGCGAAATACGACTTTTCCTTAAAATTGGAACCTTAGGCTAAAATATCGGGTGACTGTCAAGCTGGAAGGGAGGAAAGGGGAGTGTCCACTGAATTGCAAAATAAACTGTACTTGTGTATCGTCGGAAGATGACACGTAGTATAATAAATCATTTGAACGCTCAGAATCTATCTACAATAGGGTGTGCGGTATATGCGATTTTGATCAATGCAATATCTGTGAAAAAGGTTGCCATGAAAAGAACTAACATACTACAAATTTTCATGAAGTACTAGATTTAGTACTAAAGGTGACCTTGCTCACGCATGGCACGTATGCAGCCTATATGTATCAACACATCGCGAAATGGGCCAACACATCATCAGTGTCCTAGCAGAGATGCGCTTGTTCGTCACGTTGGTGGTGCTGCACGTCCTTCGAGGTGCCGCCAGTAAAGGCAAGTACATGCCGCCTATGTTGTCTGGGTGAGAGGCAGAGATATCAATGCCCGCTAAGAGCAGTGAACATTATTAACTCGTTTTAGGAATCAAGGGTTCAGTAAATTTTCAGCCTCGTTGGCGAAGGAGTGTAGGACTTATAACTTATGTTATGATCTAATTAGATCTAGTTACCAGATGATGTTACGATTCTTGAAGTATTACTTCAGTAATTATCTAGAATGAGCATAAACAAAAAAAAAGTATTAATATTATTTACTGAAGTTGCCCACTACCTTGATCGAAATTTTTTAGAAAGTTGCCCATTCCCTTGATCGAAACACTCAACCTTCTCAGTTCTGTCGTAGAATGTATCGTAGGGCACTCGGTTACAAATCTGAATATTGTAAGTGTGATAAGGGGATTTCCTAAACGAAAAGTATCGTTTCTAAACGTCCAGTAAATGAGAAGAATCATATTAGTAATAATATTCCTATTTTTCTGAAATTTAATTTCTATTCTTTTTTATATGTTTCTTTACAAGTTGCTTTACTTCGCACCGACACAGGTAAGTCTTATGGCGACGATGGGACAGGAAAGGACTAGGAGTGTGAAGGAAGTGGCCGTGGCCTTAATTAAGGTAGTCTACAGACACAGTATTACCTCTTGTGAAAATGGCAAACCACGGAAAACAATCTCCAGGGCTGTCGACAGTGGGGTTCGAACCCACTATATCCCGAATACTGGATACTTACCGCACCTAAGCGACTGCAGCTACCGAGCTCGGTAAATTTCATTTGTAATAATGTTATTGGTTTTATGTCCCACTAACTATTTTGACGTTTTTGGAGACATCAAGGTGCCGGAATTTAGTCCCGCAGGAGTTCTTTTACATGCCAGTAAATCTACCGACAAGAGGCTGACGAATTTGAGCACCATCAAATGCCAGCGGACAGAGCCAGGATCGAACCTGCCACTTTGGGGTGAGAAGACCAGCGCCTTAACCGTCTGAGCCACTCAGCCTCGCTATTTCATTTGTCTGGATATAAAGGGCTTGATAGTAATCGAAGAATGTTTTGTTATTTTTACTATTTGCTTTACTTCGCACCGATACAGATAGGTGTAATTGCGACGTTGGGATAGGAAGGAGCTAGGAGCGGTAGAAGAACATCCAACCCATGGTATACCCTGCCTGTCGTACAAGGCGACTCTTAACTTAGGAGCGTGGGTTGGGAACAACGGGTCCCTTAACTAAGTCCTGGCACTGCTTCCACCATGTTCCTCACTTTAATCTATCCTATCCGATCTCCCTTGGCCAACTCTTGTTCTTTTCCGACCCCGACGGTATTAGAGCACTCGAAGCCTAGAGAGTATTCAATTTTCAAGCCCTTCGTGGTCCTTGTCTTTCTTTAGCGATACCTTCATTTCTCGAAGTTTCGGATCCCTTCTATGTTTCCCCTCTGATATTTCTGCGCGTGGTCTGTGTTAACGCCGGCCCCGTGGTGTAGGGGTAGCGTGCCTGCCCCTTTCCCGGAGGCCCCAGGTTCGATTCCCGGCCAGGTCAGGGATTTTTACCTAGACCTGAGGGCTGGTTCGAGGTCCACTCAGCCTACGTGATTAGAATTGAGGAGCTATCTGACGGTGAGATAGCGGCCCCGGTCTAGAAAGCCGAGAATAACGGCCGAGAGGATTCGTCGTGCTGACCACACGACACCTCGTAATCTTCACGCCTTCGGGCTGAGCAGTGGTTGCTTGGTAGGCCAAGGCCCTTCGAGGGCTGTAGTGCCATGGGGTTTGGTTTGTTTGGTTTGGTCTGTGTTTATTCAAACTCCGCCAGACTTCGCACAGGCCGCACACAGACCAGAGCACAGACAATATCCTAGTCGGTGGTTCATATTACACGCAACGACTACTCTTCGATTTGTCCGCACAAACACGGTCCATACAGATAGATCTGTGAATATGTCTGAACGTGAGCTGTAGCTCTCGCACAGGTTTTGAAGATACGAATTTCAGATCCAGTTAACATCTCTTGTTGAGTGTTGCCTACTCAGGATTAAAACGTTTACTGAAATGATTTGACAACATACACCGACGTATAACCACGCTTCATTTATGAATTCGTGTGCGGAGCAAACAACAACTAATTACTAACTGAGGCACAGGGAAGGCTGCATACTACAGAAAAACTAAGTAAACGTTCACTGCCGGCTTTGAAACAAATAGCTATCCCATTCTCTCTCATATTTTTAAAATAAGGTTCTGCTACCACTGAGGAGGACGTGTTGCCAACTCTTAGAACGAGAATATCGCTAGAAGTATACTCGAAAGTCACCAGAAGTCGCTAAAATACGTTTCAATTAAAAATATTGCATTTCGTTTTGTTCTTGAAGATTATACCTATCAATTTGTAATATTTTAAACACATTTAAGCTCTTTAAGTGTTTAGGCTTTTCAAATCGTGAAATCACCAGCGTTTCGCCCCAGAGTAGCAGTTGGCTCATCAGTTGGAATGCGACACCTTTCCAAGACGCTGGCACTAGTACGTCGTTGAGACACGACTACAAAACTCCTATGTAGGAAAATGCAGTGACGATGCACTAGGGGAAGCATGTGCCTCCACTTGTATAAATGCCTGCCTTTGGCCTATACCAAAAAATAAGTTTCCTAATTTAATTTGTAATATTTGATGTAGCCGTGCTTCGCTACGGAATTCTCAGAAAGACTGTCTTTGTGGTTTTCCCAACTGAAGTTAACATAGGTCATTACAATGACACCAATAGGAATGTAGCGATTAAAAGCAATGTTATCATATAAAATACTCGATCAAATGTAAAACCGCGCAATTTTTCACTTTTAACGAACTGCCGAACTAACAGTCCAAAGTTCCAGTGCTGGAATGATCTGGCCGCAGACAGCAACGAACACTCCTCTGCCATTATTCCGTTAAATTTGCAAAATGCCCATTCCAATCAGCGCTTCAGAGTAGGGATTGAATAGCTGGAATGCTATGATGAACCAGTGTGTTACATACCAGTAGTATCAGAAAATTTATGAACCAAAGGATTGGCATGCTAAAGAAGAGAGAGGTGTAACTCCCCAACTACTTCGCGCCAATATTCAGGCTGGCTGTTATACTCGGTATGCAGCAGTAATCCCATTTATCGGAGATGACTGACAGCAGAAGACACAAAGCACATCACAACAAACAATGGTCAATGTAATGTTATTGCTGATAATTTTTTTATCTTTCTGTATTGTAGACCTTCGCATGTAGTTTTCTTCCTATTCTGTGATATTAAGGCATCTTATAATATTATTTATAGCGTAGACTGTAGTTCCTTATTCCCTGACTTAACATATCGATTTTTATCAAATTCTGTTTACCTATTTTTTCGTGACTCGGCGCTGATAAGGACTTAGCAAAAAAAAATCCAAATTCATGAATATCTCAGCTATTAGCCGGTACGCTAAAATGTATAAGACATAAATGATCAGAAATTGAATAGTATATTGAACCCATAATTCTACCATGATAAATGTTGCAGCTAAATATTGCAGCTACAAATACAACTAAAAGCGCAACCATAATTCGTTATTTTAAGTATCTCACCCTCCGAGAGCGGGACGAGCACCAGCAGAACTCACCGTGGGTAGCGAACCATTTGTTCGTACATTGTCGAGATACCTAGGCTGATTTCGAGTATTAAATAAAACACAATATTAATAAACCTACACAACGAGAGCTTTTGGCGATACCATTAATCAAGGAATAAAGAATTGAAATTTGTAATAAATATTAAATGAAGATAGAATCCACAGGGTGGAAATGAATGTAATTGAGCCTGGAGAAAAGTAAGCTTCTGTATTGGCAGATTAACAGCGCGTGTCAAAGCAAAGCCCTTAAAAAGCGCGCGAAGTCACATACATGAAATTAATTAATTACACCCGTTACAAGTATGGGAAAAATATAAAAATGTATTGTTATTAATTAGGTGGAATTTTTTGAGTGAATTTCAGAGAAATTGGTCCAGTGGTTACGAAACTGTAGGACTGCACCACCAGACCTCATGGCCAGGGTAGCGTCATTTGGAAGCCTATAAATATCCATACTTTGGGGACAATAACACACTCTCTTTGAAAGTTCGAAAGGAAGAACCCGCGCCGCACATCTCCAAGAAGAGGTTCTTTAATTGTCTCCTCAAAATAGCTTGTGATCTGTATTAATGTAGTTGGTTCGTGTTAAAATATTTAGTGGAAATGATATAGAATTTCTGAACTTCTGCAGACGAAAACCGCGAAGGCATAGATATTTTTCATTAAAGCACGTAGCTTGCTTTAATTTAACTATTGTGTATTGAAAATTAGCGAAGGGAGTTTGGAAACTAGCCGGAGATAAGTTCGAGTCTGATATCTCTTGAACTCCTGGCCTAAGAAAAAGGTGAGAACGGGCAGCTCTCACAAACAGTTTGTGTCCTTCCAGCAGACGGGAAGTACGTTCGCGTGGTGTAAAGCTAGAGTAGTGCGTTATTTGAATGTCTTTAAAATTTTCAAGTGTATAATCGGTGTAATTGTAAGTAAAGTATAAGAAGGTAATGCATTCTCCAGTCATGTGTGGCTAAATCTGAGACGAGCTGGCTAATATGTAGCCGGAATCCCTAAGATGGCATCATTAACAGTCTGTCTAACTTAAATAATGTACGTAGATTAGATTGTACAAGCTTGTCCCATTAAATTAGTATGTTGCGTATGTAGAATAAGTATTTTATAATGTTTAGGCGAAGTGTCTATTGTTCTTGTCAGGGTGCGCAACTCTTAAATGTGTTTGAAATACGTTAAGAAAGTGTAAAATGCGAAGTTTAAACATTGTGCTAAAATCAATGAAATATTGTTCAGGCTGATAAAAGTTACAAACATGATAACGATAAAATAGTCGTGTTGAGAGTAATAATAATAATAATAATAATTACGGCAGGATAAATTTTTCTATGTTAAAATTGCGATTTTACCGAAATCCAGTGAAGTCTGATAAAGTTAACATTTATTTTTGGGAAACTTAAACTTTGTGACACCGTGTATTGGTGATACAGAAAATCAAGGTATGTTATTTTTGTTCTTGAGGTTGGAAAGATGTATTGAAGTAAATTGAGAGATTCTTATAACGTTGTTCATCATGGTATAACGTATATTTGAAAAATTTTGAACAGGAAGAAATGGATTGTGTTGGAAAAGAAATATTATGAGAATATTTAGGAAGATGTTAAAGGCAGGGTAAGCCTGTATTTTATGAGAGAGGTATAATGAACGTGTAGCCGAGGATGTAGGCGATGTTTGTCGATGGAGAAATTTTTTGTGACAGGCTGTATGTTAAAATGTGATATTTTTGAGACAGGCTGTATGTTAAAAATGTGATATTCCTGAGACAGGCTGTATAAGATAACGATGTTCTCTGAGCATTTCGGAACAACTGACTAATTTAATAGTGGTTAGAATCTAAGTGAGCGCGTTGTAACGCCTATTGTCATTTCAAGTCGATAATCTCCCATGATAACCAATTTTTATAAAATATTGTAGTTCTTGGCAATTAAGTCCAAATGACGAGTCTATTTAAACCAGCGTAGTGCATTTTGGTTGACCTCACGAACGAAGTGCATTCTGACACGGTCGAGGTGTTATTTGATTATTGTAACAAAATTCCATTCTGTATATATATACGAGACGAAATAATTATTTAATTGGGAACATTGTGGGATATAATATTGAATGTAATTAGAATGATATTCTGGCTTGTGTAGATCGATGGAAAGTCGCTTCACTGGATAGTTCATTGATAGACATGTTTGAAACGTGGAGATGAAAAACCATTTGAAACCTCATGCTTGAATTACACTGTGGATTTCGTGATGGTGGTGATTACTGTTTCGGCGATATTACGTAAAGTTAGACGAGTGATGAATTTATTTTCGTTTACCGAACTTCTTTGCGTGTGGTGAGATTGTATTTGAGTCATGGATTAAAGCAGCCAGATGTTGTTTAATTTCAATTTCATGTTTTTTATTGGAAGGAATGGACTTAGTTATATTTCCAGATTCGAGTTCATTCTATGGCAAGTTTCATTTCGTTGTGTTAGAGTTTCAACAAGGTTTAAATTTAAAGATCCGAGATTGTGTTTGAAGTTTCGATGTCACCTGACATTGTAGATGATGTGTAAACATCCCAGTTTTGGCGCAACGATAGGTTTAGGATGTTGCGCGTATTATGTGAATTCGAATGGATGAGAAAACATCTCAACATCCGCTCAACGATAGATTTAGGATGCTGCGTGTATTATATAAATTTATTGTTAGGATGTGCAGACACTATGTAGGCTCGACGACGGGATTATGGTGTCGTCTGTATATAGTCAAGTCTTTGGTTAGTTGTTTTGCGAATCGATTTGAACGATGTTAGCGTCTGCAGTAGTGAATGCAAATGCGAAGAGTGTTAGCAAGTATTATCAAGGCCATGTTTCGGCATAACTCTTACTAGACAGAAGGTGCTCCCACAATAGCATGGCACCAATAGTGGCATGAATGTGAGGGTTGTCCAACGTGGATACTTAGCTAATGGAGATTGATTATTACTGCTTAGCCACACACGTTCAGGTTAGATGAACTAGTTTTTCTTATTTTCTTTCCTATTTAAAAATTTATTGTGCGGATGTCCGGTATCTTGTGATAGTGCTGTGTGTTGACACTTAAGTGATTTATGTAGGATTTGCGCTACGAATGCGGTTTCGGTTCGTCAGCTGTTACGGCATTTTATTTTCAATTTTCGTTCTTTCACTTTATGTTAGGTGAGACATTGGTCTACCAATTACTTGTAGTTTGGTTTAGTGGGACAAGCGTAGGTAGACAGATTTGTAATGGTAGTCGTAGTTATTGAAAATCGAAATATTTCCTTTCATTTGTGTCCCAGTGTGGACTTGTAATTTATTAAACTTAACAAAACATTTATAACCTGAATAAGAATATTTTCAAGTGACATCACTTTTCTCATTTCTTCTAAATGCATAATGAATAAATGTTCCCTCCATTTCGCAGTTGTATTCCTTCAAAACGACGTAACGTAAGATCCTCTTGGATCAAGATGTTGTTGGTTCCTTCTGAGCAGCTGTTTGGGTGATGCATGTTTCAGCATCAAGATTATTACGTAACTCAAGGGTGTCACGAGATGACTATACATGGTGGAATTTTGTTAACTTTTAGTGAACACCATAATTTCTAGTAATATTTCGCAACCTATTCATAGCAACTGATGGTCAATTTGGTTCGATTAAGGGTCTATTCGGAGGATGTTCCAATATCCGCCAGGGTATCAGACTGGTGTATAACCTTAATTAAATGTAAATCTGGAATTCCACTTGTTGAAGGTCAGATTTTCCACGGATCGTGTGGATTAATTCCCAGTTATCGTTTGGGTAAATGGTGCCCAATTTTCAGGTTTATTTTCGTTTTCTAGTTTTTTGCTATCCACGAATTTCATGATATTTTACGCTCCTCTGGAACGATCTTAAACTGTAATGAGAAGACAACATTCACGCAATGTATTGTGACTGCGTCAAAAATATTATAAATAATTAAGTGATTTGATGGATGATTTTTAAAAAATATTTTGCACTGATAATTGAATAAAATTTTAGTAAGCACATTTTAGCTCCTCATTTAAAGTAGTTAGGCTCTCTTCTGAACCCCATCGTTTGGTCAATGTAGTGACAGAAATAAATCCGCTACGACCCCAATATCTAAGAGTTCAATATTACTCTATTGCATCAGCTGTGGCAGACGACCGACGATGGAACGGTAAGTTAAAGGGTTCAGTAAAACTTCAGTTATGTAGTATTTATCAATAGGGCCACTAATAACATAAATATTTGAGAATGAAATTATAGGCCTTCCCCTAAACTACCATTCCACTGAACGTGGATAAAATTATTTATGACATAGATTGTAACGACTTATTCCCTGACTTTACTACTACTACTACTACTAAACGTTTTCATTCCTCCCCTGAAGGGGGATACGGGCCTCTTAGACGGTGACGCCGTCTCTCAGGCCGGGAGATTTGTTACGGTGAAGGAGATGTGCGGAGAAGGTGAAGGGGTGGGGGGCCGTGGCCTATACTACGAACTGTCCCGGCATTCGCCTTAGTGCAGGAGAATGGAAAACCACGGAAAACCATTCTCAGGACAGCCGACGGGTGGGACCAGGCGTCAAGTCCGGCACTGTGCCCCAGGCCCGTCTCCCGAATGCAGAGGCGTAGAGCCACGGTAGAGCCGTGGCCAGCTTTCCTCTGCTCGGTTGGCCGGTCAGAGTACAGAGCATATGAGACGACAACCCACTCTGCATCTACCGACCCTGACTTTACATACCGATTTTCATTATATTCTCTTCAGCCGTGTTCTCATGATGCGCGTACATACATACATACAGACAGACGGACAGACAGACTGTATGGAAAATGAAAAAGTGTATTTCCTTGTTACTGTGGAAACGATCGATACAGAAATACCATTCTTTTCAAATTCTGAGCAATATACAGATAGAACTCTTATTTTATACACCGGGTAAGTCACCTGCACCTGACGTTTCGGCTTTTAGGCATCCAACGAACTTCAGAGGGGTGATGGTCGATTTTCCTTTGCCGTATATCAAGCTACAGTCGCCTTTAAAGTACTTACTGCGTCATCACTGCACGACTTTTGCAAAAACATGTATGCGACAGGTATTTACACAATACATCAAAATGTAATACGGTTATGTAAAATGTACGTGCCAATTATAAGTTTTCGATTGGTTATGAAATTATCGCTAAAAGCGACGGCATACTGATAGAAAACGCGTGCGAGTTTGTGAAGCGGGATGTAGTTAAACACCAATTAAGTTTTCTGATAAACTGGAGACAACAGTCAGCGTGGTGTAGCGGTCTAACCACAGACGTATTGACGCATGTTTCGTCGGTAGGTGGGTTCGAATCGCGCGAGTGATATACATTTTTATTCACATTTCAAACTTTGAGGATGAAATAAGAGGCCATTCGTGCTACATTCGACCAATAGCATGCAAGCTGAATGTATAGTGGCCTAACACTTGGTGTAGCCTAGCAGTCCTGGGCATTTCTTCGCTATGTATTCAGCGGATGAGTACGTTGACATGCTCCTCATCTACGGCGATGCAAGACAGAACACACCGGAAGCACAGCGCCTGTACCAGGAACGATTTTCACACAGACAACAACCAAACGCATATATGTTTAGGAAGGTGGAGCGACGTTTGCGTATAACTTCGTCACTTTCCCGAACAGGTCCTGTTAGAGAGGCACCAGTTACATCCAGTGAAACTGCTGAGATGGTTTTGGACACACGAGTACCCGAGCAGCGGCACAACACGCCAACATCAGCCGGTCGTCTGCTGTAAGGATGTTGCATTCCAGTTTTTTCATCCGTATCATTTGCAACTACATCAAGAACTGCACGGGCGAGATTTCGAAACTCTTGTTGATTTCTGTGCGTGGATACTGACGCAAGTGGCAAATGATCCAGCGTTTGTATCTCATATTTTATTCTCGGACGAGGCACGATTTCATAATAATGGCTCTGTGAATCGTCATAATATGCACTACTGGAGTGTTGAAAATCCCCACTTGTAAGACAGGCAGCATTTCAGGCACGATGGGGAGTAAATGTCTGGTGTGGTTTACAGGGGGATCACCTAATTGGACCATATTTCTTTGAGGATCATTTGGCAGGAGCCTAGCACCTACAGTTTCTTAAAGACCAACTACCATTGCTGCTAGAGGATGTGCCCCTGGGTGAGCGTGTAGCCGTGTGGTATCAACACGACGGAGCTCCCCCTCACATGTCAGTAGATGTTCGCAACTACCTGAATGTTACACATCCCGGTTGATGGATAGGAAGGGGAAGACCTGTCACCTGGCCTGCTAGATCACCCGATTTGGCGCGACTGGACTTCTTTCTATACGGCTATTTGAAGGATGTAGTGTACGCTCAGCGGCCGGAAGATTCTGAAAGCCTTCGAAACCTTATTAAGCCTGTGAATCCGTAACACCTACAATGCTATAAGGAGCCCGAATGGCAGTTCAACGGCGTGCTGAAACATGCATTACCGCAGAAGGCCGTGTATTCGAAAACTTACTGCGCTAATAGGCTGTTGCTTAGTCAAGCGGATTCAAACTCCCAACCATTCTATCCTCGTCCAGCCCTGCTTATAAAATATCCACATCAGCAGCCCAGTGGCCTAGAACAGTGCCAAAATAAATAATTCTTTCTCTTCTCCTTTATCTGTTTACCCTCCAGGGTCGGTTTTTCCCTCGGACTCAGCGAGGGATCCCACATCTACCGCCTCAAGGGCAGTGTCCTGGAACTTCAGATTATGGGTCGGGGGTACAACTGGAGAGGATGACCAGTACCTCGCCCAGGCACCCTCACCTGCTATGCTGAACAGAGGCCTTGCGGGGGAATGGGAAGATTGGAAGGGATAGACAAGGAAGAGGGAAGGAAGCGGCCGTGGCCTTATGTTAGATACCATCCCGGCATTCGCCTGAAGGAGAAGTGGGAAACTACGGAAAACTACTTCCAGGATGGCTGAAGTAGAAATCGAACCCACCTCTATTCAGTTGACCTCCCGAGCTGAGTGGATCCCGTTCCAGCACTCCTACCGCTTTTCAAATTTCGTGACAAAGCCAGGAATCGAACCCGGGCCTCCGGGGTGGCAGCTAATCACACTAACCACTACACCACAGAGGCGGACAATAAATAAATAAATTAAATAACCCACAACGTGAGGGCATTCGGGTACATTGACTCTGTGGATGATTCTCGAAGTACAAAAAGCGAATAAAATTTACATGCTGAAGTGGGATTCAAACCCACCTACCAAATGCAGCTGTATTAAGAGCACCGCACTTAACCTATGGCACCACGACGACTCCAGTAAGTGCGTTTTCAGAAAACCTACTAGATGGACTACTACTTCTGCTTCACAAATGCACACACGTTTTCCAACAGTATGCCATCGCTTTTAGCGTTCATTTCATACCCTACTGAAAGCTCATAATTGGCACGTACTCTTTACATAATTGCATGACAGTTTGATGCATTGTGTAAATGCTTGTCGCATACGGTATATGTTTTTGCAAAAGTAATGTTGCAGTGAGCGATTAAAGGCGATTGTTGCTTGGTATATGGCAAAGAAAAATAGACCATAATGACACCAGCGACGTTCGGTGGGATGCCTAACAGTATAGAACGTCAGGCGCGGCTGACTCATCCGGCATCTAGATTTACTATGACGTATACCGCGTACATCATTCTCTAAAAATGTTTTCTTTCTTTCTTTCTTTCTTTCTTTCTTTCTTAATCTACTTATCCTCCAGGGTTGGCTTTTCCCTCGGACTCAGCTAGGAATCGCACCTCTACCGCCTCAAGGGCAGTGTCCTGGAGCTTCAGACTCTGGGTCGGGGATACAACTGGGGAGAATGAACAGTACCTCGCCCAGGCGGCCTCACCTGCTATGAGGAATAGGGGCATTGCGGGGGATGGGAGGATTGGAAGGGATAGACAAGGAAGAGGGAAGAAAGCTGCTATGGCCTTAAGTTAGGTACCATCCCGGCATTTGCCTGGAGGAGAAGTGGAAAACCACGGAAAACCAGGATGGCTGAGGTGGGAATTGAACACACCTCTACTCAGTTGACCTCCCGAGGCTGAGTGGACCCCGTTCCAGCCCCTTGTACCACTTTTCAAATTTCGTGGCAGAGCCGGGAATGGAACCCGGACCTCCGGGGGTGGCAGCTAATCACACTAACCACTACACCACAGAGGCGGACTAAAAAGTTTTACTGTTTTTAATTGCAAAATTTTCTTTTTCTTTCTTACCCTTAACATCGTATAACTGTGCAAGCCCAGGAAAAATGCATCGGAGTCCGCCATAACTGAATTACAATCAGATCGTTACTAAAGATGTATACAGAAGGGAAAAAGTAATAGGTGCGATCTTTCGAAGAAAGAAGGTATCGGCGAAAGAAAGGTAAGGGCCAAGAAAGAGGGAAAATTAAAGACACCTTTGACCTCGCAAACTTAATTCCTTTGGGATCGGAAGAGGACAAGAGTTTAGTAGGGGAGCTCTGATTGGAAAGATGACAACGAGGAACTTGACTCAAGTAAGCGGGAGCAATGCTAGATTCAGCTAAGGGCCCCATAGTCGCTAATCCACGCTACCAAGAAGGAGTGTGTCTAACGATTGGCAGGGAATACCATGGATGTATTCCAATAATTACCACCACCACCATCGTCTTCATATGGATCATATGTATCCTTTATGACTAGAGGGGATTCTTATGCACTAAAACAGGAAAATGTGCATGCATCTATGCACTAAAGACAGAAATATATGGCCTTATATAATTATGCACTACTGCAAACTCTGCAAAATAATTGTTTTTCCTCTGTGTATATAATTGGTTCTCCAAATATCCACTGCTGAAGTAAAATACATTTATCCTCCGCACGGCTTTACTTCTAAACTGAAGTTTCCTAAAACAAATACGCGTCGCCTTATCTCTGTTGCCAGCGCCCTAGTGCCGCGAGAAGAACTGATGCAATACGACCGTGATAAACAGTAATGTAATATCGTACTCAGAAAAGCTAATGAATCGGGATTGGAAACAAATTCAGAAAAACTACACGTGGAGGGAATAGTTCCAACTATGCATAGCCACATATAAACACTTCAGGCCTGGCAGCAAGTTATTAGATCAAGCTATTTATTTCCACACGGACGCCAGTTATATAATTCATTGGACACTAAAGCATGTTGATTTAATTTATGCAAGGCTATTTGCACCATTACGGTGAGAATCAGGCAATTTTAGGGTTTCTTCACTAAAATTCAAACGTCCGTTGACGCCAACGGCCAGTACGGCCAGTACAAAAAGGAAGTCTGTAGAGAGAAGGGGGATGTACCACCCGTAACGGAAGCAGACATTTTTTTGTAAAGGAGAGTCGGCCGAGAAGCTCCACACTTCTGATTGACAGACCAGTGCGAATTGCGCATTGCTCGCGTGAAAACTCGAGAAAACTTACGTAAATTACTGCGTCTTAAACAAAGTGATAGTAGAGTTGTTAATAGGATGTAAACTAGCACGCCCGAGCATGTACTGTGAATCGAGGATAGCTGAACTAGATCAAGTTCGTCATTTTAGTGCGGATCGTCGGATGATATCTGCCTAATGAACTTGTGACCGGTTTCATACCGTAATAGACTCCACTCGTGACGGGACTAATTCATAAGTGGGAGATTAGCTAAACGATCTCGCCTAGGTCACCGCACTGTGCGCATATATGTACAAGGCAGAAAGGAGGAATATTTACTTGCAGCAGCCAGTTTCCAGGACGTGCAGAGAAGACAAGAAAGAAGCAGACGGCAGCAGTGATGGCGTTCAGGTTCCAGATTTAACGTCCGCAGCTCCAGGATGGCTTGATTCTACCACGAGCCCCGGACGGTGGCCCGAGGCAATGGTGGAGGATATCAGATGAGCTAAACTGCAATTTTTAAGCATGATGTACCCTTTTAGACTCAATTCCGGCACTTTTTCTTTATCAATCATATAAATATTTAATCACGTAAGTTCAGTGCCTTAAGCATGGTAATTTCTTGTGCGGTTTCATTAATTTAACTTGGGACTGACGGTGCGCTCCAGCCATGTGTTTTATTAGCTTTGCTTAAAAAGGTATGAAGGTAATATTCGTTCAGTGGTTGTTATGTGTTTCTAATGTAGCTTCTTTGAGTGTCATTTTTGGGTACTAGGGTTATTGTTGTCATTGTCTTCAGTTAGATTCGGATGTAAGATCACCTCTAGTGTTTCGAACGGCGAACCCGGTATGGAATACCATGTAGTTAATGTTAGGATGTGCATGAGTTGCATGGAGCATGTTTTTCAGCTTGGAGCGAGACAAGTGCGAACATGGTCTTCTTGTTCACTGCAAAACCCGATTATGACCGGGTGAGTTGATAATACGAGACCAGGCATTGCCAGCGAGCGGGTGATAAGTACAGTAGCCAGGATGGCAGACACTGTGACCTTCATGCAACCTAGCTTCTTGAAAAATGTTATAGAGTCGTTCAGAGGCTTTCCTTACCCTTGGAAAGTGAAGTCAACTGAATATAGAGACCAGCCTTCCCGTCGGTTATTGGCTTCAGCTAAAAACGCTTAAATAAGGATTTAAGTGCTGGGATCAATACGTGGGTTACCTCTAGATTTAGGTTACCCCTTTTCGATATTGATTTAGTGAACGTAAATCCTTAAGCTTTTTTAGGTGCAGCCAATAGCCAAGGGAGGAGTCTGCTGTGTTGCCAAGGCTGCTTCACAAGCTACTGCCCTGGCCTCTGCCACTGTCAATACTCAACACCTGATCAGTGGAGATGCTAGCCTAAGGTTTAGGAAATTAAAGTCAGGCTTCGTGGCTAAATGGCTATAATGCTTGCCTTTGGTGCAATGGCTCCGGTTCAGTTCTCAGAATCAACGCCCTGGCTTGGGGACTGGGTATTTATTATTATTAAATAAAAATTGAATTTTACAGCATTGCCAGCGGTCGTACTCATGGTTCATTGGTTTATTAGCTTCCTTGGGAGTACAGTGGTAGAGTACGACCCATGATCCCGGGTCCGATTCCAACCAACAAACGAGAACACTAAACTTGAAAGATTACATTTCAGTTTTTTTGCTATTTGTTTTACGTCGTACCGACACAAATAGGTCTTATGGCGACGAAAGGGTATGAGTAGGAGGGACAGGAGTGGGAAAGAAGTGGCCGTGGCCTTAATTAAGGTACAGCCCCAGCATTTGCCTGATGTGAAAATGGGAAACCATGGAAAACCATTTTCAGGGCTGCTGACAGTGGGGTTTGAACCCACTATCTCCCGGATGCAAGCTCACAGCTGCGCGCCTCTAACCACACGACCAACTCGCCCAATGCATTTCATTTAAGCAGACCTACCTGCAGAAAGAGAACTATATTACTCTTATAACAACAGCCCTGCAGTGTCTTCCTACAAGGATGTAGAAGTAGACGGGAGTGAAATACCAGCACTCTATTTTCCTATAGGTACCTTGCGGAATGTGCTAGTGGCGCCGAATAGTGTTACAGAGGCGAATTAAATGTGGACCTTGCGCCTACTGAGGAGTTCTGGAGTGACATTAAGAAATTGTGGATTTGAGCAATAAATGCGGATTTCTACGCTTCAAGAGTTTAAATCTTGTCTTCGCGTCATTTTATAAAGGTGAATATCTGTGCGTTGGTGGACATGTGAAGTGAGGGAAATATGAAGAAATGATGTATCCGTTATTTCTGCAGATGTAATACGGCAAACGTCTATCACACTACTACCTTACAGAGTAAAACTCCAGATAATCGTATCATTTGTGTATCCGGCTCCATTGCTAAATGTTTAGCGTACTGGCCTTTGGTCATAGGGGTCCCGGGTTCGATTCCTGACAGGGTTGGGAATTTTAACAGTCACTGGTTAATTTCCCTGGCACTGAGACTGGGTGTAGGTGTCACCTTCATCATCATTTCATCCTCAATACGATGTACAGATCGCCTACGGGCGTCGAATCAAAAGACATGCACCTGGCGAGCCGAACATGTCCTCGGACACTCCCGGAACTAAAAGCCATACGCCATTTCACCTATATACTCTATATAAAATAACGTGTACTGACTGACTGACAGACTGATTCATAATCGCCGAGCCGATATAAATAAATGAAATTTTGGATATACGTTCATAATACATTGTAGGTGCTCACTAAGGGAGCATTTTTGGACATTCCGTGGCTAAGTGTGTGAAAAGGGGGTGAATTTTTAAAACGAGTGTATCTATATCTCAAAAAAACCGGAACAGTTCAAAGTCATGAAAATTGGTATTTTGAATCTGCTTTAAAATTAAAGAAACACGAATTTTTTTGGTTTCGGAAAATCCTGTTAAGGGGGTGGAAAAAGGTGAAATGGTGGTGATGATTATTGTTTTAAGAGGAAGTACAACTAGGCAACCATCCTCTATATAACACTAATCAGAGAGAAAAAAAAATGGAAGGGGTCCGACACTTCGAAAAATGAAGATATCGGCCAAAGGAAGACAAGGGCCACGAAGGGCGTGAAAATGAAAGACTCCCTAGCCCTCGCAAACCTAATAGCGTCGGGGTCGGAAAAAAACAAGAGTTGACCAAGGGAGATCGAATAGGATAGTTGGAAGTGAGGAGCCTGGCACAAGTAAGTGGAAGCAATGCCAGGACTAAGCTTAGGGCCCCGTGGTTGCCAACCTACGCTCCAGAGTTCAGAGCCCCTGAGGCCCCTTTTAGTCGCCTCTTACGACAGGCAGGGGATACCGTGGGTGTTATTCTACCGCTCCCACCCACAGGGGGTGAAAAAAGGTGAAAAAGGGGGTTAATACCTTTAATGTGGATACTTCAGTATCTCGAAAACTGACACGGTATTTGGAAATCTCCTTTAGAAATAAAGAAACTCGTATTTTTCGTTATTGGAAATTCTACTTAAGGGGTGGTGAACAGGAGTGGACAAGGGTGAATTCTTAAAATGATTATATTTTAAATGTAATATGTTTCAGACGTGAAAATCATTATTTGGAATCTCCCGTAAAAGTAATGGAACACGCATAACTTGTTTTCTGAAAATCCACTTAAGGGGAACTGTTAAAGGAAGAATTATTTTTAAATGAGCATATATACAGTATATATAAAAAACTTAACATGTTAGAGACGTGAAAATTGGTATTTTTGATCTCTTATAAAATAAAAGTTGAAAAGACTAAAATAGGGGCTCAATTACTTTATGTGGATATTTATATCTCAAAAACTGAAGGTGTTACAGACATGAAAATTGGTAATTGGAATCCTCCTTAAAAATACAGAAAAACATTTTTGTTTTTGGAAAATATACTTAAGAGATGGTTAACAGGAGAGACAAAGGGGATGAATTTTTAAAATGAGTATATCTCATAAACCTAACATGTTACAGACGTGAAAATTGGTATTTGGAATATCCTGTAAAAGTAAAGGAACATGCATAATTTGTTTCTGAAAATCCACTTAAGGGGAAGCGTTAAAGGTGGTGAAATTTTATAATGAGCATATATACAGTATATATCATAATCTTGACACGTCAAGTTGGTATTTTTGATCTCTTTTTTAAAACAGTAACACGTATTTGTTTGTTTTCGGAAAAAAAGCACTTCAGTGGGGGGGGTGTACAAAGGACTGAAAAAAAAGGGGATGAATTATTTTTATGTTGTTACTTGTATCTCAAAAATTAAGATGTTAGAGACATATAATCTCCTTTAAAAATAAACACGCATTTTTTTGTTTTCGTAAAATCCACTTAAGGGGGTGGGGTGGATGAAGAGAAGTGAAGTGAACTTAGTTGAATTATTTTTATGGGGATACTTATACATCAAATACTGAGGATGGTACAGACGTGAAAATTGGTATTTGGAATCTGCTTTAAAAATAAGGAAACACGTATGTTGTTTGTTTTCGGAAAAACCATCTTAAGGGGGTGAGAAATGGTTAGAAAGGGGTTGAATACATTTTTGAGGATACTTATAACTCAAACACTGAAGATGTTACAGTCATGGAATGTTTTATTTGGAATCTCCTTTAAAAATAGAGAAACACGTATTGTTTTTTTCGGGGAAACCTACTTAGGGGGGTGGAGTGAAAAGGACGGACAAAGAGGGTGAAATTTAAAAATGGGTATATACAAAAACGTACCGGTAACAAGTTAAAGACGTGAAAATTGGTATTTTAATCTCTTTTAAAAGTAAAGTAACACTTACTTTTTGTTTTAGGAAAACTCATTTGGGGGAGGGGGTAAAAAGACTGAAAGAGGTGTAGAATTACTTTTATTAGGATACTGGTATCACAAAATCTTAAGATATTACAGACGTGGAAACTGGTATTCCGTATACCTTTTAAAATTAAGAAGCACGTATTTTTTTTCGTAAAATCCACTTAAAGGGGGGTGTAAAAAGGACTGAAAGGGGGTTGAATTATTTTTATGAGGTTACTCATATCTCAAAAAGTGAAGATGTTACAGACATGAATATTTGTATTTGACAGTAGCGTGCGGTGAACACATTAGTTACCCCAGCTGCAAAAATGTAATATACGTATTACAAAGCATTATTTTGTCCAAACTATTGATCGCTGCGCCTCGGCTCGGCTATTGGAGAAACGAATACATATTCTAGTTTATATAAACAGCCGCTAGACGTCAGTTGTCTTCTGTTTTGCTTGGTAACCGTCATATGTTTAAAATGGCTACTCGGCAGCAGAAATCATTTTGTGTTCTTGAGTTTGCGAAGTTCAATTCCGTGATTACAGTGCAAAGGCGTTTCAGGATGAGGTACCAAATTGATCCTCCGAATGGGTGGACCATTTGCAGATGGTATCGACAGTTTGTAGATACAGGATGTATATGTAAGTCCTGGCCGCCCCTGTGTTCCTGAAGAAAATGTTGTACAAATTGAAACTGCTTTCCAACGTAATCCTTCAAAATCAACTCGTCGTGCCAGTCGGAAGTTACAACTGCCGGTTAAGTGAATGATGTTGATCCATGAAATATCACTGTAATATTTGTCACAAATGGAAGATAGTGATTGCTTTTACTCAAATAAAGTCTCAAATCGCAGGTTGATTAAGAAATAATACGAAATATTTTATTTGAGAGAATACATACTTTACTGCCTCACAACAACTATTTCTGCTACGTTGCAGCGCTTCCGTAAGTGTTTTGTTTGTCCAACACTGTCGCCTGTGATGTCTTTGTTCACGGAAGTTCTTTGATGGCGTTTAATTGGTTTTTCTCATTCGATGTAATTTGATGGGCTGTCACTTCATTAAACGATTTATTGGTCCAGGGATCATGCTATTTTCAACAAAATACCCGCACTCCCATTCGTTAGAGAAAGAGCTCGTTGGTGCCAGCCCTGGATCTCAAGAAAACAAAACAAAAAAAAAACGAAGGCGCGAGCAGCGGAATGCAAGACATCTGGCCAAAGATAACAAAAATCGCAGACATAGCACTCCCATTCATCGGTGCCAGCCCTGGACCTCAAGAAACAAAAGACGGCGCAAGCAGCGGAATGCAACACCTTCGACTCCTATTTACAGCCAGTAAATACGTATACATATTTCTTGCTGGTAACGACGGTATTTCTTAATCAACCTGGGATTTGAGACTTTATTTGAGTAAATCAGTGATTACCTTTCGTTTGTGACAAATATTACAGTGATATTTCGTGGATCAACATCGTTCACGTAACCCAACTGCCTACAACAACAATTTGGCGTGTTTTGAGACGTCGGTTGGTTATGAAGCCGTACAAGTTACAGCTGTTACAAGCTCTGTAATTTTACTAGAAAGATCACCTTTCATGTCCTAGGTGTAAAATATCGTATACTTCAAGACATTTCACCCCCAAGAGGTATAAATGGTAGTTGACACTCAAAAGCACATTATCCATTCTTCCGAAACCGTTACAAGCACGAACATAACTTGTTTTAATGAAGGGTGGTCTTCTATATCCTAGATGTTAATAAGTTTTTCAAAACATTCAACCCTAAATAAACTATTCATTCCTGCATTACTGCTCGACGTACAAAATCAAAATTACACAGGTTGGTCTCTTTTACGTCGTAGGTGTTAAATCAGATATGGTTTCTTCTTCTTCTTAAGACGCCGTCTCCGAGCGGAGGTTGGCGATCCACGTAACTAGCTCTGATCTTGACAGCGCAGAATGGAATGCCATTTCTGAAGTACAGCAGTGCCATCTTCGAAGGTCTTTCAGCCATGAATTTCTTCTTCTTCCAACAGATCTCTTCCCCTGTATCTTCCCTTCGATAATAAGCTGTAATAACTGATACCTCTCACCTTTCATGATATGTCCTAGATATTGCGTTTTCCTTTGTTTTATGGTGAGCAGTAGTTCTTTTTGCTTTTTCATCCGACGAAGGACCTCGGCATTTGAGATTTTCATTACCCAGGATATCCGCAAGAAACGGTAATACAGGAACATTTCGAAGGCATCAATACGTTTTTCTATGATTGGATCCAGAGTTCAGCCTTCACATCCATATAGGAGAACAGAAAATATATAGCAGCGGATCATACGAATTCGGAGTTGGAGACTGAGATCAGGTTTAAAATGGTTTAAAACATTCAAATTCTTCCGTACGAGGTTCAAGTGAGTGGTAGATTATAAAATAAATAATCACTCGCCCAAAACCGTTTGACGTACGAACCGAGGCTCAATGACAGTGGACTCTCCAAAATGTAAAACTTTGAATAATAACTTTCATTTTAACGCGGTAGCGAAGCACGGGTATCTTGCTAGTTTGTGTAAATGGAACAAAGTGTCAAATGCTTACGTTATAATGTGTTTTTGATTCCCATCGTTCTCGTGTAAGGTTTGGGCTTCATCGATAGCCTTGGTAGCCCTCAGTATACGCCACTGATAGAGACAGATGTAAGCGGGAGGAGGCTTTACAGGAGCTGCTGAGAATGACGCGAGAGAAGATTCCCCAGGCAGATTAAGCGTTTTTAACTGCGAAAGTTACTTCATTGAAACAAAGTTTCCGTAGAGCAATGAGGAAGGTTAAAAAGTCCAAAAGGAAAGCGTTTTCGTGGCAAGAAATTGATCATGTACCAAAATTGTGGTACTTCGGTATTCTTTCATTTCTCGCCGACCAGGAGGAAATACAAAACTCGAAATTCAACATTGATGTTCCTGTCACTGAGGAAGGAGAGTCGGATGATGAGAGCCAGCACAAGGAAAATCGACTACTAGAATCACAGATAATAATAATTTGTTGCTTTAAAATATTAGTACGGTATTTATTAATTTAATTTGATTCTAACAAGAACTTAAGAATTCAATACCATTCGGTCCTGCCAGGCAACTCTTCCCCGGCCATTAAAATAACTCAGGTAATCCAATATGCTCTTCGTTTTAACACATTTCTATATTCCACGAAACGCTGGTTAATAGAGCAAACGCCTGAAAAGCCTTACATCTGATATGTTTTTGATACATTTTTGACATGCTCTATTGGTGAAAAATATCTAATTCCCTCCATGGGAATTTAGAATTTTCCATTTGGAATTGCTAGGCGGGCAATAATTTTATTGTGGAGATTTAACTCCCGTATGCAGTTATCAGACTGTGCCTCTAATAAGGGCTTCTGTTAAGTTCACCTGCGTACACCCCAGCGTCAGTGAGTAGGGTCTGACACATCCCACTCGATGAGTCTAGTGTCAGACCTAAGACGAAACGCTGGTTAATAGAGCAAACGCCTGAAAAGTCTTACATCTGATATTTTTTTGACATTTTGACATGCTCTATTGGTGAAAAATATCTAATTCCCTCCATGGGAATTTATAATTTTCCATGTTTTAAAGATTCATATGCGACCCCCTGTCTCTTTCTCGTAACACTGGTCCTTATACCACGTACTCATTTTCTTCCTAAAACAACCCAACTCGTCAAGCACAATATCAGCAGCCGAAATTTTGAAAACACTCATTTCTACGACAAGTGTGAGACCGAGCTCTTCAAGCTGGATGAACGTTTGTGTAGTGAAACAAGTCAACTTTAGGGACCAAGTTCGCCGAGTCATGTTCCTATGTGTATCGGAAAGTCACGTGTTACGGTCTTAACTTCATTCACCCTGTTAACTTGACAGAAGCTGGCATTATCTCTGGAGCAGGTCCAACGCTTTAAGTATCTCGGCATCGTACTTGATCGCAACTGGAATAATGCTGTTGAAATTAGGTCCCGGATTGAACTGCGTTCAAGAGAATGAGCAAACTTCTCTTTAATAAGGACTTTAAGATCAATCTCCTTCTCTATTTACTTCGATGTTATGTATTTTCTGTCTTATTTTATGGTGCCAAGACGTGGACCCTAACAGAGAACACCACCAAAAAACTTCGATCTTTTGAAATGTGTTGCTACCGACGCCTGTTCAGAATATCATGGGTTGACAGAATACGTAACAATGAAGTACTCCAACGCCTGAACATTGAGCTAGAACTCAGTAACCCCACTCTTTTCCGAGTTGCTGAGAACAAGAACCAGATCGCCCTGATGACAGCCGACATCCAATGAGGATATGGTACAACAAGGAGAATAATAGTAATAAGAAGAAGAAGATGTATTCTCTAAATAGCATTTTAAGTAGTGGAGGGAATTTAAATTTTGAGATAGGCTAGAATCAAAGAAGTTGGGCCGAATTTAAAAGAAGAAACTTGTGCACTCTGCCATATCATTCGAAATGATAAATATAGACTCCTTCAGCTTATCTTGCAAGGTAAAATTTAAGGAAAGAGAAGTAGGGAAAGAAGGGAAATATCTTCGCTACGGAATCTACTAGCATCGTATGGGCTCAGTAACCCCACTCTTTTCCGAGTTGCTGAGAACAAGAACCAGATCGCCCTGATGACAGCCGACATCCAATGAGGATATGGTACAACAAGGAGAAGAAGAAGAAGAAGAAGAAGAAGAAGAAGATGTATTCTCTAAATAGCATTTTAAGTAGTGGAGGGAATTTTAATTTTGAGGTAGGCTAGAATCAAAGAAGTTGGGCCGAATTTAAATATTACGCAAGAACAAAAAAGGTTATAAGAACGAAAATGCATAAACTAGGAAATATAGTCCGTCACGTTATAAGCACGCTGACTAGTTGTGTGGATGTTATTTAAGGAATGCGGTTATTTGTTGCTCTTGTTCGGCAATGAATGTCGTTGATCCTGCCTGGACATCAGCCGGGATTTCAGACATAAAGCTCCTTGGTGAATGGTGAAAAGGCATAAAATGAGCGAAAAATACATTAAATTTGCTATGCATGGTAGAGTAGATGTCTGATGCCAATTAGACAATGCATATAGGCTTAAAACTAAACAATCAAACGAGCAGGTTTCGAAGAATTGATACATTCATTCATAGTAAGTCAACCTATGCTGAGGGCAGTTTAAACTAGCGCTCAGGGGCTACGATGAAACGGATAGATCTGATAACACGGGTATTTTTGGAGGTTATCACGATATTATCTGATCATTCTGTCTCAAGAGCAGATTTATATTCAGCAAGTGCCATCGGATTAATATTTTTACAGTATTATTATTATTATTATTATTATTATTATTATTATTATTATTATTATTATTATTATTATTATTATTATTATTAATCCAAAAGTATCGTAGTGCTGGTCAGTGAAATTTGGACATAGTGGGGAGGGGGAAGAGATGGCGGCACAGCCCTTCCTGAATAAAATGTCACGAACCGCCGCTGCAAGAATGTGAGCGACTACATAAAGACCTCGACAACGTTGAGAAATAGACAGCAGACAATAGTATGGTGGTAAATGGGATAAACAGTCAGGATGTAAGTTTAATCAAGAGGAAAAGTCCTCTCAGTTTTAATTACTGTGTTGATAGGCCGATAGTACCTCATTGAGATCACTACAAGTACCTACGTGTTAATATAAGGAGTTACACAGTTCAAAAACTTAGGGGAACATGTTTTGAACGTATGGCATGCTCCACAAAACAATACCTCACACCCAGGTACATTCCCAGCTAAACCTTTATTCTTTACCGTTGAAGTATACAAAAGAACATCAATGGATTCGCCTTCATTTTCAGAACACAAGGGGAAATGTCCAACAGGGACGAAAACGAAGTGATAACAGTCCTCCAGAGTGGATTTTTATCACAGTTGGAGAGTTTCAATATGGTGTATGTCCTCCACGAGCATTTATCACACCTTTGCACCTACGTGGCATGCTCCGTATAAGTCGACGGAGGTCACGTTGCGGAATCAGGTCCATTCTTCAATGAGAGAACGTTCGAGGTCTTTGAGTATCTGTGGTGGAACATGTCGCCCACGAACACTTCGGCCATGCCTATCCCATACATGCTCGACGGGATTAAGGTCGGGAATCACTGCTGGCTATTCCATCTCTTGAATGTCCAGTTCTCGCAAGTCAGTTCTGGCGATGCGTGCTACATGAGGCCTGGCATTGTCGTGCATGAGTACGAATTCAGGGCCAAAACCGTATGCAGCAACCAACACATGCTGTAGCAGTATCTGCTCGATGTACCCCGCAGCCATGAGATTACTACGGACGACGACAAGATCCGTACGGCCATCAATACTGATGCCACCCCACACCGTCACAGAACCTTGTCCGAATCGGTCGCCTTCCTTTGGGATGTACTGCTCACCACGGCGTCTCCATACACGTTGACGTCCATGACGGTGTGTCAGGGAAAATCTGGACACGTCTGTGAACAACACAGGTCTCCATTGGCGAAGTTGCCAGTTGACGTGGGTGCGGGCAAACAGAAGGCGAGCTGTGCGACGGGGCACTCGAACAGGACGTCCGGGTTGTAAGGGCACTTTTCTTAACCTGTCCCTTACTGTGTGGTCAGACAGCGTGACTCCAGTGACCCTCCTGAGGTCTTGTTGCAGTTTTCTTGCAGTTGCTGAACGACGCTCCAACGCACAGATTGTCAGATATCGGTCATCCTGTGGGGTTGTTATGCGTCCACAACCTTTCCAACCGTCCTTGTGAACTGGCTTGTCTCATTTCAGCGATTCTACAAGCGTTGAATAACTGACGGAGAGACAATGGGATCCACAGCAATATGTCGAAAAGTCCATCCTTCCTGGATCAAAGTGATGGCCCTTGCGAATAGAACTTCGTTAAGATGTCTCATGGGATGTGCTGGTTTACGTACAACATGCTCAAATAACCGCAGTAGTCTGTGTACCTCACAATGACACACGGACGCACCGCTATTCACTTTGTTTTGAGGGGCCACCTGACATTTTAATGCATGGCTACGCCTACAGGTGGAATATAACTTCGATTTGACATACCCTGAGTAGCTAAGATCTCAAGGTATGCTTTATGACCATTGAAACCCCATCTACCAAATTAACGTTCACATACCAGACGATACAAAACATATTGCCCTAATCTTTTTGAACAGTGTATTTTCATTTAGGCGTCGGTAGATGCAGAGTGGGTCTCGGCCCATAATTGGCCACGGCTGGTCCGTGGTCCAACAGCCCTGCACTCTGACCGGCCAACCGAGCAGAGGAGGGTGGCCGCGGATCTACGCCTCTGTATTCGGGAGACGGGATATGGCTGGACCTCACGGCTGGCCCCTACCGTCGGCTGTCCTGAGAAAGGTTTTCCGTGGTTTTCCATTCTCCTGCACTAAGGTGAATGACGGGACAGTTCCTGGTATAGGCCGCGGCCACCAACCCCCTCACTTTCTCCGAGCATCTCCTTCACCGTAACAAATCTCCCTTCCTGAGAGACGGCGTCACCGTCTAAGAGGCCCGCCTCCGCCTTCAGGGGAGGAATGAAAATATTTTAGTAATAGTATTCTTTTAGGTAATCACATTAATGAGGTTGTAATGAGAGGATACCGATCTCTTCACATGGTTATGAAGGCCTTTGAGGGTTGTGCTTATTCCCAGAAATCATATCTACGAAGATCGTTTGGCACCTACCGTGAAACAAGTAGTAGGAATGTGACCCATATCAGGATTACTTCATACGAGCCGGGCTGAGTGGCTCAGACAGTTTAGGTGCTAGCCATCTGACCCTAACCTGGCAAGTTCGATCCTGGTTCAGTTCGGTGGTTTTTGAAGGTGTTCAAGTACGTCAGCCTCGTATCGGTAGATTTACTGGCACATAAAAGAACTCCTGCGAGACTAAATTCCGGCACCTCGGCATCTCCATAAATCTTAAAAGTAGTTAGTGGGACGTAAAGGAAATCGCATTGTTATTATTACTTTATACGAGAACTGGAAGAGATAAAAAAAAGCACACTTTTTTCTTGGTGATTTCCGACAAAAGAGTAGTGTTACGAAAATGTTGCAGACTTTGGGCTGGGAAGACTTGGGAGTAAGGAGACGAGATGCTCGACTATAGTATGTTGCGAGCTATCAGTGGAGAGAAGACGTGGAAAGGCATTGTAAACGAATAAACTTGAACAGAGCCTGAAACACAATATAAAAATAAAGTCAGAATTCATTAGGACACATTGGGACAAATATTCATTTATAGGACGAGAAATAAGGTACTGGAATAATTTATCAAGGGGGTTTTCGATAAATTTCCAATTTCTTTGAAAACATTTAAGGAAAAGCTTGATAAAACACTGACAGGGAATCTGTCATCTAGGCAACAGTCCGGAATGATGATTGATTGATTGATTGATTGATTGATTGATTGATTGATTGATTGATCGATCGATTGATTGATTGATTGATTGATTGATTGATTGATTGATTGATTGATTGATTGATTGATTGAAAATATTTTTCCATATTGGTTATTCGCTCATATCTATGCCAGACGTTGCAAGATTTAGTCCCGATGCTGTCGGTTGATATTTATGACAAATTCAGGGTAATCTTAGATGAAAAATAATTCCTCTTCAGGGAAATATTTCCGCATTCTATCAGCACCTAAAATCTAAACCAATTGAAGAAACGCAGAGCATTGTTATTAAAAATAAATAAATAAATAAATAAATAAATAAATAAATAAATAAATAAATAAATAAATAAATAAATAAATAAATAAATAAATAAATAAATAAATAAATAAATAAATAAATAAATAAATAAATAAACAAATAAAATACTGACCCTACAGCTCTTGTAAGGAGGAAACTACTATACCCAAATCTGAAGGAATGGTGACTTTACCTTCTACTGAAGGGTAATTTTCATCACCTATTTTGAATAGCATCTCAGTGAAAAGCCTGGTGGATGTATCACCTATTAAATGGACTCATAATTTTATGAAGTGCAAGTTTCCGGATATGATGCCACAAATATGAAGCCATTAGCACACTTTAAGTTCGTCTGTCCGTGTAGATCTATGCACTCCTAGGCATGACGGGTAATGTTGGGGCAATTGTGCATTCATCTCAAACTATTAGCTTACACTCTTTCAAAACTTGCCCTGTGTTACTCTGTTTGGAAATATCATATGTATGTGTCAATGTCCCTACTTGCATTGTGAGCAAGGGAAGTTTAAAAGCAGAGCGAGCTGTTTTACCTCCTTCGAGCAGCGTTGCAGCATTGCCTGAAGAAACAACAGCCAAGGCTATCCCACGATCTTTTCATATTCTTGCCTATAAAAGATTCATGACAAATGCTGCCAGGAGCATCTAAGAATATTGTTCGTTCGGTGCCTTTTCCGATGCTTTCTAAACTTTGGTCATAAACATAGGACTGTTCATCGCTTAACGAATTTATCACAACCTGTGGAAAAATATTAGGATCGTAGCTGATCTCCCGGTCCGCCTCGGTGATGTACTGGTTAGTGTGCTTAGCTGCCACCCCCGGAGGCCCGGGTTCGATTCCCGGCTCTGCCACGAAATTTGAAAAGAGGTACGAGGGCTGGAACGGGGTCCACTCAGCCTCGGGATGTCAACTGAGTAGAGGTGGGTTTGATTCCCACCTCAGCCATCCTGGAAGTGGTTTATCGTGGTTTCCCACTTCTCCTCCAGGCAAATGCCTGGATGGTACCTAAATTAAGGCTACGGCCGCTTCCTTTCCTCTTCCTTGTCTATCCCTTCGAATCTTCCCATCCCCCACCAACGCCCCTGTTCAGCATAGCAGGTGAGGCCGCCTGGGCGAGGTACTGGTCATTCTCCCCAGTTATATCCACCGACCCAGAATCTGAAGCTCCAGGACACTGCCCTTGAGGCGGTAGAGGTGGGATCCCTCGCTGATTCCGAGGGAAATCCAACCCTGGAGGGTAAGCAGATTAAGAAAGAAACCTGATCTCCCGGAGGTAGTTTCTACTTTGTAAGACTGCTTCACGTATTGATGAATGAGGCAAACGATACTGGTGTATGCACTGGTCTGCTAGAAATACCAGTGTCCTTATTGTATATTTGATTTAAAAGTCCGGCTCCATGGCTAAATGGTTAGGGTACTGGCCTTTGGCCACCGGGGTCCCGGGTTCGATTCCCGACAGGGTCGGGAATTTTATCCATCATTGGTTAATTTCTCTGGCACGGGGACTGAGTGTATGTGTCGTCTTCATCATCAGTTCATCCTCATCATGACGCGCGGGTCGCCTACTGGAGTCAAATCTAAAGACCTGCGCCTGGCGAGCCGAAAATGTCCTTGGAGACTCCCGGCACTAAAAGCCATACGCCACTTTATTTCTTTCAGTTAAAATTAGGTGAACATCCCCATGTTTTAACTCCATTCGATTTCGTGTATCCTCAGAAAGGCTGTCCTTGTGTTTCTCCCAACCTGACAATTGACAAAATATCAATATTATAGAAAAAAAAGATCCCGTAATTTCAACGGAGAATCACAAATCGCTGCTTCTTCCATAATTGAATCGAAGTGCCTTTCGTCTTCTAGCGAGCCGTACAATGCCCACTGGTATGTGGATTCAATCGTGTCATTGACGCTCTTCAATTCTAAGAAAGGTGCGTGGTCTCGGACTTCATGAAAAGGCGAATTCTCTGAGTTATTAGGGTGGATGGTATATACCCTGCCTAAAGCCTGGTCTTTCTCTACTCCCAGCCAGCCATCGAGGTCATTTCCAAGTTTTCTTCTCTCAAATCTATAATTTTTTCATACATAGCAAGAGCGAACTTCAACATCAGTGATTTTTCAGCTAAGTTTTTGGTGGATTGTTAATCATATTTTTCAAGTGATTTGAGTCATTTACCTTAAAATAGAATATGCTGGCCATTTTATAAATGCACGGTGAGATGAAGATTGTCGGGAACTTCCCATGGATGGAAAAAGGAAGAATTCTCTTCATGAAGGCACAGGGTTATATGGCTCTACTCAACGGCTCTCAAGGGCCACAGCGAAACCTCCGTCTCCTGGACCTCTTGGTCCGTCTTCTGCTGTTTGAAGTCGAGGAGACTTCTTGCTGCAGCTTGCTGCCTTCATACAGGGTAAGAGCCGTGTTTAGGTATAGGCCGTATGGACCCGGGACCAGGGCGGCAAAAAGTGAAAAGGTCTAATAGTTTGGAAACAATTTTTTGTAGTGTTCAAAACCGAAAGCTTCCGACATGAATAACGGAATTTTCTTTCCGCTTATGTGAAAGTTGTCGGTAAAATAATATTACAAATACCGCCACAATGAAGAAACACAGGCCCTCGGTTCTGCGTACGTGTTATCAAAGTGACTTCGGGCTGCAACTTAGTCAAGCGGGTTGCGAATCAACTCCACCTAGAGGCAACCGCGTGATGTTGAGTGAATCGCGAAGGCCGCTATTTTCCCATAATGCCAAGAAGTCCTCGAAAGTGAAAGCCATTTTAATTCACTTTGTGTCGTGTTACGTACACAAGAGATGAAGAGGAGGGAAAGTGAACTGTTCTCTCAAACACCAAAGTTAGACTTATTTTTTTCACAGTACCCAAGCTATAATTCAAACAACTTCCTCTCATACAATGAAGAAAATAAAAATGGTTCTGGAACAGAAAACTTTGATGACTGTATTCCCAATTTTATTTGCGTTTCCATTGGTCTGCTGTTGGAACTGTAAGTGAAAATCGTGAATACGACCTAGTACCAAGAAAAGATATTTTTAAACCAAACCATGATGCAAGTGTAATGGACTAGTATAACTTGGGAACAATTCTCTAACCTATGGGTAAATAATGGAAATACCGATCTCGAATTATTATTATTATTATTATTATTATTATTATTATTATTATTTATGTAATTATGTCCGGACTTTATGTGGTATAAATCGTGTCTTATTATTTGTGTGTTTTATGTGAGGTTATGTCATGAAACATCTGCTGTGTGTATATTAATATGAGTTTATTTAATATAAGAACACGTAATTAATAGTATATAATTTATTAT
This sequence comes from Anabrus simplex, assembly GCF_040414725.1. Classification (NCBI taxonomy): domain Eukaryota; kingdom Metazoa; phylum Arthropoda; class Insecta; order Orthoptera; family Tettigoniidae; genus Anabrus; species Anabrus simplex. The sequence goes on from NC_090265.1 coordinate 139,932,689, forward strand.
TACCTGTATATGATGTATAAATCCAATGCAGTGTTGTGCAATATACTGTAAAAGTCCAGAACAACGCACTTTGTCACTAGAGGTTAATCGAACATTCGATCCATTTGTAAATAAGCTATTGGAGACTCTCGAAATTACCAGAAAATGTGTTGTGTCATACTCTTCTAGAAGGCTGGCCAGGCAATGTCTTTGTGGTAACAACAATCTTTACCCTACTATGCTAAGAGGGGGGTGAAAGAGAATCAGGACAATATTTTTTGTCATTCTATGCGGATGTATCCAGTCAATTAGCGATTTCTGAAAAAAGTGCCGTTTGAAAGGAAATTTTAAATGGAGACATTCTGAAACGTGAGTATCAGGTTTATTCCTGCAGCGAGCGATCTGTTTTCGTGCTCCTTGTACAATTTCTGGAGGGACATCCCAATTGAATTACTGGCATCAATGATTGGAAGCACGGAGATCAGCGGTTAACGGAACATGAGAATATCCACTCTCATCGTGAATACGTGTTAATGTTCATAAGACAGGGTAGTGAATTGTGTGCAGATTTGACAGCCGTCTGCTTATTATTATTATTATTATTATTATTATTATTATTATTATTATTATTATTATTATTATTATTATTATTATTATTATCCGTCTCTGTGGTGTGGTTAGCATAAGTAGCTTCGGACCCCGGAGGCCTGGGATAGATTCCCGGCTCTGCCATGAAATTTGAAAAGTGGTACGATGGCTGGAACGGGGTCCACTCAGCCTCGGGAGGTCAAACAAGTAGAGGGGGATTCGATTCCCACCTCAGCCATCCTCGAAGTTGTTTTCCGTGATTTCCCACTTCTCCATGTTGGTCGTAAGGCTTTTTCCCTCGCTGCATCCCTCGCTGAGTCCTAGGGAATAATCTACCCTGGAGGTTAAACGGATTATTATTATTATTATTATTATTATTATTATTATTATTATTATTATTATTATTATTATTATTATGGGGTGCGACGTGTAGATAACCTCCTCGTGGTGTACCCTGGGCAACGGACTGCTTATGCAGGACGGCTGATAGTCTGCACAAATAGGCGACCGAACTAGATCCTGGATCTCTCATGGTCAATCAAAGTTACATCAGATTATTATTATTATTATTATTATTATTATTATTATTATTATTATTATTATTATTATTATTATTATTATTATTATTATTCTCCCTGCGAGCTATGTGACCTTGACGCTGTGGGGAGGCTTGCGCGTCCCAATAAAGCAGATAGCCGAGCCGCAGGTGCAACCATATCGGATGGGTATCTGTCGAGAGATCAGAGTAACGAATGGTTCATCGAAAGCGGGGTAGCAGCCTTTCGGAAGTTACAAGGGCGGCAGTCTAGATGATTGACTGATATGGCCTTTTAATAATACTCAAAATGGCTTAGCTGTGTTCATACTGCTGTACGGCTGAAAGCAACGGGAAACTACAGCCGTAACTAACTCCCGAGGACATGCAGCTCTCTCTGTATGGAATGATGTACTGATGATGGCTTCTTCCCGGACAAAATATCCCGGAGGTAACACAGTCCCCCATTCGGATCTCCGGGTGGGGACTACACGAGAGGGGGCGATCATCAGGTAGATGGATACTAACATTTTGCGAATCGGAGCGTGGAATGTTAGAAGTTTGAATCGTTGTGGCAGGTTAGAGAATCTGAAAAGGGAGATGGATAGACTGAAATTAAATGTAGGTGGTATAAGTGAAGTACGTTGGCAGGAAGAGCAGGATTTTTGGTCAGGCGGCAACAGAATTATCAACACAAATAATAATAATAATAATAATAATAATAATAATAATAATAATAATAATAATAATAATAATAATAATAATAATAATACCCACATTAGACCCACCTGCTATTTGAGTCACGAGCCGCTACTGCAAATAGCATTACCTTATCTAGAGATATGCGTTGTTGTAGCGACAACAACATGTGTATATGAGGTAAACGAAGCTTTGGCTCTTCGACATAATATATAAAACAACGCATTTCGCCAAACAATTTTACCTTTGTTAGTAATGCCAGTAATATCTTAACTTTTAAGTCAAATACCCTAGCTATATTGGTCTTGAGGCTTTTTCCCAGACAGTAATGCATTTGCAATTTCTATCCATCGCGGATAACATGTAAATGTAATTAATCGATCAGGACGACCACACATATGTCATCGCATCATGTATATACCGTGGTGACCTAGTGGAAGTTGACGGAAGTCCTACCATTTGACCAAACTGAGTGGCATAGGTAACTTGTCTTTCTATAGGATCTCAAAGATTTAGATGTAATTATTACTCCTGAGTTGCGCCGGGTTAGTTCTGATAAAATTTAATCCCTCTGTCTCAATTTGTGCGTACATATCAATTATGTATTCACTGGAAAGAAAAAAGATTGACAGGACAGTAAACGGTTTGTCTCCGTATGTCCAATCATGATGCAAAGTAAGAATAAAAGATTAATGCAGAAAGTGTTTCTTTCGAATGGGTGATATCGTTTTCCAGTGCACTTCAGTGATGTGTCGTACTTTGTAATACAATATTTCGTTTTTTCAAACTGTTGTCCCACTATGACCATTGCTACTTCGCTTGCTGTCGGTTCATTAACCCTCAAGCACACGCGCCAGATCTTAGGACGCAGACACACGCGTAGGGGTGCTTTCCACCCTGCATATCATTGTATTGTAAAATATGAATTACTTTATTAATTGGAGATTTTAAGATAGATTATGTAGGAATAACCCTTTCTGCAGGGATCCAGCCAAAAAGGTACAAGAGCGGAGAGAGCACAGAAAAGTTATTTGTACATTTCATTAGGAAATAAAATGACCTGGGATGGATTCCACCCCATACGCGTGTGTTTGATGGTTAAAGCGTCTATGGGCATTGGGTGGTTTTCTATCAGCGTGTATTACAATTTCAAAGTTCTTAGAATTCTGACGTGCTTTCAATCATCGAGAGTATTATCGGCACACTTTACTTGGATGCATCTGTGTACGGCGGTGAGGAGTAAGGAGGGAGCTGTCCCGGTTCTGGTAGTGCTGCCAACTGAATGAAAATGAAATCTGAACTGAATCGAAAATGTGATCGATCGATATGAAGTTTCTAAACCGTTATTATCTTAAGCCAACAACTGTGTCACATACACGTTATATAAAATTTCTCGATGCGAATCTTGTTCCTAGCATGAGTTCTATAGTTTGGCTTTGCTGTGTAAACAACAACAGTACTAGTACATAAAGTGTACGGCAGATGTCGCACAACGATGCTTAAGCGATTCATAGTTAGTTTTTCAAAAGTTGCCAGTACGAATCTCGAAGATTGCCGAGGTCGACCGATTCAGCACTAGGGTGTAAATGCATCCAGATAAAGTGCGCCGATAATAGTTCCTAAGAACTTTATGTATGGGTTATTATTGTGCATCATTGTCTGAAATTGTTTTACCAGGCCTCGCTTTACACCAGGGAAGTTGCTGTATTTCCTTTCCGATCTTCCTTCTCAATTAGACTGCTCATGTCTACGAACAACAGCTCTGTAAACCTGCGGATGATTTTGCTGGTGATTATATTCTGTTGCTCTGTGAAATTTTTGTTAGTATTTAGTAGAAGATTTTACGAACCGTTTCTTTCTAATGACAGCTGTAAATTCCGCCCCCCCCCCCCCCAAACCCCATGGCGCAACAGCCCCCAAGGGCCATAGCCTACCAAGCGACCGCTGCTCAGCCCGAAGGCCTGTAGATTACGAGGTATAATGGGGTCAGCACAACGAATCCTCTCGATCCGTATTATTGTCTTTCTAGACCGGGGCCGCTATCTCACAGTCAGGTAGCTCCTCAATTGTAATCACGTAGGCTGAATGGACCTCGAACCAGCCCCCAGATCCAGGTAAAAATTTCTGACATTCGTGAATCGAATCCGGGGTCTCGGATTAAAAGGCAGGCGCGCTACCCCTATACCACGGAGCCGGCGTCTGTAAATCTGGCACGACGTTTACAGTATGCTTCTTAGAGATGGATATTCTACCAGGTTGTCAGATGCACTGAATGTTCCTTGTTATCCTACAAAATACACGATTCCAATGCAGGATTAAAATAACATTTTTGGCATTCTAATAATTTTTTTAAAAAATGTATGGTTGTTGAAATATTGAATATAAATGGTGCAACGACGCCCCACACCATCGTTCCAAGTGTTTTACAAGGACCATTAGGAGCTATGAAATTTAATACATGGACGTTACATGTACTCCAAACATAAAATTCGAGAATTCGCTGTTGTTTGTACGTGAGACCAGTGCGAGAGGGGCAAAGCTTCAGAAATCATATCTCTTAACAGGAGATCTATTATCAAGGACCCATATGAACATAATGGTCATGGACCAAACTGGGAAGGGTCACACCATTGGAAGCGTAGAGTTAACGAAGGAAATAGAACGAACAGTAAATGCACCACCATCAGTCATTATTCAGTTCCACGCGAAAGGTGTTTTGAATGAAACGAGTTTGAATATTTCAAGGGAAGGAAGAAGACGCTGCGCATGGTAGGGAGAGGAAATTAATCCGCAGCGCCCCAGAATATAGATGATTGATATGAGACACCCCTAGTCACCAGCTGACCATTCGAGTGCTGTGGTAACTAAGCACTTTAAGTAAATAACCAAATATGGCCTTCCAGACTGAAGATGTATGCACGCTCAACTTGGATATCAACAAATAGGCTAATGGAAACACAGGTAACATAGTATCGTACAAAAATCAATAAAAATAACCACAATCACAATCCTATTACACATCACTTAAAAGAATAACACTATAAAGATCACATGCAGTACGGTATCCTTAGTTACATTCTCTATGGCATTCAACAACTTTTTGCACACACGTCACTTCCAAGAATTGCAATTACCGTAACTTCCAGTGCAGGTTATAGACCTACATAGTTCTGTTATCTGATATGCTCGATAATGCTTGGAATTCATACTTTCATTGTCAGGTTAAATTGACTCGTAGGTTTTTAGTTTGTTCAGTTTTACGTTAATAAGTGTTTTAACACGGCTTCAAGGAAGTGATAACTCTACGGTAAGAGAATAGTAAACATAATTACCTATCATAAACATGACAAGAGTCGTGTGTGTAAACTGTCCGAAGAGTTTAAGACTGTACAGACAAAGGCGGTAGAAATAGTGAAAACCAAGATGTAGTAAGGAAGGAATAGCGTTTAAATGGCAATGAAGCGGATGAAACCCTTTCATATCGGCAGTGGAGTTCTTATTGACAAGGCAAAGCTAGAGTGATTCAGTGTAATACGAAGTCAAAGTGTCTCTGTGTCAGGATCAATGATACAAGCAAAAGTTTTAGAATTCGCGGTAGAGTTAGGTGTCAGAAATGTCGAAACCTCGAACGGCTGACTAGAGAGTTTTAGAAAGCGACTTTCTCACGTGAGTGTGTGGGGGCGGTAAAATAATACTCACGGTATCCCTTGCCTGTCGTAAAAGATGACTAAAAGGGGCCTCAGGGGCTCTGAATTTTGGAGCGTGGGTTGGCGACCACGGGGCCCTCAGCTGAGTCGTTGCATTGCTTCCACTTACTTGTGCAAGGCTCCTCACTTTGATCTATCCTATCCGACCTCCCTTGGTCAACCCTTGTTCTTTTCAGACCTCGACAATATTACGTATTGAGGCCTAGGGAGTCTTTCATTTTCATGCCCTTCGTGACTCTCGTCTTCCTTCGGCCGATACCTTCATTTTTCTAAGTATCGGACCCCTTCCATTTTTTCTCTCTGATTAGTGTTATATAGAGGATGGTTGCCTAGTTGTACTTCCTCTTAAAACAAGAATCACCACCACCACCACCACCTCTCACGTGAGTACACCCCATTGAAGAAGTAGGCCTATAGTACAGTCTGCAGTCGGTACTAATAATCTGCAAGAGATTTTGTCACATACAGTACCGGTATATGGGTTAGTGGGTTCCTACTTATTTTAGTGGAACCCGTTTCATACCCTCTCCCGAGCGGACACCCCTGTATAACGGACTTTCTCGTCCCGAATATGTCCCTTATAGAGATGTTTTGCTCCATGGCATCTGCATTGCGACGCAGCACAAGATGAAAAAATGGGTATTTTGCAACAGAAAAACAGGTGGGGGTGCTGCAAGAAATCAAATTTCTGGTTAATGGGCGGCACATTCAAGTTCACTCCCACAGCCTTCCAACACACAGAACAGAACAGGAACACATTCTCAGCCAAGCGCTCGAAGAGAGTAGACCAAGAAGAGACTGGACACCAAGCTTGCACCCTGCAAACCGCCAGCTCGCCATAACTTTCCGCCAAGAGCTCACTAGCTTACAAAGTAGCACCGCACCACACCGCCCAGCCAGTTGTGGCACATGACCCGCGCACTAAAACCCCACTCTAAGGAAAGACAACAAAATCGCAAGTAGCGACCAAGAAAAAGCAGAGTTGCTGGCACAAGGACTAGAAGGCAGATTTACTCCCAACAGCATACCGAACAACCCAGTATTCACCCATCAAATAGAGGAAGAGGTTCAAAATTATAGATCCTTAGACTTGCAAGGCACACCAAAATTAATCTCAGTGAGGGAAATAAGGAAAATAGTAAGGTCCTTGAGAGACCAAAAAGCCCCTGTCCCAGACGGAGTCCACAACAAAATACTAAAAGAACTTCCACTCTCTGTCACAGAATATCTCATTGAGATAGTTAACGCATCCTTAAAAATCGGCTATTTATTTATTTATTTATTTATTTATTTAATTAATTAATTAATTTATTTATTTATTTGGCATATGTCTGTAAAGAGTTCTCCTCCATTTTCACAGACACTATACATATGTGTATATAAATGCTTGAATGAGTTTTTTAAATCAATGATTCCATGACCGAATTCAATTGTCATGCATGCATGAATAAATGAATGAACGCTTCTCTCCCAGTCACGGATAGCCACCAACTGAGGAGAGAGCATTCGGTTCGCAGAATAAATGCATGGATGGGATTATGCATAACTACTACCCGGTCGTGTTATCCACCCCTGGTGAGTAAAGGAGCCACCTTCCCAGGGATAACACGCCCGGGCCTTAAAAATCGGCTACTTCCCGGATAACTGGAAAACGGTAAAGATCATAGCAACATCTAAACCAAACAAAATACTCTCAAACCCAAACCATTACCGTCCAATCAGTATCTTAGGCAGCCTTGGAAAGGTTCTCGAAAAACTGATCCACCACCGATTACTAGAAACAGATCCCATTAGAGCTGCCATACCAAACGAACAATTTGGATTTAGACAACAACAATCCACCACCCAGCAACTGATCGGAGTAATCAACACTATCACAAAAATCACTAAATTGTCACCGGGCCAGGTCCGTAATCTACCTTGATATTGCAGAAGCCTTCGATCAAGGGTGGATGGACGGACTCTTAGTTAAACTAAAAATCCTGCCAATAGACCCCCTGTACTGGAAAATAATTGACCGCTATTTCTAAAACCGCAAGTTCTCTATCCAAGTAAATAATCGAACTATAAAACCATTAGAGCCGGAGTTCCTTAGGGTAGCATCTTGGGCCCACTACTCTACCTCATATTTGTACATGACATACCGAAAACAGAAGGTACGGATATCCCCATGTATGACACCCTTATAACAGCTGATTCATTTAAAGTTCAAGTCGCAGTAGAAAACATCCAAAAAGCCATAGACACTCTAGTAGACTGGTTTGAAAAATGGCGTATCAAAGTAAACCCACTAAAAACAGCAGCAGTACTTCACAGCATTGGATGGCATCACAAGCCTACAAGTGTCGTTAAAATATAGGCTACAACACACGACTTCCTTGGTCTCCTGAAGCCAAACATCTGGGGGTCCTAACTTACTGGATAAAAGTCCGACTCGTTGGCTGAACAGTCAGCGTACTGGCCTTCGATTCAGAGGGTCCCGGGTTCGATTCACGGCCGGGTCGGGGATTTTAACCTTAATTGGTTAATTCCAATGGAACGGGGCTGGGTGTATGTGTTGTTTTCATCATCATTTCATCCTCATAACGACGCGCAGGTCGCCTACGGATGTAAAATAGAAAGACCTGCATCTGGCGAGACGAACCCGTCCTGGAATATCCCGGCACTAAAAGCCATACGACATTTCATTTTTTTTTCACTGGATAAAAGACTCAAATTTCGCAGCCACATAAATTATGCATTAAACAATGCCCAAAAAGTAACCTACAGCATTTACAGCCAAATATCACGTCGATCTAAATTATTCGTAACAAATAAGCTGCTACTCTTCAAGGCGTTAATTAAAACCACCCTTCTGCATGCGCCCCAGCCTGGGGAATCGCCCAAGACTGTTACATCAAAAGATTGCAAATACACCAAAACAAACTCCTCACAATAATAGATAATGCCCCTCTTTACACACGCAATACCGATATACATAACAAATACGGAGTAAAAACCATCAAGGAAGAAATAATTGCTCAGGCAAAACATTTCTACAGCACACTACCAAAAACAGACAACCCCCTCATTAAAGAACTATTGGACATCGACGAGAACGTGTACTATAAAAAGAAGCACCCTAAAACACTGATTCTACAGTAACAGGAACACAATCAATCACTTCAACACCAAGAGAAAAAATTAGATTTGAATGACACAACTCCTGAACTCTGCACACATAATGCAGAGCAATGAAGCGGTAAAGCTGCAGAACTAAAAGAAACTCCCAGCAAAACCAAAAGTAACCCTGTCCAAGAAAGGAGCAAAAACTACACAGTATGGTAGTACATTAGCATGTATTTAACTGTACATACAAGTATAACTCACTGTAATTAATAATATATCCAAAAGAAAAACACCTGACACTGCATAATGTAAAAATGTATTGAACCCTTTTGGTCCATATTTAGGGATACCTACCTTTCTTACCTATCAGCAAAGTTCATGAGATCTGTCTCTTGGGTCGTATCGGGTTCTTCGTCACTTGCTGAGGTGAAGGTAGGGTTCAGTAATTCTAATCTATCTACTTGAATGAAAGGTCTATTTAAAAGATTTCTATTTATTCAGGAAAATTTGAAGCATTCTGATATGTCAACGGTATCATAGAAGTCGATTGTGTCCGCTGGACACCACAATCATTTTTACATAAAGGTCAGAACACTGGTGTGAGACTTTGACGTAACTGCCTGATGGGCGTTCTTACTAGAAACCATTGTCTCAATTATTAATTATTTAAGAAAGGAAAGTCTGGAATTCCTTAAATTCGGCTTCCATGTGAGACCACATGTACCATCATAGTGATTCGTTATGGTCCAGCCCTAGTAACACGAACTCTGGACTCTGGGTATAATTAAGGCCGTCCAATCGGTGTGTGCCACACAGTGGTTATACAACATGGACCCTTAATTGAATCGATGTGACCTGCGTCTATGTCATGGACCGACATCTAAACTTCTAAGTTATTTTAAAGTCATTGTGGATGATGACCGCAATGAAAATGATGCTACAGTGGCATATGGCCCTAATCTGAGTCACTGAGGTTGATGGCCCCCTGACCCTCCAAGTTTCTAGGCTGAAGAATAAACACAATTAAGTTACATCGGTTGATGACCAAAGTTTCCACTTTACTATCCCCAGCACATTCACTGCTTAATCAATCAATGTTCAATAATTACAACAATAGCAATGCTCACAAACTTCGTGGCAGTAAAATCCATTTCCTTCGGATATGTCCCCTTAATCATTACTTTACCATTTAAATATTCCCCAGAAAACAAACTAAGATTTCCAGAATGCATCTCCAAGTTATTCGCTTGATTAAAGTTATTTCAAAATGCGGTTTCACTGAATTTAATAATTAAATAAATTTAAATGATTTAACGAAATGTTAAAGAACAACAATTTCTATCTCCGCGGACTCTGGTTTCTTCACAAATTCCTACGCAGCTGTGATGTAAATTCAATCAAGTTATGTTTATCTGGCTGGAAAAGAATTGTTACATAATTCATGTCCAGTTATATATCTTGTCTCATGATCTCACACTTTAAATCTAATCTAGTCCTAGCCATTATTAACACTTGGATATGCTAATAATCTACGTACAAACCAAACAAATCGCCATACAATTACGATGTCATATCTCGTCATACCATTTATAAATTTTGCGCACCCATCACAGACAAACCATAATCACAACCATCGCTCTATATTTTGGACAACCCTGAATTTGGTTACTCTTGTTCCTTATACTCGAAGTTCGTGGTTTCAAATGTTCATTACGTCCCCAATTAAACAAATTTACAATATTCCACCACTCAGGTTATTACCGGATGAAACTTTCAACTAGATTCCATAATTATTTGTCTCCGTCGCCACGAATGAAATCTCAATCCTACACGTGTCCCGTTATCTTAAGGTGAAACCCTCTCAGCTGAGGCCTCTCGACCGCAAGTTCGCTTGGCAGTAACATGAAACACCTGGCTTGCTCTACTTGACTGGCTTCTCAAAATGCTCCCTTTTAAACTCTGCCGACATAATTAAACAAATACGATATTCTATCCACCAAAATGCACAGATTATGCTTCAAGATGCCCACAATAAATATAATACCGCCATGGATTTCTATATATTTCTTTCCATTCCCAACATTATAAAATATTCCTCGGGCTTCCATGTCCCGGCTTCAATGACAGGTCTAACCTGATTCACAAATCTCATTTCGACTCACACGACAACCAACCTCAGTTCCCTACTCACAACTATCACCAACAAAAGAACTGGAATAAAATCCTTGCTAGAAATCTCGACGTCTAATATCGCACAATGCATTAATCATGAATAACTTCGCATAACATGATATCGTATTTTTAATAACTTGATTTTTACGAAAAAATGAACTGAAACATTCCACAAGATCTTTTTATTGTCAGTCATACACAGTTTAAAATGGGCCTAGAAAAACGTTTCTCTCCGTGAACAAATTCATCACACTAGACTCTCACCCGACACCGCGCTTCCACTTGATTGAAAATGAGTAACCATGGATTTCTAAATTATTTACGTCAAAATTATGGACAGAAAAATTTTACGTCGAATGAACATCTTAATTTGACATCACAAAATATAGGCAATACACACACACGGAAATGGCGATCTAGATTGGACATGATATCACTTCGAAACCCTATTCAATAACTTTTTACAACATTATACGGCACTCGCAAGACTTCAAAAATTTATCCAAGTGGAAAATAAAACAAATGACTCTTTTAGTCGTATTCTCACATTTGCAAAACTTAATAGGGGTGACCACTGAGTCGTATATCCCCATTCAAAATACACTTTTAGAGATCATGAAACAAGATATAATAGGTAGTATGATGGAAAGTCACCTACCTCATGTAGTCACACCATTGTTCGTCATAGGGCTCACCCGCGACCCTGGCATTTTATTTAGCCATTTTTACATTCATGGCTTTACAGATCATTATTATATTTCTTCAGGTTTCCTGGAATAAAGCATAAAAAAAATAAATGCCCTTCACTTTCTTGTTGAGTGCACACGATGGACTGTAATTTATTTCCGCACACGAATTACTTTCTTTACAAATTTATTCGGTACCTTAACCATCCTATCTGATACAATTATTTCACTCAAGAAACTATCTCCTCATGGAGTCAAGATGGTGGTGGTGATTATTGTTTTAAGAGGAAGTACAACTAGGCAACCATCCTCTATATAACACTAATCAGACGGAAAATATGGAAGGGGTCCGACACTTCGAAAAATGAAGATATCGGCCAAAGGAAGACAAGGGCTACAAAGGGCGTGAAAATGAAAGACTCCCTAGCCCTCGCGTCGGGGTCGGAAAAGAACAAGAGTTGACCAAGGGAGGTCGGATAGGATAGATGAAAGGGAGGAGCCTGGCACAAGTAAGTGGAAGCGTTGCCAGGACTCAGCTAAGGGCCCCGTGGTCGCCAACCCACGCTCCAAAATTCAGAGCCCCTGGGGGCCCTTTTAGTCGCCTCTTACGACAGGCAGGGGATACCGTGGGTGTTATTCTATCGCCCCCACCCACAGGGGGTCATGGAGTCAAGACCCCAGCCACAATGGCTAAAATATGCAGTTGAACTCAGTCTACAGTTGTTGTTTGATTTCGCAGAGCAGCTCAACAGTTTTTCGTCCGCTTTGTACTACAAATGCCGGAGAAGGAGACTTCGTCATGGCGTCCCTTCATATTTATACCAGTTACCCCCTCTCTTCGGGCATCTCCCTTTGTCGCCAAGAAAATTCCTATAAATTTTCTGACTTAACTAAACTGTAATTACAAGAGTTTTGAAAGTGACTACATACTTGCTACATTTTTGGCGGTAGTGTTCATGGACATTTAAAATTTATACGGGTTCGATTTGTGGGATAATTGACCTCCTTTGATAGGCACTATATTTTTTTGACTTGGCTTGGGTCACGCCATGCACACGCGCTTTGAAATAGTTCACAAAAATGACTTGAGATTCTTCCGCCGTTAACACGTGCGGCTGACGTCACATATCCCAGAGCGTGGGGCCGAAGGTAATCACCCTCTCGTCACGTGTCAAATCCATGCTATCAAGAATCCAACTTTTAATTTAATTGTCAATTTATGCATAATGTTCTTAGGGCACAAAGGTCATGGGTTCAGTATATAAACTGTAAATAATGTAAATCATTGTACATAATACTGTAAAGAAATGTACAGAACCCTAGGTAAAACATTTCATAAGAAACCAACCAAACAAATACCCATACAGCACCCTGTACAGTTAGTCTAATAATAATAATAATAATAATAATAATAATAATAATAATAATAATAATAATAATAATAATAATAATAATAATAATAATAATAATTTATATCTCTAGTAAGAACAACACGCAAACCTCACATAGGAATGAAGAAAACTCACTCGCGCCCACAAGTATTGCATGCCTGTGGAATATGTTGCCTACCCCACTGGAGCAGTACACAACGTTACCTAGGCACTCTGCACCTCCAACGAGTCAATGAATGTCCCTTAGTCTTACTGCCTCACAACCACGCAGAAAGGGTTGCAACCCAACAGGGGTTTAAGCACCTCACGTGAAATCGCTGCTCAAGGAGCACATACGCCACATCCCGCACTCAACTATTAAAAAGTAGGTAGATAAATATTCATGTCGCACTAGTAGTGATGGTTATATGTTGTGTGTTTGAGTCATCAGTCCATAGACTGGTTTGATGCAGCTCTCCATGCCACCCTATCCTGAGCTAACCTTTTCATTTCTACGTAACTATTGCATCCTACATCTGCTCTAATCTGCTTGTCATATTCATACCTTGGTCTACCCCTACTGTTCTTACCACCTACACTTCCTTCAAAAACCAACTGAACAAGTCCTGGGTGTCTTAAGATGTGTCCTATCATTCTATCTCTTCTTCTCGTCAAAATTAGCCAAATCGATCTCCTCTCAACAATTCGATTCAGTATCTCTTCATTCGTGATTCGATCTATCCATCTCACCTTCAGCATTATTCTGTAACACCACATTTCAAAAGCTTCTATTCTCTTTCTTTCTGAGCTAGTTATCGTCCATGTTTCACTTCCATACAATGCCACGCTCCACACGAAAGTCTTCAAAAAAATCTTTCTAATTCCGATATCAATGTTTGAAGTGAGCAAATTTCTTTTCCTAAAGCTCTTCCTTGCTTGTGCTAGTCTGCATTTTATGTCCTCCTTACTTCTGCCATCGTTAGTTATTTTACTACCCAAGTAACAATATCCATCTACTTCCTTTAAGACTTCATTTCCTAATCTAATATTTCCTACATTACGTGCCTTCGTTCGACTGCAATCCATTACTTTTGTTTTGGACTTATTTATTTTCATCTTGTACTCCTTACCCAAGACTTCATCCATACCATTCAGCAACTTCTCGAGATCTTCTGCAGTCTCAGATAAAATAACAATATCATCGGCAAATCTCAAGGTTTTGATTTCCTCTCCTTGGACTGTGATTCCGTTTCCAAATTTCTCTTTGATTTCCTTTTCTGCCTGTTCTATGTAAACATTGAAAAGGAGAGGGGACAAACTGCAGCCTTGCCTCACTCCTTTCTGGATTGCTGCTTCTTTTTCAAAGCCCTCGATTCTTATCACTGCAGACTGATTTTTATACAGATTGTAGATAATTCTTCGTTCTCGGTATTTGACCCCTATCATCTTCAGAATCATAAATAGCTTGGTCCAATCAACATTATCGAATGCCTTTTCTAGATCTACGAATGCCATGTACGTGGGCTTGTCCTTCTTGATTCGATCCTCTAAGATCAGACGTAAAGTCAAGATTGCTTCACGTGTTCCTACATTTATTCTGAAGCCAAATTGATCTCCCAACTCAGCTTCACCTTGTTTTTCCATTCTTATAAGTTAACTATTGAAATAGGTACACAATTAGTTCTAACATTAACTCTCACATAAGTAAACAACGTTATAACATGTTGAAGATAACCCACTTTCACCAAGCAACTAAACCACCCCTAGGTATGGGACATAGGACCAAATAGGTCGGAGGTCCCACCATACAATTCCACTGGCGCCGACCTTTCGGCTTCTCACAGAGGGTAGCAAACGAGTTCGGATCGGATCGGGCGGTCGCCGCCAGTCACCCAGTCAAGCCTGCCTTATGCGGGCACACACAGAAGAAAGCAATTTGTCAGGCCCTTAGTGAGGTATTGGTTCGAGGCTTGTCACGGTGAGATCCGGTCAAACTATACCTGACTCGACCATACCCACTCACATTGAGTTTGACCACCAGTGCTTCACCTACACATACATACACACGCATACACCCTATCAACAATGGAAGACATGGAACGACAGTTACAACAATGGCAAAACAGGCTCCTTACTGGTTTACGAGCGCAAATGCAGTCACTAACTAACTCTTTGCCTCCTCCTACACCACCTCATACAGTCCAATATCCATCTCCGTACCGCTCACCATCACAATACCCCCCTCACCACAGTACCCCCCCCCCCCTTCAACCCCCACACCTCAGCCGCAACCACCCCGCCAATTAGCCCTACAGCAACAAGAAGAGGAAAATGAAGATACCGGCGCTGGAGAAGAAGAAGAAGAAGAATTCGACTATACAGTCCCACTCTTCTGCATCCGGGGGAACACCACCTTCCCAGTCTCGGCTAAATTTATGGTGCTGATCTTCAACCTAACTCAACCAGACCCGGTCCCCATGGCCAGGAATACAATTATCAGTCAATTAATGCCAATCTTCTTCGAGCATATCGCTGTGATTGAAGGATCACATAATAATTTTCTCATAGTTACCCCCGTCGTAACATCTCCATCCGCCCAATCCTTCAGGCACTTGAAAAAACCAACATCCCTTCCCCCATGATCATCAATCTAGTCACACATCAAGTTAATCAACAAATCGACCTCCCCCCTCCCAGACCAGTGACCAGCAAACCCAAACCCACCCCCAACCCAATAACCAACTGAAACCCCCATCAACACGGCACTGCCGAACCCAAGCTTCACCACCAACCAACTTCTGAAGCCAGTTCTCAGACAGAAAAAGCAACATCCCCCGCTGCAAATAAGAAGATGAAGACCACGAAAGAAGCCAGCTGCCAAGCCTCATCTTCTAAAAGGAAGCTCAAAGCTAGTCAAACGCAAACCGACCCCCCTCCACCCTCTAAGGATTCCATCATCCAAACAAGCCCACGCACCAAACAACAATCAACCCAGGCTACCCCAGACTCAGAAGATAAAACCTACCAAATTGCCCCAGCAACTTACGACACTCAGACCCAAACCATACCCACCCTACCCCCACCCCCTACCCTCTCAACAAACATTCAGTAAGTCCACTCAATCAAAAGTTTCTACCACAGCCATGTTTTCTCAAACTACACAACCGAAAGCAAACCTAAAGCAACACAACAACACCAGTAAGCAAACCACAACACAACCAGCCCCTCACACCCCCCTCAAAACAACAGCCCAGTCACAACCCCCTCACCCCTCACTCACTATTCTTTGCTTTAATTGTTTGAAATTCAACCACCATGCAGCCAGATGTAAGAATGAAACCTGCTGCAACAGGTGTGATGGCCCTCACCACCACCCTGAGTGCAAGGTACCACGGGACCAGGCGAGCTGCGCGAACTGCAAAGGCAATCACGCAGCTTCGTTTCCTGGTTGCCCATATTTCAAAAGAGCTATTGAATCCTAAAGACCGCAAAAAACTTACACTTACACACACACGCACGCCAAACCAAACACACCAACACCACAGCCACCACCACCTTTCACCCCCCCCCCCCTTCATTCATCAATAACTAAACCAGCAACCTACTATTACTCCTCCTTAAACTCCTTCAAAACCAAATTCAACCGAACCCAGGGCGCCCTCGGTGGATCCAGTAGCCGAGGCCCTGGGGAACCTAATCAGCATAATATCCCCCCCACCTCCTAAATTAATTCCCGCCAAGGCCACCAAGAATTTACACACAAAATTGTATTCCCTTCCACCAAGACACAGCTAATAACGATGCCTTCAACAAATAGATGAAGCACTGGTTCTCAGGGGCGAGGCAAGGTGCACCGCTAAATATGCTGCCAAACATCAATGCCATCTTTAAAAATGACCGTAACATCTGCTAAAAATTTAAATCATTTTAAGTTAGTGCAAAATATACGGCATGGGCTAATTGCTACATCCAAGCAATAAGAAGCTAGTTGGAACTGAACGGAATACCACAAAATGTCAACACATGCCATATTACTAACTAATCTCGTGTCAACTAATGTCCAGGACGATACGAGTTCAAACCCACAGTCAAAATTTCGCAAAATTAATAATCATAAATTATAAATTCAAACCTCAAACTATTCACAAGCCATTAAATAAGTACTTAATAATTTTCTCTATCCGTTAAATATCTCAAATAATGACCGAGAGAGGAGCGCTAAAGCGCACCGGTATCGGCAGCTCACTAACCACCTATCTCCGATCATACGGAGGACTAGGGCCACAGCCTTCTTTCAGCTGTACACTGTCCGTGTTCACGACCGCGGAATGTAGCTTCCAGCAGTACTGGCCCTTATGAAAAGAAAAACCATATTCGAAACGCTATTTTTCATACTAAACGGAAAAGTTCACCAACGTTTGCATCGCCACTTTCAAACTTTACACGTAGGAAGTGATAATGAAACAACTGTAATGAACACAGTAGCAGATATATTTCCTGGAGTTCAGATATCTGACTGTATGTTTCACCGGGTCAGGCGTTTCAAAAGCTTTTACAGGCAGAGACATTATACAGAAGAACGTAATACTGAGATCAGAGCACATTTTTTACAAGTTGCTTTACGTCGCACCGACACCGATAGGTCTTTTGCCGGGGACAATTAAAGAAGGGATTTTGGTAGACGGTAGTCGATACCCGCTAAGAAAGTATTTTTTAACCTCATACTTACATCCTGAAGGAAGACCTCAAAACCACTAAAATCTAGCGCATATCAGGACACGGAACTGCGTGGAAAGGATGATAGTGGTGTGGAAAATAAGATTTTTCTGTTCTTAGCCTGGGATTACGGATCAAATGCCAGACAGCCTTAACCATTATTGTGGCGACAGCTGTGTTGGACTCTTTTACTTCTCTTTACTTACCAATTCAATTAGCAATTCCTTTTCGAAAGAGGAAAATTTAGAACTACGAGTCTGTTTTACTTCATGCGCCATATTTAACAGCTGTACTTAAACAAAAGCGCATCGAAGCGCACTGTAAAGCAGCACCAACGACATGAAAGATATAGGACTGCTAAACATACTCGTTACAGCGCCCCTGGTTGAAGCACAGCGAACTAACTTTTGCCTGCAACTGTAATGGCGGCTGCCACTTCTTGGTCTTGACAGTTAGCCCTTATCAGTTCAATGAATTGATGAGATTAAACGTTATTGCAAATTAAATATATATTTAAGAATAAATACATTTTTAAACATGCTTAATGTTGCATTGCTGTTATAATGAAATAAGCACGTTCATACCACTGCCTCCTTGATTTGCACCAGTCCGCAATGTTGGCTGAGATAACAGTCGATTAGTTAACATTTTACGGGAAATAATAATTACTAACCTCATTCCACGGCCAAGTGCTGTGAGAACTTGAAGTTCACGCGGTATAAAACCACCTCTTGGATCTTTCATTAAGTCATTTCTGACTCTGTTAATAACAATTCGAGCATACTCCTTCGTAAATCGATATTTAATTTTAAAACTTTCATCATCCAGGAAAAATGAGTCATTCCCTCTCTTAAAGCACCATAGGCCTATTTTATTTTACGAAGGTTTGTAGCATCTGTAACCTCTAAATGGTCTGTGTCTTCTATGTTTAAAATATCGTGGAAATCATTAACGTTTTCGTCCATTCTTCAATGTGTGTTCGATGTTCAATGGATAAGTCTGATATTTCACCACGATCATACTAAAGCAAACAGTAAATACCAGGAAAATAAACTGCTCACTCATTTCTTTTTCGTCACTCGCTGCTATACAACGCTTATACAAGGGTCCTGGTCTGTATAAGTAATTCAGTGAATATCTATAACAAATGTATACACAGGAGGCTTATACACGGTTTATCAGTAACACATTGCTCGTAAATGGTGCATAAACCATGAATAAAAGTTATACAGCGTTTATTAGTAAGACTGTTATTATATCGTAATGGCAACTGTGGAGAACGCAAGTTATACCTTTGGCGACTAATCGATTTCAAGCATAAGAAAGACAGTCTTTTGCTCTATGTGTTTATGTAGTTTCCTTGCTTATAGTTTTGAAGATGATGTTGAATTGTATGAATAAAATTGTGTTGAAGTAAATTATTTGTTATTGCATAGAACATTTGGCGACCGTGACAGGATAACAGGCAATTTCAACATCAATATAAATTAGAAGAACGATGACCGAACGACGAGTATTACGCGGCGTGTTTACTCGCGAAGTGAATAAGCTTGAAGAACTACTGAATCTTGCCGATTGTGACCACATAGAAATTCGTAGCAGGTATGCTTCACTTGTGGAAAGATACGAGAAGTTAAAACGTATTGATGATGAAGTCTACAATGAACTGCTGCAAAGAGAAAATCTAGAAGACATCGTGCTTGAAACAGAGATCGACAATTGCAGTGAGTACGAACTGAAATGTTTTAAGGTTAGAGAGAAGGTGCAGGCCTTACAAGTTGCAGATCAAGCTGTTTCGGAAGTCAATAGTAACTGTTCGCGTTCTTCCAAACAGAGATTATTAAGACTACCAAAACTATAGCTCAAAAGGTTTGATGGGAATGTGAAAGGTTGGATTGGGTTTTGGGCGCAATTTGCTAAAATACATGAAGATGGCAGCCTTAAAGATGAAGACAAATTTGTTTATTTGATTCAAGGTATGGAACCTGGTTCACCTGCTCAGAAACTGGTAGAAAACTTTCCTCCTTCCAAGGAAAACTATAAAAAGGCTATAGATTTGTTGAAGTCTATGTATGGGAAGGATGAGTTATACTATGTTAGGGAACTTTTATCCTTGGTGTTAAAGAAAGACAGCTTAAGATCCATAGCACAACTGTATGACAGTCTGGAAGGACAGTTGAAGGCGCTTGACTCATTAGGAGTGACAAAGGAGAAATACGCAGCAATGTTATTTCCCCTTGTGGAGAGTACCTTACCAGAGGTTATGTTTAAAACCTGGGACAGGTACTGTGTATCGAAAGAAACGTCTACCAAGGAACCTGACTGTTGCTTGACAGAACTGTTAGCCTTCTTAAAGACTGAGGTTGAAGAGGATGAACGACTTAAGCTAAGGCAAGGTTTTTTGAAGCTAATGAGAGGGTAGATCGTGTTAAGCAAGATGATAAAATCAAGATTAAGAAGAGGGAAATGCCTTCAGAAACTGCTTTAGTTTCAGTACAGGATGTTTCGGTGAATAAGGGAAGCAAGAACAACAGAGAACTAGCATGCGTGTTTTGTAGCAGAACCACACATCCCTCCCAAGACTGTGCTGTAGCTATCGATTGTTCTCTAGAAGAACGTCAAGGGACGTTAAAGAAAAAGGGAGCTTGTTGTAGGTGTCTACGACAGGGACATGTCAGTGCTAAATGTAAGATGTTCGTGAAGTGGCCGTTTGGCAGAAGGAAACATTACGCTTTGATGTGTGCGAAGACAGCCTCAGATGAACCTAAAGATGATTCAGTCTCAAATACAGATAGCATGATAGCAGGTAGTAACGAAAGACAAGTGACCTATCTGCAGACTTTAGTTGCTCAGGTAGTTGTTGGTGGGTCCACTCACAGAGTGAGAGTTCTTTGCGACAGTGGATCGCAGAAAAGCTACATTAAGAAGTCTTGTGCTAAGAAATTAGAGTTGAAACAAACCGGAAAGGTAACCCTAAGTCAAGAATTATTTGGAGGTAGGAAAACAGCACCTGTTAGCTTCGAGTCCTATCAGATAACCCTGTTGGGTATGAAC
This sequence comes from Anabrus simplex, assembly GCF_040414725.1. Taxonomy (NCBI): domain Eukaryota; kingdom Metazoa; phylum Arthropoda; class Insecta; order Orthoptera; family Tettigoniidae; genus Anabrus; species Anabrus simplex. The sequence continues at coordinate 139,953,303 of NC_090265.1, forward strand.
GAGGAAAGGAGATGTGAGGCTACTGTGTTAGGTTCTGATTGTATTTGTGGTAGTGTTCCCCTAGTTGACGCTGACTTGTTTAATTTACTGAAGGATAAGGAAGTTGAACTTACTGATGTTAGACAGTGTGATGATAACAATGCTAGTGAAATACAGGTATTGTTAGGAGCTGATGTCTGGGCTCACGTAATCACGCCAGACTTTGTGCTCGTATACAAGAATCTGGTGGCTGTGAGAACTTGTTTGGGGTGGACACTTATGGGCCCTTCTGAGACCACCTCACCAACTGCCTCGTCTTACACTCTACTTACATTGACTCAATCAACAAGAGTAGCGGATTTGTGGGAAATTGAAGCTATGGGTATAAAGGATCCTGGCGAGCAGATCAAAAAGGAAGAGAGGGAACAACAGGTCAAGATGTTCTTCGATAAGACTGTGAAGAGAGAAGAAGCATCTGGACCCTACATTGTTAAACTGCCTTGGATTGACGGTTGTGCTTCTCTGGAATCAAATCGTGAAGTTACTGAGAAACGATTGTTGAACACTTCAAGAAAGTTGCGAGGAATGCAGAAATTTCAGGATTATGATGAAGTGCTTCAAGAATGGGAAAGTAAGGGGATCATTGAAGGCGTTGCAAACGAGGTTTCGGATGGACCTAAGCATTATCTGCCTCACGGAGCTGTGCTGAAAGACAGTGGTACTACAAAGATTAGGCCAGTGTTTGATGCTTCCAACAAGGACAGAAATGGTAATTCTTTAAATAAGTGCCTCGAACCTGGACCAAACCTCATTGACCTTGTTGCATCCGTACTCACCAATTTCCGATCCTACCCTATAGGTCTAATTGCTGATATAGAGAAGGCCTTCCTGCAGATTATAATTGATCCTGAATATAGAGATATGCTTCGTTTGCTTTGGTGGGATAAGGGAAAGGTCGCCACTTTTAGACATTGTAGGGTGGTTTTTGGGGTCTGTTCTAGTTCCTTTTTATTGATTTTAGTACTGGACCACATTCTGGATGGTGCCCCAACTCATTAAAAGGAAGTAGCTAATAAATTGAAACATGCATTTTATGTGGACAACTGTCTTACTGGAGTTGTTTCAAAAGAAGAGATTGGGCCATTTATTTTAAAGGCACAAGAGTTGATGTCCTCTGCAGGTTTCAGTTTGAGGGGATGGGTGAATTCCTCAGATTGTAATGTTGGCACAACTGAAAATGTCTTAGGACTTCGATGGTATTGTGACGTAGATGAACTTGGATGCAACTTCAACCCAACTACAGGTTTGGTAACCCGAAGGGTGGGACTCTCCAGTGTGCAGAAAATATTTGATCCGGTTGGATTTTCGGCCCCAGTAACCCTTATTCCCAAACTCATTCTACAGAAGACGTGGCAAAAGAAGATAGGATGGGATGAGGTTTTACCAGAAGTTATTTGTGAAGAATTCCATCAATGGAACCAGCAGTTACAATACCTACATGACTGCCGGATACCTAGAAGGATTTTCCTGCATGACAACAGCTCATTGCATGTATTTATTGACGCCAGCAAACGGGAGTTTGGTTGTTGTATATTTTTGAGGACAGAAGATGAAAATGAAATCAAACTGAGCCTTCTGATGGCAAAATCGAGAGTGGCACCTCTCAAGGAACTAACACTACCTCGTCTCGAACTGATGGGTGCGCTCCTTGGACATAGGATGTCTCGGTTGAGCCTGCGATGCCTACATAGGGATAGTATACACACAGTGTTTTGGTCCGATTCAACAGTAGTCTTATCCTGGATAGAAAACAAAGGACATTGGTCTGTGTTTGTAGAGGATCGGGTAAAGGAGATTCACGAGTACAGTAAGGCTGATTTATGGAGGCACGTTTCGGGCGGTCTCAACCCAGCAGACCTGCTGTCTAGAGGATGTTCACCTGCACAACTTTGGAGATCCCGATGGTGGGAGGGCCCCTCTTGGCTTAAAAGTAAAGAGGAAGAATGGGTCTCTAACCATCCTGAACCAGTATGGGAAGAAGTCAACAGGGAAAGAAGAAAAACAGTTGTAACTCTCAAGATCACTGTTGTGATAACGATCTTACTGCAACTAAGCTCACGATTCTCTGCATACACTAAAATCGTTAGAACTATTGCTTGGATTTTGAGATTCAGGCAGTATAATCATAGGGGTCATGTATCTAAAGAAATTGGTAGTGAAGAATTTCTCTATGCTGAGAAGAAGCTGTTCTTCCTTTTCCAGAGTGAAATTCCTTATGAAGAAGAAATAAAGGAGCAATTGAAGAATCTGCAGGTGTTCACAGATAACGAAGGAATTCTTCGCATGAAATCAAGAGTTGTTGATTCTGACGACACTCTAGAATATACCTATCCAATTGTACTTCCATCAAGACATGTAATGGTTGGAAGAATGATTGAACAGTTTCATTATTTTCATAATCATGCTGGGACACATACGCTACTTGTTTTGTTGCGCCAAAGGTTTTGGATTCTTATAGGAAGAAGAACGGTGGCAGCAGTTGTTCGGAGATGTGTGATCTGTCGTCGTAACTCTGCTAAAGCTTTGGAAGTACCTTTCTCTCCATTACCAGAAGATCGAATTAAAGCATCGAGTACTTTCCAGATCACTGGTACAGACCTAGCAGGCCCTGTATTTCTACGAGGTGCAGAAAAGGGATGGATTGTTATTTTCACTTGTGCGGTTTATCGGGCTGTGCATATAGAGTTGATCACTTCACTTAGTACGGTAGCTTATGTCCAAGCTCTGCGCAGATTTGTGGCAAGAAGAGGAAGAGTGAATACCATTTATTCTGATAATGGGACGAATTTCACAGGACTGCGTAGGGCGCTGGAAAAATTGGACTGAAATAGAGAAAACACGTGGTCTTGTGAAAATTACCTGGAAGCTGAACCCTCCCACGGCAGCCTGGTGGGGAGGATTCTGGGAAAGACTTATTCGGATTTTAAAGGATTTGCTACGCCGTAATTTGGGCAAAGCTTGTCTAAATTATGAAGAAATGTGCACTCTTTTGTGCGATTGTGAGAATTTGATGAACAACCGACCTCTAACTTATGTTTCTGAAGAAGATGAACTGAAGCCACTACGCCCTTCCATGTTCCTACAGAATCTAGAGGGTAATGATCTAACCGACTTGGACCAAGTTCAATCTTGCAGTTTGAACGACAGATGGCATTATCTACAAGCTGTTCGAGAGAGCCTTAGAAAGCGCTTCAAAAAGGAATACTTGGGATTTCTTCAATTACGGAGCCAAAAGCAACGGGGATCCCTCCAAGTTGCAGACATCGTGTTGGTGGAGAGCAACGACAAGAAGCGAATCAACTGGTCCTTAGGAAGAGTGGTGGAGCTGTTACCTGGAAGAGACAATGTGACTCGTCTGGGCAGGATTAAGACAGCAACTGGTGTCTTGCTTCGTCCAGTACAAAGACTTTATCCTCTAGAGATAAACTGTTTTGAGAAGAAAGATTTTACCAATGCTTCACAATACCGAACAGGAGAAATAGTAAACAACGAAGATGTTGCCAGTAGTGACTCCAAGAGTGAAAACAGGAGTGAATTCAAGACTCGCTGTGGTAGAGCTGTTCGACCACTCAAGAAACTAGACTTATAGTGGTTCACATCTATGAGTGAAGTGTAAGAATATAAATTTTCAGTTGTCGATGTGTTGCAAAACTGCTTTTGCAAGGTGGGAGAATGTGGAGAACTCAAGTTATACCTTTGGCGACTAATCGATTTCAAGCATAAGAAAGACAGTCTTTTGTTCTATGTTGTTATGTAGTTTCCTTGCTTATATTTTTGAAGATGGTGTTGAATTGTATGAATAAAATTGTGTTAAAGTAAATTATTTGTTATTGCATAGAACAGCAACAAAGAAAACAAGACATCTCTAATGCCTGAGTGTTGCAGTATTCCAACGTGCCAAAATCAAGGCCAATTCTATTCATGCCATCCATTTTCTTAAGCAGTAAGCCTTCCATAAATTGTTGCATGCGCCTCGTCCGCAGGGTCTAAGATATAAAAGTGCGACTTGTTCCATCAAGGTCTGCTCGAAGCATTTGTAAGATTTTGTCAGTACTGAAACGGCTAAATAAAATAATCTAATTAAGAAGTAATCTACATAAATAAAACCATAATGACCGTGGGTCTGTACATTCAATATTTTGGTGAAATTTCCGTACAGTTATCCGTTTCAGGTGTAATAATGACCATCTGCATATTTTTTAGCTTTGGTGTCTGTATGTTTGTCTGTAACTTGAAAACTACCCGATTTATTTCTACCAAACTTTATATTTAGAATCCACCTGTCCTTGGGTAGGTCTTAGGCCAGTATTGTTTCTAAATCGCTGAACTGAGTGGGGGTTCATACGAAACCGGAACCGGAACCATGATTCTGCACTCCCACAAAATATACACAACCAAATATAATGAAAATCTACCTGCCTTAATGAAAATCAGTTTTTGAAACATTTTTCTCATGTGCATCATTTCTATACGAGGATTAATAAGGGAGATAACATTAACGGACCGGTTTTCGGTACAAGTCCCACCGGACTTAACTCAAGAGTGGGTGCATGTAAATGTATTTCTTATAACTTGAAAACTACTGAAGATATTTCAACCAAACTTCATATTTAGTATCTACCTGTCCAAAGGTAGGTTTTAAGGTCCATACCATTTCAAATCCCCGGAATGGACTGGGGGTTTATAGTGAACCATAAAGAGATTTTAATCTCGGACAATATATACAAGACCAATCTGACCGGAAATCGACCAACCTTGATGGAAATCCATTTCTAAAACATTTTCCCGTGTGCATTGTTTCGACGGGAGGATTATTAAGGAAGATATCATGAACGGCCGGTTATGCATGCTAAGTCCAGTGGACATAGCCCAAACGGTGTTGTACGTGGAGCAGATTCCTTATCTATCTATAGTGTAAAGAGAAATGTCCGTACTTTGGGCTTGAAGAGCACAAGACTTCAAGCAGGGCGTGTACGGTACATTAAGAGAGTAATATAGAGGGAGAGAGAGAGAGAGAGGGTTTTTTTTATTCAAATAAAATTCGTAGAATATTTTTTAACTGTCAGAATTTATTGATGAGAGGTCAAGTTCTTTATCCCCTCGTTCCACCACGAATCAGCTCTCTGCACCGTGGAACCACGACTCTCCAGCGCTGTAAGCTCTAGACGTTCTGGAAGTTCTGGACGGTCTTGAAGATCTAGCAGTTCGGGTACTGAGATTGGTTGCTTGAAATATAGACGTGAACGCACGTATTTAAAGTTGTGGAACTGCTAATTTGGAAAGGGGCTTCTGCACAGATGAAAAAGAAATCGTAAGTTCAAAAATGATTCATAACACCAATGAACTGTGCACTCGAAAGAATAGAGTAGTAACTCACACGGTAGAATGTCAATGAAATCTAGTCCATGGTTTAAGATTGATCATTTGAAAATAAACATTTACGCGGTCGAATGTTTACTGGAATCGAACACACGACCCAATCATATCACTTGTGAGTAAAGAAATAGAGCCGAATGTTAATGAAATCGAACTCACAAAATAAATAAATTTGCCACTGAGCACATTACTGTAGTACCCTTTCATACAGTCGAATGTCAGTAGAATCGACAAGTTCAAATTACGTGGCACTTGGCATAAAATAGAGTCCTACGATTTGGAGAGAAATATTTACACATTTCATTAATCACTTCCATTTGTCAGTGTTACGGGGTTACCCGTGGAACGCAGAGGTGAAAGAAGGTGCCGGGGTGAATGGGTCCAACTACACTGTCAAGAATTGAATTTAAAACGTAAACTAAAGGTTATATTTTTGAAAACAGCAACTTAACAAATTTTCACTTAGTGAGATAACAATGACATTTCAGGTACAAAATAGCAATTTAGAAACAAGACTTAGAAACTTTCAGAACTTTAACACTCTTGGGCTTCAAGCCCCTAGTTTTACAATTTTTGAGCTCCCAGCTCAAATTTACAGACGACCACCAATTTGTTCAAAGGGCATAAATCGCCTAATTCACGCAGCTCTTGCTCCCCGAAATTACAACACCTAGCCTTCAAGAGGCATTCATTAATCTTACAAAAACTTTGAAAAAGAGCTAACAGGCTCTCAGTTTTCCAAGCCTACTCAAGGCGACATCAACTTACAAATTCTGGCTTCTGAAGGCTCAACATAGGAAAATGATTGTACAGGGGTATTTAATACCCAACCTACTGGGCCTTCATGTAAAAGGGAAAACGGTTAAATAAATGGCCCAAACACAAAATGAATGGAGGCGAATGCTTGCACTCCTAGATATGAGCACTTATAACCTAAAGAGCACTAGGCCGGTGAAACAGGCGCTATTCCCAAACTACTGAGGTGACTCGTATAAGGATAAATTAATGCATTACGGAAAGGAAGAAAGCCAGTTACAAACGTAGTCACCTCAAACCAAGATGAAGGGGGACTCGAGAGGGTTAATCACTCTCTATCCCCGATTTACAGTTAAAGATTTATAAAGTTTTTACATTAGCCGGCAGAAAGTTACATTTTTAGGAAAACTAGGTTACATAGGTAATATTCGGACCTTTTCCTCAGGTTAAACTGCGGAGCTAGCAAGAAATAAAGATGTTATGAGGCCATTACCTTGTCTGTGTACTGCTGCCTGATGAAAGGGGCGCCGCCCCCCTCCTGCTTTGACACACACACTAGTTCAGATGACGATCAATTGGCCAAGAGACGTGAAAATCAGCAGTTTATAAACCCTCGGGGAAAGTTCGAGATCATTCAAGATGAAACTAGCCACACCCTCTCGCTTTTTTTGGTGAATTTAAAAGTTACACTGAAAATCGAAGAAGAAGAAGAAGAAGAAGAAGACTGTGATTGGTAGAAAATTAATTACAGAAATTAGGGATTGGCTGGATTCAAAACTGGTGGAAAGAAAAATATTGCCAACCCAAAAATACATGAACATCAATTAGTAAAAAAAATTATGAATACAAAATTCCTTTAAAATATAAGTTTTTATACCACCCACCAGGGTGCATGATCATAGTGTTTTGGTAGTGTCATTTATGAGAGAATGTCCAAACTTCTTGATGATAGGAAAACAAAACAAGTAGACATTCACACAGTTCAGGAAACTGCACAATAGCAAAATTATATCATATTTTTTGGTGACATCTTCTGGGTAAGTTTATAAGTTGGTCTAGTTTCAATTTCACAGTTTCACCAGTAGAGGAGTTCTTTTAGGCGCTAGATTTAAATGCGCGGCGTTGGAGTGTACCTCCCGGTACAGTCAGAAAAGGAAATACTTTGCTTCGTGAAATTAGTCTCGTTCATACGCATAATGTTTGAAAATGATAATGTTAAAAAAAATTAATGTAAAATTGATTCTGTTCCTAGCAGTTTCTGTCTCATTCACACTTAAAGTCAAATTCTACTTGAATAAACACAAGTCCTAACACACAGTTCTTAGTCTATTGTCTACAAAAATGCTTTAAATAGTTGAGAAATGTTGTCCACGCGAGAAAAATGATAAGTTCAATAACGCTGTTACGGGTGCAGTTTTCTCACGATTTATGTACAGTAAGTGTTAGTAGGGAGTAGTTGGTAAGGGAGAGCAGGATATTCCCATAAAAGGATGGGGTAGGACGGGCCTTCCCCATAGAAATAAAAGAGAGATATATGCTGAACGAGGAGGAGAGAGGCGGGGTACTGAAAGAGAGCGGTTACAGTTCACAAGGCCGGCCGCTAATGGAATGGTGAGAAAGCTGCGCTGTCATCTGGTAGGGATGGTTGGGGCGTCTTACGGGCCCCACGGATAGAGCCGGTCGTGTCATCAATGGGAGGGTAGTCTTTTTCTCACCAGGGATTATGACATGGCCGGACAGCAATAGTAGTAGGACGATAGTTTATTTTTAATTTTTTGTTATTTGTTTATTTATTTTATTTATTTTATATCCAGCGGGGTCGATGGACGTAGCATATAGGGACTGAGGATGACTGCTGTGGTGATCCTCCCTAGGGTGTGTCACGTTTCCAGAGTATCTGATGGACCTCATGGCATGCCCTAAGAGTCTCGTGTTGTTATTATTTATTCCTGTTTTTGTAAGTTGTTTTCATTGTGAACATGTATTTGGGACTGAACGCCTGTTATGCTCAAGAATAAATACAAATACAAAAATAACGCTGTTACGAAGTATAAATTAATTTGTCGGAGAATTATTTCAATCACTTTTAAATGTTGGTCACTTAAGAAAAGACAAGTCTTACGAAACCGTTCTGCATGTGTTAACAGTCGAAATATTGTAGTCACTTGACGAGGATACAAGTTCTATCACATTGGTCAAACGTTGTTAATCGGAAATATTCCTATCGCCTTAAAACGTGACTACTTGGAAAAATTGCAAGTTCGAACACACTTGTTTCAAATCGAAGAAATAGTTAAACACATTGAAATATTATTATCGGTGAAAACACAAGTTATATCACACCGTTCAGAAATTAATTTCACCACAGAAATGATTCAGTCACTCTTAAATGGATAACACTGAAGAAAATTAAAAGTTCAACTATGTCACTGCAGAGTTTAAGTTCCTACACCGTAGAAATAAATTAACCACTTTCACACTTGGCGAAAATCGTAGACTACTACATCGCGGCACGTACCTCCACACGTCGACCGTCGGGTATCGACCGTGGTACTTCACTGACTTCACATGATTTTTATTCGGGGGGCAAGCCCGCTCCCCCGCGTGACAATCGACTCAATCTACAGTGCCTCCGGAATGCTATTAATTTCTAAGGAGAAAATGGATAGCAGAGAAGAGTGGGAAGTGATACCACAGGAGTATCTGCCTGTCCCCATGCTCAGCATGATACCAGGCCAGATGTGTTGGTGGATATCAATAGCGGTGTATTCGGGTAATACTGGTCAGAAAAAACCACATAGGCGGAAATGGAAAGATGCCTACATGTAAAAGCTGACATTTTGTAAATAGCACATGCAAGGATGTGGTTCTGAAGTGGTCCAGGTAATTGCGTTAGTTGGGAACAGGTATCATGCACAAGTCATTCCTCGCCAGTTCAGTTTTTCAGGGGATCAGTCGTTCTGGGCACTGCTGTGTCTAGCGCGGGCCTTGCTGGTTGCGGAGCCATGCGTCGAGTACCACTAGGGCGCGCAACACAGCGCCGCCTCCTTGGGGTCCCTCGGACCCAGTCTCCGATCCCGGAGAATGAAGCCAAGCCCGCCTGGGCGGGGCCTTCTGGATGGGGGTGAGTCATGACGCCGAGCCTCCTTTCTCTCTGCCCTCGCCATGGCCCGGTACACCGGGCAACTGCGATGAGAGGCCGGATGGTCTACCGCGCAGTTGGCGCCTCTTTAAGTGCTGCGCAGGCCGTGTGGTGGTGATCACCCCCACAACGGTTGCACCTCACTAAGAGCCCACACCTCTCCTGCCGGTGGCCCCACCTCAAACAGCGGAAATACTGCAAGAGCTGCTGAGGGGAACGTTTCGGTCTCACCTGTTTACCGCTACCTGCTGAATTCCTCTCCTGATTGGCTCCTCTGTCGACTGCTGGCCTGGGAGCAGTCCTGGGTTGCGGCTGGGCTGCCCTTTTCTGGTGAGCCTTCGTCGTCTTATTTCCCCTGATCCGGGGGCGGCGTTTTCTCGATGGGGCTGGAGGTCTCTTCTCAGCAGGGGAAACGGCCTCGTCCTGGTGGCCCTCCTCCCGGCCTGGTGACCCAGGGTTGCTGGCTGTCTCGCTGTGGAGACCGCGCCTCCCTCATCCTGGCTGGCGGCGGTGGCGTCGGTTGGTGCTGACACCTGACTGCGTCCCTTGTCCTGTGGGGGCGCACATCGATGTCTGCACCTCGATAGACACGCTGGCAGGCCGAGCCTGGATAGCTGCTTCCGATCGCCAGGGGGCGTCTTCCTCCCCTGTTGTGCTGCTGTCCACCGTCTGGGACGACTTGCTGGATTGCGCCCGGGTAATGTTAACCGCCTTATTCCTCCCACCATCGGTCCTTCCTCGTCGTCTGAGAGGCACCTGAGCTGGTCTCCATCTCAGCCCTCCTCCTAAGGGCGCCGGCGTTAGTCCCTGGTATGCCGTCCCTCCCTGGTCGTGATGCCTGATGATGAGGCCTCCTGGTAGAAAGCTCTCCACAGCCATGGTCGTCGGAAGCTTCTTGCCTCCGTGGTGAGGGCGTCGCACTCTGTCCAGGACAAGGCCCTGATCAGAATTTACTGGGCCTTCCGGCCTGTAGTAGACGAGTAGCGCCTCGTAATCCGGCTCCGTGTAGCCCGCGGAGAAGAAGAAGTCGTTGGGGGGGGGGTCACACCCGTCCATGTACGGTTCCCTCTCCGGCTGCGTCGTTGGTGACGATGTCTCCGGTTCCGTGCTGTCTTCCGGAGCTTGTGGCATTCGCCAGAATTGGCCATGACCGTAAACGACTCCGGGCGCCAACGCCATGCCACAGGGAACTTCCCTGTTGTTCGCCGTGGTCATCCTGGTCCTCCTGAAATAAGACTCCTGAAAAAGGATGTGAGCACTGAGAAGTGCTTCAGCTCAGACAAAAGCTCTTGCGAGTGTGTACCAACAAGTACAGCTGCCTGACTATTACTGGGAAAGTACAGATCGCCTGGCGAGGAGAGATGAGTCAGTGGGAAGAACGTACGTGACTGCCAAACTCGTCCTCGACTTCACATGGGAATCCTTTCTCTTTATATACTAAAAGCATGAGAATTTCAGCTATTACATTTTGAATATTTTCTTAAATCCTTGGCGGATTTTGATCAAACTTGGTAAAAATGATGGCATGAAAGGGGCCAATACGAGGACGCAGTTGTAGTATTTTAATCCTAATCCCAAGATAAGTTATTAACAATAGAACATTTAGAATGTTCGATGGCTGATGGAATCTCGCCGTGACAAGGCGAGGCAGAATCTGACGCCATCAACTCCACGTCACACACAGCCTACGTGCTGCAGCCAGCTGTTGAGTTGGCGCGCGGGGCTCATTTCAAGTTTCAAGTGCGGGGACTGCATACTGGACCAGCGTTGTTGGTACAATATATAATCGGAACGACCGCGTGTCTGTACATTGACTATTTTGACGAAATTTCCTTACAGTTATCAGTTTCAGGTGTGCTAATGACCATCTGCATATTTTTTAGCTTTGGTGTCTGTTTACCTGTCTGTCTGCTTGTCTATAACTTGAAAACTACTGGATGTATTTCTATCAAACTTCATATTTACAATCCACCTGTCCTTGGGTAGGTTTTAGGGCCAGTATTGTTTCTAAATCCCTGAACTGACTGCGGGTTTGTACGATGCCGAAACTGTGGTTTTGCACTCCCATAAAATATACACAACCAAACTTAATGGAAATCTACCTGCCTTAATGGAAATTAATTTCTAAGCCTTTTTTTCTCATGTGCATTATTACACTACGAGGATTAATAAAGGAGATATCATTAACGGACCAGTTTTCGGTACAAGTCCCACCGGACTTAACTCAAGAGCAGGTGCGTGTAAAGTGTATTACTTAAAGTGTATTACTTGAAAACTACTCGAGATATTTCAACCAAACTTCATATTTAGCATCCATCTGTCCAAAGGTAAGTTTAGGTCCATACCATGTAAAATTCCCGGAATGGACTGGGGGTTTATAGTGAACCGAAAAGTGATTTTAATCTCGCACAATTTATACAAGACCAACCTGACTGGAAATCTTTCAACCTTAATGGAAATCCATTTCTAAAACCTTTATCCCATGCGCATTTTTTCGACAGGAGGATTAACAAGGTAGATATCATGAACGGTCTGTTTTTAGGCTGAGTCCAGCCGACATAGCCCGAAAGGTGTTGTACGTAGAGCGGATTACTTATCTACATAAATAAAATCGTAACGACCGCGTGTCTGTACACTGACCTTTCTGGTTACATTTTCGGACAGTTATCCGTTTCAAGTGTAATAATGACCATCTGCATACTTGTTATCTTTAGTTTCCTGGAAGTCATCATTTTTACCCCCTTCCCCTCCCCCAAAGTACGATTGAGGCACAATCTGCCTGACGAGCTAAAAAAATGAAATTTTGCAAAATCATATATCTTAGCCTGCAATCGACGAAAGGCTTCCAAGATCTTTAATATTTCATTTTTAACCCCGAAAAATATCGGAATATTGAGGCGATTTTAATGTCGGTGCAGACCTTCGTTTCAAGGTATTTCGCAGCTAAACGGTAAGTCGTATCACAAAACGAATGGCACAACCTCAGTTCTATTTGGATTGAGCTACAACTTTGGTCCTATGACGTTTCATCCTATCTCTATTCTTTAGATTTGTCTCTATTTATCGATTATACCTACATTTTGCTCTTTGTACATGCATAATTTGTATTTCGAATCACTTATCACTTATACGAAAGGCAGTCTACACAAACATGGCCCACCCGGTATCTATGTGAGCCAAATTCTATGTTTTTAGCTGTCATATTAGAAAACCTTACAATAATTTCACCCTATTCAACGTCTCTAACTCAATTTCCACCATAAATAGATGAGACAGGAGAAAATATCTTAAGACCAGCCATTTAGTCCGCTAAATGAGGCGTCTCATAGTACAATCCGTTTGTCGATATGATGTATCGTTTAGCAGCAGTTAATCTGTAAATGAAAGTTTGCAATATTGTAAACGTGCATACACTTCGAATGCCGATCTATATATATATATATATATTTTCATTGAAGTAGATTTGTAACGATTTAGAAAGGGTGTGTTTGCCATGATAATTAATATTTTACATCGATAGTGACTCTCAGCAGGAGGGTGTCTCCTATTGTAATCAATACTCTCCACATAAAATTTGACTGGCAGTAGGAATGGGATCTTTCTCCAACTTCTTTGTAAGTAGCATTAGTAAGGATCGACTATCATCGTAATTCTCGATTTGACGGGCAGAAGTCAAGGGAGCATGCAATTTTATTAAAAACTCCCCTAACCGATTGTGTTTGGGAGTAGGCAAGTGTGCCCGCCATTATAAACAAATTTACCCATCTAAAATGTGACTGGCATTAGCTCAGTGGCCTTGCTATTATAATGGAAACTCACCAAGTTGGTGTGACTGTCATTAAGAAAAAGGGCCTGTCATTATGATGATAACACCACAACTCAATTTTGACTGGCAAGTATGGAAGGTATCTGCTATTATAATGAAAGCTCCGCAACTGTAATCTGTAGGAAGGGCGCCTGCAATTTTAACGAAAACTACCTCAATTGATTGTGACCGCCTCCCATTGTAATGAAAACTTTCCTACTAGATTGTGAATGGCAGTAGGCACGTGAGCCTGGCGTTATCATACAACTCCGCAACTCGCACTTTCCATTGGAAACAACGTATGGGAACCTCCCGTTGCTGTTTCTGGATAACGCTAAGAGGCATGCAATTTTAAAATATCTTCTTCACTGCATGTACCGTAATTTGCTTCGATATTCGTATACAGTGTAGAATACAGTAGCGAATCAAGGGTACATTTGCTAGTTTTATAATATTTTATAGATATTCTTAGTAGTTAGTATGACCTACGGTACTTCAATAATTTTAGGCGAAAGACAGAGACTCAAAGATAACGCTGTATCTTCGATATTTTCATGAAGTGACACCGTTAGCTTGGAAAAACTCCTAGAAGAAAATTTAGAGGTAGGGAAGCAGACATAACACCACTTGCAGGGTTGGATTCTGAACTACAGAGAGAACTATAATTTGACAACTGAGCACCATTAATTCAGACTTTCCGAATATTAATAATTCATCAATTTCAAATTTGAAATACCTAGATCTGTCTTATGACTTGAAATAAGGTCAAGAAACTCGTGCGCTGGAAGGAAATGCAATTCCGTCGTACTGGATGTAGCCACTGGTACGGCAGTCGCAGTTGTGGTTCGTGACAATTAATTCTGGCAGGGCTGTGCCGCCATCTCTTTCTTCTCTCCAATCGGTCCAGTTTTCGCTGACCAACGCCACGATAGTTATAGGTGAATAATAATATCTGGGGTTTTCCTGTTCCTCTATCGGGCGCGGGGGACTCGCCGGACTTGTCCGGAGGGTCTGAGGAAAATAAAATGAGGCGTCTAGTATCAAAACCGGCCAAGTCACAAAATTTACGAAAATGAGTTAAGGTTATAAATTTGAAGTAGAAGTATAGCACTATCAGGTGAAACAAGAATATGCTTTAAAATCGTCCATGTCTTCATGTCATAGAGCACTGAATTCTCGGTCGTGCAACAGAATCGGCCAAGTCATGCAGCCAGTGAATTCAAAACCGGCCAAGTCAAGGAACGAGCGACAATCTTTATGATGCAGCATTATTGTCTGGAATCTTGTGTTGTTACATTAAGCAACAATGTGATAATATCAGTAGGCAAAATCGTTCCTTGTAATATATATTCTTTGAAGTCAATATATTTTTTTTTTGTTCGTTTGCAACACTGACTTACGTATTTTCGGGCTTCTTACCGTCATTGGCGCCAAAGCAATCCTATTTCCGGTGTGCTCGTATTTTGTCATTATTGTGTGCTGTAACGTGGATATTGTTCCGAGTGGTGAACTGAAAGATTTACTTTCATACCTTGTGAAATTGTACAAAATTGCAACAAAAACGGCCAAGTCAATATTTAAATTAATAAAAAGATGGGTTAATTATGAGTTAGATTTCTCAAAACAGCGGAACTTAAATATTAAACCATTAAGGATATAACTGTGAAAAAAAAATCTTTTCTGACCATCATTGCTTTGTCTCTACAGGTTTTTCGTCCATATTGAAAAATATGCCTTGGGTGACTTGGCCGGTTTTGATACTAGACGCCTCAAATACTTTTCGCGGACCAAAAGCAGGTACAGCCAGAAAACATCATGAGACAACATCTAAGGCTCAACACTTCAGTTGTACCGATGAGGTTGACGAAGGTCAATCTCCCCATTTTCTTCAACTTTCTAGGATGATGGAAACGTCATTTCAGAACACTACTACCCCAGGCGCCAGTTTTCATGCTAGTCTTTCTCGGTCATCGAATTCTGGCGGACCGAGAACGTCATGAGGGAATGAATCGGACCTTCCCAAATCTCTTCGCCCAAAGCGCAAACATTTCATTGGCACCTTAAACATGAATAGTCTTCCTGAGACTGTAAAGCTAAAACAACTAACAAACAACGTCAAAATTCTAGCACTCTAAGAAGCCAGGTATGCTGATGAAAATCATTTCGATAGAGACAGTTACAGAATTTACAAAGGTAAACCAGTAACCTCCTTTCCTAACAAGCCAGATCAGTTTGATAGTGCCTTTGCAGTGAGAAGAAATCTTACAAACTCAGTACTGAACTTCACGTCTCCTTCTGAAAGACTTTAATTATTCTCAATTAAACCAGGGAACAAAGCATACACTAATCAATGCATATGCACCTACAAACAACTACAATCAAAAAGATCCACAGAAAGTAGACGACTTCTGGGAAAATCTAGAGGAAGATACAGCCAAAATTCCGGAGCATCATGTGAAAATCATTTTGGAAGATTTTAATGCCCAAATTGGCAAAGAAAAGAAGTTCAGAACCACCGTGGGACTCTAGCCAGCTCACCGGAGAATCAATAGAAAGGGAGAAAGATTAATTGGCTTCTGCGAGAGTTTTGATTTTAAATTAATGTCAACTCATTTCCTGGCTCTACCACGAAAGAAAACGACTTGGAGATCCCCTAAATGAATTCCGTTTAGATTATGTAGCGATTTCTAAGAAACATCAAAGGGAAATTATGAATGTTAAAGTCAAGAAAAGAGTTATTGACTCTGATCACCACTTATCTCTAGTTAAAGTCAAATTTCAACCTACAGGACATACCCAAAATCAGAACAAACCGGAAACTGCGAATCGACCCAGAACACCTTAAAGAAAACTCGGACGCCTTTATTGCAAATATTTCCAATCAGTATTCATCCAACTGGTTAGAATACAAAGAAGCAATTGTAGAAACTTCCAAAAATATAGACATCTCTTCCAGGAAACATAAACACAGATGGTGGAATAAAACCTGCGACAAGGCCATAGAACTTATAACGAGAGCCTGGAGAGACAGGAATTCCTATAAAACTGGAACAACTTGGCAGAAATTCATTAAGATCGAGAAACAAACCTCAAATATCATCAGATGTGAGAAATGCAAATATAATCACAGAAGATTGGCATAAATTGAACTGGAATTCACACAAAATAACACACAGAACTTTTTCAGAATTTTCAGAGAAGAAATATCAAATTACCAGGCACCTAGTCTTTGTTTCAAACGTCCGGATGGAACTCTAGATACAAATAACCAGGAAAATTGCAAACTGTTAGCAAACCATTTTCAGAAACTTTTAAACTTTGAATCTCCTGGAGAACAACACACCTTTCAAAAACGCACAACAAATCCATATTCTGAACCACCTATATTAGAAGAATTCAAACAAATCATCAGTGAACTGAAAAATAACAAAGCTCCATGTGAGGACGGTATAATTGCGAAATGTGCAAAGTTGGTGCTGAAAGTCTTGCCTCGAAACTTCATAATATTCTCAGCGATATCTGGATTACGGGAAAGATTCCTTACCACTGGAAATGTGCACTAATTCACCCACTGCACAAAAAAGGTGATAAAACCAATATAAAAAACTACAGAGGTATCTCCTTGGTATCAGTTACCTACACAATTTTCTCCAAACTTCGACTGAGAAGACTTCAAAGACAAATATATCACGTCATTGGAGAATACCAGGCAGGTTTCAGAAAGAGCAGATCATGCATAGAACAAATACTCAATCTCAAAACTATCTTACAAATGCACAAAACTAGACAAACAGTGATCACCTTCGTAGACTTTTAAAAAGCATATGACTCGATAAACCGACAGACACATTTCACAGTACTCGAAGAATTTAAAGTAGACAGAAAAACAAGAGAATTGATCAGACAAACATTAACTGACACTACTTCCAAAGTTACATTCTTAGGAGAAATGTCTGAGCCTTTTGACGTCAATACAGGAGCTCGACAAGGAGATGGACTGTCACCTCTCTCGTTCAATCTTTTTCTAGAAAAAGTAATCAGAACCCGGCAAAAAGAATTTAAAGGATTAACTCTTGGTAGACAACTGGTAAACAGAATTCACTTGCGGTGTCTAGCTTTTGCAGACGACCTGACAATTGTTTCTAATAATAGCCGAGAAGCAATCCACTCCCTCGAAAACCTACATGAAATTGCAGCCAAAACAGAACTTCAAATATCATATGAAAAAACCTGTACATGGAAGGAGCATTTCAGTTTCTAGATGGGCAAGCTATGATGACTAAATTTGGACAAATTTCCCAAGTAAATAAGTTCACATACCTCGAAGAAATCATTCAACTTTCTGGATTAAATCGTGAAGCAAATAAGGAGAGAATTACTACATTAAAGAAAGCATATCGAATCACTTGGATCATATTGAACACTTATTCATCACGCATTTAAAAGAAATGCCAAACACTGAAGTTAATTAAAAAGTGGTAAATCACTTTAAAGATATTATTACCAAACCGATTTTCAGGTTAGAAATGGTTACGTTACGCTTAATAAAATTACCAGTCCATTGAAAAATACAACAAACTTAAGAATTCTTTCCTTCTTAACAATGACTACCATTACAGATCCATCTACTTATTGTTTGTCCCAACACACTACCTACAAAGTTATCACTTGATCGAACTATAAATACGTATACAATGCAAGAACGACAAAATTGAAAATAAATATTACTGGCTGGCGAATCGAAACCGCATTCGCAACTCAAGTCTCACACAAATACATTGAGTGTCAATATGCACACTGCCAAAGCAAAAATGGACACCAGAACGCCAAATACTTAGTTCCGTAAAATAAAATAAAATATCGAAGTTATTTGAACTCAACACGCGTAGAGAACTGTAGGAAAATGTTCAATCACCATCAGCTCGATATCCAATGTTGGATAACTCTTATTATGCACGCCGTCAAGGGTCCCGTAATCTTAGGTCAACACCTTCCAGCTGTTGAGGACTGCGAGCAAGTTTGGTCTCATTATTATCAAGCTAACTCTCTTCAAATTTCGTATTTTACTACAGGCACTACATTCGGTCATGGCACTACCCAAAAACATCTAATCTGAGACTTGAGTATGTACAGCTGACATTCCAGACCTATCGTCGGGCTTACTTAAACTCTGTACACCTAACACTAATCTCTATGTACATAATACCTTCCTAATTCTATCGTCGAGCGTGAACTAGGACGTCTCAGCATCAGTATACTCCTAGGATAACATGTGACGTCCTAATACTATTGTCGGGCGGACATTGGGTCGTATACGCTTCCCCTGGCACATCAGGCGAACTAGCAATTTCAAACAAACCCTGACATTTCAGTTGTAAACCTGGTCAGACTTATAACACACAATGGAACAACGTCTCTTACTATTAAATGAACGCAAGTCGGAAAATGCAGTAAGTCTCTATCTCGTTACAAAACGTGAACTCGAAAATAAATATTGTGTGGTGAACAATCCACCAACTCAAACACGACCTCAGCATGCGCAATGAAGTTTTAGGGAAGAAATAATAGTTCCCAACACACGTCTACCATTTAGCGGATGTTGTCCAAAAATACTAATCATCACCATCGCATTGGAAACCCTCAAATCGCCTACCGTCATTTCCAAATATTTATATCCATGACTATCCAGTGAAACGAAATTCAATAAATTTACACGGTCACACAACACCAACCGTGTATTCTAAATGCTCTTTTATCCTTGAGGTCACATTATCCTAATATTCATACTGACTTTACGTAACTGGTCGCTTGACTTTTACTACCAAGATTTTTAATCTTTACTAGAATCGTTTATCACTTGGGATCTTACTAGAAATCTGCTGTGCATCACACAGTAGTCGTCTCAATTTTCCGATTGTTAGCGGAATACACTACAGCCTTCCCACGCAACAGCGAGGCTCTGGAAATGCAACATGGCTGCTCTCAAAAATAAAAGTAGCTTGTTATTTGAAATAAATATTGAGAAAAATAAAAATAATTTTCTCATCGTAGAATTATGGGTACAATATATAACAAAAAATCTTTATCTCGGAAAACAAAACTAAGACATTATAATACAGTAATAAAACCTGAAGCAATATACGCATCGGAAAACTTAATCATTGGCGGTAGATCACTCATAAAAGATATAGAAAAGCAAGAAAGAAAAATGTTACGCACAAATCTCGTAAAATTGATTGCCATACTGAAAAAGATCTCAGACACTATCAGGGAAAGGAGGTTGAAATTCTGTGGTCACATTCTCAGAATGAACAATGATAGACTGACCAAAAGAATTCTAAATCTTGTCCTCACACTGAAATCAAGAAGTTAGTAAAATAATCACCTAATCGATACTTTATTATTGCCTGAGGCAAAATTGAATGTAAATTAGCACTTATAGGACATTTTTCGACCATTTAGTGGTCCTCTTCAGCTGTATATAGAAAAAGTTGAGAAGAAAAACATTAAGACAATAAGCACAAATAATAATACTCACACTGAAAGTCAAGAACAACTGGCTGAATGAAATAGAATCAGATCTTCAGGAAATCAACATCAACCAGAAAACTGTGAATAACCGATCTGCTTTCAGGACACTGATTAATAACCATTGTTTCGCGGAGCCAAAAGCTAGAACGAATAACACATAGACAGAAGAACGCAAGAAGAATTTCAGTGAGAGAATGAAGAGATTTTGGGAAGAGAAGAAAGCAAAATCATCAGCTAAATAAGTTCAAGTGGGCATAAAGGTGTGAATAATAATAATAATAATAATAATAATAATAATAATAATAATAATAATAATAATAATAATAATAATAATAATAATAATAATAATAATAATAATCCGACGACGCTGGCTGAATATAAACGCGCTTGCATTACAGCATTAATTTATTAATTAATTGACTACACTACAATGGCATTTATGCATACACGTTAACAGGCTAACAGCTAATGCAGTCCCGACTACTATGGCACTGCACAGTTGCACTGATCACAATAACAAGCGATAATAACAACATTCATGAAAACAAATAAACAGTGGACTCTCGAATTTCTCTCTCCTTGCTCATATTTCAAAGCATGACAACGTATTTAACTATTTGACGACCCTACAAATAGTGTCGTCACGTTATGATTATATTTTGAATCTTTATTTTAGCTTCTTTATAGAACTGAATTGATTAATGGTCAGTATAATGGAATTCGTTGTTTTGGAATAAATCTCTAACAACAATTAATATAAAATGTGGGGGGTGGGTGGGGGGGAGCCTAGGTACATTTTAAAGTGGTTGGCGATGTTACTGAGGGCTCCGCCGTTCAGCGCTTACACCCGCCTGCACTCTTTCTTCCCCTGACAAACCCCCATCGTCCTTCCAGGCTCCTCCTGCACCCCACACACTTGTAAAGTCTGATGACCTACTCAGGGCACTGCTGCCACAGTCCGACTAAAGAGAAAACATCTTACTTGCTGGACAGCAGTCACGGTCTGAAATAGAAAAGCAAAATGCTTACAGCCAAAATAATAAAGATAACTTTGTATAACTGAATATCACACCTCATAAGTCTGACCTCCCTACATTTGGCCATCTCTTTATGTAATCATTTACTAAGTTAAATAACATTAAATGGTTTTGAAAAGTTGGCGGCGCGGCGCCCAATAGCCCTTTACGCATGAAATGCCACTGGGCAGTCGTACCAACATCGTACTGGATGTACGCCTCTAACCTAATACATATATTGCACCCGTACAGTCGGAGGCATGGGTCTCTAAACTCAGGACCTTTCACAGGTACTTTTACCAATGAGAACAGTTTGAAATTTATGAACGCCACAGCTGGTCAAAGGTGCAACGATGCTGATGAACGAGGTCGCACATCATGTCAACTTGATAAAAACAGAAGGTGACGTGAAAACATGGCTATAGTTTGAATCCTATTGGACGATAAATGTTCAACATCATGGATTTAGACTAATAGAATGAATAATTCCGATGATTTTACATGCGATGGCCTATTGTGAACTTATTCTGGTACTATTTTGGTATACCAGATGGTTGTATTTAATCATGACCGTCGTTCCCAATTTTACATAATTATGATATTCAGAACAAATTATATACTAATGGGTGGAATCATATTATACACGATCATGGATTGTTGGATATATCTATTCTACACAGACAACGACTGAGATATTCAGGTCGGTCACTTTTTTAAAATTTAATAAATCTCTAGGCTATCGCTTTGACGAAACCAAAGAACATTATTAAGTCGAATGCTAAGGTAAGGTAAGGGTGTATTCTGCCCGAAGGCAGTTCCGAACCTCCGCAGAGGTGTGCCTGAGCCGGAGTTTACGTACGATAGGGTGGCCAGTTCCTTTCCACTCCTCCATTCCCTAAACCCCCCACCAACAGTGTTTGGCAACCCATCCAAGCCTTGACCACGCCCAATGTTGCTTAACTTCGGAGATCGCACGGGATCCGGTGTTTCAACACGGCTACGGTTGTTGGCTTGAATGCTAAAAGAGAAAAAATGATAAGAATAGGAATTAATTACTCTGACAATGTCCAAGCCCGTAATTGAAATTATCATTCAAGTTACTCCCGTAAAGTAAGGGATAATGATTGTTAATATGCGCCTATTATAACGTAATGCAGTGGAAAAGCAATTGCATTGTTTAACAAATATCAATGTTCTGTTACATGAACACTAGTTTACATCAATCTTTAATTTGCTTTCTTTCATCTTCTAGAATGTATCAGTATCCATACGTTGGATAATATTTGTTGAAATTCGGAAATAGAGGTATAGTCATTTTATCATATAAACATAAGCTACTTCAGATTTTGTAATTGCCCCGTTATATATCTCCTTTAATAATACTAATTTCCAAGTCAATTGTTATAAACTTGATTCAGATTTGTTTCCGTAACAAGGTCCTACCTAATAACGTTCTTGCCCTAGAAAATAGATGAAATTGAATCTAATCTAACCTGCTGTAAACAAACATTGTCTTGAGGATGTCTACACCCATGAAAGACCAAAAACATAATGGTGTGTGCATATACATCTGAGCATATATCTCCCTTATGAAGCAATTAAATGACAATTAAAATAACGTAAAACAAAAAAGGAAAACTCACATTAGGAAAATAAAACAACCTCTGAGGCACACTACAACTTAACCCAGAAATAACTATGATTAAACTATGATTAAATAAATGGCCCTCTCTAAAGAACCAGCGAAACAAGGAAATGCCATTTGGTCCTTGTTTCAATGACGGTGAAATCATGACATTCACCTCCCCGCGGTAGAGAGGGGGCAACGACTGCATATAAAAGTTGTATTTTATATGCAGACGGCTAACGAATGAAGGGACCGATTATCTCCCGGTATAAGGAGATCCCCTATACCAAGTGCCGACAGTCTCTTTGAGAGTGGGTGAGCGGGTATGGGTAAGGTCACTCTATTGTACTGGGGACAAGAAATTGTTCCCAAAGGCGGAAGAACCAGTTTGGTCAACGGCATTATGATGCAGAAGGCAACGGGAAACCACTGCATTAAAGATCCTGAGAGATATTCCAATAAATTCACATGGCGTGGCTGCAACGTCAAGATCAGAGCTGCCCGTGTGGATCGTCTACCTCCGTTTGGAGACAACGTCTTAACAAGAAGAAGAAATAAATGGCAGTTGTCCTTATAGTTATATGCGCCGTTTAATTAATTAGTGATGGTGCCATTTAAACCTCGTCTGTATTAAATAATGTGGCCCAAACGTAACGGTAGTAATCAAATAATGTGCCATCTTCAGCAGAGACACGGGATTAATAATTAAATGACCCTATAGTTGGACTATTGGTGGCTTATAAATGATAATTCATTACCTCGGTTCCCTCAACATGTCCGGAATTGTGAAATATAGGTGTTCGAGGCCTCTATTTTATAGGACATGAACGCGGCATGTGGGGTAACCCCTCCCGTTAGGTGTGTATGTACGTGTCAAAATACATTCACAGAACACTGGGACTCGAATGAGGAACATCAGACACTCAGGCTTAAACCAAAATGTGTCTTAAACTCAAGAACATCTCACATATCGTACTTCATTTCCTAATGTACGTAGTTCAGTTTTAAATATAATCTACACATTTGATATGTCTCGAAGAATCTGATGCTACCAACATAAGAATAATCGTCGCTTCTATGACTACCGGTATTCATTAGCACATTACCGCGTCCAACACATCATTCAAACGAAGACCAACAAATATATATGTGCCAAACACCAATCATAAATCCAACACTTCGCATGTAACTTACCAATGTAATATATTCCGAAGACAATTCAACAAGAAACAGACGATGCAGTTATGACATACCTGATTGTAACCTGAATTGTAATAGACTAACACGTTCTAGGCTCCGATCCCTAATATCTGTCTGTACCATCTAACGTGCCGACCAACTCCTGCCATGTTACTACTGCATCCCAAATTAGGCCTACATAAATAACAGGTAAACTAATTCACACCGCACACGAAAATCACCACACGATTCATCGATAACTCATAACTAGGGCCCGGATGTTTATACAGTAATAGGTTAGAATGCTATGAGGTTTGCATAAACATTAGGGGTTCGGCAAATTAGAACCCCTAGAGTTTATGTTACTCCCAATACATTATGTTAGAGCGGGCTAGTAAACATTTCCTACTAAGCAATTTTGTTACTAAATAATTTTGTTAGTAGGAAATGTCGACTAGCCCATTCTAACGTAATGTAGTGCGAGTAACATAAATTCTAGGGGTTTTAATGGGCCGAACCCCTAATGTTTATGCAAACCTCATAGTACTACCGTTGTGCGGGTAGACTCTACTTATTACTCGCTTCAGTAAGTTCGCATTCTAACCTATTACTGCATAAACATCCGGGTCCTACCCATAACATTATCTATTATTCAGACTACCAAGATCGAAATACCACCATAGAATAACCGCACGAACGCCAATCGAAATAGCAAATTTAAAAAAGCCAAACTCGGATAAATACACCCCGAAATACTTATTATCGCTCGTAATAATACGTTATGTGTTGGCTCTCTTCATCGCTTCGATTACCTCAAGACAACTTAAGTTTTATATGTCCCACATTTTATATCTAATAAAGCTAAAGAGAAAACAAGAAGATATTTATCTCACATTACGAATACAAAATAGGTTAGTTACTTGGTTACCAGGGTACAGGTTGCACATGGCTCATCTTTCCTCCTAACTGTCACGGGATATACGGCGCTTGAGGTTCACCGTTACATTTAGAAGCACATCGTTTCAATTTAGACCAGATTAGGAACCAAAGTGTACAATCTTCTCCGGAATGAACCTGAAACATTCTTGTGCAGGTTACACTATTAATTATCGCCCTTCAGTTCTAACTTGAAGTTTTAATGCCGAAAGCTTTATCTTTTAACAACACTAACAGATTGTTCCTCCACTTTTTCAACACACCCTAATAATAAAATAAAAGAACCTGTACAGAATACGCCCTCTCTAATATCTTCAGAGATTATAGCATAGTCTCAATAATCCCACTGTCGGCAGCCCTGAAGATGGTTTTCCGTGGTTTCCTATTTTCACACCAGGCAAATGCTGGGGCTGTACCTTAATTAAGGCCACGGCCGCTTCCTTCCCAGTTCTAGCCCTTTCCTGTCTCACCGTTGCCACAAGACCTACCTGTGTCGGTGCGACGTAAAGCCAATAGCAAAATAATAATAATAATAATAATAATAATAATAATAATAATAATAATAATAATAATAATAATAATAATAATAATAATAATAATAATAATAATAATCTCAACATACGTGACGCCACCAGCATACCGTCGCGGCTTAGATATTTTCCTCTTCCATGGCCTTCATCATTTATGTCCGACTCGTTGGCTGAACGGTCAGCATACTGGCCTTCGGTTCAGAGGGTCCCGGGTTCGATTCACGACCGGGTCGGGGATTTTAACCTTAATTGGTTAATTCCAGTGGCACGGGGGCTGGGTGTATGTGTTGTCTTCATCATCATTTTCATCCACATCACGACGCGCAGGTCGCCTATGGGAATCAAATAGAAAGACCTGAAACCTGGCGAGCCGATCCCGTCCTGGGATATCCCGGCACTAAAAGCCATACGTCATTTCATTTCATCATTTATTTTCGTTGATTTCGTCTAATATACTAAATGATTATTATACACACGATTAAACTGCTATAATAGTCTAATAGTCCAAATCTCACTGTTAACATTTCCTGTCCGTTGTATTTACATTACTGCCGTCACGTATAACAAGGAGCCCTTCCAAGTCCGGCGCCATGTTTGAGAGAACTTTGCCGCGATCGATTCAGCGTGGATTCTCAATATTTCAGTTAGCATTTTTAATTTGCACCATGGGAAAACGACACAGTATATATGGCATTTTTTTCCAAAAGCTTGTTTTTCATTTAAAGAATTCAATCTTAATAATAATAATAATAATTTATTGCAGCCAAGGACCATGCACACAATACACAACGATTAGATTACATAGGTAATTAAATTCCATAGAATAACATGTATATAGGCAGATAGTCATTGTCACGCACACACTAGAAGTCATAGTGGGGATGGACTTCCGTTCCGTTTGTGGGACCTCTTTTAAAACTCCTTTGGAGCTCCTTTAGGTTAAATCCTCTCTTGCGTCGCGTAGCGTTACACATAGCGGGGTTAGGATCTTTGGTTGTTCTATTTGTGGGAATGTATTTAAGCGGTCGTTTTTTTAGGAGACACATTGATAGTCATAATGATAGTAGGCTATTCCGTTGTCTCACTTGTGGCATGGCTTTAATGGGGCGAGAGAGAGAGAGAGAGAGAGATGGCTTAAGTGCGTTAGCTGATCATAGTGGGAGACGACTATTCTGGCATTCAGCTTGTAAGCACGTCCGTACAATGGTGTTCGTCTGTTCTTGTGTTCCCTCTGTGAGAGGACTTTTAGGACTGAGCTCTGCCTCGGTCACATATTGTAACGAACAGTGATGAGAGGCCATTTACTTGTCTAGTTTGCGACACTCCATTGAGATCGCATATTGCAAGGTACAGTGATGAAACATCTTCTGTTTGTCTAATTCGCAACACTCTGTTGAACATACCTCGTCCACTTGCAGGTGCTTGCGGTTCTTCCTGACCAGTCTTTAGCAAGTGCGGTAATGGATACTGTTCTTGCGGTGCAGTTGATGAGGTGATACCGGGGGCATTTTCCAATACAGAGCCGGCAGGTACATTCTTCGTCTGGTTCGTGGTATCCAGCGGTTTGACATACCTTTCCATGGAACCCGTGGACGGCAAATCGGGTGAAGGTGTGACGTAGGTTGTAGCCCAGCCCCTTCCATTCATCGTTTCTCACTGCCTCCGTTTCACAGAATTCTTCCGGGATTTGCTGTGCTTTTCGTTGTCTTTCTTCCAGGACGACGGTAGATGCTTCGGTGTCGGGAAGGTTGAAGGAGGTTTTTATGTACTCTAGGAAGAACGGCTCATCCACCAAGGTGTACACCAGTCTGTTCTTTGTATATTTTTATACTTGGAGGATCCGTTTGAGGTATCTGGCTTTGATATTTTCAATCCTTTTTAGATTCGCTGTGGTTAGCTTGTGCCAGATTAGTTGTATACCGTACGTGGCTACCAGGGCAACTTTGAGTTTGAACTATGCCACGGCCGTTTTCACCGATAGATTCTGCGGCTTGAGGATTTCGAACATTGCTCTAGTTGCTGCTATTGCTCTTTCTTTGACGTGTAGTGTGTAAGTTGCTCCTGTGGTCTGTAGTGTGATACCTAGGTACTTGAATGATGGTACTATTTCAAACTGGTCCCCGTCGTTTAATGAGTTTTTGTCTGACTATTCTTGTAGGTTGTTGAATGCCTTCTGGATTCCGGTTAGGTCTCTTGATAGCAGAGCTATGTCGTCGGCATACATTACAAGACTGACCCCTGCTAGCTCTGATGCACTTGCGATGTCGGCTGTCATCAGGTTAAACAATACCGGGCTC
Organism: Anabrus simplex; assembly: GCF_040414725.1. Lineage (NCBI taxonomy): Eukaryota > Metazoa > Arthropoda > Insecta > Orthoptera > Tettigoniidae > Anabrus > Anabrus simplex. The sequence goes on from NC_090265.1 coordinate 139,980,537, forward strand.
ATTGGGTCTCCTTGGAGTACCCCTTTGGTCTGCGTTATAGGTGCTGAGATTGTTGTCCCATCGTGGATTTTCACGTTGTTTACGTTAAGTATAACTTTTATGATTTCCATTTCATTCTGCAAGTTGGTTAGTATTGCTTCCAGTTTTCCTAGTAGTAACTTCCTGTCGATGCTGTCGAAGGCCTTTTTATAGTCGATGAATATAATGTAAAGTGGTGTGGATGGTTGTGCTAGTGCGGTGTCTATTTCGTTTGTTACTTTCCCTATGGCTTGTAGTGTAGATTTGCCGTCCATGAATCCGTATTGGTTTGGTGGTATCCCTTCCATTATTCTTGGTCTGATGCGAGCCAGGATGGCTCAATCAATCTTAATTCAGTCTTCATAAAAACACTAAAAGAAAAGGTTGCTACATTTAGTCATTATCTTTCAATTAACTCTTGCGTCTTTCCGGGTATTTTTCTTCCCCTTTCCTTCAGTTCCGCTTTAGAATTCGCAATCGTCATTGCACCTACTGTATAGCCTATTATTTCCAAAACATCAGCAGAATATAGTAATTCCTTTTTCATGCATTTAAAATAACAGTTCCGATTATTATAAATGTAGAAATACTTCGTACAAGTCTCATGTAAAACAATCGAGAAGCGGAAAGCGCATACCGTCTGTTACCATCACCCTGCCTAGCGAACAAGTTTTGCGTGATACATCTCTATTACTGTATCCAGCAGCGTGTTCGCTAAGTGTCTGCCCGTCAGGGTTAAAGCGCTTGTGATATCGTGTCTCAAGGCCACCGCCCCACACCGGACAACCAAACGCCTCTTCGTAGCGAGTCTCTACGTCACAAAAGAAAACGACCGTACTAACAAATGAACATTTTAACCGTGTGGTGGTTAACTTAACCGTTGATTGGTTACAATGGGGGTAAATTTCAAATCTGTAACATTTCATGTTCGCGTGGATAATATATTCGGTTCTTTTCATCCAGCAGTTAGGCTGAAATGATTAAATCTGTAGTAAATGTAACTATCCCATTACAGAATATCATTAATTGTGGCACACTCAGACAGCCATTCCATGGACATTTCATTTATATTCCATAGACTTCTTGTTTATATACACATTAGAGTTTGAAATTTGGGAAATGTTGAAATAAATGTTTCATTAATTGTGTTGTGGGATATTTATGGTAAGTTTTAAGAACACTCAACCAAGCAATATATTTTCGAATACAAACTTATATACCCATTCTATCCATTTAGGGGTTAAATTCCAAAAACAAAATACATGTTTAATTATTTACAATTGTAGAGTACTTTTAACAATAGAGCAGACGCGTTAAATAACTTATCCCAATTTAAACTTTGAACCCATTTATAAACCCTTGAGGTATTGAATTTGAGAAATCTCTTCTTAATGGTTCTCCACATTCTAAAATGAAACTACTGACCAAATTTGACACTTATAGCTTCAGCGGTTTCGGCTCGGCGACATCATTATTAAATGTTCATGGATGAAAAAGATTCAATAATTAATTGAAATCCCTGGTCAATGGAAACAATTTATCTATGGCGCGTCGAAAAGAACGAGTTTTTGTTTCCACTCTGACCACACGAGTGGCGTTGTCATAGCCAAGATGGAGCTTCTGGACTGCACGAATTTTCCAAACCAATTGAGGAATGTTATCTTCTTTCATAAGCACCGACTCTCCTACTGCTGGACTCCATTTTCCTGTGGATGACCACTTACGCCTCCGTTGGAATGATTGCGTACATTTCTTTGACCACTTCTGCCAGAAAACTTGATACAGCTGTTACACCAATTTCAATTTTGTCAGACAGGAGGAGGAGCTGTTCGTTATGTCTGGGAAAGAGATACAGGTCAATCGTCTCCCAACTAGAAAATGTCCATATGTCAAATAAAATTGATCATCAATGTCGTCAGTTGTTGAACAGAGAGGTCTTCGGTTCAACGCAGACTCAATTTGATACAAAGGAATACACAACACTTCAAAATTAAAAAGAGAATTTTCAATGGTCCACTTCAATAGTATTTTTCTTGCTTTATTCCAGCCCACCAAAATGAGGACTAAAGCGTGGAATAAATTTCCAGTTCACGATCAAATTAGCTGAATATACTTGTATTTCAGGGAGAGCTACCCTTCAAAAATCTCAATAAATCCTTGTTGGCTCCTACACAATTTGTGCCATTGCAACTCAAAATGAGATTTGGAAATTTTCTTCGTGGCGTGAATCTTCTAAATGTAGCAAGGAAATCCTGAGTTTCTGGCTCTTCACAAGATTATGATGTATTGACTTTATGACAGGACAAATAAAGAGAGAAATGTATGATTTGGACCTTATCTTACTCCTCAGATTATCACCCTTTATGAGGACTGGCCCACTATAATTGAAACCAACGACTGCCAAAAGGTAAAGATGGTTCAACTATCTATGAGGGTAACTGACCCAACATGTGAGTAATAAGGGGAAATTTTCGCTCCTGAAGCTCTTGTAGCATGAATAACCACGAATAATTATTTTTCCACGTGGAATCATAAAAATTTTCAAAGGAGAACAATACAGTCTGAGTGCAAGGGGTCACATCACGTCATGTTCGATAATCACGATAATAATGGTAGGAGAATTCATGAGTCGACCACCGTCTCTCGACAAACCATTATCATCAAGGAAAGGATTCAGAGTTTTTAGTGCTCTTGAACAGGCAACTGCATTATTATACTTGAAGTCATGAAGGTCCCTTTTGTATTCACTAGCTTGTATCAGACACATTATATTCATATCACTAACTTCCATTCCTTAAGGGGTAAGTGGACCAATGAGACGAATATCCGTAGTGGAGCGGACATTGGTAATCTTAGAACATTGCTACAAACTCGCTTGAGTTTTGTGAAAGAATGAGAATTACTTCAACACAGGTGAGTGTACCTTAACTAGCAGCACTGTCAAAGAGGATTTAGTTTCTAAATTAACTGAAAATGGTATACTGTTAGGTATGAAGTCAGAATATACGGCGGGCAGTTCTTGAAAACAGGTGGGGCTATGCTACCATGCATCAAGATAAAACATCTGTGAGGGTAGAATACCTCGATACAAGTAGTCAGCTGGATTGGTATGGGTAAGTACATGCCTCCAATATGATATAGAAGTGAGATGTTAAATTTCAGCAATACGATTGGCAACCAAGGGATTCCAACGATTGGCGGATTTCTGTAACCAACACACAACTATAGTGCTGTCAGTCCAATAGTATGTGGAGAATGGAACAGGCATTTTCAAGGATTTAATAACCTCAAATATACAGCGAGAAGGCAATAGCGCAGCACAAAGTTCTACGGGCAATAGATTGCTGTTTCGATGGAACAACACTGACTTGGAAGTCAACAGGATCACTGATACTTCATCATTATAAGATACTGTCCTAGCATGCACACATGTACCATGCTTCTGAAGCATCTGAGAGAAGTCATGGATTTTAAAAACTAGTTCTTAGCAAAGGGAATTACACTTCTCTGCACTCCAAGTCTGTTAAACAAGGGAAGCTCACTATGTACAGTATAACACTCCATTTCTCAAGATGACGGATCCAAATTTTAATTGCGAAGGAGACTGTAGTATAAGTTTGACTCAACTATGGCACATCCTAACAATCCAAGAGGTTCAAATATGGAGGCAACAATTGTAAGAATGTTTCTCTTTGAGATTTCCTTCTGTGCTTTTTTCAAGTTTATTTGAAACTGAAATTCATCAGATTCAGGATGCCAGACAATATCTAATGTTCAATAGCCTCATCCTTAGTGAGGTTACAAGGTGGCAAAGTTTCTCGGTCGTCTATAGGAACATTGGCAAGGGCTTCTGGAGAATCTAACGTCCATTATATGGGACGTAAAGTGCATTGTCAAGCACAGAAGATATTTCTCACTGAAGCTCCTTAACCTGACTTAGTACCTGTCAATAGGTCATCGACGTAAAATCAAGAACGAATAGTTTCTGATGCAATGGGGTGATATTTCATGTGTTCGTGAGCAAGTTGAACTAGCCATCACATGGCAAGAAATGAGGTAAAGCTAGTAACGTATATAGCAATAGTAAGACGGTAGTCCTTTATTTCTTCATCAGAGGACTCACGCCAGACAATTAACACTTCTGTGGTCAAGATGAACTAACATACATCTGTTGGCAATATCTGATGAAAGAGCAACAAGATAAGTTCTGAATATCAAAACAATACACAGCAAATCAGGCTGAATAGTTCAATGATATACCATTTGAAGAACACAGCTATCAGTTTGGTTGTAGTGCTAGAATCCTTCAGCACTCAATGGTGGAGAATGTAAAAGCTTAATGAGGTAGACCTCTCAAGGGGTGCAATTTTCATATGTCCCATTTCACTGTATTCTTGCATGAAATCTACATACACCTTCTTCAAGTCTTGAAATCTAGCAAACGTATTTTCAAAGACTTTAAGCCTAATAAGAGAATTATGAGGACGAATCGGAAGTTTGACAACGAACCTGTCTGAATCATATCTTTGAACATTATTCATAAAATATTCTTCACAAGCCTTTTCTTCAGGAGTAAGAACTGGTTGATGAATTTCTTCAAGTTCCCAAAATCTTTGCAGTTTTGTGTCAAGAAAATCAAGTTCGATAAGGTTTGCATGACGAGCTTCAGCATTATTCTTCATGCACGATATACCAGACGGTACCCAACCGAATCAGGAATCTAACAAAGTGGGATAACCTTTCTTACGCAAAGCGTTAGAAGACACAATTTCAGAGTAAGCATCGACTCGTAGCAAAATATCAATAGTAGAAGGCTGATTAACTATACAATCATTCAGTACAAGCCGGGCTGAGTGGCTCAGACGGTTAAGGCGCTGGCCTTCTAACCCCAACTTGGCAGGTTCGATCCTGGCTCAGTCCGGTGGTATTTGAAGGTGCTCAAATACGACAACCCCGTGTCGGTAGATTTACTGGCACGTAAAAGAACTCCTGCGGGACTAAATTCTGGCACCTCGGCGTCTCAGAAGACCTTAAAAAGTAGTTAGTGGGACGTAAAACAAATAACATTATTATTATTACATTCAGTACAATACCACGAGGAATATTCCAAGTGGAACAATCAATTTTGCTGCGTAAGACGGGGTCCTCTGATTAAGTGAACAACTGCACAGTTCAGCTTCAATATATAATCTGACACTTAGAAAACAAAACAATGTTACATGTGGAGCTTACGGGAGAAATATTGGCATTGCCTCTACCAGCGATAGATAGCAGACAAGACCTTTAGGGTTTGACACTATGTCCCTGTTTCGGGACACTGTGCCGGTCCACAGTTATGTTCCGCTGTTCCGGAGCACGGAGTGTCACTTTTTCCGAAACATTCTCAAGAGAGACCGAGATATTGACTTGCTATCCCGTCAGAAGCGCCACTACGCACTTCCCTTCCCCTTTGTCTACTAGCTGACTGTCGATACCGGCAGTGTGCACTTTGTTCTAGCGCCTGACACTCAGGAGCCGTCATCGGCTAAGTTCGTGCATGATCGTCGTAGCAGGATATTTAGCCACCACACTCTTCCTCTGCTTGAGCTTTTCAGAACCTATGATTTTCACTTTCCTCGAGTTCAGAGTGTATTGCGAACAGAATTACAAGCTCTCGCTCACAATGCTATCGCATGCCCGATTTGTAATCGGTTCTAATGCTACTTGGTACACATTTCTAACACCTGAAAGAGAAACTAAGTAGTTAATATTATTATGAAACACTTACATCAACTTACAAATATTAATATTATCATAAAATCACAGGAATAGAACCAGCTTTTGGGTGGTTAGGCCGTGTGCATTTTGCAGAGTTTCGCCCAGACGTGGCATTTGGGCTCATCAGCTGGATAGGCACGCCCCTCCAGGACTCTGCTTAGCAGTGGCAGACCAAGCTTAAACTTAACTTAAACAAGTTATTTCATTCCTCTCCTCAAACGAGGAGGGGCGGGCCATCAGCTCAACTGCGGAGCTCTTAGGCCGTAGAAAAGAAAATGTGGAGAGTGAGAAACGTTAACTAATGGGTGTGTGTCGTACACACCGGTAAAGGAAAAAAGTTAAAGAATCTGGCGTAAGGGCACCAGCACAACAAGCCGGGACCCAGGGCCAAGCCCCCCAAAGAACCCCGCGCAGGCAAACCCCCGCGAACACGAAAGGGAAAGGAGAAAAGAAATTTATTGAGAGGAACGTATCTCGGGCGCGCATTACAGAAAGAAAACATTACAGAGAACTAGTACATAACAGCATTTATAGAAGAGTAGATGGAACGATATGTGGGTGTGAGGTGGGAGGGAAGTAAGGAGAAGGTTGGTAGTATTGGGACAGGAGGTAATAGAGAGTGGTGGTGATGTTAGAGATGAAAGTGGAAAGGAGGCGAAGAAGGTCCAGTACGGAGAGTGGCGATACAGAAACCGGTTGTGGGAATGGGAAAGAATGGACCGGTGGCGGTGGTGGGGTGGGTGGCGGGGCAGAGTGGTGGCGAGGAGAAGAGACAGGAGAAGAGGCACTGGCCGAATGGGGCGGGGAACGGGAATGTTCCACACGATGGTGCCGACGACGAAGTTGAACACCGGAGGAGACCAGTTGATGGACGGCTTCGTCACTAGAGAGGTGGAGGCGCACCATGAACGTAGGACCACGATCGTTGTAGATGCGAAAGACTCGGCGGGCGTTGATTCCAGCCAGATGAAGGTCGTGCATGATGGCCTCTTCGGGGATGGTAGGGTCAACACCTCGAACGACACAACTCGGTGACAAGAGATGACGGCGGGCCGGTGAAGTGGCAGTCGTCCGGTCGTCACAGGTGGAAGGAGTCGTAGTGCCGTGCGCATTGTGTAACCTGCATATCGGTTTGAAATAAACATCAATTATTCGTCCGTGCCGTCTCTGTTTTTTCCCCAACTTTCATCCCTTTCGAACCACTCCTTCTTGGTGTTGCATTTGCTCTGTCAGTCAGTGTATTATCAAGTAATTCTGAATCCGTGTCAACGCTACCCTTTCCCGGTTTGTACACTCCAAAGATATCAAGTTGCCTATTATCTTTAGAAATGAACCTTACACCTAGAATTTCATGTTTCTCATCTTTAACTTTTTCGTAGCTTACAAATTCTTCTTTCACCAGGATGAATACTCCCACTCCCACCATTCCTATTCTCATCATCATCGGTTTGTCCTTCCAGCGAGCTTGTAGGGTGTTTGAAATCGAGCGTCTTCCAAAGTTGCCAATTCAAAAACATTTCGTTGTCCAAGAGAGATCCCAATTCCATCCTCTTCTATCCACGTCTTCCCTCAGTTGGTCCATCCATTTTCTTCTTGGTCTTCCGGATGGCCTTCTACCTGTTATTCTTTTTTTCCAAATAAGCACATGGTTACCTTGTGCTATTTTATCTGTACGAAACACCCTCCAGCTCCTTGAGAAAATTTTCTCATCCATTATATCATTTCTCAGCCATGATTCAACTATTACAATATCTGGAAAATATATATCTATTAAATGACTTAATTCTATTCCTTTATTTACAATACTTCTGCAGTTCAACACTAACATTTTTATGTCATCCCTACTTGACTTCCAGATCTCTGTACCCTTCTCACAGCTCCCTAGACAACCCCGTTTTCCTGAATGTACCTCTCTATTACCCTTCCAAACAAATTTTCTAACTTATATGTACCATTGTGGTTTAAGTGAAGGCCAACTGAGCGCAGATCCCTATCTCCTACCCACCCATAGAATCTAGAAATTTCACTCCCAGTTTCCCACATACCCACTCCATAGTCTCATTTAAATCCCCAATCACCATCCAGTCGGTATCCCTCCTACATAGTATTCCATTGATAACAATCTCCTCTTCCTTAAACTTCATCCGTGCTGCATTTACCAGATTCCACACAACCCCAACTATGTTGGTACTTATATCAGCTTGCCTTACATTGTTGGTACCAACATGAAACACTACCACCTTCTCCTTCTCCTTCCCCTCCTCCCTCTCTTCTACTTTCCTCAACATCTGCCTCAACCTAATTCCTGGATAACACTCTACCCTGTTTCCCTTTCCTCCACATACTTTCCCCACATGTATAACGATGGAATCCCCCATGACCATCCCCATCCCCATAGCCAAACCATCCGTCTGTTCGCAAAATTGCCCACCCCACGAGAAATGGCTCGCAGTCATGCAGTGGTGAAATAGCTCAATAATGTCCTCGGGGAACAGATCCTCAGTCAGAGATATTACCGAGTCATTAGGCACTTTAGTGAACAAGGACTCCACATCGAAACTCAGCAGAAGTAAATTAGGTTGAAGGGTTATGGTTGACAAATTATTGACGAGGCACAGTGAGTCCCTAAAATATGATTCAGTGCGTCCTATATGTGGCTGAAGCAACTTGCTTAAGTATTTAGACAACTCAAACGTAGGAGAACCTGTCGCACTAACAATTGGCCTGAGGGGACGTTTTATTTATGGATTTTAGAAAGTCAATATAATGTAGGTGCACTGCGTCGCCCGGAATCAGATATTTAGCCTCCTCTTTAGAAATTGAATATTGTCTTAAGAGTAGTGATGTGCGCGAGTAATGCCTGGAATCGCGGTACTCGACTCTTTCGAGTCCAGGCTCGGGCTCGTTTCGCTTGCGAAGACTCGATGATAGCATGACGTCACACGTTTGCTCTCTCGCCCGCTCTTGGATGGATGGATGGATGGATGGATGGATGGATGGATGGATGGATGGATGGATGGATGGATGGATGGATGGATGGATGGATGGATGGATGGATGGATGGATGGATGGATGGATGGATGGATGGATGGATGGACGGACGGACGGACGGATGGAGCGTATGTACAAGTGGTCGCCGAGGTTTCATGGGATTGCGATGGACCGGTACGATATAAATATTCTTAATGAGTGAGCAAAATAAATAATCTGAATTTGATGATGACTTGCGAAACTATATACGCATAATAAAGTATGAAAATATCCGTTCATGGCGTCTCTCACCCACTCCACTAAATATGCCCAATATTCTAATAATGATAGCATAGCTTATCTGGCCTTCAGCCCAACTTGGCAGGTTCGATACTGGCTTAGTCCGGTGGTATTTGAAGGTGCTCAGATACGTCAGCCTCGTGTTAGTAGAATTGCTGGCACATGAAAGAACTCCTGGGTGACTAAATTCCGGCACCTCGGCATCTTCGAAAACCATAAAAATGTACGTAGTTGGACGTAAAAGTGGTGGTGGTGGTGATTATTGTTTAAAGAGGAAGTACAACTAGGCAACCATCCTCTATATAACACTAATCAGAGAGAAAAAAGGAAGAGATCCAACTCATAACATTGTTATTATTTAAAATCGCTGTCACGGTGACCGGCTCCATGGCTAAATGGTTAGGGTGTTGGGTATGGTCACAGGGGTCCCGGGTTCGATTCCCGGCAGGGTCGGGAATTTTAACCATCATTGGTCAATTTCCCTGGCACGGGGGCTGGGTGTATGTGTTGCTTTATCATCATTTCATCCTCATCACGACGCGCAGGTCGCTTACGGGTGTCAAATCAAAAGACCTGCACCTGGCGAGCCGAACCCCTCTTGGGGATCTAGCCATTTCATTTAATTTTTTTTTTTTTTTTTTTTTTTTTTTTTTTTTTTTTTACTGTCACGATATGCCTACAATCGTCCGAGGAGACAGGTGAATAGTTTATACTGACATCATACTTTCGGCAGATATAATGTAGGGTATTAAGATTAGGCGTCCGGAATGTGATGTATGTACACGAAGCAAATTATCAGACAGAACGTCATTCTGTTCTAGCTAAACAATGAACGCAATGAACAAAATACACCCTCCGTTTTGACATTTATCATTGCAACACATGACTGTGCAAAGGAACAAAACCGAGTGTAGTCTTTAGAAGTTGAGCGAAGGTCGAAGAATAGCGGCGGGATGTAAGCAGTACTTTTTTTTTGCTTTACGTCGCACCGACACAGATAGGTCTTACGGCAACATAAAAGTGGTGGTGGTGGTGGTGATTATTGTTTAAAGAGGAAGTACAACTAGGCAACAATCCTCTATATAACACTAATCAGAGAGAAAATAGGAAAGGCGTAGGAAGTGGAAGGAAGCGGCTGTGGCCTTCATTAAGCCCCGGCATTTGCCTGCTGTGAAAATGGGAACTCACGGAAAGCCATCTTTAGGGCTGCCGACAGTAGGATTCGAATCCACTATCTCCCGGATGCAAGCTCACAGCCGCGTCCCTAACCGAACTGGGTGTTTCTGTGGTGATTTGTAGTGTAGTGTGTTGTGTGAATATGAAGAGGAGAGTCTGGGACGGACACAAACACCCAGTCCCCGAACCAGGAGAATTAATCAGAAGCGATTAAAATCCCCGGACCGGCCGGGAATCGAACCCGGGACCCTCTGATTCGAAGGCTAGTACTCTGACCATTCAGGCAACGTTGGACAATAACAATAAGTGATACTACAGCACATGTATGTTTCTACACAATCATGTGTCTTTGCATTCAATTCTCCGGCAGTAATATTGTCATTATTTCGCACAATATTATTACACGTTTTCCTACAAGGACGTCGCGGGAATAATATTTCATAGCTATCAACAAATCCCTGGTGGCTACTTCCAGGCTGCACAGTAATAAAAGTAATAGTAATAATAATAATAATAACAATAACAATAACAATAATAATAGAACGCTTCCGTTATCGACATTAGAAAAGATCCCCACCACAGTGTGGACGTTGTCCCCATCCCACGCTCATCTTCAGTCCTACGTGTCTATCTTTCAAGTTGACGGTTTGTTAGTAAGTCATAAATATTTTGCCTATGATGATAATAATTATCGTAACAATCAAATTATAGACGACCGATGACGCAATGAAATCAATCATCAGCAGCAAACATATTGCAATCCACATCACAAAAATATTCTGTGAGTGACCCTGAATGCCGTGCAATCCAGTACAATAGATTATAGTTCTAAGACATGTCCACAGATAGCGACACTAGTATGCTTGGACTCGAGTCTGGAGTCGAGTATACTGATTCTAAGAGCACATTACTCGATTCTCAGTGGCACTGGAAAGACGAGTGGTAGGGTCACGTGAACTCATCCATCTCTCTCTTCATAAGTCCACGCATTTTTTCGGCTGGGTGGCGCTCACCTCATTCGCATCCTCAGCCGGCCCAAGCAGAAGCATACGGGCAGACGCCTCGTTGGCTGTCGCCTTCCCATCTCTACTATGACGGCCCGGCCGGATCTTGTCCGGAAGACCCGTCTCATCCTAGGCGTGGACCTCGATGTTGACGACGAGACGATTCTTCACGACCTCCCAATTTGTGCTGTTCGCAGGCTTCTCCATTGCACCACTCAAGAACTCTCCACACAAGTTCTGGTCCAGTGTTATACCCTCGACGATGCCCTTGCCCTGGAAACCAGTGGGGCTTGCGTCAATGGTCGCCGCTACGACGTAGTGGCCCTTCCTGCAGCTATTCTCCAGAACATGGTCACGATTCCACATTACGAAGTCTTCGCTCTGGATTCACCCTATCTCCCTTATCCACCTCACATGTTCCCCCCGTTCCCTACCTTTACGTCGTCCTCGGTCACTACTACTACTTCTATAGCCCCCACCGTCTCTACTTCTGTTCAACTGTCTCCTTCTCCCACCACTCTCACGTCTAGTCATCCCTCTCCGTTACTTTCTACTCCTACCACCTTTATCACCACAACGGTCCCCAGTTCCCCGCTACCCCCTGCCGACTCTGTCACACCTGCTCAGCCAGCCTCCGTCCCGGCGTCTGGTGCTACCACGGCTTCACAACCGCCCACAACTTTCAGTTGTGTTCTTCGTGGTGTTGATCCTGTCATCGCAGAACAAGACCTTCTGAACGACCTTCGCCAGGCAGGAGTTCCGGCTCGGAGAGCTTCCCGCATTTTCAACGCGCATGGCCCGACGTATATGGTTCGCCTTCAATTTTCTACCCTCGAAGAAGTTAACCGTCTGCTCACCACTGGCGTCCATCTTCATCGGCGAACCTATCGTGTGGAACCTTCCCGCTCCCCACCCTGCGATGTTAGCTCTCCTACCCGTTCTCTCCCTCCTCGCTCTCGCCCCGCTCCGCCACCCACCCCACCGCCGCCCCCCTCCCACCCTCCTGTTCCACAGTCTCAATTCAGTCTCCCGCCTCTCTCGATCCTAGAACTTCTCCAACTCCTTGCCACTTCCGTCACAAATATCACCACAACCCTGTATTATCTCCTTCTAGAACATTACCCGTGTCCATCTCCTTCTACCTACCTCTCAACCCCTCTACATGTACCGCCACAATAGCTGTAATTGTTTTCGTGTATACTCATACTGGTTTTCAGTCTCTGTAATGCGCGCCCGAGATGCCTAGCAGTATCAATAAAGTTTTCGTCTCTGGTGTTGGTAGGGATCGCTTGGGCGGGGGCACTGCGGGTCCTCCCTGGGTTCCGCCTTGTTGGTTGTGGTATCCCCCCGCCTCTTCCGTAACTTTTCTCCTTATATTGTATGTACGATACATACTCCACTGTGGACTACTTTCTAACACTTTCTTCCCTAACGAAGGCCGAAGAGCTCCTAGTTGAGCTGATGGCCCGCCCACCCCCTGAGGGTGGGAATGAAATGACCTGATGGATGGATGGATGGATGGATGGATGGATGGATGGATGGATGGATGGATGGATGGATGGATGGATGGATGGATGGATGGATGGATGATCGTGAACTCAGTCCTAAACAGGGTCTGCCAACATGGCCGAGATCTTGTTCTCATACACGTCAGTGTCCTTTACCACCCTCGTATTACCATTATCAGCTGGGAGAATGGTCAGGTCAGGGTCATCTTTAAGTTCCTTCAGAGCTCCCCTCTCACCTCTAGTTAAATGAGGCGTGGGTACAGCAGCAGACCTTATAAATCTTACACATTTCTGTCGTCTTTCTTCAGCCTCATCAGTTGGTAGTTTGTGGATGACTGCCTTAACGGAATTAATGACCTCTTCACTGGGAATTTTAGAGGAAGCAACAGCGAAATTAAGACCCTTAGCTAGAACTGCCGTTTGGTTTTCGTCCAAGGATTTCATAAAAAGATTGGCGATAATTTTGATAGCATCCGGGTACATGCGTGAGAGTGTCTGTTTTTAGCCAATCAGAGGAACTTAGCTTTGTGTCTTAATGACACCCGGTTGAATTTTCTTTCAGCCTGTATAGCAGTAATGCGATCGGAAGACAACCACAATTCCTGCAAGAAAGTGTTGCTTAAAGGCAGGTGTAAGTGAAACAACTCTCGGGAGATGGGAGACTGATATGTTCTCCTGGCCTTAGGAGTACTTAACAAGTGCTTAAGCTTCTTCTTTATGTTTTCTTCTGAGATGCCAGCGAAACCGTTCTTGGCGCAGAGCTGTGACACGGGCATGAACGGCCTATCGCATGCGCTAGTCGGACAACGTCAGTAACGAAGCAGAGGTACTCCCAGATCGACAAGGAAGCGCTCATCATCGTCTGGACAGTACAGAAATTATGCATCTACCTGTGCGCTTTATAATTCACGTTGATCAGGGATCACAAACCGCTGACACAGATTCTGCACCTAGACAACTAGCCGCCAGTCCTGTGCATTAATCGCGTGGCCAATTATGCCGAATACATCGCACACTTTAAATACCGTATGTATTTTAAAACGTTGAAGCGAAATACTAACACTGACTACCGCTCCAGAGCACCGTTATCAACCGCCAACAAGATCATTACAAATTATTCTTTCAGTAGAATGAATACTCCCCCTCCTACCATTCCAATCCTATCTCTATGATACACATTCCTGTTCCATGAGAAAATTTCTGTATCCATTATATCATTTCTCAGCCAAAATTCAACTCCTACTACAATATCTGGTAAGAATATATTTGTTAAATTACTGAATTCTATTCCTTCCTTAACAATACTTCTACAGTTCAACACTAACATTTTTGCCATCCCTACTTGAGTTCCAGTTGCCTGTACGCTTAACACCGCTTCCTGGACCACCCCGTTTCCCTGAATGTACCTCCCTATAATCCTTCTAAACAAACATCCGAACTTATATGTACCACTGCGGTTTACGTGAAGGCCATCTGAGCGGAGATCCCTATCTCCTACCCACCCATTAGTATCTAGAAATCCCACTCCCATTTTCCCACATGCCCACTTTATAGCCTAATTTAAGTCCCCAATCATCTTTTTAGCCATTATCCCTCCTACATAGTATTCCACTGATAGAATCTCCGCTTCCTTAAACTTCACCAATGTGCATTTACCAGATCCTATTCATTCCCAAATATGTTGGTACTTATACCTGCTTGCCTTACGTTGTTAGTACCAACGTGAAACACTATCACGTTCTCCTTTCGCTCCTCCTTCTCTTCTACTTTTCTCAACACCTTTCTTGACCTAATTCCTGTATAACACTCTACCCTGGTTCCCTTTCTTCCACACACACTTTCCCCACAAGTCTAACAATGGAATCCCCCATGACCAGAGCCTCTACCGTACTCACCTCATTTGATCCCCTCCCTTCCTGGTCAGCCCTATCTTTCCTGACGGCTTCAGAAGCTACTTCATCCTCCCTCTTCACCCTTCCATGACCTTGTTCCACCTGTCTTTTCCTACCCTCTACTCTACATTTCCCTTTCCTACCTTTTCCTTTCCTCCTATCATCTTGGCAGAATTGTCAAACTTCTGGAAGGAGGCCAAGATCTCACTCGCCATGCCTTCAAGGCACGTGAGAAAATTACACGCTCGCCGCCAACCGCCTGATGTTCGAGCAGAGAGTAGTGGTTCCACCTGCACTACGAGATGCGATCCTCAACAACCTGCACGTAGCTAAACTAGGGATCGTCAAAATGGAGGGAATCATGTTCCTGTTTGTTTTGGCCACTCATCGATTCCGACATAGAGAAGATCGCGTAGTCCTGCACTAGATGCCCAAATGCACACTCTCCACCCAAGTTCTTCGTGCATCGCTTGGAGCACCCCAAGGCCTCGTGCGAACGTTTCCACATCGACTACACGGGCCCAGTAGCTGACACCATGATTCTGATTGTTGTAGACACCTGCAGGAAGTAGCTCGAGGTTAAGCCGACGACCTCCACGACAGCAGCAGCAACAATCGCCCTGATGGATGTCTTGGTTACAGCGCAGTGCACTCCAGTCACCGTCGTCTCGGACAACGGTTTGCTGTTCATCACAGAATAATTCAAGCCCTTCCCGCAGGATAGCGGTATGAAGTACCATATGCTTACAGCGCCGTACCATCAACTGATGGTCATGGATAACGGTATGTCCTAACGGTGAAGGACGCCCTCTACGCAATCAAGACTAAAAAGGGAACTCCGCAGACCAACCTGAACGAGTTTTTTCGTAAATTCCGTAAAGCGCCGCACTCTACCACTGGATATTCTTCATTTTAACCATTTCTGGGACGAGAAATTCGGTCACGTCTCGACCTGGCGAGACCCGAAGATGGTCGCACTAGAGTCTGCGAAAAACAGCAACCAGATGGACTCGACGTTCCGCACACTCGAAGCGGGACAGTCCGTTTATTTCATGTATGGCCACCCGAACCTGGAGAAATGGATTCCCGGTACCGTCGCACCCCGCATCGGAGATCTACATTATGACATCAAACACTAGGAGCAACAAATAAAGGACCACATCGACCAAATTAGGCAATTCCCAGGGACTGATGGTGGTGGTGCTGATTATTGTTTTAGGAAGTAGAACTAGGCCACCATCCTCTATTATAACACTAATCAGTGAGAAAAAATTGGAAGGGATCTGACACTTCGTAAAATTAACGTAAGGACCAAAGATAGACAAGGGCACGATGGGGGTGAAGAAGAAAGACTCCCTAGGCCACGAGTGATCTAATACCGTCAGGGTTGGAAAAGAACAATAATTAACCAAATGAGGTTGGATAGGATAGATGAAAGTGATGAGCCCGACACAAGTAAGTGGAAGCAATGCCAGGAGTAAACTAAAGGCCCCGTGGTCGCCAACCCACGCTTCCAAGTTAAGAGCCCCTGGGGCCCCTTTTAGTCACCTCTTACGACAGGCAGAGGATACCATGGATGTTATTCTACCGCCCCAACCACAGGGTAATTTTCAGGGACACGGCCAAGCACGGAGAACCAGGAACCCACCAGTGACGAATCTGCCAGAATTCCACCCAGGCCACGTGTTCGGTTCCACCAAGCACCAGCTACCGCAGCACCGGCCGAGAGGATGCCACAAGTGATCCGAGGAAACCGAACACCAAGACCAGTTACACCAGATAATACCGCGCAGATCAACACGCACACGTCACAGGTCATTAAGAGTTTCACCATAGATGTAACAAGTACAATTTAAAAGGAGGAGGAAATGTTGTGTATTCAAATGAAAAGAAACAAATGTAATTACACTTTAAAGTCCAATCAATCACTTAATCAATCAATGCATCAATGAATGAATGAATGAATGAATGAATCAATCAATCAATCAATCAATCAATCAATTAATGAATGAATGAATGAATCAATCAAACAATCAATTAATGAATGAATGAATGAATGAATCAATCAATCAATCAATCAATCAATCAATTACTACTAATCTGCATTTAGGGCAGTCACCCAGGTGGCAGATTCCCTATCTGTTGATTTCCTAACCCTTTCTTAAATGGTTGCAAACAAATTGGAAATTTATTGAACATCTCCCTTGGTAAGTTATTCCAATCCCTAACTCCCCTTCGTATAAACGAATATTTTCACCAACTTATCCCTTTGAATTCCACCTTTATCTTCATACTTTCAAAGACACCACTCAAACATATTCGTCTACGACTGTCATTCCATGCCATCTCTCCGCTGATAGTTCGGAACATAATACTTATAGTCTCCCAAGTCTTCCCAACCCAAACTTTTCAACAGTTTTAACGCTACTCTTTTGTCGGAAATCATTCAGAACAACCCGAGCAGATTTTCTTTGGATTTTCTCCAGTTCGTGAATCAAGTAATCCTGGTGAGGGTCCCATACACTGGAACTATACCCTAGTTTGGTTCTTACCAGAGACTTATATGCCCTCTTCCTTACATCCTTACTACAAACCCTAAATACCTTCATAACTATGTGCAGAGATCTGTACATTTTATTTACATTCCCATATATGTTATTACCCCAATTAAGATATTTCCTTATATTAACACCTAGGTACTTACAATGATCCTCATAGGGAACTTTCACTCTATCAACGCACTAATTAAAACTGAGAGGAATTTTCCTATTTGTGAAACTCACAACCTGACTTTTAATCCCGTTTTTCATCATACCACCGCCTAGTGTCAATCTCACAACATTATCAAATTAATTTGCCAGTTGCTCACAATCTTGTAACTTATTTATTACTCTGTACAGAATAACATCATCCGCAGAAGGCCTTGTCTCTGATTCCACTTCTTTACTCATGTCATTTGTACGGTATATATCGGACTAGCTGTAGTACCTGGCGTGGCCCGGATAGTTTCTGAATGTTTACCTTTAAGATTTGTATTACCAGTTAGTTATATGTGAAGTGAATTTTTATAGAATTCATTTTTGACATGCCGATTGATATGTTGCGATCTATTATGTAGTTTTAGAATTATTTGGTTATGTTTGATTTCAAGTTTTAGATTATTTCATCTTCGAGTAAAACTTTCTCCATATGGAAGTTCGAATCGACTGGTAACTATTTGATCGTGTCAAAAATTAATAAGTGGTAACTATATGTATTTAGCCATCGCACTATAGATGCGATGTACAGGATTTCAACTGTCAATGAGACTATCCCCCTATCGCCCCACCCCTAAGAGATAAAAAATCTGGATTGTCACCATTGATCTCAGTGACCCCGATAACTGTAGATTCGACACTATTTTCGATTATTTTTATATCTCACTCCTCCCTCACCCGTACCCCAAAGGGGGCTGAACATGAACTTTAAAAAATTCCGAGTGTCACTATTCATTTCAGCGACCACGAAGACTATGGATTCGATACCATTCTAAATTATTTTTATACCTTCCCCCCTCGTCCCCTGCCCATAAGGGTGCTAGGGGTATCTTACCCCCACGCGGTTTGTCTCCTGATACTGAGTCATAAGTACCAAATTTGGTTGAAATCCCTCCAGTAGTTTAGGAGATGTAATACATACACACATGCAAACAATGACATTTATATACCGTATATTAATTTCATACTTTACCCCCTTTCCATCTCCGCCTAAAGGAGTCCTATAAGTGTCTTACACAGCAGTTTATTTGTTCCAGATAGTAAGTTATATGTGTACCAATTTTGATTGGCAGCTATGACCAAACGTGCATGCATTATCTCGATGCTCTAGAATCCTGGAGCTGACGCTGCCATGGTTACGGCAGTTCATATCTTTTATCCGATTCCTAGAACAGGGGTAGTGTGGTGCCAATATCTCCATAACGGTCGGTTTTAGGGCCTTAAAACATGGTTTTAGGTCCCGTACGGCTCACCGAGTTTTGTTCTTTGCATCAAGGGGCTTAAAATAAGCTTTGTCTCGTCCTTGCACGACAGATTCGATATTTCGCCTATATTAACCTGTTATTTTTATATCTCCCCCCGTCGCCCCCCCCTAGAATTATTTTGAAAATAAAATACAGCCCATGTTACTCACTGACGATGTATCTTTCTATAGGTGAAGTAATTTTTAAAATCGGATCAGTAGTTTTTGAGTGTATCCGTTACAAACAAATATAAAAATTTTTCCTCTTTATAATATTAGTATAGAAAACATAAAGGCCCAATAATACTGCCTTGCGTAATTCTCCTCTTAGTTATTACACGGTCAGGTAAAGCTTCGCCTACTCTAATTCTCTGAGTTCTATTTTCTAGAAATTTAGCCACCTATTCAGTCACCCTTTTGTCTAGAACATTTACATTCATGTTTCCAGTAGTCTCTCAAGTCTCTCAAATGCCTTGGATAGGTCCGTAATATTACAGACACACAAGTGACTTGCACTCACCAACGGCTAGTTTTTGTTTCTCCCGCGCACCGGATGGACGCTGTCGAACTTAACGGTACTATTGTTCTGTAAATATATTGGTATACAGGTAATCGGTCTGTATTATTATTCATCAATCCACAAATACAAAAGTTGGTATTGTGATGGTGGTAGATTACACTTCGTATTACTAGGTGAGGGGCAAGGAGGGAGCTCAGCTGTTCCAGTATAACTGCCAACTGAAGGGAGCTGAAATCTGAATTGAATCGATAGTATGATCGATATGAATTTTCCAAACGTTTATTATCTAAAGCCCACGACTGTAACTGCGTGAAACACACAGTGCTGGTGGTTATTATTGAATTAAGAGGAAGTACAACTAGGCAACCATCCTCTGTATAACACTAATCAGAGAGGAAAAATGGAAGGGATCCGACACTTCGAAAATTGAAGGTATCGGCCGAAGAAAGACAAGGGCCACGAAGAGCGTGAAAATGAAAGACTCCCTAGCCCTCGGAAACCTAACAGCGTCGGGGACGGAAAAGAACAAGAATTGATCAAGGAAGGTCGGATAGGATAGATGAAAGTGAGGAGCCTGGCACAAGTAAGTGGAAGCAATGCCAGGACTCAGCTAAGGGCCCCGTGGTCGCCAATCCACGCTCCAACGTTCAGAGCCCCTGGGACGCACACACACACACACATACTCGTATATCATGTCTCATTGCGAAGTATTTTCATAATTATCTTTACTAATATCAATTATAACAGAACAGATAGACTGACCTCCCTCTTTTCAATAGGGGTTGCCTAGTGATACACCAAGGTGACAGGCAGGAAATGTTTTAATCCTTCTAATCGTTGAAACAAATTTTCCTATATTTGCCGCAGCTCGTTCAATCTACGTACTGAGAGGGAAGATCAAAGTTTATTTTCGCTTTCTAAATCAGAACAGTCTACAACTTTGCTATTATTTTTCTACTATGACTAACGGTATAGCTCATGATGTTTGTTTCCAAGTACGAGTACCTACATGCACTTACCTCAACCATTACATAGGTTTGAAAAGTTCAGTTTTCACCTAACACTTGAAATTACTACCTGTTCCAGCTTTGTGTTCCCAACTTGACACTCACACTCAATTCTCTTAGGTTTCTTACCTACGGACATCGCTTTAGTCTTGGACAAGCTAATTTTCATATCATACTCATTGCACGTATTTCCAACTTCCAGGATTTTAGACTTCAAGCTTTCAGCATAATCTGCTGACCAAGATATCGACATAGGCCAAACTGCTTACTACATTTCCACCTAACTCAATCCCTCCCTGCCATTTATACCTTACATGTAAACCATAAACACTAAAGTTGAAATATTAGAGCCTTGTCTAACCCCATTAATTCTTACTGCAGTACAATTGTCAACATAACTACATTTTATTGCTTTTAATAATCTTCTCTTATTATTACTCTCAACCACTGATCGCACACTTCCTTCCCAAATGACAGTGGACACCTTGCCTGGTATAGTGATCAATAAAACACCTCGATAGTTGTAATCCTTCCTGTTCCTTTGCTTGTAAATAGGTGCAATTGCTGTTTTAGTCCAATCAGAAGGTACCTTATTAACATTCCATGCTAAGCTTATTACTCTATAAAGTCATTTTAACCCTGCCTCCCCACTGTATTTCACAATTTCAGGTCTAATTTAATCTATTCCTGCTAATTTATGAAAATACATTTTATTTAACATCTTTTCCACTTCTTAAAGCGTAATTTTACTAATACCATTGTCCTCTTCCCAATGAGCTCGGTTGTTCGTGACGTCACCAGAAAGATTTCCTTTTACGTTGAGAAAATTTTCAAAATATCCCTTCCACCTCTCCAGCGATTCCTAGGTTCTATTATGAGTTCATCTGATTTACCCAAAACAATATTCATTTCCTTTTTTCCCCTCCCTTCCTAAGATTCTTTTTACTGTCCTGAAATGTTTCCCTGCGGCTTGACTTAGCCTTTCCAAGTTATTACCAAAATCTTCCCACGACTTCTTCTTGGATTCAATAACTATTTTATTTCGGTCTGTTTCTTTCCTATACATGCAATAATTGCCTGCTGCCATTTCTTGATGGATACTGTACTTTTGTATCCATCTCTTGACACAGGCCAGAGTAAAGTGTAGCTTCCACCGAAGTCCCAGTCTCATCCATGGCTGTGACAATATGGAAGCTGCTGGGGTATGGGTGGTGCTGAAGAATGACATTCAGAGCACGACTAGTGCATGAGTGTTATGGAAAGTGTTGCTCATAGGGTCAGTCGTGCTGCAATAGCACTTTCTGACCCAGTGAGGAAAGCAATGGCAAACTAC
This sequence comes from Anabrus simplex, assembly GCF_040414725.1. Lineage (NCBI taxonomy): Eukaryota > Metazoa > Arthropoda > Insecta > Orthoptera > Tettigoniidae > Anabrus > Anabrus simplex. Next base: position 140,002,021 of record NC_090265.1, read on the forward strand.
CTCACTCCTCGTCTTGCCTAATACGCCTCATTTTGATGCTGCCATTGGTTTTTGCGGTTTCCTGATAACCGCATAACCTTTGGTGGTGCTATTTGAGGATCCAACCAGCCTCTGGGCTGATGACCTAACAGACAGACACATGCAATAAATTCCCTGTCTCCATCAGTTCTTGTTTGGAGCCATTTCTGATACGCCTTCCTTTTGCATTTACAAGTTGCTTTCACTTTATCATTGCACCAAGATGTTTGCTTTTTCCCAACTTTACACACAGTTGTTCCTAGACATTCCCTTGCTGTTTCTACTACAGCATCCCTGTATGCCACCCATTCTCTTTCTATATCCTGAACCTTCTTTCTGTCCATTGTTTGGAACTTTTCACTAATAATATCCATGTACTTATAATTTCCCCGTCCTGGAGATTTTCTACCGTTATTCGTCTGCAAACAGATTTCACTTTCTCTGTCCTAGACGTATAGAGATAGTTAGTCCGCTACAGATCAAATAGTGGTCTGTATGAACAAAAGTCCCAGGAATACGCACACATTCCTAACAGAATTCCTGAATTCAAATTCGGTTATAATACAATATAGTCAGTTATGAATCTGCTCCCCTGTGGGTAGGGGTGGTGGTGGCACCTGTCGTAAGAGGTGACTAAAAGGAGGACCAGGGGCTCTCAACTTGGAAGCTTGGGTGGGCGTCCTCGGTTCCCCTAGCTGAGTCTCACTTTGCTTCCACTTACTTGGGCCAGACTCCTCACTTTCATATATTCTATTCGAACTCCCTTGGCCAACTCATGTTCTTTTCGACCCCGATGCTATTAGGTTCCGAGGGCTAGGGAATCCTTAATTTCCACGCCCTTCATGGCCCTTGTCTTTCTTTGGCCGATACCTTCATTTTTCGAAGTGTTGGATCCAGTGGCGTGCCATTAGGGGGACTAGGCTAGTCAACTGATATTTTAATTTAAGTATTTTCAAGAAACATACCGGCACACGAGTAAAACAGCCGTAGTATTTATTTCTCAACTTTCGTTTTTATTTCTCAATTTTCACCGTAAAATAACACTTGGTACCACTATTCTCACATACACTGCCACCCGGTCGCTGACTGTGATCGCTGGGTGAGGATCGGAGACATTCGGTTTTTCTCGGGAGAAGGGAACAGGCGAAGCTGCCTATACTGAGAGTCAACTCAAGACCTTAGCGGTCCCTTTGTTGTTAGTCAGACTTCTGGTCGATGAAAAGGATTCCGTAGCGCTAAATAGTTCCCTAGGTGTGTTACTTGTTCCTTTATAGTCCGCGCGTCGTGCTGTTCAGGCTCTATGGTCGGGCCTTTCATAACACGTAAATTTAATTTTTGTTGTTTGTTTTTTACCAGTGGCCGTGTTTTAAGGTTATTAAGCTTATATTATTGATCTTGACACTGAAAGAGATCTAGAGAAATGTGAAAATGTTAGATTATCTATGTATTTTGAAAGTGACTCGAAGTGTATTAAGTATGGAAGGGGACAAGGTTGAGAAATCTAGTTCCCTGCTGCAGAACGATGCTCAAGTAGCAGCATTACTCCCTGTGGCATTGCAGCAAGCGGTAATGTAAATAATACGAGGGTTGTATTCTCGATCAATTACTCAAGTGGCAACTTGGAGACCTCAGTTTCGAATAAAAGCAGCAAGTAATAACCAATGGTAGGCCTACTCCAAAAATTCCCATAAAGACAAAAATGAAGGATCATAATCGTAACCAGAATTAATTAATTTTGAGTGAGCAAAGAAAGTTAAACGTTTAAAAACAATGCAGATTTTAATTCAAACCGAGAACTAATGAAAGGATTGATTGTTGTTTTCTGTTTGTTGACTAAACAAGAGCTGCCATTCAGAGGCCATAACGAGCGGGAAGATTCTGTCAACAAGGGAAACTACATTGAGCTACGGTAATTAAATTACTTTCAAAATACGATAATAAACTGAATTTTCAACTTCACAGCACGGAGAACGAACATCCAACAGGATTCAGAACGATATTATATTATTAGTGTCGTAATTCTGGATAAGATTAAGTCGGAATTAAATGATGCATTTTTACAGCAAAGGAAGTGGCGTATGACTTTTAATGCCGGGAGTGTCCGAAGACATGTGCGGCTCGCCAGGTGCAGGTCTTTTGATTTGACACCCGTAGGCAACCTGCGCGTCATGATGAGGATTAAATGATGATGAAGGCAACACACACACCCAGCCCCGTGTCATAGAAATTAACCACTGATGGCTAAAATTTCCAACCCTGCCGGGAATCGAACCCGAGACCCTTATGACCATAGGCCAGCACGCTAACCATTTAGCCATGGAGCCGGACATTTTTACAGCAATAATGGTGGATGAAACTACGGACATTGCAAAGCTCTCTCAACTTTCAATGGTCATTCGATGCGTGAAAAATGACACTGTTCGTGAGAGATTAATTTTACAGAGCCATTAGTGATCGCACTGCGTTTGCTGTAAGCAAACATGTTTTTCAAATCCTCTCATTTCAATCGTGAGCAAAAGCTTATAGCACAAGGTGATGATGAAGCTACCACTTTTTCTGGACATATAAACGGTTTACAATCCCTTGTGAAAAACAGGTGGCCCAGTGCACTCCTCATACACTGCTATGCTCACTAATTCAATCTCGTCCGTTCCCAGTTTGTTACCGGTACCCATATCAAGGAATGTAAGGTTTGTTTTAACATTGAGTGTCATTCCAAATTTTCTTTTCGCATTCGTCGAAACTCGTTAACGCATTTGCTGCATTTGAAGTAACGAAATGATTTCCAAGTATTGCCAATACAAGATGGAATTTCCATTCCAGAAGAGAGAATGCGGTGAATGAGAACCAAACACAGCTGATAGGTTATTTGAGGGCATTGCTGAAGATCCATACAGTTGGGACACGGAAGCTTCTTCTTCTTTTCTTGTTTTCATTCCCCACCCTGAAGGGGTGGGGCGGGTCATCTAAAGGGTAACGCCCCCTCTCTGGCCAGGAGATTAGACGGGGTTGGGAAGAATTGAGAGAAGAGGGAGATGGGTCATAGCGGTTTGAATAAGTAAAGATGAGAATAAGGACGTGAGGGTATCCAGCGCTTTATTGACAGATTTACAAATACAAAGATATGTATAACAGAGATGCAAATAAGGGAAGATTTAACCAAGGTTGCAAGGGTGAAGTGGAAGGATGTGATAGAAAGAGGAGAAATTAACAAGAGAAGTGAGTAGGAGGCTGAGGAGGTGAGAGGTTGGCGATGGTGGCGAAAAGTAGCGTGGTGGGTGTGGATAAGGTCGGATATGTGGACTAGGTGGTTGAGGAGGAGGGGTAGGTCGGGGACGGCGACGAGGTGTGACAGAACGGGTTAAAGGTTGAGGAGGAGAACGAGACTGTTCAACCCGGTGGTGGCGGCCGAAGAGCTGTATACCATGGTGGATAAGTCGCTGAGCGTCGTCGAGTGTAGGAAGGTGGAGTCTCATTAAATACGTGGGTCCATCTGCGTTGAGATCCGGAACACTAGGCACACTGGTAATCCTGTTTGACGGAGTTCATGGACGATGTCTTCAGATGATATGCTAGGGTCACCGCAAACGACGCAACTGTAGGTTGTAGGGCTGTAGGACGGCGGCGGTGACGACGGTGGACGGGCCGAATCTGCAGGCGCTTCGGTGGCAGTTCCCTCGGCAGGTGGCTGAAGTAAGGTGCACTCGGGACGAAGTTGGTCATTGGTGGGAGAGATGGGGAGAGGAGACGTCATAAGGGGGAAAGGATGGGACATAACTGAAGTGGTTATAGAATGTTGGAGGAGGTGTGAGCAGAAGTGGTGGTGGTTGTGGTGGTGCAGCTAGACGACGAAGGATGGAACAGTGTTGTAGATGGAGGTGGCGCGGTTGCTACAGACGAATCGGCTGTGACAGGCGTATCAGGTGCTTCGAGGAGTAGTTGAGCCATGATGTTCGGAGTAGCTTCGAGTCGATGGAGGCGGCGGTGAATGCATGCTCCATTATCTAGAAGTTGAAGTAGTCGTCGGAAGAAGGGACATGCACGAGTACATCAGGCGATGGGTCTGGTCCGGCGTAGAGTCTGGAGACGGCATGGATGCTTGTTGAGCGGAGTTCCGTGTAGATGTCGTCATTGGAGAGAGCAGGACTAACATCACGGACGATAGGGGTGTACATGTTGGGGAGGCCGACTTGGTGCCAGCCTATATGCTTGATTATCGTCGGAAGGGTGCATAGGTATAGTTGTGGTGTCACCCGACCGACAAAAAAAGAAGAGACGTTGCTGTGGGAAGATTGGAGTCCACTTGTAGAGGAGAGGTGCGATGACGGAAGCTTTCGTAACTGCAAAAGGCTATGTATCGTCATTGCATTTCTACTGAAAGTTTTCTGCCACATATTTTTGGTCACGGAGACAGCATTTTTCAGAGTAAAATCTTGGAAGTGAAATATTGCATGGAGGAAGTAAAAGAGACGATATCTTACCTTAGAAACGCAACAAATGATTTGGAAAAGATGTAGGAAAGTAGAAGATGGTAATGTGGAACCTCCTAAGAAAAGACGTCGAGACAATAGCCCACTATATCCAAAACTGAAATATGGGCTTCCCTACAATGAAATTATTGATATCGTGGTTGGACAAACGGAGGTGAGATTTTAAGATTTCAGTAATTTGCAATTTCTTGAGCTATTAAATTGAAAGAAAGATTAGTGCTTCAAAATTCGATTTCCTGATAACTTACTTTTGACTCTTAAATCAAGTTGACGGTATACTGCGACTGAAATGATGCAATTCTTTAAAGAAATAGGCTTGACAGAAGAAGCGTTTACCGAAACATATAAATTATAGCTTGGCGCAACAATACCAGTCAGCACATCCACTGTAGAGCACAAATTCCCATGTTTGAAACGTGTGAAGAGTCTCCTCGTAATTCGTAAAGCGAGAATAGACTTACTAAACTTTCCCTCTTGTCATTTGAAGAAGGAATGCTAGATTAATTTCAAAGTGAAAACCCTGTGTACAACGCAGTTATCGAGAAATTCCTTCAGCAAGGCGACAGGAGAATTACACTAATACACAAATAAAGCTGATTTTATGCAAGGTGATTTTATTTATTTATTTATTTATTTATTTATTTATTTATTTATTTATTTATTTATTTATTTATTTATTTATTTATTTATTCGTATTTCTTTCTTTCATTCTTTCTTTCTTTCTTTCTTTCTCAGTTTACCCTCAAGGGTTGAGTTTTCCCTCGGACTCAGCAAGGGATTCCACCTCTACCACCATAAGTGCAGTGTCCTGGAGCGTGAGGACTTTGGGTCGGGAATACAACTGGGAAGGACGACCAGTACCTCGCCCAGGTGGTCTCACCTGCTATGTAGAATAGCGACCTTCTGGGGGGGGGGGGAGGGGGAGGAAGATTAGAAGGGATAGACAAGGATGAGGGAAGGATGCGCCCGTGGCCTTACATTAGGTACCATTCCGGCATTTGCTTGGAGGAGAAGTGGGAAACCACGGAAAACCACTTCGAGAATGGCTGAGGAGGGAATCGAAACCCCCTCTACTCAGTTGACCTCCCAAGGCTGAGTGGAACCTGTTCCAGCCCCCGGACCACTTTTCAAATTTCGTGGCAGAGCCAGGAATCGAACTTGGGCCTCCGGGAGTAGCAGCTAATCACACTAACCACTACACCTCAGAGGCGGACTTATTTATATTTGATTGCTTGATTACATTTTGATTAATTTATTAAGGTATTTGTGTTGAAAATTATGTATAGGACTATATTCATTCGATTTCCGCAAATTTTGACCCGTGTCTCCGAACCTAGTGAGAAAGGTTTCCGCACACCATTGGTCGGATCCCTCCCTTTTTCCTCCCTGATTAGTGTTATATAGAGGATGGTTGCCTAGTTGCTTTTCCTCTTACAATACTCATTACCACCACCACCACCGCCTATTACAAATCTGGTGCCTCTACCTTCCCATGTGTAAAGGTTAATAATATTATGCTTAAAGAATGTATTCGTAACTGCTAATCCCATTAGCACACAAGTCCAACAAACTCATCTTAGGTCTATACCTCTTCGCTTATATATATTCCCCAAATTTACTCATCACCTTTTCGTATCATTCAATTCTATTTCAAACTCTCACATTAAAATCGCCCGTCAGCACTATCCTGTCCTATCCTTGCTGTTGACCCTGACTACGATGTCACTCAGTGCTTCATAAAACTTGTCAACTTCATCCTCATCTGCACCCTCACGTGGTGAATACATTGAGACATTATTCTCGTCCCAGTTCCTCCAATAGCCAAATCTACCTATACGATTCGCTCATTTATGTGCCTAACAGAAACTACTCGTATGTGGCGTGCAATGGTATTCTTGATGAACAGCCCTCAATCAATCAATCAATCAATCAATCAATCAATCAATCAATCAATCAATCAATCAATCAATCAATCAATCAATCAATCAATCAATCAATCAATCAATCAATCAATCAATCAATACTGATCTGCATTTAGGGCAGTCGCCCAGGTGGCAGATTCAATATCTGTTGCTTTCCTAGCCTTTTCCTAAATGATTCCAAAGAAATTGGAAATTTTTTGAACATCTTCCTTGGTAAGTTATTCCAATCCCTAACTCCCCTTCCTATAAATGTATATTTGCCCCAGTTTGTCCTCTTGAATTCCAACTTTATCTTCTTATTGTGATCTTTCCTACTTTTATAAACGCCATTCAAACTTATTCGTCTACTAATGTCATTCCACGCCATTTCTCCGCTGACAGCTCGGAACATACCACTTAGTCGAGCAGCTCTTCTTATTTCTCTCAATTCTTCCCAACCCAAACATTACAATATTTTTGTAACGCTACTCTTTTGTCGGAAATCCCCCAGAACAAATCGAGCTGCCTTTCTTTGGATTTTTTCCAGTTTTTGAATCAGGTAATCCTGGTGAGGGTCCCATACACTGGAACCATACTCTAGTTGGGGTCTTACCAGAGACTTATATGAACTCTCCTTTACATCCTTACTACAACCCCTAAACACCCTCATAACCATGTGCAGAGATCTGTACCCTTTATTTACAATCCCATTTATGTGATTACGCCAATGAAGATCTTTCCGTATATTAACTCCCAGATACTTACAATGATCCCCAAAATCAACGCAGTAATTAAAACTGAGAGGACTTTTCCTATTTGTGAAACTCACAACCTGACTTTTAACCCCGTTTATCAACATACCATTGCCTGCTGTCCATCTCACAACATTTTCGAGGTCACGTTGCAGTTGCTCACAATCTTGTAACTTATTTATCACTCTATAGAGAATAACATCATCCGCAAAAAGCCTTACCTCCGATTCCACTCCTTTACTCATATCATTTATATATATAAGAAAACATAAAGGTCCGATAATACTGCCTTGAGGAATTCCCCTCTTAATTTTTACAGGGTCAGATAAAGCTTCACCTACTCTAATTCTCTGAGATATATTTTCTAGAAATATAGCAACCCATTCAGTCACTGTTTTGTCTAGTCCAATTGCACTCATTTTTTGCCAGTAGTCTCCCATGATCCACCCTATCAAATGCTTTAGACAGGTCAATTGCGATACAGTCCATTTGACCTCCAGAATCCAAGATATCTGCTATATGTCCGACTCGTTGGCTGAACGGTCAGCGTACTGGCCTTCGGTTCAGAGGGTCCCGGGTTCGATTCCTGATCGGGTCAGAGATTTTAACCTTAATTGGTTAATTCCAATGGCACGGGGGCTGGGTGTATGTGTTGTCTTCATCATCATTTCATCCTCATCACGACGCGCAGGTCACCTACGGGTGTCAAATAGAAAGACCTGCACCTGGCGAGCCGAACCCATCCTGGGATATCCCGGCACTAAAGCCATACGACATTTCATTTTCTGCTATATCTTGCTGGAATCCTACAAGTTGAGCTTCAGTGGAATAACCTTTCCTAAAACCGAATTGCCTACTATCGAACCAGTTATTAATTTCACAAACATGTCTAATAATATCAGAAAGAATGCCTTCCCAAAGCTTACATACAATGCATGTCAAACTTACTGGCCTGTAATTTTCTGCTTTATGTCTATCATCCTTTCCTTTATACACAGGGGCTACTATAGCAACTCTCCATTCATCTGGTATAACTCCTCCGACCAAACAATAATCAAATAAGTACTTCAGATATGGTACTGTATCCCAACCCATTGTCTTTAGTATATCCCCAGAAATCTGATCAATTTCAGCCGCTTTTCTAGTTTTCAAGTTTTGTATCTTATTGTAAATGTCATTGTTATCATATGTAAATTTTATTCCTTCTTTGGCCTTAGTCTCCTCCTCTATCTCGACATTATCCTTGAAACCAACAATCTTTACATACTGCTGACTGAATACTTCTGCCTTTTGAAGATCCTCACATACACACTCCCCTTGTTCATTAATTATTCCTGGAATGTCCTTCTACGAACCTGTTTCTGCCTTAAAATACCTATACATACCCTTCTATTTTTCACTAAAATTCGTATGACTGCCAATTATGCTTGCCATCATGTTATCCTTAGCTGCCTTCTTTGCTAGATTCAATTTCCTAGTAAGTTCCTTCAATTTCTCCTTACTTCCACAGCCATTTCTAACTCTATTTCTTTCCAGTCTGCACCTCCTTCTTAGTCTCTTTATTTCTCTATTATAATAAGGTGGGTCTTTACCATTCCTTACCACCCTTAAAGGTACAAACCTGTTTTCGCATTCCTCAACAATTTCTTTAAACCCATCCCAGAGTCTGTTTACATTTTTATTTACCGTTTTCCACCGATCATAGTTACTTTTTAGAAACTGCCTCATGCCTGCTTTATCAGCCATATGGTACTGCCTAACAGTTCTACTTTTAAGACCTTCCTTTCTATCACATTTATTTTTAACTACCACAAAAACAGCTTCATGATCACTAATACCATCTATTACTTCAGTTTCCCTATAGAGCTCATCTGGTTTTATCAGCACGACATCCAGGATATTTTTCCCTCTGGTTGGTTCCATCACTTTCTGAATCAGCTGTCCTTCCCATATTAACTTATTTGCCATTTGTTGGTCATGCTTCCTGTCGTTCGCATTTCCTTCCCAATTGACATCTGGCAAATTCAGATCTCCCGCTACAATCACATTTCTTTCTATGTCGTTTCCCACATAGCTGACTATCCTATCAAATAATTCCGAATCCGCGTCAGTGCTACCCTTTCCCGATCTGTACACTCCATTACCTTTAGAAATGAGCCTTACACCTAGAATTTCGTGTGTCTCAACTTTTTCGTAGCTTACAAATTCTTCTTTCACCAGAATGAACACTCCCCCTCCCACCCTTCCTATCCTATCTCTACTATACACACTCCAGTGCCGTGAGAAAATTTCTGCATCCATTATATCATTTCTCAGCCATGATTCAACTCCTATTACAATATCTGGTAAATATATATCTATTAAATTACTTAATTCTATTCCTTTCCTTACAATACTTCTACAGTTCAACACTAACAATTTTATGTCATCCCTACTTGATTTCCAGTTCCCTGTTCCCTTATCACCGCTCCCTAGGCCATCCCGTTTCCCTGAATGTACCTCCCTATTACCCTTCCAAACAAATTTCCTAACTTATACGTACCACTGCGGTTTATATGAAGGCCATCTGAGCGCAGATCCCTATCTCCTACCCACCCATTGGGATCTAGAAATTTAACTCCCAGTTTCCCACATACCCACTCCATAGTCTCATTTAAATCCCCAATCACCCTCCAGTCAGTATCCTTTTCTACACAGTATTCCACTAATAACAATCTCCGCTTTCTTAAACTTCCCCCGTGCTGCATTTACCAGATCCCACACATCTCCAACTATGTTGGTACTTATATCAGCTTGCCTTACATTGTTGGTACCAACGTGAAACACTACCACCTTCTCCTTCCCCTCCTCCCTCTCTTCTACTTTCCTCAACATCTGCCTCAACCTAATTCCTGGATAACACTCTACCCTGGTACCCTTTCCTCGTTATCTGCCCTTACCCGAATATCATTAACTCCTAACACATACAGACACATCCTCATTGCTGACTCAATAAATTCTACTTTCTTTCAAAAGCCACATTGATATTAATGGCTCCCATCGAATTTCATTTCGTCCGCCAAGTTGTTTCCAAGGCATCCGTCGCGTGTCAAATGCGAGTGGCACTCCGTTACTCCCAAAGGTCCGATGCTTGCTTAAAATATTCTAAACGTGCTCGGTAAAAATTTTGTGAAGCAGGTTGCTACCGTTCTTACAGATAGTCCCGGTGAGGATCTCTCCTCTAGCGGGTTAGGGATCATCGTTTGATTGTATATTCCTAACCGCCTGAGCACATGGAGGGCCAAGACTCAGAATATGTCCGAGATGCCCACTCCGATTCCATAGTAACTGGTATCCCGACTCTCGGGATCACTTAAGTCTACTAGGCCACTCAGCCGATGCCCATGGTTCGCGAACTAGGACGTGACTACAGGAACCTACTCCATGAACTATTATTACTATTATTCATTCATTCAACTTCGCTAATCAGCCAACTAGGGACCACGATAAGCCTCACTTTACATTCTGGCATTTGTTCATCTTTCGCTTGATCCACATTGTCTTCATTACCTCACTGTGTTTAGCACGACGTTCTTCTGTCCATTTAGCACCAGTTGCCCGTTTTTCGTCCCGGAAAGTCCCAAAAGTCTTGATGGCTGCTCTGAAAAGATTTCGGTCTTGTGCATCTTCTGCTTGTAGGCCCAGTTCTTTAAGATCTTTCTTGACATTAACGTACCATGGCATTGCCGTTTTTGGTTTTGCGTCAAATATACTGAAGATACGTTTCGTCCATCGAGAGTCGATCATCCGTCGTATATGACCGTAGAAGCGAACTCTGCCTTTACGCATTGTGTCCGTGATCTTCTCTATCTTAGAGTATACTTCTTGCCTGGATTTTCTAATGTAGATGCCATTTTTGTAGTTTGGACCAAGTATGGTGTGTAATATCTTTCTTTCTTTCCTCTCTAAATCCGCAAGCAAACATTTCTCGGACAGGATAAGGCATTCAGATGCATACAGTGATACTGGTTTGATGACAGTGTTGTAGTGACGAATTTTTGTGTTCAGGGAAAAGCACTTTTTGTTGTAAATGTTGCGGGTGGTTTGGAAAGTGACTTCCATTTTCTTGATTCTTGCTGCTATGGCCTCTTTGTCAAGTCCATTTTGCTGAATCCATTCCCCAAGGTATTTAAATTTACTAACACGGTTTATCGTTCCATATTTGGTGTTTAGTTGTGCCGTATCATCTTTGATATTTGACATTACTTCTGTCTTTTGAAAGGAAATTTGTAAACCTGTTTGTTCTGCTACTTCCTTCAACACATTGATCTGTTCTGTTGCACTTTCGAAATTTTCTGCCATAAGGGCTATATCATCAGCGAACGCTAAGCAATCTATTTCCACTCCATTTTTCTTTGTCCCAATCCTTACGGGTTTGTAAAGGTTTCTTTCTTTTAACGTCTTTCGCCACTCCTGTATTACCTTCTCAAGTACGCAGTTGAACAAAAGAGGTGACAGCCCATCTCCTTGTCGAACGCCTGTCTTGATCTCAAAGGGTTCAGAGAGACATCCTTGGAATTTTACTTTGGATTTGTGTTGGTTAGTGTTGCCCTTATTATCGCCAGCAGTTTCTTACCGACTCCCATTTCTGCAAGGATTTTAAACAACACATCACGGTCGATGGAGTCGTATGCTTTCCTGAAGTCTACAAATGTAGATACATAGGTTCGACCTCTCAGCATATGGTATTATTATTATTATTATTATTATTATTATTATTGTTGTGGTTGTAAGCCTCCGTGGCTCAGGCGGCAGCGCGCCGGCCTCTCTCCGCTGGATTCCGTGGTTCAAATCCCGGTCACTCCAAGTGAGATTTGTGCTGGACAAAGCGGAGGCGGGACAGGTTTCTCTCCGGGTACTCCGGTTTTCTCTGTCATCTTTTGTTCCAGCAACACTCTACAACATCATTTCATCTGTCAGTCACTAATCATTGCCCCAGAGGAGTACGGCAGGCTTCAGCACTCGGCACAATTCGTATCCTCGCCGCTAGATGGGGCTTCATTCATTCCATTCCTGACCCGGTCAAATGACTGGAAACGGGCTGTGTATTATTATTATTATTATTATTATTATTATTATTATTATTATTATTATTATTATTATTATACCGGAAGGTACACCTCAACTCCGCACTTTCAAAATAAGCGCCTTAATGAACTCCTCTATCGACCAAAATGTGAAATTGTTACTACATAAAGTTGAGACTTTAATCAGAAGATATCACTACTGAAACATTAAGTAAATGTGTTATTGTGAAGTTTCCTAAACTGATTGGATTTCTATTGGTTTTGTTTTTGCTGTACATCAAGAAGTTTGGACGTTTTTCCACAGATGTCACTACCAAAAAACTATAGTAATGTACTCTGGTGCAAGGTAAAGGAAGTTGTTATTGAAAGAAATTTTGTGTTTATAGGTTTTCTCAACTTTCATTTGTTTTCTTTATGTAATTCTAGGTTTGCAACACTTCTGCTTATTCCGCCAGTTTTGAATCTGGCCAATGAAAATTTTCTGTAATTAAATTTCAGCCTATCACAGGCTTCTTGTTCGGTTTTGAGTGTAACTTTTGCGTTCAGCCAATAAAAATGAGAGGGTGTGTCCGGATCAGCCCAGAATCCTATCGAACCTTCCCTGAGGGTATATAAGTTGCGGCTTTTCAAGTTTCTTTGTCTCTTGATCGTCGTCTTTCTGAGTGTGTGTGTTAAGGCAGGAGGCGGGACGCCTCATTCTTCGGCAGGCAGTACATCAGCCAGGTAATGGCCACCTAAATTTTCTTTTCTGTAGCTACCTCCGCAGACTTATCCTAGGAGAAGGTCCGAATTTTAAACTATGTAACAAAACTTTTCTAAAGTGTAAATTTTTTTCGGCTAATGTAAAACTTCATAAAGTCTTTAACTGTAAATCGGGGATAGAGAGTGAGTCACCCTCTCGAGGTCCCCTTCATCTTGGTTTGAGGTGACTACGATTTCGTAACCGTTTTCTTACTGTAATGTATTAAATTTATTTCCATGAGAGTCACCTCAGTAGCTTGGGACTAGCCCCTGTTTCATTGGGCCCAGAGCCCTGTTAGGGTTTTAAAATTTCATTATCTAGGAGCGCAAGCGTACGCCTCCATTCAGTACGTGTTCGGGCCATTTATTTAACCTGTTCTTTTTCCGCAAAGGCCCAGAAGGTTGGGTACTAGATACCTCTGTGTAAAACTATTTCCATTTGTAAATGGTGCCTCGTGACGCCAGAGAGTGTAAGATTTTGATGTAATGTTTTCTTGAGAGTGGGATCTAAGAAATAGTAATAGTGAGGGGTGCCTCTGGAAGGCTAAATATTGTAACTTCTGGAGCAAGTGCTCTTAAATCAGGATATTTCCGTCCCTGTCTAACCATTGAGATTTCGTGAATTTTGTAAACTGGATCCGGTATCTAAGAATTTTTAAACTAAGGGCTTGAAGCCCCAAAGCTGTAAAATTCACTCAGCTTGGATTTTTCCAAGTCTTGTTGCAAAATTGCTAAGTGTACCTGTCATGTTGTCATGTTCACTCAGTGAAAAAATTCTTAAGTTTGATATTCAAAAAGAAATATAACCTTTTAAAGTTTTAATTCAATTTTTGATATTGTAGTTAGACCCATTCAGGCCCACACCTTCTTTGACCTCTCTGCGTCCCACAGATACCACGGATCAATTATTATTATTATTATTATTATTATTATTATTATTATTATTATTATTATTATTATTATTATTATTATTATTATTATTATTTCATGGGTTACTATAGTTACGTCAGGTTACTCAGGTTATCATAACCAGTGTCGGACCAAACAGCTCGTTCTCTTGGAAACAGTAAACATGGCTAGTAAAACAGTTTATTTAGTTCTGAAGTTCTTGCAAATCATTTTGTTTTACGGTACTGTGAAATTTGAAAATGAAGAACGTACTCTTTATTTTTCTTTTTATGTGTCTCTCAAAGGTTGAACATTTCCGGAAAAGGTTTTCCAGATTGAACGAATTCTAGTTTCTCGCACAAGCTCCTAAAATGGAACGGTTTGTCCTACAGTCCTTCTATCTCACAATTTGGGTCAGCCATTGCAAATATTATGTTAGTTGAAAAATAGGAACAGTTCTATTTCACTGAATACTCTTGCATGAAAAAATACAAGAACGCACCCATGATACAGGCGAATTGTATATATTGTCCATTTTTGTATCAAAATCATGGGAACGTACGCTGCCACATAAACGCCACATGGTCCACTACATCATCGGCACCTACTAGGCAAGTTTTTCTCACTCTGCCACGTACGAATTGAAACTGTTTTTGCATTTTGCAATTAACTAGGTACCATCAGTTTCCTCTTACAAACGCTGTTTCAGAGTTTGCTTGAACATCTACTGAGTAACGCGTCCCTCGTTTCACACATTTCTGCATACTCAGTAATGTTCTCCAGAGTACTTTTAAGTTTATTCTCGCTTGTACTTGACTCAGTGTTTCTGAAACCTATTGCCTCAAGAGATTTTGGCATATTTAGTGTAGATGATTGTAAATACGTTATTGTAGTTGCAGTCATACTGACATTATCCTGATTATATGAAAGATCTTCAAACAAAGCTGATGAAATTATTTCCTTCACTGCATAAGTTATATAGCGACATTTTTCTCCTCGATCAATCAATCAATGGACTGCATTTAGGGCTGTCATTTAGGTGGTGGATTCCCTTTTCTTAATTTTTTTAAAGAATTTGGAAATTTGTCAAACCTTTCCCATGATTAAAAATTCCAATTCCTTATTCCTCGTCCTATAAATGACTATTTGCCTCACTTCGTCCTCTTAATTCCAACTTCATATCCACTCAAGCTTCTTCGTCTTGACAGCTCGGAGCATACCACGCAGACGAGCATCTCATCTCCTTACTCCTTACTCAAAGACACTAATTATGTTAACAATTTTGTCGTAATATTGATCATAATAATTATACTGGTCCGACTCGTTGGCTGAACGGTCAGTGTACTGACCTTCGGTTCAAAGGGTCCCGGGTTCGATTCCCGGCCGGGTCGGGGATTTTAGCCTTAATTGGTTAATTCCAACGGCACGGGGGCTGGGTGTATGTGTTGTCTTCATCATCATTTCATCCTCATCACGACGCGCAGGTCGCCTACGGGAGTCAAATAGAAAGACCTGCACCTGGCGAGCCGAACCCGTAGTGGGATATCCCGGCACTATAAGCCATACGCCATTTCATTTCATAATTATACTGCAGCGTGTAGCCATGTTCCTCATCGAGTTACAATTGGTTTTGGAGACAAGGGAATTTCAGGTGCCATTTCCTTAAATATTTTGATTCTTGCAGGTGCCTTGTGAAATGTTATGTATCAACGTGCGAATAGCAAGCTCTAATTTCTTCCGCAACTCACTGAAGACCATGTGCTACACAGGTTAAACGTCGATATGATTGATGTATTCCTGTCGTAACCTTCTTCATATAAGAAGCCCCATCCTTAACGAGTAGCAAAACATTATCTTTCTTAGTACCGATGGGTCACAACAGAGAAAGGGAATAATTAAACAAGCAAGTAATTGTAGAATGATTAAGCTTCTCCAGCTCTTCAAAGTTTAGGCCTAAGTGAAATGTGTTACCTGGGCTAGCATCAGGTTTCGTACAACAACATTAGCGGCTAACCTATTAGCGGCATCTTTCGTTTCGTCAATACATAAGAACATATTTGTATCTGCTATTGCATCTATTGCATAATTTAGGCATTCGTTGGTTGTTGGAAAGTTTGTTTTGCGTAATTGTGCTTCGGAAGGCATTTTTCTGTTAGCATATTTTATTGCTTTTTTTTCTGGAAAAATGTTTATCGGTACTCACTCGTCCTATCCCACACATTCGTAAAATACTGCAGTCACAGGCTAGTTCCTGTCGTATCATATAATAGGTAGCCGGTTGCAGTAAATTAGTGAAACATTAATTTAAAACAAATAGTGTACCATAATGTTTAAGCTAATCTATAAGACAAAACACGACTTAACCTAATCTTTACATTAACTTTCAGAGTTCAACATAGGTACCGGTAGCTAAAATGTTAGTAAAAATGAAGGCATCCCATAAGTAAGTACCCTTCATGCTGGTGCTGCCTTCTTCACGTGAACGTTCTTTGCTCTTTGGTCGGTCGCAAGATGTCTTCCTTTTAGGTACCATGAGTTGATATACTGTACAGTGTGGTAGAGGTCGCAAATTTCGTAAAGGGGGACCTACTAGCTCGATAAACTTCTATCTTTTTGTTAGAAACTAATATTAGAATTTAAGGCCTCATCAGTGGCGGCTCGTGATGATAGAAATGGGTGGGGCACATTCAACATATTAGGAACACTAGGAATCAATTAAATCAATTAAATTAATCTTAAATTAATCCGCCATTGAATATATTATTCATTATGCAATTCCTCTGTATGAGCCTTTGGCTCGTTGGAATTAATTATTGAAATAAATATTTATCTATCATCTACCTTCTTATTCCTTGTATATTAAACTGCGATTGTAGGTTCTATTTTTATCTTTGAACGATTTATGCTAAGCTCTGGTCTTGGTCGGCCCATTTCTTTAGCTAGTAATCTGTTTTCGTAATTAAGATATTTTGTTTGTAACTCACTTGATTCATTTTAAAAACACTTACGCTCGCAGAGGAATACACTCAGATACATCACACTAATCTTCACACACTTTTCAGACTTACAATGAACATCGACACCGATGGACACGATTAATCTAACAGACGTACAAGGTAAGCACAGGTTTGCTACAAACACTACCTTTGCGCGCGTTAATAATACATATGCCGACAAGAAAGTGTAGCTGGGTGCTATCTAGTAGGCTGTAGGAGAAGTAAGTTCAAAATACGAACTAGCCCTGAAGTGTCACATCGTAGAAATACTGTGACCGGGTCAATGGAATTTGCCATTACCCCCTTCACCCCTCACTGCTCGCAGAATGAGGGGATGATGTTCAGGTATAAGGACGAGTCGGTCCCATCCGGGATTAGACCTTTACTATGTTGCCTAGTTTAGTCCAGGGCTGCTAGAACAAGAACAACCATGGTGAATCATAGCCTCTTGAACTCACTGAAGGTGGTCGTGGCAGTAATCGTGCATAATGATGTTCTGATTTTTATAATAGTTTTAATCGGTGGAGGGGCACGTGACCATGTGACCTAAAGGCAGAACCGCGCCTGGGCCTCATTCCCTTTATACTGATCCGGTCTTTTCTTTTTTTTTCTGTTGCTGTAGATAGCCGCTGTGATGGATCACAATAGCGTGAAGATCATAACCTTGTGTCCCTGGGTATTATAATCCCTAGGTTTTCGTCTTCTTTTCTTTTCTCGGTACATTATTATGTTCTCCATGTTTATCTTATTTCACTCCTTAAATCTTTCACTCACAATTACATAACATCCTGCTTAGGATTTGGATCCATGTGATAACACGATTAGTGGCTGGGTATAATGTACAACTAGTCCAGTAAACAAACTAACAACAGCAACAACAACAACTCACAGTTGTCATGTGTAGAGAAGCCCTTATTGGTATAAATATTAAGTTCATTTGCGAGAAACCACGTTCACATTCAGGGGTACAAATGGGAATGCTGTTAATGGTGTTTACAAATGGTAGTAGTGACTCTGGCATTTTGTACTCAATAAGAAATTCACGATAACCTCGTAGAACTTTCCTGTTTTGGAACCTTAATCGCCTACACAATTTTGTACTTCAGCTTCACCAGAATGTCTTCTTCTGAACATTAACTGGCCAACATGCAGGATACAATACTTCTGTACTTCTGTCCATTCTGGTATTTGTGGGTCTTCCTTTGTTAACAGGCGATTTTCCATCCGTTGTCTTCACGACTAATCCACAGATTTTCCAAACTGCAGAAATATTTCTGTAACTTGAAGCTACCCAACGAGTATTTAGAATTGTCCCTATGTGGTACGGTTGCTGGTCCAGATCGTCAGAAATATTTCTCAGTTCTCTGGCAGTTTTAGGTGGCTTGTGATATAAAGTATGAAGTTTGTCAAGAAAAGGCTTAAAATTATTAATCTGTGAAATTTGAAGTCCTTTGCAACGACGTTTCCAACAGAGAGTTCAAGTCTATGGTTTGCGCAATGCCAAAACAAGACATGTGGATATTGCTCTTTAATCAAAGTCATTACGCCTTTCATTTTCCCTAAAATCACATGCTACTGAAAGAAGGTTTTCTTCCAAAATTTATATAGAGAAGCCCTATTCATTCAAAATAATAATCAGACATTGAAAAATATCTTGGGCAGACATATTTTGCAACCCAAAAATATCAATAAATATTTGTATGTCTATCCATATCAGGAAGCATTTTCCTTACATACCGTACATTATAAAATGATGATAATTGGCTGATTGTAGAGCTCTCGTCAATTAGCAAAGAAATCTTGCAATTAGAGGGTATTCAATTATTTGCTTCATTAGGTTTACCGTTATCTTCATTTCAGCTCTAATATACTTAACTATGTTGATACTAGCATCGGTCGAATGAAGAATTCGACCCATACCACCACTATTCACTTCTTGGTGATCAATTTCAGACTAGAAATGATTCAATGCCTCATTTTTCTTGGCAATTTTTGGAGGTTATCTCGTTGGCATGTTCAAAAGCTTGAGTAGAAGGGACCGCCAACATTTTTTCTTTTGCAGCAGGTAATATGTTAGTGGCAGCCCTATGAACGGAACTAATGTTATGATCATGGATGCTTTTCATAGTGAAGTCATTTGATTTTTTTATTTCCATCAAAAGGAAGTAATCTAAACCTTTGCCCATGGCCTAGAAATATTAATACACTGACTGACAGAGCAAATGCAACACCAAGAAGGAGTGGTTCGAAAGGGATGAAAGTTGGGGAAAAAACAGAGACGGCACGGATGAATAATTGATGTTTATTTCAAACCGACATGCAGGTTACACAATGCGCACGGCATCGACTCAGTACGATGTAGGACCACCGCGAGCGGCGATGCACGCAGAAACACGTCGAGGTACAGAGTCAATAAGAGTGCGGATGGTGTCCTGAGGGATGGTTCTCCATTCTCTGTCAACCATTTGCCACAGTTGGTCGTCCGTACGAGGCTGGGGCAGAGTTTGCAAACGGCGTCCAATGAGATCCCACACGTAATCGATTGGTGAGAGATCCGGAGAGTACGCTGGCCACGGAAGCATCTGTACACCTCGTAGAGCCTGTTGGGAGATGCGAGCAGTGTGTGGGCGGGCATTATCCTGCTGAAACAGAGCATTGAGCAGCCCCTGAAGGTACGGGAGTGCCACCGGCCGCAGCACATGCTGCACGTAGCGGTGGGCATTTAACGTGCCTTGAATACGCACTAGAGGTGACGTGGAATCATACGAAATAGCGCCCCAAAGCATGATGCCGCGTTGTCTAGCGGCAGGGCGCTCCACAGTTACTGCCGGATTTCACCTTTCTCCACGCCGACGCCACACTCGTCTGCGGTGACTATCACTGACAGAACAGAAGCGTGACTCATCGGAGAACACGACGTTCCGCCATTCCCTCATCCAAGTCGCTCTAGCCCGGCACCATGCCAGGCGTGCACGTCTATGCTGTGGAGTCAATGGTAGTCTTCTGAGCGGACGTGCCTGCCGGGAGTGCAGGCCTCCTTCAACCAATCGACGGGAAATTGTTCTGGTCGATATTGGAACAGCCAGGGTGTCTTGCACATGCTGAAGAATGGCGGTTGACGTGGCGTGCGGGGCTGCCACCGCTTGGCGGCGGATGCGCCGATCCTCGCGTGCTGACGTCACTCGGGCTGCGCCTGGACCCCTCGCACGTGCCACATGTCCCTGCGCCAACCATCTTCGCCACAGGCGCTGCACCGTGGACACATCCCTATGGGTATCGGCTGCGATTTGACGAAGCGACCAACCTGCCCTTCTCAGCCCGATCACCATACCCCTCGTAAAGTCGTCTGTCTGCTGGAAATGCCTCCGTTGACGGCGGCCTGGCATTATTAGCTATACACGTGTCCTGTGGCACACGACAACACGTTCTACAATGACTGTCGGCTGAGAAATCACGGTACGAAGCGGGCCATTCGCCAACGCCGTGTCCCATTTATCGTTCGCTACGTGCGCAGCACAGCGGCGCATTTCACATCATGAGCATACCTCAGTGACGTCAGTCTACCCTGCAATTGGCATAAAGTTCTGACCACTCCTTCTTGGTGTTGCATTTGCTCTGTCAGTCAGTGTACATCTTTTTGTTTCTGTCCGAACCCAAATTGATCGCTTCTTGACCTATTTTACAGCCAAGCCTTTTATTTTTCACGATTAACCAGTTCCTCCCTACCCCACCCCCTCAAAGATCAGCATTTTGCTATGCAGTCAAGCACCCGGGAAGATTTTCATTCGTATCTGCATGTTCGGTAGCCACAACTATGTGTTCAGCTTTTACAGATTTGATCGAAGTATTATCCCTGTAGGAGATTTTAGAAGGCAGAGACAAAAGAAATTAAAAAAGAAAGGAGGAACCCGATATCGAGAATTTATTAAGATGTGTTTTTGCTTGTAAAGTCTTATTTTTGTACATACAGCAGAGTAAAATAAATGCATTAAATACTGATTAGTGACCAGAAGTTGTAAGCAGTAACATTGGTAACCTCCGACGTGATAAAAATAACGGCAAGTGTAATGAAGTGAAACATAAAGAAGCACACTGTTACTTGTTTAGGAGTTTTCAGTCGCATTTATTTCATCATCATGTGATGAATATCCATCTTAGGCCGTAGACTGTATTGTAATTTGTGTAATCAGAAACATATACAATAGGAACTAACCCCGAAATGGCAACCCAGGAAAACCAAGATATTCCAACCGTAGGATGCGAAGCTAACAAGGTTAGCGTAAAAATTCCTCCTTTTTGGTCTGAGAAGCCCGAAATTTGGTTTTTCCAAGTAGAAGCACAGTTCAACATTGAATCACATCCGAAGAAACCAAATTGAATTACATAATTGCCAAACTCGAACCAAAATATAGCGAGAATATTTGGGATATAATAACAGGACCAGGAACTGCTAAATATACGGCCGCCAAGTCACGACTCCTGGATATTTTTAAAGAGAGTGAAGATGTGAAAATCAAAAGATTATTTACTGGTGTAGAGTTAGGAGATTACAAACCTAGTCAGCTTCTTTGAAAATGCAGTCGTTAGCTGGGAAGGATGTGACTGATAAGGTTATTAGAACCCTTTTGTTAGATAAGCTTCAAGATTCGATAAAAATATTCTAGTCGTGAGCGAAAACTGCTTGGAGCCTGTCGCAGTAATGGCTAATAAGATGTTGGAGATGAACACCCGCAATGACGTATTCAAGGTTGATACCCAAGACCCAAAAGGTACTATTATTAATGAGCTAGTTAGTAAGATTGCTCATTTGGAACAACAAATCGCTACGATGTCCATAGGACAACACAGCAGTCGAAATCGTAGTCCTCGCCGGCGAAGCTCTAGTCGTAACCGAAGCCGAAATAGAAGAAGATACGACCCGAAAGGCAAGTACTGCTATTATCACTTCCGATTTGGTCAACAGTGCATTTCAGAGAAATGTAAACGGCCTTGCTCATGGAAGTCGTCGGAAAACTCCAACGGGCAGTAGAATTAGCGGCTAGTTCACCTGCCGAGAACCATGATAGAAGCGGCAAACACCGGTTATTCGTAACTGCGGTTTCTTGTTGACATTGGAGCAGATGTGTCAATAATTCCACCAAGGAACTGTGATCGAATCGATGATCCGTTTAAACTTTATGCTGTCAATGGGACTGTAATTCCAACGTATGGTATCAAAACCCTAACTTTGGATTTAGGTTTACGCAGACAATTTCAGTGGCCATTTGTAATTGCTAAGTTCAACAAGGGTATATTAGGAGCGGATTTTAAAAACTAATTTCATTCATGTGTCGATATTCGTAACAAAAAATTAACAGATGGCGTAACCAAACTTAAAAGAGAGGGTGAGGTTATGTCCATTTCGGAAAATGA
Source organism: Anabrus simplex (assembly GCF_040414725.1). Classification (NCBI taxonomy): domain Eukaryota; kingdom Metazoa; phylum Arthropoda; class Insecta; order Orthoptera; family Tettigoniidae; genus Anabrus; species Anabrus simplex. Next base: position 140,024,285 of record NC_090265.1, read on the forward strand.
AGCTATAAGTACAGTGAACAAGAGTATGCAATTTGCCCACTTGTTCAAATCCTATCCTGAAAAACATCGCAAAATTTGGTACAAGAAAAAATTCCACATAATATTAAACATCATATCAATACCCAAGGACCTCCAGTTTATTCCAGAGCAAGACCATTAGCACTTCATCGGTTACAACAAGCGAAACAAGAATTTCAATCTATGCTGGACCATGGAATCATCAGGCCATCACAGTCAGAATGGGCTAGTCCTCTTCACTTGGTAAACAAGAAGGATGGATCTCTTCGTCCATGTGGAGACTATAGGAGACTGAACGAACGAACAGATCCAGACGGGTATCCTATCCCGAGACTTGAAGACTTTCATCACATCTTGGATGGTACAACGATTTTTTCCAAGATCGATGTATTCAGGACGTATTTTCAGATCCCAATAGCAGATCCCACAAGCACAAAACTGCCATTATCAAACCATTCGGACTTTTTGAATTTAATGCCATGAATTCTGGACTTAGGAATGCCCCATCGACATTCATGCGGTTCATCCATGATATGTTGAATGGGTTAAATTTTGTATTCCCGTACCTGGATGACATATTGATTGCCTCCAAATAAGTTGCAGAACACAAGCATCACCTACAGCTAGTTTTAGAACGGTTATCGAAGTATGGCCTCCGCATCAATATGACTAAATCTGTAATAACTGCAAAAGAACTAGAATTTCTAGGGTACCTGATTACACTAAATGGTTCGATACCACTTCCTGAGAAGGTACAAGCAATCAAGGATTATAAGTTACGCGAGACCATTCGAAACTTATGCAGATTCCTCGGTTTGATCAACTTTTATCGTCGTTATCTGCCAAATGCAGCAGAAACTCAAGCTATTCTACACAAATATTTGAAAGGAGCTAAGAAGGACGACAGCAGAAAAATTGACTGGATCGACGAAGCCAAGAAGCAGTTTGCGAAATGTAAAGAAGACCTGGTTAATGCTTCATTTCTAACATTTCCAGTTCAAAATCTGCCTATAGTCCTTTTCACAGATGCTTCTGATCAGGCTGTTGGAGCAGAATTACAGCAGTATGAAGACGCTGGTTGGAAACCCATAGCTTTCTACTCCAAAAACCTTAGCAGTGCCCAGACGAATTACAGTGCATATGATGAAGAATTGCTTGCAATATACCTGGCCGTGAAACAATTCAGACACCTGATTGAAGGTAGAGAATTTGCCATTTTACGGACCATACACCAATTACCTACGCATTCCAACAAAAGAATGAGAAGGCGTCTCCTAGGCAACTACGGCGCCTGCAGTACATCTCGCAGCTCATGACTGGCATACATCATGTCAGTGGCAGAGATGATGTGATAGCCGATACTCTGTCAATACTTGATTATGAAATCATAGCAAAGCATCAATAAAATGATGAAAAGCTGAAGCAGTTACAAGACAATACATCACTGAAATTCAAACAGTGTCAGTTAGGTTCCCAGTAAATGTTGTGTGATGTCTCTACTGATACGATTCGCCCTTTTGTTCGAAAGTTATTTCGCACAAAAATTTTCAAACAGATTTACGATATGGCATATCCTGGCGTGAAAGCAACTGTCAAAAACGTTGTTTCCAAGTTTATATGGCCAGGAATAAGAAATGATGTGCGTAAATGAGCTCAATCTTGCATTAATTGTCAACAAAACAAAGTGACAAAGCACGCTAAGTCTCCAGTTGGAAATTTCAAACAACCAGATGATAGATTCCAAGTCGTTCATGTAGATATAATTGGACCCTTGCCACCATGAGAGGGAAACATTTACTGTCTTACTTGCATTGATCGATTCAACAGTTGGATGGAAATCATTCCAATGGCCAATATCACCGTCGAGTCAGTAGCAAGTTCTTTCTACAACAATTGGATAAGTAGATTTGGAGTTCCGGAAGTAATTGTTACGGACCAAGGGAAACAATTTGAATCGGAATTATTTACAAACTTAGCAAAGCTCTGCGGAGCGAAGATGCAACATACCACTTCTTACCATCCTCAGGCAAATGGAAAAATAGAACGACTACATCGTACTCTCAAAGCAGCAATCCGAGCGCACAAGAACCCCAGATGGACTCAGAGCCTACCGACAGTTCTACTTGGTCTACGAGCAGCCATTTGAGAAGACTCCAACTACTCACTTGCAGAAATGATATATGGAACCGCTATCAGACTTCCTGGAGTGTTTTCGAACACTCCGTTGAGTTACAGTGCAATCCAGATACCTTTGTGACTCAACTCTGGGATCACATAAAGCTAGAACAGTGACATCCAGATCTACATTTATTCACAAAGACCTCTCTTGTAGTTCACATGTGTTCTTAAGGACAGACAAAGTTAAAAAGTCCCTCGAGTCACATTATGAAGGACCGTTCGGAGTGATAAAGAGGCAGGACAAATATTTAACCATCAGTATCAAGGGCAAAGGTGTTAACGTTTCCATTGATAGACTCAAACCTGCTTATATACTAGTGGATGAAGAAACAGAACGAGATACAGTGAGGAATCCTAACCTACCTCCTATAACACCCCCTGTTTCCGCAGTGGCGTATCCTGGAATCTCCACTGAGGCATGCAACTAGTAACCATGCAGTTAACACAATGTATTAAGTAAATTTCAATTCTACTCACCCTAATTACATGTAGGTGAACTCGAGCCAAACAGTTTTACTGTACGTTTCTGGATTGAACGTGCGTACACAATTCTTGTTTTCTCTTTTTAAATTTACGAGGGTCCGCCTCTGTGGTGTAGTAGTTAATGTAATTAGCTGCTACCCCCGGAGGCCCGGGTTCGCTTCCCGGCTCTGCCACGAAATTTGAAAAGTGGTACGAGGGCTGGAACGGGGTCCACTCAGCCTCGGGAGGTCAACTGAGTAGAGGTGGGTTCGATTCCCACCTCAGCCATCCTCGAAGTGGTTTTCTGTGGTTTCCCACTTCTCCTCCAGGCAAATGCCGGGATGGTACCTAACTTCAGGCCACGGCCGCTTCCTTCCCTCTTCCTTGTCTATCCCTTCCAATCTTCCCATCCCCCGCAAGGCTCCTGTTCAGCATAGCAGGTGAGGCAGCCTGGGCGAGGTACTGGTCATCCTCCCCAGTTTCATCCCCCGACCCAGAGTCTGAAGCTCCAGGACACTGCCCTTGAGGCGGTAGAGGAGGGATCCCTCACTGAGTCCGAGGGAAAAGCCAACCCTGGAGGGTAAGCAGATTAAGAAGAAGAAGAAGAAGAAATTTACGAGAAAAGGTAGAGGTCTCGCGGCTTTAACTATTTGCATCTTTTCATCAAACGAACGGCCAGTAAATGGCTTTTCAAACTGATTTACAATTATATCCGTTTTAGACTCATCCATCGTTAATACCACATTGCGCAAAATATAATAAAACTCCGAAAACGACGAATAGCACAGGAACAGCACACACAGAATGAACTCACTAATCAGCAAAACACACAATGAATTAACTCACTAGTTAGCCACAACTCAAGCACTGGAGATAAGTCACCCCAGTGGCATTGGTCAGTTTCGTCACGTTGGGTTCTCGCTAGGGGGTAATCTGTGTGTCCCGTTCGCTGTAAACATGTCGACTTTCTCCAAGTTGCTAACAGATGGCAGAGGGTAGCACGGGTATGGGGTGACAAATTCTGACCAAGTTTCAATTGCAGCGAAATCGTTCGGAGGGTTTCAGAAGTACGTCTGCCACTGAATGCAATTTTAAGATTGAATGCCTTACGTCCTTAACTCCTAAATTTGCTGTCTCTTTCTTCCGAGAGTGGAGTAGACGGCGAGACTACACCAGCACCACACGTAATCAAGCAACGGAACTAGTACAGTTGCGCGGACCTTTTGAACTTCTGAGAGATGAAATCGTTAATATTTGACCTGAAACAACCTAAAATCGTAAATCAGACAGTTCTTTGTGTTATCATAACGCATGCAATCAATGCCTTGCATTCAAGGAGAATACGCCCCTGTGTTTCCGAAAAATACCATTCCAACCAGAAACAGGAAAATACCTTTCAGAACAGTGAACGAGTCAAGGCTACACGTAGTAGTAGAGTGATAATATTTCCTACCAGATATCGGGACAGAATTCAGTTCTTGACTTCTTATGTTAGGTTAGGTTAGCCTTTGTCATGTATAATTCATAAAAGTTTCAATCCTCTCTTAACGTAACTTAGTTACTGGCAGGAGAATGATGTAGCAGATTTTAGAAGGCAGTGAAAGACAAGAAACAAAAAAGAAAGGAGGAACCCGATACCGAGAATTCATTCAGATGTGTTTTTACTTGTAAAGTCTTATTTTTGTACATACAGCAGAGTAAATAAATGCATTAAATACTGATTAGTGACCAGGAGTTATAAGCAGTAACACCCCCAAACATAATTTTCAGCTCACTACATTCACTCGAGTCACTATCAGAAAGATAAATTTCTTACCTGCCGGAGCGGAAGAGAAGAAGTGAGTAATTTTCGAGTTAATTGCTTTTTAAGTTATCAAGACCAGTCGAAAGAAGTAAATTCTCGTAAATAATGCACAACAGACGCAACAACATCATACAAAGCAACAAAGTTAAGTGACCAGGAAGCGAAGTGAAGCTGATCACAGTCAAGCGAAGGAGGTTCCTAACTTTTAAGCGGCAAGCACGTACAGTGGAAATGTAGTGCTATCGAACCAGATCAATATCACATACTTCATGATACTGTCGATTAATCTATCGAAACTTCCTGATGCCATAATTCGACATCAAGCGATGATATCAACACATAAGTGGAGAGAGACTTTTAAACAATAAAACTAAATTTTCACCACAATATTTGCAATTTTAAGTTTATCGGTACGCGTACCGGAGAGTACCGGCAGAAAAATAGTCCTGTTATATTTGTTTATGTAAGCTACGAAACAAGGGCGCTGTACTTTGTAGAAGGAATATCCGCTCTTATTAGCGTACGACCCAGAACGTCGAAAAATTCCGATTTATATTCTGGGACTGGAGAGGTTGAAAGACCACTTTCCTCGTTGTTTGTTTCTAATCATTTCACATATTCCTTGTGTTTCATTGAATTACTGAGTTGTTTAATATGATGTTTTAAACGTCCTTTGAGCTCTATGTGACATGCGTCACATATGTTGGTTTCGCCATTTGTGCTGAAGTTCCCTGCCAAATTCCGCTTCAAACGATACTAACTGTGATGCTGATTTTGATGTACGGCTCTTCTTTAGACATATTATCACAGTTCTTCACTTGCCTGTTTGGAGCGAACAACTGGAATAGTCACAACGAAACCGGTCATTGTGGAAGGGAGTGTCCATCACAGTGACTGATGTCAACAATACTCCGTGCAGAATTGAGACTTACTAAAACCTCTCTGCCTGATTGTTAGACATTGTTAAGATTTTTTATCCTTTAGACCTAACATCATCAGACTTAATTTTGTAGACATTTTTTTACGATTATACACTACGTACATCAGATATTTTATTCGATTAGATATTGTGTTTATTAGTCTGAAGAATAGTGGACATATCCATCTGCAGGCTCTACAGACTGTAGTGGATTGTTCGGCGCATTTGGAATATGGGTCCCGGAATGCCTGGCAGTAGCAGGCAAGGCCTCTAGCCACCTGATACCTATTTATGAATTGATTCAAGAAAATGTTCACAAAGTAGTGAACATGTACGATTAGTACTACGTACAGTCGAGCGCACGGAATCTTGTCGATATGTAAACAGTGATCTATGTTAGAAATGGAATGTTAAAACGCCTCCGCTCGCCCTTATCTAATTCTATCAACACCCTTGTGATGATAAACAGTCTACTCTATCCATTGATCCATAGCGTCTAATGAAGTGAAAATAGTTAATCGATCAAGTAACCTAATCTCTCTCACTTCTAACTTAGAGATAAGCTTTAAGATTATACACTTTTTGCACTAGATATTTTATTCTATTTGGGTTATGGTTGAGTGTTTATGTATCGGAATTTACTTCAGACCAATAAGGGAATGGCTCATCAAGCGGATGGAGTGGCCAGGAAATTTTAAAGAGATTCTGACAATACTAGATAAGAAACAAACACTACTAATATTGGAATCAACGTGCATGGGCATGATTCCGTGCTCTGGACTGTACGTATTAGTGAATATTAAAAAAGATAGTTTAATAATAAACACTCAGTAGTGGGGTAATGCGTTATGTTCGTAACCACCTTTGTAAAGAAATGAAAGTGTTGCTAAGCTTTAAATTCAATGAGTATGGAAAAAGCTGCCAAGCAACCTGTCACGTTGTTGGGAATCAGATAAAGGGCAGAGTTAAAAATTCTGAAATATTTCATTTATTTGCGACAGTGGATCTTGCATCTCCATCATAACCGCTACGTACCTACCCATCCACCCACCTAGCTACCTAACTTTCGTGGACCGGTCGAAACTGGCTATAAACTGTCAGGAGATGAATTAGGGCCTCTTAATCTAGCGAAATGGAGCAAAAAAGGCATGTACCAAAAACAGATTGGTTAGAAAGACAAAACAAAGTTTATAAACATAAACTAGGCAAATACATTAAAATGTAGACACAAGCGCAAAATAGGGAGATACAAAGGGGAACGGGTACTCACATACATAGTCCTTGAGAGTGCTGTAATCACAATCGGGTCGTGCTACTGCATAGGCTTTTGGGCTTATTCCGTGTCAAGAAAATAAGGTGACATTCTTAACGTTTCGCAGAGAACTGTGCTCTTTAAGTACGGGCCGTGAAAGAATTAATGGCAACACAATCGGGTCTTTTGCGTCATAAATTGAAATCTCATGAACTTTTATACAGACGCAACAGAAGCATAGCGAAAAGTGATACAACTGTATTCAATTCCTTTCGCTTATTTTTGACAGAGATAATTAAGATTTGATGCCAAACGTTTCTTTCCTAAGGGCAAGACGTTAATAAAGGTGGAAGAAGCAGCCTTTACAGAAAATGAAGACAATCTTCGCATCGTATAAGACAATGCTTAAAAATCATCTCATTTTCCAAGAAACCCCCATCCCAACAATCTCCCGGGAGACTGTATCCCCGAGAAATCAAACACCAAAGAAGCAAACTTGGTAGAAAAGGAACAAACAAGGAACACAAGGAGATTAAAGGAGTTGCCATAGTTACGAAAGTAAAAGAACATGTCTTACATCAAATAAATAGAATTGAGAGTAAAATCCTGAACATAGGCAGATAAACAGGCAGATACAGCCGAGAATAGTAGTAAGATAAAATAAATAAACATTAGTAATAAGCAACATCCGTAAGATATTGAAAAATAATACAGATCCAACGATCACGCAACACCAACACACACACACTCAGAGACCAAATATGCAAGGTAGAATAAATAATACAGTATCAAGACACATTACGAAAAGACTCATAACAGCATGACAAGAGTAAAGCAAAGGCTCGTGAGCTTGATCCGAAAACACAGATCAGAAATTTGGGTCGCTACAATATAGGTCAGGCTCACCCAATCAACGTCATAAACAAATATTCATTTATAGGAAGGGGAGTAAGGGATTGGAATAACTTACCAAGGGAGATGTTCAATAAATTTCCAATTTCTTTGAAATCATTTAGGAAAAGGCTAGGAAAGCAACAGATATGGGAATCTGCCACCTGGGCGACTGCCCTAAATACAGATCAGTATTGATTGATTTGATTTGAAACCACCACACACACGCTACAAACATATTCATATCGCCCGGAAAAGGCGAACAAGAAATGCACAGCATTAGAGTTAAAACATATTAACAGAACATAAGCTCAAGCCAGACGTCGAAGACGAAGAGAATAATAAAAGGTCTCCAATAAAAGTCACAAACAAACTCATCATCCACACGGATCAAATGGATTAGTGTTATCTTCCGTCCCTACGTATGGATTAACACACAACAAGCAGACGTGAAGAAAATGAAAGACATTGAAAAAGTCTGCAGCAAATAAATAAAGAATAATCTACAGAACAGGAATCTATTAGCATAAAAGACCAGCATGACTATGGCAAGCCAAGAAAAGGAAAATGAGATAAATACCTGAAACCATGAGGAGTAGAATCCGCAGATTCTATTTAATCATATACATTGATGGACTCAAAGCAGAGAGTCATACTGGGCAAATAATGGATCCTTTTAAAATAGCAGTTAAAACAATAAGAATCATCTCATAGCCCAACGCCTCCATCTTTTCAATCCCATCCATGTTGCTTCTCTCTCATAGAGTAAAAGAATAAAAAAATAGTAAGAAAGGAATGCTTGGGCAATCTTTAATAACAAGAGGTGTCATTTGTCTAATCGGGATGAACTACACGTCAAGTTTGTGAATATCAGTCAGACTAATCTATGACATCGATAAAGAACGCGATGTCGTAAGGTACATAATGAAGGTAACTTGGTGTGACACAACATTCACGCCACCCCTTGGAAAATGAGTCCTTTTCTTGGTGATCAAGCAAGGAGGACTCATTTTACATAAGGGTCGAAACTTAAAGCTATATGCGCACGCGCGATTATAACTAAGCTTAGAATGAAGAATAACCTAGACATTTGGAAGCCGAAAATATACATGTGATATTACAAATATGCATGCGTCTTGAAGGAATATGCAGGTACAAGTGTCTGTTCACTAAGACCAACATAATACCTTAAAGACTGGTGATATATCCAGATAAAATATAGTCGCAGTTCAACAAATCACGAAACTCGAACAAGTCACAATTGGTCTACTCCGATTCTTTTTCTCCTTTTTCTTTCTCTTCTGTTCATTTACTGACATGGTATGGTATTTAATTTCAGTCTCACTTTATCACAGCCTTTCTTCGAAGAAAATATTTATATCTGAAACAGAAAAGTCTGAGCGTATTGTTCTCTACTACAATATTGTTCTACTTCATTCAATAAAATCGAAATGGTATAGTGTTTTAAAAGAACTAGATTAATGAAACGTTACGAACTCGTCGAATGGTATGGTTTTAACATGAACACATGTGCCTTGGACAAAACATGACTTGTGATGTCTTCCAATTTCAGCGTCACAGGCCCCAGAAATTCAATGATTTTCTTAGGCTCAGACCATTTTTGGCATAGCTTCCCGCTGACGTGGTCCGTAGCAGAACTAATGGGAAACCTTTTGGTAAGGACCAGGTCTCCGACTTGGAAAGGTACAGGTCTTCTTCTCTTGTTGTATCCTTGGGCAACTCTGTCTCTGGCTTTGATCAGGTGCTCGGAAGCTATTTTCCAATTTTCTTTAACATCCATGCTACGGGAAGGTCCAGAGAGATAGCCAATATTCCATTTCAGTGCGAGCGGTTCGTTGGGGACTCTACCCACGAACAGTTCAGTACGAGTGAACCGCCTGGCCCCGTGGATGGCTGTGTTGAACCCCAGACTAAAAAAGGCAAATAGAATCCCAACGTGATTGTTTATTATGGTGAAAGGCAAACATGTGTTAAGATTATGGTGAAATCTCTCGACCAGTTTCGGTTGGGGGTGATGAGGGCTGAGACGGACATGTTTAATTCCCCAAGAAAAACACATATTTTGGAAATTGGTTCTAGTAAAAACAGAATTGTCTGTTATTAAAATCTTGGGTGAGCCAAAGACGCCGAACACATGTTTAGTTAACATATCAATGGTGACATTGGAATTAATCTTGTGAACAGGAAACAACCAAATAACTTGGAGAAGCCATCAATGACAGGTAGTATACCGATGTTACCATACTGGGATTTTGTTAGCGGCCCACAAAATCGATGTACAACTTCTCTCCAGGAGAATTCACAACATCGGACGAGTGAAAGCCGACTTGACCATTTTGAACAGGTTTACATTTTTGACAAACATCACAGGTTCATCGCATTAGAAAACATCCTTCTTTAAATTCGGCCAATAGTAGACCCGAGTGATTTTATGGAAGATTTTAAGTTGTCCAATATGAGCACCCAAATAAGAACCATGATAATAATTTAAAATTATAGGCTTTAAGGCATTGGGAACGAATATTTTCGAAGTTTTGTTATGAGGACTCTTATGACATAACAGACCTTTCTTCTTCTCGAAAGATTCCCTATCTTCTTCGTTCCTAGAGATTCTGTCCATTAAACGAACACATTCACCATCCTTCTTTTGGAATTCGGACAGATCAGTAAAGCTAAACGGGTAATTTTGAAGAATGCAGAGGGGAAGATGAGTGTCTGGACTACATCCGACGTCACAATCAGGTGTTTCTACGCCTTCAAACATGCGTGATAAGCAATCGGCGACAATATTGTCTTTACTTCTTACATGCACCACAGTAAACATGTAGGATGATAATCGAAGAATCCAACGAGTTGTCTTCGGTAATTTTTTGACATTAGCGCTCATCCAGGATAGCGCTTGGTTGTCCGTTTGAACCCAAAAATGCCGATGCTTTAGATACGAGTGGAATTTTTCAATCGCTAAGACAAAAGCTAAACGTTCCTTTTCGTACGTAGAATACTTGAAATCAGAGTCGAGCAATCTCTTGCTGAAGTATGCGATAGGGGCCAGACTGTTGTCCTCTAGCTTCTGATTTAACACGGTAGAGACAGAAATGTCACTGGCATCGCATTGAAGAAGAAAGTCACCGTTAAAATCAGGACTGTGGAACACGGGAGCTTGACATAGAGCATCTTTAAGTCTACAGAAGGCACGTTCTTGAGCATCACCCCAGAAGAAAAAGATGTTTTCTTTTTTGACAGGTTCAAAGGAGCCGAAATATCGGAAATACTGGGGATGAATCTACTGTAGAATCCTACCATGCCAAGAAATCTGCGGACATCTCCTAGATTTTTAGGCCTGGGAAATTCGCGAATACATTTTACCCTCTCAGGATTTGCGGAGATGCCAGAGCTGGAGATAATGTGCCCCAAAAACTTGATCCGCATAGAGCATGAGGATACTTTTCAGGGTTGATAGTGAACCCATGTCTCTTCAATCGAGTGAAAAACACGCGAAGATTTGTGACGTGTTCCTTAAACGTATTAGAAAAATTTACAACGTCGTCCAAATAGGCGAATAGACAGGAGAACTTTAGATCCCCGAAAACCGAATCGATCATGCGACTCAGCGCCTGACCACCTACAGAAATGCCCATGGGTACCTCATTAAATTGATACAAGCCGAAAAGAGTGGCAAAAGCCGTAAATTCACGGCAACTAGGATCAAGGGGTATCTGAAAATACGCCGAATTGAAGTCAAAGGCAGAATAGATTTGACTTTCCCAAAGGATTGAAAAGCGGCTTCGATAGTGAGAAGAGGAAAACTATCAAACACAACATGGCGATTCAATGATCTATGATCTACCACAAGACGAGGTTGGCCATCTTTCTTGGGGATTAAGAAAGCGGGGCTGATGAAAGAAGACTTTGAAGTAACTATAACACCTTTTTTAACTGCTCATTGATACATTTTCTCATGGTAGCGAGTTTGAGAGGAGAAGAACTGAGAGAGGAATGTCTGATTGGCGTACGGTCTTTCAGTTCGATGCAATAAGAGCGTTTTCGCATCGTAGCTTTGCAGTAAGCACATCAGAAAATTCCCCAAGAAAATTGTTCAGCACGAGGGCTTGGTTATCAGATAGATCAGATTGATCCATGAGGGGATTGCAGTTCAATAGAAGGCATAAAGATTTGTTTCCAGAAATATTTTCAAAAGAGAAAGTTTCATCGGATCTGAAACGAAAGGCAAAGGATCGACTAATGTAATCGATAGATAATCCTGTGGCTAACATGAAATCAGAACCTAGAATGAAAGGAACAGTCAACTCTGAGACAGCGTTGAAATTCCAGTCCCAGGAGAAATTATGAAATTTCATATGGATTCTGACACACTTTATAGGGTGTACGCGATGACCATCAGCAGACAAGTAAGTTGCAGAGCAGTCTCGAAGATACTTTAAGATCATCCCCTATACCAAAGACTGATTTACAAAAGAACGACAAGACCCAGTGTCAAGTGGGCGTATACCGATCATGAACCAGAAAGAACTTTGGCCCAGGGTGAGGCAGAAGGAAGTCCACAAATTCTACGACTGGAAAGCTTCTGGGCACCAACGGCGGGCCGTTACGTTGGTGCGAAGTCAGTTTCCCTGACTTGCATTACACCGTGGACAGATGTCGCGGATCACACCAGTCAAGCTGCATTGACGGCATTTTAAAGAAGACTTTGAGTTACAATGCCAAAAAACTGCCCATCCTTCCCACAGTTCCAACACTTGATCGAATTCGCCATCTTACGACGAGATACGTTTTGATTTAGAAGGGCGCTGGCTACGCGATCAGAGGAGCGAGGTGATTCGAAGCAATCAACAGACCTATCAGCATATAGTACACAGGTGGGCGACTTAGCGAATGAGACAGATTTTGACATGATACGGCAAGCGGTGTCAGGAAAAGAGCAATCGGCAGGAGGAAGAGGAGGTTGATATAGATTATTCAATTGAAGAGTCAACTCGAATTCACGACCTAGACTGATTATGTCATCCACACAGTTTACTACATACGTTTTTATGAAGAACTTGTAACGAGGGGCTAAGTTGCGATAGAAAGTGTCGAAGAATTCTGCCTCGTGGAAGCTAACATCTAGGCGACTGAATAATGTTAGAATACCGGTAGCGTATTCGTCGATAGGTTCTTCTTGATCATGCGTTCTCCAAAGTATTTCTTGTTTAAGGATGAAATCCATATCGGAGAGGCCAAACCTAACCTTAATTTATTTTGCAAAATCAGTCCAGCATTGAATTTTATATCTGTTCAACTGAAATCATTTACTAGCACACCCTTCTAACATATCAGGAATAACGGGAACAAATAGATCTAGGGACATAGAGGTACATGCCGCTATATCTTCAACCCTTTCCAAGAATTCCACAACAGAAAGTACCTTTTATACTCCAGAGAATTTTAAATTCCACTTTCGAATAATGTCTAAAGCAGGATTAAAATGGGATTGCCTACTCGAAACAGTATGGGAAATCTGGTCTACAACATTCATATTCGTATCAAGGATAAGTTCATTGCAACAATCGTTAACTACGACATCAACATTGCTGCGATTTGCACTGGAATGAGGGGAGGCACAATCATTCGACATATCAATATTCTTATGCAGATCAACACAGGGAGGACGATTGGGTATGGTATCACTTTCATTCTCAATAGTTTACAAATTAAGTGGGCGGGGCACCACAAAGGGGATATCACAAAACAACAGTGAAAAACCAAAATAGCAGCACGAAGGTTACGCGTAGGACGCAACAAAATACATACAGTGAGACTATTTTGGTTAGAAATGCAATGACGACGATGTACAAACACCAAGTGAGGGGAGTCTGGGTCACGAACGAATTCAGCACTGCTTCACCAAAAATCAATCTCTCGATGAAACATTCCGACCGACAACCGCACTCTGCATTCCAACTCCACCATAACCGCTGCCTAGCTAACCACCCAGCTACCTAACTTTCGTGGACCGGTCGAAATGGACTATAAACTGCCAGGAGCTGATTTTGGGCCTCTTGAACTAGAGAAATGGATTAAAGAGGCATGAACCTAAAACAGATTTATTAGAAAGACGAAACAAAGTTTATTAACATAAACTGGGCAAATAGATTAAAATGTGGACACAAAAGCAAAATAGGGAGGTACAAAGGGGAACGGGTACTCATAATCCTTGAGAGTGTTGTAATCACAATCGAGTCTTTTGAGTCATAAATTTCAATGTCATGAACTTTTTACAGACACAACAAAAGCATAGCAAAATGTTATACAACTGTATTCAACTCCTTTCTCTTATTTTTTGACAGAGATAATTAAGATTTGATGTGGAGCATTTCTTTCCCAAGGGCAAGACGTTAATAACAGGTGAAAGAAACAGCCTTCACACAAAAGAATACGATCTTCTCATCAGATAAGACAAGGCTTAAAAATCAATTCATTTTCCAAGAAACCCCCATCCCAACAATCTCCAAGGAGACTGTATCCCCCAGAAATCAAACGCCAGAGAAGCAAACCTGGCAGAAAAGGAACAAACAAGAACACGAGTAGATTAAAGGAGTTGCCATAGTTACGAAAGTAAATAAACATGTCTTAAATGAAATAAATATAATTGAGTGTAAAATCCCGAAAATAAGCAAATAAACAGGGAGATACAGCTGAGAATAATAGTAAGATAAAATAAATAAACATTAGTAATAAAGCAACATCGGTAAGATATTGAAAAATAACACAGATCCAACAATCACGCAAAACACACACGCAGAGACCAAATATGCATGGTAGAATAAATACCTAATACAGTATCAAGACACGTTACGATGAGACTCGTAACAGCTGCCAAGAGTAAATCAAAGGCTCGTGAGCTTGATCCGAAAACACAGATCAAAAATTTGGGTCGCTGCAATATAGGTCAGGATCACCCAATCAACGTCATAAACAAACCACCACACACACGCTACATCTACATAACATATTCATATCGCCCGGAAAAGGCGAACATGAAATGCACAGCATTAGCGTTAAACAATATTAACGGAACATAAGCTCAAGCCAGACGTTGAAGCCGAAGAGAATAATAAAAGGTCTCCAACCAAAATCACAAACCAACTCATCATCAAATGGATCAGTGTTATCTTCCGCCCCTACGTAGGGATAAATACACAACAAGCAGGCGTGAAGAAAATGAGAAACATTGAAAAAGTCTGTTAGAAGAAGCAATTGAGGAAAGAAGGGAATGGGTATTCTGAGATAAATTGCGACAGAAAATAAAGAAGAATACAGAAAGTTTCATTTTTACGCCTTGCATCCTTTAACATGGCATCCATTGTCCTAAACCACTTAAGAAAGAGAGTGTAAATGTCTACTGCACCACCTCCAAAGTTACTGGATTTACGAATTTTCCTTGCTTGTAAATACATCGTGTTTTTGTTTGCTTTTTCTGTTCCATTACACCAAAACCCTCTCTACCAATTTTCCTAACCAAGTCCTCTTCCGCCGCCCGCCTCATATTCTTGTTTATGTGCCGTTTATGTTCTATAAATATTCTTTTTCATGGTAAAGATCTACAACTCTGCATGTTTCTTCTTCCATCCATTTAAACTCGCTGCCAAACAAACTCACAGATGCTCAATTTACTCTACTACACGGAATA
The DNA here is from genome assembly GCF_040414725.1 of Anabrus simplex. Taxonomy (NCBI): domain Eukaryota; kingdom Metazoa; phylum Arthropoda; class Insecta; order Orthoptera; family Tettigoniidae; genus Anabrus; species Anabrus simplex. The sequence goes on from NC_090265.1 coordinate 140,039,520, forward strand.
CCGTCCGTACACACAAGGAAATTACGTAGTTTCAATGACGCGCCAACTGAAAAGTCGAGCATCTTCGGCCTTCTCCGCTAGCTCTCGGAGCTCGGTTCCGGTCGAGAGGAAAGGAGAGTGGTAGAGTTGCTTTACAACAGCGGAAACCCACTCTACCCCACTGCCTACTAGCTACTCTACCTGTCAATATCTCAGTTGTTTATATGATGCTAGTAGCTCTAATATCCACACTACTCGCCTCGCTACTCTACAAGTGTAAACCAGCCTTTATCAATAACATGGCACAACACTGAAAACTTTACGACCTTACCGACATTCAACTAATTACTGCGTCATAAAAACATCCATTAATGCTCAATATTGATAATGTCATCATACACCTACAATGCAGTTAGCTTGAAAGAGGAATGCACGATTCTGCCAACATTAATTAAGCTATAAATAAGCATAGAAATGACTGTGTTCTGATTAATTTGCGCGCTACTGCAGACAGATAGTCTATTTATATTGACTTATTTTAGAACTATATGATACATACATGCCTTTGCTTGCAGGGCGTAGGGTTTACAGTGCACTGTGTCTTCTGGTATGGGCCATAGAGTTAGTAAATGATTCACTAGAGGTAGCATTGGCGCCACCGTCGACGAGAGAAACAGTATAGCGAGCGGAGCATGTTGAAATCGGAGCTGTTTGGCAAAAAGCTCATTCCGCCGTACTCATCAATGTAAATAGGGGACTTTCAAAACTGTGTGGATATACATAAGGTTTAAAATTCTTAGCATGAATACAGGATTAAATGCTTAATAAAAGAGGACGGTGTTCAGGTGCAGTTAAGTAACAAAAATCAATTTACTGTTCATATTAAGTCTTGTAACAACATACATTTAGAAGGAGGGCTCGTATATTCCGCTATTTTTTTTTTTGTGTGTGTGTAAATGACCAGAAATTTGGTATAATTCTGCCCAACGACCGAAAATGTCCTCTCTCGTACGAAGCGGATAGCGAGATTTTAGGCCTAAAAACGTTGGCGAGATTTTGGGGTAAAGTAGACAAAATGTTATCATCGCCGGTTTAGACCCTAGCTTTCTGAGCCCAAGTTGACAGGTTCGAGCCTGGCTCAATCCCGTGATACTTGAAGGTGCTCAAAATTCTTTTAAATAGATAGATTTAGGGGCACATGAAAGAACTCCAGTGGGAAAAAATTCTGACGCCTCAGCATCTCCGAAAACCGTGCAAGTACTTAGTGGGACGTAAAGCCATTTTAATTATTATTATTATTATTATTATTATTATTATTATTATTATTATTATTGTTATTATTATTGGTGTTTTCTAAACGTGATTAAAAGTGAAAATATGACACTCGGTTGTGGTTTCGGCCTATTATGGAGTTTTTATTTATCTTTCCTGAAATGTATGATTTGCTTTAAGATTTTCACTTGTAAAATGATTTCCGTTAATGGAAAGGGAGAGTGGTAAATTATATGATTGAGAGAATTGAAAACATACTTACAATAATTTTTACAATTTGATTTACATCGCACCGACACAGATAGGCCTTACGGCGATGATGGGTTAGGAAAGGGAAGGAAGCGCCCGTGTGCGTAATCAAGGTACTGCCCCAGCATTTTCCTGGTGTAAAAATGGGAAACCACTGAAAGCTATCTTCGGGGCTGCCGGGAGTGAGGTTTGAACCCACTATTTCCCGAAAGCAAGCTTACAGCTTCGTGGTCCTAACCGCACCGCCAACTCGTTCAGTCAATAATACATTATGCTTGTATATAGTCCTATCCGACATTTAAAGGACGACGAAAGTAAAGGACTCAGATGTTCACACGGTGTGACACATCTAGTCTCTAAATTGTAAAATGTGGTAAGGTCTGAATGGGGATTGCTACACGTATTATATGAAGGGAAAGCGACAAACTGTATATACAGAAAATATATTCAATAGCTTTTAATAGGCCTACTATAAATACACACAAAAAGTGAAAAACGGACCACAATTCCAGGCTATCATGCACATCTTTTCTTATTTTCTTTTTTGTATCAATTTGCTTTACGTCGCACCGACACGCATAGGTCTTACGATAACTATGGGACAGGAAAAGGCTAGGAGTGCGAAGAAAACGACTGTGGCCTTAATTAAGGTACAGCTCCAGCATTTGCCTGGTGTGAGAATTGGAAACCATCTTTAGGGCTACGGACAGTGGGGTCCAAACCCACTATGTCCTGAATGTAAACTGATAGCTACGTGACCTAAAGCCTGTAGCCACTCGCTCGGTATCACGCACATGGCCATTCAGTGAAAGGAAAATGTCATCCCTTATATTTCGTAAAACATTAATTTCAGTCTTTAAGGTAAGATCTAAAGAATCTCATTCACGCCGACAAGGGAATCAGTCGCGAAGTCAGCCCAAGTAGGCCAATTCACATGACAATGAGTGTCATGCAAAGTATTATTTTATACGTATGGAACTTAATTTCAAAGAAAATACCTGTGAAATGATATGCTATGGCCCTTTGTGAACCTCTCTACGCAGCCATAAGCTGCACAGGAGACTGACATTTTCCTTCAATGAAGTATATACTTCAATTTATCGGGAAGCTCCAGTAGTGACAGTGCCAAACAATCAAGCTTTTGCCAAACAGCGCGCTCGTTCAACTTCGCACGCGACTTCAGCGCCAATGCTACCTCTAGTGTATCATTTATTAACTCTATGGTATGGGCTAGAGCAATATTGTTACTTTCATTGATCTGTCTCGGCTTTATCCTTGGCTTTGACAAAATGAAAGTGACTGAGGTATGAGTGATGCTAGTAATGCCATTCCTTATGCAGCCAGTCCCTGCTATGAATGGTGTGAAAATGTTGCTAATAGGGTCAGTTGGTGCATACATTTCAGTGGGCTTGGCAGACTGATATGTAATAGCTGCTTCTGGCTCGGTGAGGAAAGCAACGGGAAACTACCTCACTCCTCATTTCCCTAGTACGCCTCTTCAGTGATGCCTAGGCCAGCTATGACAGCTGATGGCGGAACTGTTGAGGATCCAACCAGCCTTCGGGCTGAGGACTAAACATACAATATGATACATACACACATACTACGTTGCCATCTGGATGCAGTGACGTTCAGCTGGTTTATTTATTCTCGCTTACCATTTTAGAACGATGTGAAACATAACCACCATGTGTGGCTCATGATAGAATTTATAGGCGGTTGCAGTTTTATTAAAAGTATAAGTGTCAATTAGAAATTCTGAAGATAGGATAAAGGAAGTTTCTCTTTACACTGAAATCTATATAGACTATGAAACACATTTTTGGAGCAATTTCAACCAGACCTGGTACACATATGACTTAGCACTATCTGGAGAATAACACTGTGGAAGTAAGACAGCTATAGGGGAGACATGTAAAAATAATCGAAATTGGTGTCGAATCCATGGTTTTCGGGGTTCCTGAGATGAATAGCGACCCACCGGATGTCATTCATGTCCAAGTTCGTCCCCCCTTTGGCATGGTGGGTGAGAAGGGGTGAAAAAGAAAAATGACTGAGAATAAAAAAAATGGATGTGCGTGACACTATATGCAGAATAACACTGTGTGGGTATTATACCCCTAGCACCTTAGTGGGGAGGGAGGAGTAGGAGTGCCATATAAAAAATAGAAAGATAGTGCTGAATCTACAGTTTTCAGGGTTGCTAAAATGAATAGTGACTCTCCAGATTTCGTTTAAGTCAAAGTTCAGCCCTGATTGGCATGAGAGGTGAGAAGGGGTGAAAAAGGATGTGTCCAAAATGACCGACATGGATGTATGTGTGTATATTCCAGCATAGCTCTCAACCAAACTTGGTGCACATATGATTTACTACCGTAGCCAGAAAAAAGATAATATGAGGGCCAGACACTCCTAGCACCCCTAGGTGAGAGGGTGACATGTATAAATAACCAGTAACAACCAATTTTAGTTTCGAATTCATAGTTTTGGGGGTCGCTGAGATGAACTGTGACACTCTAGATGCTGTTTAAGTCAACGTTCAGGCCCAATCGGAATGGGGTTAGAAGGGATGAAAAAAAATAAAACCAATTATGATTTTCATAGACAAGAATGTTTTCATTCGACACTCCCAAGCCATACGTGTAAACAGTCTGATTTTCCCTTGTACAGTCTTCTCTATATTAAGTACTTGTGTGGGACACCCTAATTTTGCTTTTCTAGTTTATCTTCTGCATCGCACTACAGCCCTTGACGGGTCTGGGCCTTCCAAGTGACCACTGCTCAGCCCGAAGGCCTGCAGATTACGAGGTGTCGTGTGGTCAGCACAACGAATCCTCTCGGCCGTTATTTTTGGCTTTCTAGACCGGGGCCGTTATCTCACCGTCAGATAGCTCCTCAATTCTAATCACGTAGGCTGAGTGGACCTCGAGCCAGCTCTCAAGTCCAGGTAAAAATCTCAGACCTGGCCGGGAATCGAACACGTGGCCTCCGGGTAAGAGGCAGGCACGCTACCCCTACACTACGGGGCCCCCAATTGGACAGTAAATTCTTTATAAAAATGCACTACTTCAGTCACAGTTGAATTAAAATAGCAACAACACTATGAACTTCTGACTGCTACTGACACGGATTGTGTGGAGAATGCAACCTGTCATTTGGTTGCAAAGCAAATACGCACCACTCACATTCCACTGGACTGAACAAGATGTATGGATGTTGATGCAGAGAGCTTTAAACCTACAAATCACTGCTCAGAATGAACAACTTGAAATCTCCAATTAATTCAAAAAAATATATAAAATGTGGTAGCGTAAGGTTTAGCAAATTAAAGTCCGGCTTTGCGGCGAAATGGATAGAATGCTTGCCTTTGGTCCGATGGACCCGGTTCAATTCTCAGAATCAAACCCGTCGTACTCTTAATTCCCCTGGCTTTGGGACTGGGTGTTTATCACGTCTTCATCATTGATTTTAACCTCAATAGGTTACCACCAAGCCTATGCAGGTGCCATACACTATTATTATTATTATTATTATTATTATTATTATTATTATTATTATTATTATTATTATTATTATTATTATTAATATTATTATTTCTTTCTTAATCTGCCTACACTCTAGGGT